>NC_039364.1:105966452-106638616 GCF_003573695.1 Papaver somniferum
TTTTTTTTTTTTTTTTTTTTTGGTATTTGGATTTTTTTTATGCTGAAATGTACAATTTATTCCTTGGGTTATTTATGTTGCTTTTTTTTTCCTTGTATTTTTTTGTTTTCGTTTTGGTGTTTGGATTTTTTTCTATGTTGAAATGTTCAATTTCGTGCATCAACATGAAAGTGTTGCCGCTAAATGTTGGGTCATTGTTTAACTAGCCAACATTTGTTTTTTTCCTTTTTTGCATTACACCTATGTTCCAGCCGGCCGGGCCACCCCAACCGACCTAGGTAATGAAATTAAAAAGTAAATTAGATAAATATGAAAATATTCATTCCATATATCTCATGAGATCATAATTTAGTTTAGTTTTTTATGTTCGTTATGTATATTAGATTAAAAAGGAAATTAGATAAACATGAAAATATTCATTCCATATCTCCTTATATTGATAGAATATCCGATGTAAATACCGAAGAATAGGTGATTTAAGATGATGATGGAAAACCTAAGAAATTAGGGTTTTCCTTAGAAATATATATAAATTACACCAAACATAGAAAAAATTAACATAGAGTATTAAGAGGAAAAAATGAGTTCTGCTAAGAGGGACTGTAAAGATGAAACTGAAGAGAGGATGCAAAAATGTCCTCGACTGATGGCTGGTCCTCGTAAATTGAGGATTATCATTACTGTGGACGGAATAAATATTGTTCCTGGTGTTCCTCTCGACGATGTAATTAGTTCTGTTGTCAGTAGTGTTGACAATGATGATGTTCCTATTTATGCTGATGTTATTCCTGGTGTTCCTCTAGACGCTGTAATCAGTAGCGTTGAGGATGCTGATGTTCCTGCTTATGCTGATGTTCCTACTGTAAATGAAGATGCTCCTGCTTCTATTATTGAAATTATTGATGAAGATCGTCCTGATGTTCCGGATATGGCAGATAATCCAAAAGTTAACAAGCATGATCTTAACAAGCATGTGGAGCCTGATGAAGCAGAAAATGACAAATCTGAGGATGCCAGGGCGCCCAAGCCTGCTGGTTGGAGTGATCAGGTTCACCTCAGCATTGCAAGAATAATTGTTTGAAGATGGGGGATGGTTCATTTGATATGTTTTTTTTTTGATGATATGGTTTGATTTATCGATTTCATTTTGTGGACGCTTTGAAAGTGGTTTTCGTTTCTTGTTTCGTTTGCTAATTTTGTCATTTAGAAGAAGGTGATGTTTATGAATTATTTTATTATTTAGGTATTGGAATCATGAAATAAATCAGATAATTATTTACAAGTTCATAGAGTTTACAGAATGCAATATACTCTTGCAAATTTATTTATTTATGAGGTGTGCATTCTTTTGGAAATACTTTAGGTTTGATATTATTATCTCCTTGCCAATACTTTTAACAAAAATTCGAGTTTGAACAAGTAAAGTGCTATTGAAAGTAAAGTACTGCTATACGACGATGTTAATGATAATGATCTTTGCGTGGAATTGGATGAGAATGAGGAACCAGACTAATCTGACAAAGAACCAGACTCATCTAACAAGTTCTTTGCTTTTTAAACAGGGTTTTTGATGACCATTTTGTTTTCAGTGGTGGTTTTACTATATGGAGGCTTTTTACGCTGATAAATAGGTTGAAATTTATGTGATGAATGATTCACGTTGAACTTTATGTTTTCTGGAAATGATGAACATGAAAATGGATGGGTTTAGTTTATTTTTCTTTATTAGCTTACTGTATGATTAGAATAATACGTTTCCTACATAGGTGCCACTAATAATTCATACGTTTCCTCCCTAAACCAAGAATAATACAGGAGACAACCCAGCTTAAAATTATTAAGGTAAATATTATTCGAAATAGGAAAGTATTTTTTTTCTATAGCCTCTTCTCGAGTTGGTTAGAGATAGGAAACAAAATTTCGAAAATTTTGGGAAACAATTTTATCATAACTGTCTACGATATATTCTCTCATAAAATAAGGAAACTAACCATATTGGTTACACATCAAAAATTTGGAAATAAAAAAAGAAAAACACCAAAAATCTTTTGTTTGGCGGGTGATGAAAATGGATTTTACTGGGCGGGATGATTTCAAAAGGAAAATCAATTCCCGCCTGATGGTTTGGTTAAATTCCAAAAAGAAAAAGAAAGATGAGTTCGATCTACTTTTTCAGTTTTTATTACTCGATTCATTCTCTCTATGAAATCATAATTCTACTACTATCGTCTCTAATCTTTACAAGGAACCTACCTCTTCAGACTCGATATTTGTTGTTGGTATTATTTCTACAACACATTATCGAATGAATATTAAATTGATGTTAGATTTTTTGTTCGATCTCATGGAATCAGATGTTAGATCTTATAGGTTTACTAGTTAAAGCATGATTGGGGTTTTTATTCTATCACTTCTTATAGGTTTACTAGTTAAAGCATGAGTAGGGTTTTTGTTATTATTTGGGTTGGATTTTGATTGAGAGTTAATAACTCTACTTTGATCGACGATGTTGTGTTAACAATATTTATATACAAGGCTTCTCAAGATTTAATCATTTGAGTCTCTGTTACTTGGCGAGCCTGTAACGTCTGTATTTTAAGATGCCACTTTTAATAATACCATGTTGCTGGTTGGCCAATTTGACTATATCTTCAAGCTAAAAATGGATAATCATTATCTGGTGCTTTAGTGCTCTTGGCTTTTGTAACAAAAAGTTATATAAGACCGTTAACCGGTACCTTTCGCTTTGTGGATAACACAATAATCATGAGAAGATTTTGTGTGTTGCAGTGATGTTTTAGCCTCAAGTTGCATGCATCACTGAGTTCATGTTTGTTTTCTTTTCATATAATAGAAAATAGGTGTAACACATGTTGCCTATCCTGTTAGGTTTAACTAATATTTTCCAAAATAAGCTCAAATTCCTAACTGAGATGCACATACCTACACAGCTTTTGTCATGGCAGAAGATGATGATGACGACCAATGGGGGGAATCAGATGTTGAGGGGGATTATAATGAAGAAACGGTGGATTTATATGAGAGTCATGATGACATTGTACAATCAGATGACGATGATGGTGGAGATATGCTCCACACTGCTAGATTTGAAGACTTAACAGGTAATGTGCGAAACCTTGTACTTACTTGTTTCTACTTAAACATCACATGGTTTCATATGTTGCCTCGGTTATTTCCAGAGTCAGAATATTCTGAAAATGATGATTTGGAGGTGTTAGAAGAAAAAGAATTGGAAAATGCTCCAGAAGCAGAAAAGCAGCCACAACAAGAAGACTCTACAGAAGTGATCATAAAAGAGAGGGGAATGACAAGAATGTTGAAGCTGCATAGATACTTCTCAATAAAAGATGCCAAAAGAAGGGATATTGAATTTGACAAAATGTTCCGGCCTATTGGTAACCATAAAATTGAATTCAGTAGTTACCTAGGCTATTTGGTCTGTGATATGGTTGGCATAAAACATTTATGTTGGAAGGAAGTCCCTTCAACAACAAAAGAAAATATGTGGGAGAAAATTCTGGTATGCATATGCGGTTACCAATTCGTCGTTTTTGTTGTCTAACTGTGAGTCTGTGATTAACATACATTAGATGTTATTGCAGCTTCATTATGAGGTGCCCCGTGAGATGAAGCGAGTGGTCATGAAGCGTCTACCTGTTCAGCTGCGGGACTTCAGAAGGAAATTGTATAACAATCATGTAAAACCCTTCCTGGAAATGCCGCACAAACTAAGAACTTTCCCCAAAAAGTACGAAACGGTAATGGACCAAGAGAACTGGGACAATTACATTAATCATGTACTAAAATTGGTTATATTTAAGGTATGGAATACACATTGCTTTTTCTGATTTTGTGTTTCTTTCTTATTGTCTATCCCAGCATACTAATGAAATTATTTTTATTTCCTCTGCAAGAAAAATTCGGAGAGGGAAAAAAGGCAATATCACAATCCAAGTTCCCACATCGGATGGGACGAGGAGGATACTCGGGATTAAAACTAAAATTAGTAAGTCTGTTGTCTTATTTATTATACACTGCACAGTAAAACCGGCCATATCAGATACTTCTGTTTTGTATGTCGTGTTGTGTGTCTCATATATGCAGAAACTTAAAACGGTATAGGGATGTGTCCTCTTACACCAATCTATAATTTTGTCACATTAGACGCTTTGGAATAGGTTTTCTGTTTTACACAGTTAATATCTGTGCGGATGTAAATCCTTACTTGTTTCTGGTAACTACTAGGTCCAAAGCGGAAATGTTGCCGAAGAAGATCTTGAAGACCGGTGCTTCATGTGGGCAAGCACGCGAAAACAAAGACGGAATTGTTCTAGACGAGTTTGTCAGGAAGAAGACATCTGAAGTTTTGAGAAAACAGAAACTTTACAGTCATCATGTTTTTAACCAAAGTAAGTGCACATTAATTGCGCAAGGTTTAAATCAGAATTTAACACATTATTTGAACAGGAAGAGAAGCGGAAGATGATTCAAGAGGGAACTCTAACGGTTGGTCATAACGAGGATGCCCTAACAGTTGCGATCGGCCCGGATAAGGGTGGACGTGTCAAGGGGGCTGGCTTTGGAGTGACGGAAACCCTTTACTTTCCAAATGGAAGAAAACCAAGACACTCGAAAGAGAACGATGAACTGCGTGAAAAGCTGAAAGATAAGGAGAAAGAATTAGAGTCTACTAAAAATGCGTATCAGAGATTGACATATAAATTGTTATCTCAAGGAGTTGACATTGCGAAAATTGTGGGCAACAATATCAGCAAGTCTGGAGGAGAGGTAAGTGAACCGAGTTTTGATTAGATTATGTAATTTTTTGAAAAAATTGGCAGACAGTATCTGACTTTTTCAAACAATGTATTCAACTACAGTCACAGGATGCAGGACCTAACAACGCCTCCAATCGATCTAAGAATAACATAGGTCCAGAATCAGTTAAGCAAATTCAAAAAAAACATGGGAAATCCGGTCCGCAGAAGTCATCTGAAAGCACCAAAGGGTCCGCGAAGCGGGTCTCTCCTTGTACTAAAATGCCGACCGTTTCTACTGAATCCCAGCCGTCTTTAATATCAAAAAATAAGTCTTCGTCTCCTTCATCCACTGGGAAATCTCAGAATGTGCCATCTGAAAAAGTTACCATTGATGTATGGTTTTCCAACGCGTTTAAATTTTGAATCTTCCATTTACTATCTCTCGTGCGCCTTGTGTTTCTGCAGGGCACAGGATGCAAACTTTGGTTTGGAGAAAAGGACAACATTGTTGCCATTGGTAGAGCTTACTCTTCAAAGAAGGTATCTTATAAAATGAAGTCAGGAATGACGGGTGAGGTTACATGCTATAGCGTCATGGTTAGTGAAGTACTAAATGAAACCATCAAATTACCCTTTGGCACATCTTCTGGGATAAAAACTTTAAAAGATGTTGGTGATGCTGAAATTTGTTGGCCATCAAATCAAACCATCTTGGATCAAAAGGTTGGTTACTATGCTTGTTTGCTTTATTTACTCATTGGATATGTTTTTACACAAACCAGTTTTATATATATATCTTGTTTGATATAAGAGACGAATATGTTATCAGTTATATGAATCACGGACGTTAGTGTATATTTTAGAGAACCTTATAGAACGAGATATGTGGTTAGCTATTTGATTGTGAGTCAGTTGTGCATTTTGCTTAAATGGTTTCACTGCAAAAACAAGGTACAACTTTCGTTTCAATTTTCTGATGCAGGTAAGTCAACCAAAACATTTTGAGGCTGTGAAATCACCAGATCTACTCAACGGAAGCCAATCTCGTATCGCAATATCTGAAAAAGTTCTGAAGGTATGTGTTATAAACCAGTTACATGATCTTAAGACCATATGAGTCTGAAATATGCTATCAAATACTATATGAATCACGGATGCTAGGGTGTATTTTGGAGAACCTTGTATATTTGTTACCTATTCATCCGTGTCTTCGCATTCACGGTGGAATTTGGCATATTTGTCACCCGAATATGGAATATTACTCTACTGCTGCAGGTAAGTCAACAAAATTAGGGGAAACATACTCTGGATGTGACATCAAAAGATCCACCTAGTCGGAGCCAATCTGAGATCACGACAACTAAAGCAGTTTCTTCGGTATCTGTTTTATTTTTACATGCATTTTAAATCTCAATTTGTTTTGAAGTTTTCGCTTGAAGATGTTCATATGCCATATATTTCCGCAGGGTAGAAGGTGCAACCTTTTTGACGAGCTATCTAAGGAAAACGTCCTTGCTAGAGGTAGAGCTTTTCTGTTAACATGAAAAAAATAATTACATGGAAAGGATGGATTGGAGGTTGATTGCCACAAAATCCTGATTGATGAAGTAATAAAACCGAATTTCTGTCTACCCGTACGATTTGCTGGTATGGAAACATTAGGGCAAACTTTTGGAAAAGCGGTTCCTTGGCCAAAGTATGGTGTTCAGTTTACCGAGCCTGCTAAGAAGGTTAGTTGCTTGGCTTGTTTTATTTGTAAGTCGAATCTACATAAACCAGTCTATCAATTATATGAATCACCGATCCAAGTATAAATTAGAGAACCTAGAAAAATAGAAACATGTGTAACTTTCAAAAGTAACTAATAACTCTTTTAATCTTATGCAGAACCCTACCAGTAATTCACAACCAACTACTTCTCTGCGGAAGTCTCCTTCACGTAGCAACCCTTCTGATGGATCTAAGAAGCAGTCTCCTAATCTTATGCAGAACTCTACTAGTAATCCCAACCAAATCCTTCAATATCTCTAGAGAAGTCGTGCACATCTACGGCAGAACATCTGGAATGGATTATGTTTTTTTTGATTTTTTTTTCTTCGTAAATCTATATTGCTAATTCTAGCATCTTCTTTCTATATGATGTTCATATGCCGTATCTCCGCAGAAAGAAAAATACGACTTTTGGAATGGATCTAGGGGAAACGTCGTTGCTAGAGGCAGTATTTTACCTATGGTGCCTAACCAGAAAATACATGGACAAGATCTTCCTAGTAACTGTTATGTTGTCAATATTCAGGAGGTTATAGTTCCATCGTTCGTGTTAACCGAACCAAGTAATGAGTTTAAGTTATTAGGGGAAGCTAAAGATGGTTTTGTGGCATGGCCGAAAGATAACTGTTCCATCTCTGATGACAAGGTTAGTTTCTTAACTCTTTTGCTTTGTTAATCAAGTATATAAATAGTTTTACATAAATCTTGTATTCAGTTTGATTAAAGAATAAGTACGAGATAGAAATATATTAACACCTAAATGGAACATGAATGCCAGTGTAAATTTGAAAATTGATATTTGGTTACGGATTTTATTATGGGCATCAGCTGTGAAAAATGCCGCGGCCTTCAGTGAAGTTGACTTTATTACATTGTTGGAAAAATGACTTTTGTCTTTCTCTTGTTGAGAATTCACATGACAGACGAATTCTCCTTGGATTTAGAATATATATATATATATATACTAGGTATCACCGGAGCCTTACGGCCCCGGCTCAACCTCCCGTGATTGTGAAAGTAACTTGCATTTATTTTGTATTTTTTTATTTATGTATTTACAAACAAAGACTACCATAATGTATTTTTTTGATATTGTTTAAATTTTGTCTACTCATTTTTCTTGTCTTCACTTTTCGTTGTAAATATATATGATCTTATTTTAATGACCTTTTGATCCAATATTTTTTAGATTAATAAACCTCAATCAGATAATACTGCGAAAACGTCATCTCATGCCACTATTGTTATCTATGTTATCCAGATAATACTGTTATCCCGTACCACTACTGTTATCCCATAATATTCCGACTCATATTGATAAAATCAGTGGCGGATCTACATCCGCACTTGGGCTGGCATAAGCCACCCCCAAATTTGGATTTTTTAAAAAAAAAGTAGGTAGTGGAGATTTGCCAATTTTGATGTAAACCAAGCTAAAAAATTTTCCAAACCACTCCTAGTTCCGCCCCTGCATAAAATAAGGGCGTTATGTGTAGGGCCTCTTTGGTTATACCGTTTCTAACATTGGTTGATTGATAACACTTTGTTATTTATCTATTGAACTATTTTGATGCGAAGTTGGAACAGTCTTCTTATAGAGAGATATTTTTCTCTTCATATTGTTCTCCAAAACCATTTATTTTATTGTTCTCAAACTTCAGATGTTGTAACATGAAAACTTTTTTATGTGATAATATAGCGCGCGCGAAATGGTGATAATAAGAGTATTTAAGGTTTTTAATGGTGTGGGATGGCACTGTAGGCGTTGATTTTATGTTAGTTAAGAGGATACCATTGAGGGGAAAATATTTGAACCCACATTGCGAGTTCAAAAATGAATTCGCAAACCCATAACCATCGGATTAATAACATCTGACATTATCTTACTACGGACTTAACCATAGTTATCTGCCGGGATATTTAGTGTTAAGTGTGTCTTTACCGGACTTTTCATATATTTACTTTCCAACAACTTCTTAAATCAATGCTTCCATTTTCACAAATCTATCTGTTCTAATTATCGTTATTATTAATTGACTGCTTTTATTTTTTAGCGCCAAGAAAGACTTGGTACATAAGAAACATGATTAAGATTAATAGTCGAATCACAAAGATTAGTGTTTTCACAATTATATTTTTCTATGTTTCTGCATAACTCTTATGATCCATCAATGATGGCAATGCCGAAAGCATTACTAAAATCATTATCATCATCTTTGCATAGTGTATAGAGAAATCAAAAGGTAAGAGCTAAAAATGAACCATGTCCTGATTCATCAATGAATATTGACATATGTATCAACGTATTTATCGTAGAAGTACTGTGTATAGAAAACTTAAATCAATTCACGTCAAGGTTGAAACATAAGAGATATGGATCTTATTTCTGTTAGACGTCTTCATGAGCTTAGTTTGAAGTCTTTGTAGCTTCAAGTTTTATATGAATGAGAGATCATTTACTTAGTTTTATGGAACGTAATTTTGGGTTTTGAACTAAATAAGCTATGTTTTAAACTTAATAAGATACATATACGTAGGAAATTTTCTTGGCGCCAGGTAAATGGAAGTAGTCCATAAAAGAACTGGTTGGAATATGAAAATATATGAAAAATCCGGTAAATAAATTGCAGTTCACTAAAAATACGGGCAGATAACCACAGTTAATTCCATAAAAAAATTTTTTTGATCAGAATTAAGTCCATAGTTAGTTGATGTCAGATCTTATTAATCTGGTGGTTATGGGTCTGCGAATTCAGCTTTGTACTCGCATTGTGCGTTCAAAAAATTTTCCACCATTGATCTGATGTGTTAAATTCAATGACAGGCAAATAAAATGCAATGTTGATATCACGTTATTCACTAACGTAGATAATTCGACATACTTCTTAACCGAAAAATGCTATGTTTGTATTAGTTTAGGATTGAATATCTAGTTATTCAATAAAAGTTGAACAATCTGGGAAAAAGAAAAAAACAAATGCACAATCTCAATCGAATAGTTCTTTGTTTGTTGTGAAGGTAGATAGCCAATCAAACATCATTAGGCCCTTCTTCATGCAGCAAATGGCCGTATAAACGCCACCCGTCCTCGGTTAGTCCAATAATCACTATGTTGTTGTACCTCATCATATTCATCGATAAATAACGCTGCGCGATCATTCCTACATGCTTTCAAAGTTAGTCATTACCACGTACAAATCTCTAAAATCCTGTGGGGTTTCAATCACCAAAGAAAATTTACTTTTCCATGGAGAAGACATTTCCCAAAGAGTGATCTTTCTTTGGATGAGCATGCCCATCTTTCCTTGATCCAGTGTAAGGCTCTGCATGATGAACACTTAATTTCTATTCGCCCGAGATAATGGCATACAAATTAGTCTCGAGTCTCAATATAATTTGAATCCCTTTATCTGTGTTCGTTACTTTCTTCATCCGAAAGAATATTAAAATCATTTGAACCGTCTGATGTTAAATCTTCGGCATCAATTGATATGTACACGAATAAAGATGCATGCAATTAACTTGGATCTACTTATGCACATGTCTAAAAGTATAAGACTAACGAACAATTCGGAGAAGTGATATGTTGAAACTAAAAATACCTAAAATTGGATCCACGGGCTCGATGATAATGTCAGCAATCAAAACGGTATCTGAGATGCTTGTATTTCCCAGTACATTTATTTTTTACCGCATTTCTTAAGACAATGAACCTTTTGTTTGAGCAAATAAATTTTGTCAACGGTGTAGAAGCAAATAATTTAGTACGAATCATAAGGACATGTTCCTCAGATTTCTTGGTACCGACCTGTATTTAGTGCTGACAACTGAAATCATAGAATCCCTCATTTTAATTATACTCTCATAGTAATCTTTCGAGATAACTATGTGGATTTGTCTTCCCGGTTCATTGTTTGGTAAGTCGCATTCAAAGGAATCATTATACATTGTGACTGTAACATACATGATAAATTATATGGTGCTTAATTTATTTACTGCATCGCCTAGTAAAATCATGTTGTTTTGGAAAAATCTGTCAATGCCATATCGAGATGTATCCCATGGGTTAAGCATTCTCGCTTTCTCCGAGACTATGACTGCCCCTTTCAGGATTTTTCATTGCTACTTGGAATCTGCGCAAGACAACAATTGAATCCATAAGTAAAAAAAATGCAAGTATCATAGTAACCATACAGTAATCAAAGGACGAATAGAATGTATCTCACACAAAAGTGTTTGGACGTTACCTTCTCATCGCTAGTGGTTCAAGTACTTGCTTAACTTGTGCCTTTGCTCGTGATGCAAATGCTTATATAAACAATTAATATACACATAAATTCCAATATTGGGTCTTATTTGCATGATTCTGCCCCCTTACACCTACCCTCCAACCTCACCACAACAACAACTCCCAGCAATCCACCGTTGAGCCAAATTTGCTACATTTGAATAATTATCCAGAAAAAAACTCATATCATGAACTTAAAATAGATGGCATTATTATTTGAGTAAGCTACCAATTCCATGATTATTAGCACTACAATTTCAGCCAAAAACTTTAAAAAAATCAGAATGTGAGACATGAACTTACCTTATACTCCTCAAGTTCTACAACAGTTTGGATAAGCTCCTCACGAAACATCATAACTTTCGGTTTCCTGCGGGAAAGCTGATCCTAGAGAAGGAATCTCACCATAGCAATTGCATGTAGTTCTCTTGCATGTTGCACCAAACCTAACAAAGAAACAGAGAGAGTGAACTTAAATTCCTAATATGATACTTACCAAACAAAAAAACATTTTAAATGTTTACTAAGCCGAAGGGTTCACTCTAGCTATGAGAATGCCAGTGAGTACACGATTAGATGCACAAAAAGGGAAAAAGCAAAAGAGATGATTTATCTTCCAAAAGATGAATTAAGTTCAATGCAATTTGAACGTAATAAATGAATGGTTGTTTTCCAATGTATCAAATACGTCTCAGACAAATCATTTCTATTGATGATAAAGATTTAGGTAGACTCCAACCTTTATTACAATGTCACAGATGTATAAGGTTTTCCAAATTCTAGAGACAACAGTTTAAAGTAGCAGATCTATACAACTATGCCCATTAACAAGATTGCATACAAATTCAGATGAACAAATTCTAAAATTATATACAAATTCTAGACTAAGTTGCGGATTTAAATTTTCTAAAATTTCACAAGGAACTTTGTTCATATTCTTAACTGATCCACTTCCCACATATTTTCGCAAATAGGTTAACTATTCTACAGGAATCAACTGTTAATAGATAAGATAACTATCATGCCTGCATATAACATTTGCCTAATAAGGTGCCCTGCAACATCATATACTACAAAAAATCCATTCCATTGTATGCTGTAAGGATGATTTGAGAAAGCATTGCTTTTAGCCCTCACATGTTTGGAATAAATAGTTTTCTTTTTACAAATCCAGCACGTCACCTACTTTCGGAAAAATAAAATGGACAACAGAATCTGCCATTTCCTCAATAAAATAGAATGGCCACAAAAAACCTAAAGACACCTAACTTCGTTCTAGACATATTCCAATTTGTTATGCAAAATGATTTCATATAGCAGGACAATGAACACACCTAATACTTTCAAAATTTACACAACGAACAGTTCAGAAATCCAACAAAAAGAAATATACCAATACCTGGAATATATTCCATTGTCCCTGGTAATTCTCATTCATTTAATTTTATTTTTTTTTGTACAAAATTAGAAGTGTAATTACTTCGTTCTCCCATATCTTTCATTACCTGATTGAACCATTCAAAAAGATCCCACTCGGTAAAACCCCACGTGTTTTAGTTAATGGGATTATTCAAACAAACCCATACTCAAACAAATTGGTTATACAGAACCTTTTAACAACTGGCACACATACAGAGAGAACGAAAAATAAGTACACAGAAAACACAGTAATTGATTATTGTTCAACAGGAGAATTTATAATCAACTGTTTCATGGTATGTTAGTTGTGGAAGATACAAAAATAATGCTTTGGTTTTTAGCAAGATTTCAAGCACTAAATTTGGTAAACAGACAGCCAGATATGCAACTCGGTTACTCGGTACACTTTTTAGAATACAATATTTTATACTCACAGAAAGTTGGTTTTTATGCAACAGTGAAATAACAACAATGCATAAAACAAACTGGAGGAAAGAGAGCTATACCTTTGTCTTTTAGAACAAACACCACATGTCTCATCAGCACTAGAACACAAATCCCTCCATCTTCCACAAAGACGCCCCTAAAATTCATCAAATCCAACCTTTTTCTTTTATCGCGAGCTTTCTCACACGTTTGAACAACATTCGAGAATGAAGTCAGTTCTCCTCAACATCCATGGTTCTGTTACCCCCATGTTGTGAATCATTTTCCACTTTCAGTCTCTTGTTTAACAAAATCAATACCACAGAAATAAGTTTCCCATTGTATTAGATCGTAGTACAGCAGTGAAAATAGGTAAACGAAAATAATCAATTAAAAACAACTACATGGTTTCTTATACAATTTACAAACCTTGCAAAAGTGTTCATCAAAAGCCTACAATTGGCATTCGAATGCTACATCAAACAGATGTTTCGCCTGGCAAATTTTAAGACCAATGATATGAGAGATAATCAAACGTAGAAAAGGACCACATTCTCATTTGAGACATAAATTAACTTAAAATGCTAACCTTCGAACGATTGGATAGTGTTATACCTTTTCCACAAAAGTTAAATGAAAACCATTAGCTAGATAACCTAACATCGAGCTAGCTCAAAGTGGACAACTCGCAACCTAAAAACTTTCAAATTGAGAGGTGCCCTTCTGAATCAAAAGAAATTTCTGAATCTAAAGGAAACCAAAACAAAAACTGTGAACATCCACACCAAATTACCACAAGCAAACCAAATTACCACAATCTCCAAAGCCAGAGCAATGTGCTGAGGTAATGATGCTATTGTTACGACGTAAAATGATATTTTTTTATCTAGTCCTAAGTTTCACTCTTCTAAACCGATTTAAAAAGTGTTAAGGATGGAAAACATACCTATTATATAGCTGTTGGGAATGTATATGGGTAAAGTAACACGCAGAAAATTCAATCTTGAGATACGTATAGAGTTTTGAAAATTATTTCCTAATACCCACTTTTTACATGGTATCTGCACTATGTAGATATCTCGTCCTCTTTTAAAATAGTTTTACCTTTCTTGTGCCACCCTAAACTCAACCAAACAAACAAAATAAAAGAGAAATCAAATCTTATTATTATTCAAATTTTGATGTTTGACCCCTTGATTTTAACCTATGTATTTCACAACTAATAGCCAAAGTACTTTTTTGGTTTTGGGTACCGGAGAAGGCTAACTCATGATATTTGTCATGATCATCTATGGTGATTGTTGAAGTCACTGTCAATTCATTTGTGTGAAGTTCATATAATTAACTAAATATACTAGCAATATATAGATATCACCAATGTCCCATAATTAACAATGGTGGGAGAACATAATTAATGATAGTCCAAACCTATCAATAAACTCATCTAGTAGATGGTAGAACTAAACATGAAATTGAGAACCAAACAACGCAAATTACCTACAACCAAAGAGAGAAATACTCCAGAAGTCCTGTCCCATGAATTAATATATGCGATGAGGCTGAGTGCTTCCTGTCTTATGCACTACTCGTCAAGTAGGTTCAATTTTTAATGTCGAGACTTCTTTAGCATTTGGTCTTCATCAGAGTTGGACTCTGTTTTTTATGTCACAGGGGTTGAAGAATCATTTTGTTTCTGCAGGCCCAAAAGAAGCATTGTAATCGAGACAGGTTACTGTAAAGCTCCTTGGAACCTTCTGCTTCATGTTGAAGGAATTCAGTGTTATTTAAAAATTCACCTGTTAATGCAGGATTTGCGAAAACCCGGCTACAACAGCAGCTTGCGCAACGACCTGGAAAAGCATCTAGATAAACCATGCTTAAATTTCGACATACGGATAAGCAAAAACATAGGTGGGTGAACCAATTACATAAACAATCCATATGATGCAGCAACATACCATGCATATATACGAATGAGCAGACCTAGCTCAAGGACCTGTTACTCAGCTACCACATAATAGCGGGGACTCTAAGAGCAAATCCTACGGAGGAGTAGGACAATATCATAGTAGAGAGGGAGTATTTCCCCAAACTCGTTCGCACACTACTTCACCTCTTTAAAAGGCAAAAAACCATATTTTTTCTTTCTTATATCTAATCTCTCTTTCTAACACTATCAAATACACTACCCATAATGGGAAAAAACACACTATCAGGTCCTCTTAAAGTCATGTTGAAAGGGATATGGTGTTAAAATGCCCTATCTGATAACCCTTTCTCTAATGCACTGGCAATTATATACCACGATCATTCTTCAATTAAAATCTTTAGAGAAACATATAGGAGAGCTCTCTGAAATAAAACTCATTTCTGATAAGGTAATTTCTTTCACGAACTAACCAAGACCCAAAAAAATAACCAAAAGACCTAAAAATGGCTTCACCATTAAGAACTTGATAAACAGAACAGATCAACCTCGATATAGTCCAACGCTGGTCCTCATAAATTCGACTTTCATGGTATTTTACAAACCAAACATAAGACTTGCATCTTGACGACGTGGTAGACATTGTTGCTAGAGAAAGTGCGGGAACAGTTAACACCGACAACAATACATGGATCGGCAACAGCAAAAAAGTTCTAGTGTGTTTTTCCTTAATAATTTTAAGTCCAGTTACAACCATTCCTTGCTAAGAATCCTCTCCGAGGTCCGAGCTATTCAAAGGTAACATGATCTAATACAAAATTAAAGTTAACATACACAGAACTGATACTACATGCCCTAATTCAAATATCGTGTTCACACTTGGACCATTCCTGGCGCCATCTATTCCCTAAGTGATCTACCACCGACAAAATATTAGAACTATTAGAATTGCAAAAGCACTTATTTAACTACGGCAGATGTGACACATGTAGAACTGCCATCCTACGGTTTACAGTTCAAGTTTGATAAACGTGATTACAAATACATATGCACATATACACAGCAGGATAAGAAATGGAGATTTGTAGACACTGGAAAAACTCACCTATTGCCAAAAAGAAAATCAATGCAATATATGATAAGAAAAACAACATTAGTCCGTTGAATTCCATTGTACTACTTCTTTTTTGTTTTTCGAGTCTCAGTTTTCAATTGAGAGTAATTTAATTGCATTGTGTTGTTTGGGAATTGGGAGTAATTAAATTGTATTTTAATATGTGTTATAGAATTAAATGAACTGATGCCAGGAAATCAAAGGAAGATTTCAAACCTATCGAGAGCGAGCCTTTATCCACTGCCATTAGGAATCCTGTACAACCTAGTATATTCTTGCTTTAAGGGTTATTCAACTTATTTAGTTTTGAAGGTTTTTTCTCATCAGAACCTGCATCATTTGACTATCTTTCTATAATTGCACCTACAAAACAATCATGACAGTTGTAACATCAAAACATGACTGAAAGAATTATTATATAGAAACTAATCCCAGTTTGCAATCCTCCCTAAAGTCCCTCATATTCATATAATAAAGTTCAACAAAAATGATCCTAGAAGTATAATGCTAAAATCTCATAAAGCAGAAACTTAAAGATCAATCGCAGCAACTCAAAAGATTAATTTCCCTCTAGTTCGCTATATAATTTGAATCCCAAGAAGATAATGATGGGAAACCTATTGATGTAGCAGGCAATCCATGTGGGATGAAATTACTGCACATACCTCTTTGACTTGTACACCATGAAATTTGGCTTCAACGGCAATATGGAAATGCTTCTCTGCACTAAGTAAACCGAAGTAGTTACCGAACATAAAAACTAAACCCTTTCAAGCAGCGAACATAGGTAAGATATTTTACATACGACCCATTCAACTTTTGGATCTCGCGCTCCAAAGTGAACAAAAACAGCGGAATATGTGTTTTTTTTCCAATTCAAAGATCAGAAAGTACCTGGAGGGGAAATACAACCTGTCACCTGGTTACAAAATAACGGTTGGATAGTTATTCGCAAACTCAAATGATATAATATTCTCTGACGGTATTTAACCTTGCAACGGGTATGTCCAATTTAGTCTCGCATTTTATATACCGTCCACTACTATCTTGCTACACCGAGGGCATCCACATGTATTTATACGTGCCTACAGACCTGCGGTTGAGCCTATAGGTTAGCCAGGGCCTACGACCCCCTGGTGTTTAGTTAGTCTGTCAAAGTAGACGTGGCATACGAAAAACTGGGTATTACCAAAAAGCTTACCATCTAATTAAAGAGAAACATCTTGATCAGGATCAGGTTTCCATTGCATTACAACAAATTTAAGAGTGTAAAGTCCTAATCAATAAGAACATAGATTAACCAAATAACTGAGGAAACAAATTAGAGAAAATTATATGTTTAGGAAGGTATCAGGCTGTAACAAATCAATATCCATTCCAATAACAATCCAATTTCCTCTGCAAGAAAAATTCGGAGAAGGGAACAGAGGCAATATCACAATCCAATTTCCCACATCGGACAGGACGAGGAGGATACTCGGGATTAAAACTAAAATTAGTAAGTCTATTGTCTTAAACCAGTTACATGATCTTAAACCATATGTCTGAAAGATGATATCAACTATATGAATCACGGATGCAAGGGTATATTTTGGAGAACCTTGTATATTTGTTACCTATTCAATTCATCAGTGTCTTCGCATTCATGGTCTAAGAAGCAGTCTCCTAATCTTATACAGAACTCTACCAGTAATTCCCAACCAAATCCTTCAATATCTTCAGAGAAGTCGTGCACATCTATGGCAGAACCTATGGCTAAGACATCTAATGGAGTATTTTTTTTTATTATTTTTTTTCTTCGTAAATCTATATTGCTAATCCTAGCATCTTCTTTTTAGATGATGTTCATATGCCGTATCTCCGCAGAAAGCAAAATACGACTTTTGGAATGGATCTAGGGGAAACGTTGTTGCCAGAGTCAGTATTTTTCCTAAGGTGCCTAACCAGAAAATACATCGACAAGAGCTTCCTGAACACTTTTATGCTGCCAATATTCTGGAGGTCATAGATCCATCATTCGTGTTAACGGAACCAAGTGGTGAGTTTAAGTTATTAGGGGAAGCTAAAGATGGTTTTGTGGCATGGCCAAAAGATAATTGTTCCATCTCTTATGACAAGGTTAGTTTCTTAGCTCTTTTTCTGTGTTAATCAAGTATATAAATTGTTTTACGTAAATCAATCGTGTATTCAGTTTGATTAAAGAATAAGTACGAGATAGAAATATATTAACACCTAATGGAACATGAATGCCAGTGTAAATTAGAAAATTTATATTTGGTTACGGATTTTATTATGGGCGTCAGTTGTGAAAAATGGCGCGACCTTCAGTGAAGTTGGCTTTATCACATTGTTGGAAAAATGACTTTTGTCTGTCTCTTGTTGAGATTCATATGACAGACGAATAATTCATATGACAGACGAATTCGCCTTGGATTTAGAATATATATAATACATTTAATCTCTTGCTGCAGGAAACTCCACAACATGGAAAACCTCATAAGCAACCAGAACCAGTTTTAGATTTTGAGAAGAAATTGGACAGTGATAAATTGAATGAGGAGCACCTAGCAGTCAATCCACATTCGGGGAGTCATGCATGCAGCCTTTGAAAAGCTTTCTCAGAAGACTAAAAAGGCGCAAAGAAGGTTATATGCACCAACTGTGCAGAAGGCATACCAACTTTCAGATGGGCAACAGAGGAAGACAAGGTTTGGCGCGTCGAGAATGTCACAACCTGATCCATTGCATGCAGAGACACCACCATCAAAAAAGTTGAAGAAAAACTAATGATTTTTGGATAAATGCTCTCTAATATTTTTTTTTGCAAACTGTTAGACCAAAGCTCAACATTTTTTACTGTGTTATTAATAAAAATATGAATTGTTGGCATATATGAATTTCAGATTTAACCATAATTTATAAGTATATAAGAGAATTTGGATAGTGCCAGGTGGATGGTTTAGATGTGCCATATCTGAACGGCTTAGAGGCGTCACACGCGTAATATACACGCTTCGAGATTAATTGGCGTGGCTAAAGATAACATAAACACATATTAAGCAGATATAAATTGGCGTGGATAAATATCATATAAAGCCACGCTATATGGCGTGTCTATAGGTTCTCCGATGAACGGCTCCCAACGTTACATGTGGACGGTCAACGTTACATCTAAACGGTCAATATTACATCATCTTAAACGAGATCCAATGGTACCTAATACAGCCACGTGGATGAAGGTAATTGTAAATTGGCGTGGCAAAATATCACATTTAGCCACGCTATATGGCGTGTCTATAGGTTCTTCAATAAACGGCTCACAACGTTACATGTGGAGGGCGTAGGATGCATATAATTTAACGGTCAATATTGCATCATCTAAAATGAGATCCAACGATTCCTAATACGACCACGTGGATCAAGGTAATTCTAAATTGGCGTGGCTAAATATCACATATAGCCACGCTCTTTGGGGCGTGTCTATAGGAAATCAGTGAACAGCTCACAACGTTACATGTGGACGGTGAAGGATGCATATAATTGAACGGTCAATATTGCATCATCTTAAATGAGATCCAACGATTCCTAATACGACCACGTGGATCAAGGTAATTGTAAATTGGCGTGGCTAAATAGCACATATAGCCACGCTATATGGGGCGTGTCTATAGGATATCCAATCAACGGCTCACAACATTACATGTGGACGGTGAAGGATGCATATAATTTAACGGTCAATATTGCGTCATCTTAAATGAGATCCAACGATTCGTAATACGGCTACATGAACCAAGGTAATTGGAAATTGGCGTGGCTAAATATCACATATAACCATGCTCTATGGGGCGTGTCTATAGGATATCCAGTGAACGGTTCACAACGTTACATGTGGATGGTATTCAACGGTTCCTAATGCAGCCACGTGGATGAAAGTAAGTGAAATTGGCATGGCTAAAACATAACATATAACCACGTTAAACCTATATGGCGTGTCTATCAGATAACCAATGGCTACGCCAAAAAGCAATTTGCGTGTCTAAAGTGAACCAAATAGGCACGCCAAAACACAATTTACGTGTCTATAGTGAATCAAATAGCCACGCCAAAAGCAACTTGCGTGTCTAAAGTGAACCAAATAGCCACGCCAACAAGCAATTTGTGTGTCTAAAGTGAACCAAATAGCCACGCCAAAAATCAATTTGCGTGTCTATAGTGAATCAAATAGCCACGCCAAAATAAATTTGCGTGTCTATAGTGAACCAAATAGCCACGCCAAAACAATAAATCGTGTGTCTATAGAGTACCAGTAGTTAAGTTTTTGGGACCCTATATAGCAACGCCTATATGGCTCTGGCGTATCTATTTCATGCAGAAATAGACACGCATGGCAGGCGTGGCTATAAGCTACCTAAAACCACGCCATGTTACCTAAAACCACGCAAGCAGAAGTCACGCCTAGTCCAAACCGAAGTGGCGTGACAAAACCCCTATGGACACGCCAATTTGGCGTGGCAAAAGGGTCACTGTGTACTAGTGTGAGTGTTGAGGAATTTAGACATCTCAACACTAAGATATTTTAAAATTTATTGAATATGCCTAATAGATATAAAATATTTATTTGAAGGATAGTTACTTAGCTCTGTCTCCGCTAGGCATGTCCTTCGCGCATGAGTGGTCGTTGGGTATTTGAGGCTCCCCCATGAGTAAGCAGCATCAGGCGTTAGTGATGACATCAGGACAATGACGGGTTGACAGACGGATAACAGTTCACAGGTCTTTGATGGGATGAAGCAAAAGTGGTCATACCTATGAACCTTGGCTGGATTCGATCACGATCCTTGACAGGGACGAGTGTGGTGGCTACGAGCACGAACCTTGGAAGGGAGGAGTGGCGGCTACGGCATGATCCTTGGAAGGAAGGAGGCGTTGAAGAGGCTTCGGGTCTTGGAGAGGACGTTGAAGCTTATGGAGTAAAACGCTGAAGCTTCGGCTTCGGATCCTAGAGCAGCTCATGGAGAGAACGATGAAGCGGAGCGGCTGCTGGAGCGAACGTTGAAGCGGAGCCGCTGCTGGAGAACGTTGAAGCGGAGCGACTTCTGAACAGAACGTTGAAACAGCTCCTGGAAAAAACTCCAGTGAGGGCGCTATTAACCCTTGACTTCGAAAAACGACTTGATACGATATGGCATATGGGAAGACGGCACAAATAGTGCTGGTCGATAAGTCGTGTTTTTCTCTCATGTTAAAGAATACGCTTCTTCTGTTTGATTTTCCCTTGCAACTCTCAGAGCCTTTCCGGTTACAATGTTGAAGTCAGAGGCAGCGTCAGTCAGCGTGCTGTCAAACTCGACATCCTTCAAGTGAACAGTGGTTAGGAGTCCCCAGTTCCATCTATCAATCATGCTTTCCAGGAGAGGTTGGGGTTTGTGAACGGCTTCCCTGAATGGAAACAGCTGCTTTCCTGATGAAGTGCGGTTGAGGGATGCAAATATTTCTTGACGCTGCGCCTTGGAGAAATATAGAATCTCACATAAACGTTTCATCATAGACTGCACGATTTTGTGGGTGAAGTCCCCAGAAATCATGCAGCTCCTGACGGGAAGAGGGTCTCTGTGAACTCAGGAGGGTTGCTGATTTTCTTTGCCTCGATTTTGGAGAAGTCGTTCCTGATCTTCACGTGTGATGAAATTGGATTGTTGATTCCCTTCTACTGGGCGTTCAAGAGAAACGCGAGCCTCTTCATATATAAATGCACGTCCTGCTGAAGTGCCTGCGCCGGATGTTAAAAGTATTCCTTGTCAGCTCCATCTGGGGTTGACGTGACTCTTGTGGTGGCCGCTCCGTTAGTGTCTTGAGGAAAATAGGTATCTCTTTCTGAGTTGTAGCCATGTATGTCTGAGCCTCACTAGAACCTTTTGTCTTTCCATCAAATCAACAGTGGTAAGAGGAGGTCGGCTTCTTCTGGCTCCTCCTGTATTTCGTCCTGATGGTGGAGTAGCAGCGGCTCTGGTGACGGTTGGAGATGTCACATTTGAAGAAACGTTGGGAGTGACGGTAATGACTCTGGCTCTGGTGATCGGCGGTGTAACACCTGAAGGAACATTTTCCGCACCGCTGGTGTTGGAAGGTGGTGTATTAGTGCCACTGGAAGGAGCGTTAGTACCAGGGATGATTTCAGCGCTAGTGTTCTCAGGGTTTGTTGATGATCCGGACCTGAGTTCTACCATCTTGAGATCGGGTTGAAGATGAAATCGGGAATTGGAAATTGATATTGTAACCGAGAGATTAATCTCCCACTGTGGTCGCCAGTTGTTTGTGGGTGAAAACCGTTTCTGCTGATTTCAGTAATTTCGGGTATGTGGTTGAGAAACGAATCTAAACCCAAAACAATGTACTGCACGGGAGTACTTTAGATTCGAGAGATCAATCTGTATAAATCCGGACTAAACCAAGAAATGGCCGTTCCAGACTTGCTTCGGTCACAAAGTGAAGGAGAAGGGTTGGTTTTGGGGAGCGAAGAGAAGAGAGTGTTGAGACCAGAATAGTTGATTCTGGAAGAGTGGTTGTTTTACGACTTGTATCAGAAAGTGAAATGCTAGCAATGTGGAAAGCTAACAGGTGATTTCTGAGTGTTGTATTCTCCTGACCAGAAAACTTGTTCTTTGGTGGAAATAGGTGAAACCTATTTATACAAGTCGTAATAAAACGTGCCCTGGCCTCGTAAGAACTGGAAGCGGTTGAGTGGTGGAAAAGTGGTAACTGGTAACGCCTGGAATTGATGTTTCCATAATGAAGATGCGTTTCACCACTTATTTCTTGCCATTACTAACCGCCTCACTCTTATGACACTTTCTTGTAACGGGCGTATTGCATGCCGCACGATGTAAACAGCCAGACCAATACCCTGATGAGCATCCCCCAGTTTGTGACATGTTTTGATGTCTCGAGTGTTTTCATTGGAAAACGTGTAACATTTTGCTATTGTTAGAGCACTGCTCGGTCAAACTCGCATGCGTTGCTATCTCAAGCATGTTTGTCAATGTTAGTGATCAAAACTCTAAGTCTTGATTTCTAGTCTCTTATAGCTAAGTCTCGGACTAGGATAGTAAGTGTAGTTGAGCTCAAGGACTTCATGGCGATTCATCATACAAGTAGAAGATCTACTCAAGGAACCGGTGGAACTTCTCGACAAAAAGGTATGTGGAGACTTGAACTTATTATTTGTCACTCAAAAGTCTATCTATTTTATCTCCTACTCTTTGAGACAAAAGTCGTATGCTATATATATAGACTAGATCATACACATTTGGTATTTCGAGCCGAGTATACCCCGCCTATCTATATCTCGAAATATGTGTTGGTAAGCTTTTCGCTTCGACCAAGTTTATCTTTACCCAGTGACGAAAGTCATGAATGTTTCAATCACCTTGAAAATTGCTTTGACGAGAAATAGTGTAACAACTATATAACGTCCTCTAAGAATGTTTCAATGATTGGAATGAGAGTTTAGATTACATAACCAGTGGATTCCTTGAACCGAAGTTTTCGAACTTTGTTGATCAAGAGAACCGGAAGTATGGCAAGTGCCAAGTCCGCGAACTCAGTCCGCGAACTTCCGAAGTTCTCAAACCCGAGAATTTCTGTTGGAGTTGACAAACTACTTGTGTGAGCCAAGTCCGCGAACCGGCGTAGTTATCGAACCCGAGAATTTCTGCTGGAGTTTGTAAACTCTATCCGGTATCTTAAGTCCGCGAACCTAGTCTGCGAACTTGAGAAGGTTATATATCTAATGATGATTTCTGAACTTAATCTTAAAAGACTAAGGAATGCGTTTGCAAACCGTGGCTATTAAAGTTCATGAACCGATTCGAGTGAATCAAATCATCTTTGCTTCAATTGTGTCTTGTGTAGTTACATAAGATTTCCTTGCAATTGAACAACTCTCTTAACTAGTTCATTTGAGTCAATTGACCTAGTTATGGTGAAGAAGAACATGGTTGGTATGAAACGCTCATATGGTTAACCTCTTTGGGTAGACTTTTGTTGAACCAACAATGTACACGTTTGGGTGCGGTTAACAAACCTAGAAGCGTACAGTCATTTGTGTATGACAAGCTAAGTTTTCGATCTAAAAGTTGAGAAATATTAGCTTGAATCTAAATCAGGTTTTCATCTAACGGTGAATATTGATTGCTTTGTAACTAAGGTAAAACCCTGACTTGAAAGGTTATATAAAGGAGACATCTAGTATTGTGCAAAACTAATCCCCACACCTTACCTGTGATACTAGTTTGCGTGCTAGATTCGATTCTCCTATAAACTTTGGTTTTCTTCTTCTAAAACCAGGTTAACGACTTAAAGAATTCATTGGGATTGTGAAGCCAGACCGATACTACTTTTATCGTAGTTGTGTGATCTGATCTTGCATCTTCTATCGTAACAATACAATCATATTGATTGGCTTGAGATCGTGAGAGTTCTCCGATAGGCAATATATAAAAAGTAATCACAAGCACCTTCGTCTCATCTTCTGTGATTCCACGACATCTTGTTTCGCTACCATACGATTAAGATTATTGAGAGGTGATTGATTAATCTAGGCTGTTCTTCGGGAATATAAGACCGGATTATCAATTGCTTCTTGTTCACCTTGATTATTATCAAAACATAGAACAAAAACTTTTAGGATTTTTCTGTGGGAGACAGATTGATCCTTTGATAGACTTGTCTGTGTGAGACAGATTTGTTTATTGTTAAAACCTGCGATTTTGGGTCGTAGCAACTCTTAGTTGTGGGTGAGATCAGCTAAGGGAATCAAGTGCGTAGTATCCTGCTGGGATCAGAGGCGTAGGGAGTACAACTGTACCTTGGATCAGTGGGAGACTGATTGGGGTTCAACTATAGTCCAGTCTGAAGTTAGCTTGGAGTAGGCTAGTGTCTGTAGCGGCTTAATACAGTGTGTATTCAATCTGGACTAGGTTCCGGGGTTTTTCTGAATTTGTGCTTTCCTCGTTAACAAAATTCTGGTGTCTGTGTTATTTCTATTTCCGCATTATATTTTTTTATATAATTGAAATAATACAGGTTGTGTGTTTGAATCAATCAGTTGGAAATCCGACCTTTGGTTGTTGATTGATATTGATTGATCCTTGGACATTGGTCTTTGGTACCGTCTAAGTTATTCCTTGTGTTTGATTATAAACTCGTTGATTTCTATTATCTTGAGTGAATCAAAACAAGAGAGAGATATTAACTCCTTGAGATACTTTACCTAGATTGAGTCTGACTGTCTAGTTGATTCTCTAGAAAGTGTTTCGGATTTAGTCCATACAGATTGCTAAGCGAAATATTGGGTGGTGTTGTTAGACCCCCACTTTTTCAATTGGTATCAGAGCAGGAAAACACGTTTAAGACCTTACAAGTCTGTGTTTGTAGCGATCTGACTCTGTGGACAGTTGTGCTATCTCAGTAAACGTACCACCAGTCTTCGATGGCTCAAACTACCTATGGTGGAAAATTGCTATGCGTACTTTTCTTCAATCGCGTGATTTCCAATCATGGGTTTATGTTTTTAATGGCTATGAGATTCCTGTCGTTATAGTTGAAAATGCTACCATGCCTAAAAACATCGGTACATATACTGCTGTTGAGTCACTTGCTGCAAAGCAAAACTCCGACGGTTTGAATGCCATCATGCATGCCATTACCCCGGAGCTTCGACACCATGTGGCTCCATGCTCCACGTCTAAAGAGTCTTGGGATACTTTAGAAACTGTATTTGAAGGTAACACTAGCGAAAAGGAAGCTAGGCTTCAAAACCTTAATTCCGAATGGGAAAACCTTCATATGGCAGAAAAAGATTCATTTGATGAATTTTATCACAAAATGTCTGAAATTGTTAATGCATCCTGTGCATTGGGTAGGAGTATTCCTGAAAAGGAAATTGTGATGAAGATTCTCAGATCGCTGCCATCTAAATACGAATCTAAAAAGCATGCCATCGTTGAGGGAAATAACCTTGATACCCTTTCGCGAAATACGCTTGTCGGGAAGCTTAAAATTTTCGATCTTGAACTTAATTCAAGAGATAAACATCACTTGTCTAGTAATCATGTTACTATTCCTTATGGAAAGTCTCACCGTCCTAAATTGATTGATAAGAAAAATGAGAATTGCTTTATTTCTACGTTGTCTTGGTTTATACAACAGCTTAAGAAAATTCTTAGACAAAGTAAAAGAAAGTCTCAAAAAGAGGTTCAATCAATCAAAAAGGGGGATAAGAGAGTTCAGAAAAACGGTACCATCGAAACTGGTCTTGTGTGCTGTAAAAGTGTGCATACTTCCAAAGGTCCAGATACTAAGGTGAATAAGATAACTAAAGCATGGATGAATACTCTTGATTATTGTCCTGAGGATGAAATCTGTGATTGTTCTCTTAATTTCTTTGCTGAAAATCACAATCGTGATTCTTATACGACATGTGGAATAACTCCGACTGTGTCTCATAAGCTATGTCAGCAAATGTCACCTGACTATGTATCACTCTCCAGTCATCTTGACAACAAGGGTGATACAGAAAAACACAAGATGCTACCAAAACTCTCGGGTTCCTTGTGTGAAAATCAGGATCATCTTAGCACGAATGATCAAAAGCAGTCATGCTCTGCTAAACGCTGGGTGCATAAGAAAAAGAAGAAACCTCCTATGAAATCCTTTTTTCCTCAGAAAATGATTTCTAGAATGGTGCAGGATTTGCGAAACTCAACAATCAAGTTGCTCAAAACTGTGATTAAAAGGGAAAAGAATGATGTGCATAACTCTTCTTTCCTAAAGAATAAGCAAAAACTTGAATTAACAGATAATTCCTCGCCTCGCAAAAATTATCCCAGTTCTATATTGGATTGGAGTAATTATGATCAGTAATCTTCTTGTTTATGATTCTTTTGTCTATCCCTCTTAGGCAAGAATAATTATTTTGAGAGAGTTGTGTTGGAATTTGTCTGTTAAATCTCTAGGAGTGTTCGGTTCTTGTTTATTCTCTTCTAGTACCGTTTTTTTTTTGTTCATCAGCGGTTCCTGGTTCTTTAAAATACTTTTTCTTGGAGTTAACTGAATTTTGCTAGGGTTTGGTAAAAGGTCTTTTTTTGGAAATTCTTCATCTTCATTTCTATAAAATGTAATTTCTCCTCTTCTGCATGATCATTTCATTTACCTTCTCTATCATGTCCTCCTTCAGTCTTTCAAGCAAAGAAAGTGATGTATGGATTGTTCTGTTTCCCTCTAAGAAGATTCGTTTTGATTCCTCTGACAATGAGATGTGTTATGACAAGCGTATCTCCTCTTCTGATGAGAATTCTTCTATCTCACAGTTTGATAAGCTCTCGTTAACCGTGAATCTTGTCTTGGAACAAGTACGTGCCCTGAAAAGTGAACTCGAAGCTTCTTCCAAAAGACTTGAAGAAAATATGGATAGTCTTGAATCTAGGATTGATCTAATCGAAGATGAGCTTGATGAATACAGGGAACATGAGAAAAATATTCAAAGTAAGTGAAATGCTTCATAGAGGTTTTGTTGCCTAATATGTCTTCCTTTTGGTTTACTTGGAAGAATAACTAGTGCTTTGAATAGCGATGATTGTGACTACACATAGCTATTATTTTCATCTTCTTGTTTTTAGGTTTTTTGGTTTAAAATTCTAAAACTATTTGGATGATGATGTTTTGCAATATTTTTGATTTTGTTATACTGCAACTTGTTATGGGATATTTGTGTTTACATCCGTGAACTTTGTTGTCCCATATTTTGTCAAAAGTAAAGTCGTTCACGATCGGTATTCGTTTATTGGTTTAAGAATGAATATACTTTTGACATATACAAAAGTTAAGCCTATATTGTCAACCCTTGACGGAAGATCGGTTGAAATCTTTTGTATCTAAGGATTATGTCTATTAAATATCGTTATGCAAATAGTGATGGTAGATAGAATGAATCCTTGTGTATTCCACGGTATAGATCTTCATTGATCCATCCTTTTGTATTACCTTGAGGCTCTGTGATGTGTCTTATGTTGAGCACGATACAACTAAGTTGATTATTCTTGATTAGCTTTGTTGGTTGTTCTGTAAGGTACGTTATGTTGAGCATTTAGAACTAAATTAATCATTTTGTTTGGTTATTTAGTTATTGCTCCGTAAGTTCTCTTATGTCGAGCAAAACAAATTACAATTAAATTGATTACTTTAGTGATTATTTTGATTGTGTATTCCAATTAGATTAATTATGGGATCTCTTATAATTAGTCTAGTTGAGTTTTCATATATTCCATGAGTTTTTCTTGTGTTGAGTATATGAACGGCTATCTTAATCATTTTCTAATGGTTATGTTAGTCATATGTTCCCTAAGTTTTTTTATGTTGAGCATAAAACAATTAAGCTGATCACCTTGTGTGTTTAATCTTATTGCGTATTCCGATTAAATTAATCATGGGTTTACTTGTGATTAATTTGATTGAGTTTTGGATATAAAAATCATTCTTATGATTTTGGTGTCCAATAAAAATCCTTCTTTTCTTTGGAATTTAAGGTCGCTCTTGTTGTTCCCTTGGGAATGACATCAAATGGGGGAGAGTTCTTTTGAACTTGTGCTTAATGGTCATATCTTGAGGGGTGTGCGGCTGTGGAATTTTAGAGGGGTTATCTTGTATCTTTAAACTCCTTGATGAATGATGTTAGCCTCGGCTATATGATTGCATCTAAATAAGATGATGTGTGTTTCTTTCTCTCAGTCATGAAATGTCTCTTACGGAAATTTCATTATGATCTCGTTCTTGTACCTTTGCCAATTTTATTAACAAAAAGGGGGAGAATTAATATGTAGTTCATACTACAAATACATATGGTTTTCGGATCATTGTGTAAGGGGGAGTGGTTTTCATGTGAGATGGAGTATTGACTAAGGTGGAGTGATACATATCACCATAGTATTATTGTTGAAGTTGTGATACAATTGAACTTGGACACTGTGTAATAATACTATGACATTGTATAACAATGATCGAGAATTACGTTTTCTCATTGTTATATCTACGGATCTTCAACAAAGGTGATGCTAAAATTACAACCTTTGGGATCATTGGAGTACTTGGAAGTGACGAGGATTTCGAGGAATGTTGAAGATTAGACATGTGGAATAGGAGCTACTAAAGTTTCATTATCTTTTTTGTATTCTATATGTATTGATAGTTTTGTCACTAAAATTGACAAAGGGGGAGATTGTTAGAGCACTGCTCGGTCAAACTCGCATGTGTTGCTATCTCAAGCATGTTTTTCAATGTTAGTGATCAAAACTATAATTCTTGATTTCTAGTCTCTTATAGCTAAGTCTCGGACTAGGATAATAAGTGTGGTTGAGCTCAAGGACTTCATGGAGATTCATCATACAAGTAGAAGATCTACTCAAGGAACCGGTGGAACTTCTCGACAAAAAGGTATGTGGAGACTTGAACTTCTATGTCACTCAAAAGTCTATCTAATCTATCTCCTACTCTTTGAGACAAAAGTCATATGCTATATATATAGACTAGATCATACATATTTGGTATTTAGAGCCGAGTATACCTCGCCTATCTATATCTCGGAATATGTGTTGGTAAGATTTTCTCTTCGACCAAGTTTATCTTTACCTAGTGACGAAAGTCATGAATGTTTCAATCACCTTGAAAATTGCTTTGACGAGAAATAGTGTAACAACTATATAACGTCCTCTAAGAATGTTTCAATAATTGGAATGAGAGTTTAGATTACATAACCAGTGGATTCCTTGAACCGAAGTTTTCGAACTTTGTTGATCAAGAGAACCGGAAGTATGGCAAGTGCCAAGTCCGCGAACTCAGTCCGCGAACTGCCGAAGTTCTCAAACCCGTGAATTTCTGCTGGAGTTGACAAACTACTTGCGTGGGCCAAGTCCGCGAACCGGCGTAGTTCTCGAACCCGAGAATTTCTGCTGGAGTTTGTAAACTCTATCCGGTGTCTTAAGTCCGCGAACCTAGTCTGCGAACTTGAGAAGGTTATATATCTAAAGATGATTTTTGAACTTAATCTTAAAATACTAAGGAATGCATTTGCAAACCGTGGCTATTAAAGTTCATGAACCGATTCGAGTGAATCAAATCATCTTTGCTTCAATTGTGTCTTGTGTTGTTACATAAGATTTCCTTGCAATTGAACAACTCTCTTAACTAGTTCATTTGAGTCAATTGAACTAGTTATGGTGAAGAAGAACATGGTTGGTATGAAACGCTCATATGGTGAAGAAGAACATGGTTGGGTGCGGTTAACAAACCTAGAAGCGTACAGTCATTTTTGTATGACAAGCTAAGTTTTCGATCTAACGATTGAGAAATATTAGCTTGAATCTAAATCAGGTTTTCATCTAACGGTGAATATTGATTGCTTTGTAACTAAGGAAAAACCCTGATTTGAAAGCCTATATAAAGGAGACATCTAGTATTGTGCAAAACTAATCCCCACACCTTACGTGTGATACTAGTTTGCGTGATAGAGTCGTTTCTCCTTTAACCTTTGGTTTTCTTCTTCTAAAACCAGGTTAACGACTTAAAGACTTCATTGGGATTGTGAAGCCAGACCGATACTAATTTTATCGTAGTTGTGTGATCTGATCTTGCATCTTCTATCGTAACAGTACAATCATATTGATTGGCTTGAGATCGTGAGAGTTCTCCGATAGGCAAGATATAAAAAGTAATCACAAACACCTTCGTCTCAGCGTTTGTGATTCCACGACATCTTGTTTCGCTACCATACGATTAAGATTGTTGTGAGGTGATTGATTAATCTAGGTTGTTCTTCGGGAATATAAGACCGGATTATCAATTGGTTCTTGTTCACCTTGATTATTATCAAAATACGGAACAAAAACTTTTAGGGTTTTTCTGTGGGAGAGAGATTGATCCTTTGATAGACTTGTCTGTGTGAGACAGATTTGTTTATTGTTAAAGCCTGCGATTTTGGGTCGTAGGAACTCTTAGTTGTGGGTGAGATCAGCTAAGGGAATCAAGTGCGCAGTATCCTGCTGGGATCAGAGACGTAGGGAGTACAACTGTACCTTGGATCAGCGGGAGATTGATTGGGGTTCTACTATAGTCCAGTCCGAAGTTAGCTTGGAGTAGGCTAGTGTCTGTAGCGGCTTAATACATTGTGTATTCAATCTGGACTAGGTCCCGGGGTTTTTCTACATTGGCGCTTTCCTCGTTAACAAAATTCTGGTGTCTGTGTTATTTCTATTTCCGCATTATATTTGTTTATATAATTGAAATAATACAGGTTGTGTGTTTGGATCAATCAGTTGGAAATCCGACCTTTGGTTGTTGATTGATATTGATTGATCCTTGGACATTGGTCTTTGGTACCGTCCAAGTTATTCCTTGTGTTTGATTATAGACTCGCTGATTTATATTAGCTTTAGTGAATCAAAACAAGAGAGAGATATTAACTCCTTGAGATACTTTTACCTAGATTCAGTCTGACTGTCTAGTTGATTCTCTAGAAAGTGTTTCGGAGTTAGTCCATACAGATTTCTAAGCGAAATATTGGGTGGTGTTGTTAGACCCCCGCTTTTTCAGCTATGTGCGGAAAGTTAAGATAGAGAGGCTTGCGAGTTCAGTGACGACCTTCGCCGGCCGAGATTTTGCATCTCAGGAGGAAAGGTAGCCGTTGATCGCGGCTACCTTCCGTTTGGCGGCCAGTGGCGTGGACGTGGTGCTGGCATGGCTTGCGCATGGCTTTGGCGTGGCCAAATTAGGGTTTGACACAAACCGTGGAATTTGGCATTGCGGCCAGAAGTTGCCACAGGCTTGGTGGCGAACTTGTACGGCTGAGATCCGCACCTCAGGAGGAAGGGTAGCCATTGATTATGGATACCTTCCGTTGGTGGCCAGAGGCGTGGTAGCGTGGCTGGCATGGCTTGCGTCTGGCATGCGTGTCTAGGAAGCGCGTCTGGCATGCGCGTCTGGTAAGCGCCTCTGGCATGTGCGTCTGGTAAGCGCGTCTGGCAAGAGCGTCTGGCATGCGCGTCTGGCATGCGTGTCTGTGAAGCGCGTCTGGTAAGGCGTCTGGAAAGCGCGTCTGGCATGCGCGTCTGGCAAGCGCGTCTGGCATACGCGTGCGGCATGCGCGTGCGGCATGCTGGTATTTTTGGGAAGCTGGCGCGTTTTTGGGAAGCTGGCGTGTTTTGGGAAGCCAACTTAGTATGGCGAACATAAATAAGTTAAGAATATTTTATTTAAGGTTTTTAATTTTATTTTAGGAAAATGAGAATTAGTAATGTGCATTTACTAATTGGAGATTTCCAAAGAGATTTTCGGTCAATATTTTGGACAGAGCATTTTCAGGAATTATGGAAATCGAATTTGGAATATATTGCATATCTTGAGAATATTTTCGATTTTGGAAATTCCTTGGTGTCCAAACTTCCTTGTCTATAAATACTTGAAGTTTTCATTTTTAGCAAACTAATCCTTCGTGACAGCAAACTTCCTCGGTTGTGTTGTTACTGGTGAAGCCGCCTATTCGGAGAGAAGAGTAACCTAATTAGGCGAAATCTCTTACGGGCCGCTCAGTTTAAAGTCTTCTTTGGGATTGAGAATCTCTATTAGTACTGTTGGTGGGAAACTAGATAATTGTGGTTTATCTTGTGTTTTCGATTGATTTGATTGATTAACGGTGGTTGAACTTTGATTGCACCTAGTTTGTTTATGCTTGAGAATCTTATCTTCTGATATAAGATTCACTCAAACTAGATCGAAGTTTCGACAAGGATCTTTAGACTGTTTGTAGATCTAAAGACGTCTTGTGATAATCCATTGTTAACAGACTCCGTTATGTGCGTGATTGATCACAAGAGATTCAAGTTGTTGCGTGCAGGTGTTTATTGAAGATCTAAGAAGATTTGAAGACAAAGAAGATATTGAAGATTTCTGATTTGGGGTTCATAATCTTTGGTGTGCACAATACTTGTTTCAGTATAGAGGATCCAACTATAATCGTTTTATCCTTGTGGTAGATTAGATTGATTAATTGTGTAGATCGGCATCAATATAATTCTTTGTGATTAAAAGTATTGATTGCAAAATCTTAACAATTACCTTTGGTAGTTGATCATAAGATAGATCTAAGAACCCGACGAAGGAGTTTATTGAGATAAACAGAAGAGCCTTTGTCGAACTCACATCACTTGGTTGAAAAGAGTTTCTACCAAACAGATTTGTTGTTCCTTTACTGTTTGGGATACGAACCAAAGGAATTGTTCCAAGTACGTGACTTATTCATAAGTTGGAGGCGTGGGAATACAGACGGAACTAGGTGAACTATAGGTTTAGTTGCTTGGTCTCAACTATACGAAGTTGGTTTGATTTTGTATAGCAGCTTAATCCTGAGAGTATTCAATTCTGGACAAGGTCCCGGGTGTTTTCTACATTTGCGGTTTTCTCGTTAACAACATATTATTGTGTCTTTTATTTTTCTATTTCTGTAATTATAATTGTTTTTATTATAATTAGAAGTAAAATACACAAACGTTAATTCCTATTTACTTGATAAGTAATCCTATTGTGTTTGGTTAAGTCCAAACTTTTTTATCAAGTAAACATACTTCGTTGTTGTATTGTCTCGATCTCGTATCCATAGACGATCACACGAAGTATGAACCGATTAGTTGTATTGTCTCGACTCAGTCCATAGACAATCACTTTCGAAGACTTATAGGTAGGAAAAGTTTTAGATTGAAGTATATTTGGGTACCCTCGTCATTTCAATTGGTATCAGAGCAGGCAAACACGAAAAGATCTAACAATCTGTGTTTGGTGCGGTCCAACCTATAAGAATTGAATCTAATGGTCGATTCGGTTAACGTTATGCAAGAGTGTGAATACTCAAAAGTTAAAGATGTTACTACTTCGTTGACTCATGATCCAGGAGTTGCGAAAACATCTGTGTCCATTTTTGATGGAAAGGAAGATGCTGATAAAGAGTTGGTAAAAACTCCTAAAGCCTATAAAATCTTTGTCTTCTAAAGTGCTGATATTAAAGACAGAGACAAATCTTCTTAAACAGGAGATTAGAGACAAAGACATTCAACTGAATATTCTAGCCATAAAGAATATGAATCTCACTATCAAATTAGAATCTCTTGGTAAATGTCTTTCTCAAGAAAAGGAGGCACGTCCTATGACTCTGACTAATGATGTTGTTGTGATTTCTTCTGATGGTGAGGAAACTAAAAGTCCTTGCTCGAATTTTACAGATTGTGATAAAACCGGTTTAGTCACATCTGAAACAGATCAAGATGATGGTAGTTTGCCTAACTACATCAAGTCAGAAGAGGAAACCATCTTCTACATCTATTGATGATCAAACGAAATCTTGTACGAAGGAAACTTTGAACCGATTCCATGAAAGTGATCTTAAGGAATACAATTTTCAGTCACTTGACAGGACACTTATACTTCTTCAATATACGGTGGTAAAAATATTGAAGAAAGTTTCTTGTCTTAAAAAACTGAAAGACCATTCCTCGGTAGAAAGACAGATTATACCACTACCCGATAAGATCAACTCAAAAGAATCATAGGTAAGAGTTGATAATCGCTTCTGGAAAAAGGTTCCTCCTCACCCATATCGAAACAATTCATGTTTTAGATGAAGAACGATTCCATAAGAAAGGGAAAGAGAGAATCTCTGCCAAAAGAAACAATCAGGAATTTCCGATAATTGTTTCAGATAATCACACTGATGTGGATCATAAGGAAGTCGTTAGAATGAGAAAATCTTATGAAAATCTCATTGTAAGAATTAAGAGAGATTTATCTATCTCTGAAAATTCTCATGTCAGTACAGTTTCTCCACATGATCATATCTCTAGAGTTAGAAAAGATCATCGTCTTGGGAGAAAATATTTTGGGCAGAAATTCCCGAAGAGAAACATGAACTATGTTTCTGATATTCACTGTAAGCTGGAAAAAGCTTACTCCGATGCAACTTAGTTGTATCAAAATTGTGCACTCTCATCCTTTTTCGTGCTCTTGTTCATGGATGGAAAAGGCACAATAAAACTGGAGCACATTTGTTTGTGTAGTTGTTTATCAGAAAAGTTGTGACACATTACGGATAGCTGCGAATCCATGGTTATCTAAAAAATGTTCATGTCTATCATGATCTTCCAAAAATAGGTTTTATTTAGAATTTTCGAATTTTAATAAACCGTCCAGCATGAGAAGTTTAGACAAAGGAAACTAAATATATTCCTATAATATTTTCGGATTTTCTAATATTTTCGGTTAGAAAGTTGTCTTTTCTTAAAGGGAAACTATCTCTTGCTTGTATTATTGAAACCCTGGTCAATCTTTATTTATAAAACCGAGCATCCTCCAGTAACTCGCAGTATCACAAAGGATAATAAGGAGAAAGATCAAAAGGTTAAACATTGTCAAGGAATCAATACAGAGAGGAAGAAGAAAATCATATCAAAGATCATGTCTGATTATGATTCTGATAGTTCAGTTGGATCATAAGATGAGTCATGTATGTTGGCTTACAACCTTCAAGATCCAACCAAAACCAAATGGATTCGTTCTGATAGTATGATTGATTATATCCAAGGTTTTGAAGAACTAAGAACCAATCTTATAATAACGGTTCGAAATCAGGACTGGCTCAAGGATAAGATTGAGGAAACAAAAGCTGATATTGCTGACATGAAGGTTCAAGTTGAAAGCTTGAGAAATAGGAAGTGGTTGCTGACAAGTCTCTTGAGACATGCTTCAAAAGTTTGAACACTGAAGAAACCTCAGTGAATAATAAGAGCACCACTAGAGATTAAGTTATATGCTGTAATACTTAATCCAGGAAAATATACATCAATTTTTGATTTCTTTCAATGATTGTATTAGGTCTATTATGAATAAAACTATCTTATTATTATGAATAAAATTATTTGATCTATAGTTTTTCTTGTGATAGTTTTTGATTTACACAGCCTGTGCTTGAATGCTTTATTATTACTATGTATGTTTATGGGATGTTTGATTTCGGTTTTATTACCTTGATGTTCGATCTCAGAATGTGGTTTGGGTGACATTTTGATTTAGCAGGATTAAGTTCTAGCCCATGTTGGTAGGCTTTATCAAAGGATCATAAGGGGATTTGATAGAAATAATATGTGAAAAGTCACAATATGTTGAATCGGTTTTGGTTTAGCATAAAAGCATATGTGTTTTGAGGATTTTCAACTTTTGCTTGCAATAGTTAAAAAACGGTTTTCAACCTTTCTCTGGTAAAGGTTGGTTGTTGTTATTCTTTTGTTTTGCATAAGGATGGCAACATAATGATATTTCGATATCAATTATCCTGGAAGAAGATGCAAACATATTGGATAAGAGGATGCGAAATTTGAGGTAACAATCTTGTTAGTTAATTGTTTTCCTGTTTAAGAAAAGCCTGATTTTATTTCATATATTTATTGCTTTTGCTTAACAAAATTTCGGTACAATTGATGTTTTATTCCATTATGTGTGTATGGATGTGTGTATGATTCAATTGGTTCCGGTTAAGCAAAACTATTGTTATCTTGCTTTATTGTGTGGTATCAATCGTTTACGCTTACAAAATTTCGGTGCAATTGCGGTGCTTTAATGTCTATGTTATTTCAATTGCTTCCGATTGAGGTGAATAATTATGCAAGTTGATTTATTTTGTTTTGTATGAACTGTTTATGGCTTAACGAAAGAAAAGGTTTACGAGATGAATTGTTTAGTCCAATTCGATTCCGGATAAGAGAAACTAAGTTAATTCTGATCTTAGTTAGACCTATCAAAGTGGAGGTTTCGGTTATTCAAGTCTAATCGAATGCCTTAACAAGAAATTCTACTTAACTAACCTAGTACTTGTCTTGTTTAAAACTGAAAGGTCTAAGTTATATGGATAATTAGAACCTGATGAGAAAAATAGAGTTATCTTTATTTTGGTCTTATCGAATAAAGCGATTGTATTTGTACAATAGGTTTAACAAAGGGACTAAGGTGCTTAGTTGATTTTTGGTTTGCTAAACTATTAGGGAAAATTGCTTCAGGCAATTGTTTCCTTGGTAACATTGAAAAAGCGGGGGTCTAACAACATTACCCAATATTTGACTTAACAATATGTATGGACAAACTCGAATATACTTTTAAGAGAATCAACAAGACTCAATTAAAAGTATATCAACAAGTTTATATCTCTCTCTTGATTTGATTTACTCAAGCAGGAACTGCGATTTCTAATCAAATACAAGAAATAACTCGGATGGTACCAAAGACCAATATCTGAGGATCAATCAATGACAATCAACAACCAAAGGTTGGATTACTCTAATTGATGATCTAACGCACAACCTGTATTCTTTCAATTATAAAGATAAAACAATATAATGCGGAAATTGAAATAACACAGACACCAGAAATTTTGTTAACGAGGAAACCGCAAATGCAGAAAAACCTCGGGACCTAGCCCAGATTGAACACACACTGTATTAAGCCGCTACAGACACTAGACTACTCCAAGCTAACTTCGGACTGGACTGTAGTTGAACCCCAATCAGTCTCCCACTGATCCAAGGTACAGTTGTACTCCCTACGCCTCTGATCCCAGCAGGATACTGCAATTGATTCCCTTAGTTTATCTCACCCACAACTAAGAGTTGTTACGACCCAAAATCGCAGGATTTGACAATAAACAAATCTGTCTCACACAGACAAGTCTATCAAAGGATCAATCTGTCTCCCACAGAAAAATCCTAAAGTTTTTGTTCCTTCTTTTGATAATAATCAAGGTGAACAGGAACCAATTGATAATGGGGTCGTATAATCAATCACCTCACAACAATCTTAATCGTACGGTAGCGAAACAAGATATTGTGGAATCACAAACAATGAGACGAAGATGTTTGTGATTAATTTTTATATTTTGCCTATCGGAGATATCAAATCTCAAGCCAATCAATCTAATTGTACTCGTGCGATAGAAGATGCAAGATCAGATCACACAACTATGATAAAAATAGTATCGGTCTAGATTCACAATCCCAATGAAGTCTTTATGTCGTTAACCTGGTTTTAGAAGAAGAAAACCAAAGGTTAAAGGAGAACCGACTCTAGTACGCAAACTAGTATCACACGCAAGATGTGGGGATTAGTTTTGTACAATACTAGATGTCTCCTTTATATAGTCTTTCAAATCAGGGTTTTGCCTTGGTAACAAAGTGTTGATGGTGGATTTTCATTAAAGTCTAAAATTGTAAAGGCCGAAATTATGCGCTAACATCCTGCAAAGGATAAAGCCACTGATAAAATGGTGAATACTTCTTCACTTCGCTAATTTACCTAGAATGGAGCATTAGCGACAATCCCATGTATACCCTATAAATTTATAGCATTATCAATTAATGCATGACCATCCTTGTATTTCCTGTTCCACTCTCATTATTGGTGCGGCATGACGACTGAGTGTTACTCTCAGCAGAGCAACACGAATCTCCAAGTGTCACTAATGAGGCATACACGAAATACCCGTACATGCTACAACTCTCGGTGTTATACTAGCCCGATCGAGCATCTGGACTGTCTACGTCAGTCTTAGAAATAATCACGACCACGCAAGATTGGCCACATGATTTAACCAGCCTAGACGATCCTCAGCAGGAGCAGGCTACCACTTTAATGACCACCAGCGGGCCCGCCTATGCCCTGGTCGGTCAAATACCTACCATGCCTCCCAAACTACCACCGAACACCAGCCTGAAGTTGGATGTCCAGGCTGGTATGGAGAGGCTTGGAGGAGACGTGCGAACAAGGTCGCTTATGGCAGTCTCAAAATCATCACTTCCGTCCAACATCACCAGCATGGTTGGACGACATAGATTGTCCCATGGTCGGATGGACAAGCGTTGTCCTGCACACCGACGGGCCCCTTCACGCCTGCATAATCGATCCTCCCCTGACCTAGCTACAGAACCATGTATGGTTTCCTGAAGTTGGGCCGTCGTGAAATCTTAAAGGGTCGCAGGAAATTCAACTAAAGGTCCCAAATTGATCATGACCATCCAATTTCACCGGCATGATTGGATGGCTTAGATCGGACCCATAGCTACCAGGAAGGTATTGGCGTGTTCACCACCGGCCCAACGTGGGCCCCACATGGTCGGCCTCCCCAAAAGAGAAGCGTGGCTTGCCAATTCGTCCAGCCAAGGCAGCTTGGACGTGAAACCCTAATTAGGGTTTGGGGCACATCATATGTGTCGCAAATCAGTCTCAACCATCCATCTTCGCAGGCATAGATGGAGGGTGTAGATGTAGATTCAAAGGGCCCAGAGCATGTCAACACAATCACCGTGGGCCCGCATACATACATGACTAATTGGTCAAGACCAACTATGGTTGGTCGTCTCGATTCGTGCGCCCAAACTAGGCATGGCCACGCGTTTTCAACTGCAAATAGATCTCGACCACTCAACTTTGCTGGAAAAATTGAGTGGCTTAGATCACATCTTCACAGGACAGTAAGGTACGAACGTGTACACTGGCCTGCCGACTGCACGCCTGACTGATCGGCCAAGACCGACCATGGTTGGTCGTCTCGAAACGCGCGTCCGAAGTAGGCACGACGTGCGGTCTTCAATTCCTTTGCAGCATGGGATTTCTGTCGCAAATCAATCTCATCCGCTCCTCTTTTCCATACAAATTGAGTGGCTTAGATCGCATCTCCATGGGACAGTGAGGTACATACACCTACACCATCATGCCGTCTACACGCATGCCCAATCGTCCCTGCCAAAAACGTGTCCCATGCTTGGATTCGACCAAGCTAGAGGTTGGTGTTCGAGCACCTCCTAAACCCTAATCCTACGGTCGCAGATGTGTGTCGCAAGCCATCTCGTCCGTCAAACTTCACCAGCTTGGACAGATAGACTAAGACAGGAGTTAGGCGACCAGTGAGGCATCACCACGATCACCGTCCACCACTCTTTCACACAAAGTAATCGGTCAAGTCAGGACTTACCTGTACATCCTCCAAACGATCACTCGAAGATGGCTGGACGTGATGCTATTTTAAGATGCTTAATCCGCGACTTACTCCGTTAAGCCTTAAAACAGCGATGCTTCACACATGCTGAATATATTCGATGCATTACCTGCATAAAATACACACGATACTTCACAAGTATCGACTTCCTAAATAACTTAGTTATTTAATCTAGCATCACATGCTACTTTTTGTGGGTCCCACGATCCACACATTCGAGACATCAAACATGTCACAAACTGGGGGATACTTACTGGGGTATTGGTCTGGCGGTTTACAGCGTGCAGCGCACAACGCGCCATCACAAGAACGTGTCAGGAAGACATGGATGGTTAGTGATGATGGGAGAAGTGGGAAAGACTGATCATGTGACACTAACACACACAACTCCACTACTCCATCACTCCACTTTCTCCACTTCCCATGAGAGACATGGGTTAGGCTCAATGACTTGTATGAATAGGTTACATTCTGCAATCCAGTTCAGCTTTCTGATACAAGTCATACACAACCAACACCTCCACAATATCAACACCTTCTTCGCTTCCCTCCCTAAGATCAACCCCATCTCCTTCACTTGGTGACCGAAACAAGTCTGGAACGACCATTTCTTGGTTTAGGCCGGAGTTGTACAGATTGATTTCTCGAATCACAAGCACTCCCGTGCAGTGCATTTGTTTAGGGTTTAGATTCATTTCTCATCCACACACCCCAAATTACCAAAACCAGCAGAAATAGTTTTCACCCATAAACACAAAGCAATCAATATTTACCGTTAGATGAAAACCTGATTTAGATCCAAGTTAATATTTCTCAACCGTTAGATCGAAAACTTAGCTTGTTATACACAAATGAACTGCACGCTTCTAGGTTTGTTAACCGTACCCAAACGTGTACATTGTTGGTTCAACAATAGTTAACCAAAAGGTTAGCCATATTGTAGATGGTGGATTTTCGACAAGGGCTAAAATCGTAAACTCATAATTTTACGAAGATCTGATCCAGCAATCAGACGTGAGTATCGAGACAGGGGTCTCTCATCGAATTCTCAACGGAGAGTACTTTCTCTCAGAGTACATGTAGATAGTCTCACGACTGGACAACGACATATCTCATGAATACTGAATACTTTCAGTGATTATTTCTATATAGTATCACGAGATGGACGGCTCCTAGACAGCTTGCTCTGCTAGTATAGAGCGATAACGTCTTCATGAACAAACAACGAGTTTACCCTGACTATATAAAGGATATGACTTACCGACAAGCTCATATCGGGATAATTAATGCTCCTAGACAGCTTGCTCTGCTAGTATAGAGCCACAAAGTTAATTATTCCTAATTACAATTGCTCCTATTCCATGGTCGAATCCACGACTGGTACCATGGAATGGCAATAACAATTGCTCCTATTCCATGGTTGAATCCACGACTGGTCCCATGGAATGGCAATAACAGTTGATCTCGTTCCATGGTCGAATCCACGACTGGTCCCATGGAATGACAATAACAATTGCTCCTATTCCATGGTCGAATTTGCGACTGGTCCCACTGAATGGCAATAATCAATTATTCTGATTCTATGATCAAATCCACGGCTTGATCTCATAGAATAACAATAACTAAAAGAACAACAAACATCCTAACGATTACGTGAAAAAGTGCAGAGTTCAAGCGTTGGATTGCCATGATCCGAATGTCACAGAGCAGCAACTTGTGGACTTATGCATCGACGGAATGGTTCCAGTCTACAGAGCCTTATTGGAGAACTCAGGTTCCAGACCTTCTTAGAACTCCATGAAGCAGCCAAGAGATCGACAACTACTGCGCCCGCTTTACTGGAAAGAACAAAAGCTACAAAGGTTGAAGAACCGCGAGACACTCGAGGTAGCAGACGTCTGATCAAGAATCAGTAAAACCTCCAGCCTTCCATAAACACTGTTGCAGAAGGGAGCAGACAGAAAGCCAAACCGCCGCGCAAGCATACCTTAGATCCTTCAAAAGCACAAAGGAAGGATAATAAAGATGCACAATCCTCTGACCAACGCACAAGAGTTCCTGATCAAGAAGCACCTGACTTTCCTTTTTCCATGGAAGAGGTGACTTACACAGGTCCGTCAATCATCCCACAAGCGACTGCGGAGTTTTAAAGCACATTTTCAAAGAGAAGGTTGATCCATAATATCTTCAACTGGGGACTGAAGGAGTACACAAGAATCCTCTCCCAGTCATAACCTTTACACTATCTGAACAACCTATCAAAACAGCAGTTCAATCCTTGGTCGAACGTGAATTGCGTTATCTGTCGAAGGCACAAAGGAGAGACATGATCACAGTACTGAACCACATCGTGTCTAGGAGTCCATTTCGAAAATACTTCTTGATCCTCCATCCACGGACCAAGAGATGTACGACTGAGGACTGCTTACCACAGTTAATCTCATAAGAAATAAATTTGGAAGAACGTTGATCGATGCTTACACCGCCATCAACAACATTCCACCGAAAACCATCGGATCCACATGCATCGCTCGACAAGAAGATACTCATGCTCCATCTCAATCAGAGACCCTGAAGGAGCGCTCAGAAATACTTATGGCTACATCATTCTCAAAGTGAACATAAGTTCAACCTAGACAGAAACCAAGTTTCACATAATCAGGAAGATCCAGGATATGACATGTCCTTCAGACGAGCATGGATCTACGCTGAAAAGATGGGTACTTACAAAGCGCCTTTGGTTACACATCTCTCCAACGAAGAAATTTCTGATCCAGAAGATTTGACGGACATTCCATCATCAGAGTACTTTGAGGAATTTCAACGAGGTTGAAGCAAGAACCTGCAAAATATACATAGAAATTCATCAAGAGGTTCCGCGCTCAGGAAAGTCTCATTCCATGTATATGTCATTTATTTACCCACATGCTATCCTATCATGGGGACTTAATTATGCTAGAAACTCTACAAGACGTTATGAATGGTAGCTTCACCGCATTAGTATTTTACCAAGTGGTTGAATCTGACGTTTCTCCGAACCAAGCACTGAAATATTCATTACCGACGTCCAAACATGGCAAAGAACACTTTGGGCGTTTCTCCTGCTAGTCCATGTGTTCCACAAAATCAGAAAGCTCTAATGTCTGCACAAGTGTCGAATCCCACTACTGCAACGAAAGGGATGCTGAATCAACAAAATAGACTCCAGGGCCGAGACGATCAAACCCCTAAGATATTCGATGCTCAAGGAATATACGCTTCAATACTCAAGCATCTAAAAAAGCTATCAAATTGTACTCCCAATCAAAGAGTACAGCTTCAGCACAAATATCTCGATGATGACATATTGATTCAACACCAGCACGATCAAAGTGTAACTAAACAATAAGTCTTCATTATCCCATGATAAGACTTCTGAAGCATATGCAACATCATTCATACATGGATGGCACTAACTCCTTCAATATATACTTGGCAACCTGAGGTGATTCTGTGAAAGTTCATCAACGGGTTTTCTCTACATCACAAACCCCTGCATGATTGAGGAACTTTCTCTCTTCACCAATCACATCCAGTATGAAAACTGCTGATGCTATCTACCGCAACAATGTTGACTCACTGACAAAGCCAGATCGTGGTAAAGTTATGCTTCCAGGAGCATTCAGGTTGAACTCTCAGTACACCTTCATCTTACGGGCGCTCAACTCATCAACTAGTTCATGAATGTAAAAGGCTCACTAGATGAAGGAGCAAAGTTTATATCTATAATCATGGTTCTAGCCTTTTCGGTCTTTGGAGAAACTTCAACCATGGTATCAGCATCAACAATAATCTCTATAGGAACACCATCCATGATCTCAGCATCGACAAGGATCTCTGGAGCGTAATCATTCATGGTTTCAGCACCAACAACAGTCTCAGGAACAACATCATCAGGGCTTCATCAACTAATCATTCTCTGAAGTGTTACACATGAAGCGGACTTCTCTAAGACCAATGATTCATATCAAGATGTGCAGACCTGATAACATGCTCACATGAAAGTCTTCCCAAAGCTGGCACGACTGGTGGGCATAATCCAAAGTCTTCTACAAGATGTTCTCATCACCTGTATAAATGAGATACAACACACTCCAGGCCATGGGTTTGCAAAAACGTACTAATGGGTGAGGAATGGGACAATGCTTCCTCAACAAAAGATGTTCTTCTATGTCTCTTCTACAACATACCAAAAGGGCGCATCAATCGGACATACGAGAAAGATACGGCATTTACTGTCAGGTCTATGAAATCTGAAAATTTGCACGGGATTACAAGTTATGAAAGTGCATACTTTATTGATTGCCCTAGACATCTCCAAACTTAAGCATTCTGGTTGCATATGATTCCTCCGTCTCTTAGCTTCGAAAGTTGGGGTCAATCGTCAGATTCCGACGTCGTATGAGGTTCCTACAGCTTCCTGAGCGTACAACATGCAAACAACAATTTTTAGACGGGATTCATAACTTCCACAGTCGATCGGTGTCCACCAGGTCTTCCGCTAAATCCTTCATCAAGGTACCTCCAACTTCGACCACCTAGGTCTTTACATCAATTTTTCTACCTGGGTCCTCTATCTAGGTCTCACCAGAAGAAGGGAAAACGAAAGGGAGAGACTTAACAAATACTGGGGACTGACGGTCCACTTGTCAAGACGATCGATTTCACAATCCAAAACCGATCAAAAATCAAGACCAGAATAAAACCTCACATCTCTCAGAAGTCCAAGGTTCAAGATATCATGGAAAGAAAACTAAAGAAAGTCAGCAAAATAAGATTTCTGCTTTTCTTCATCCATCTTCTTCAACACGCATCACTGGTGGTGAAAGAAGTGTCACCTTCCACCGCTTTCCTTATAGCATCAATCTTTTGACGAAGCCACTTCAGATTGAAGCCAAGTTCTTCAGCTTTCTTCAAGTTGTACTCCCAATCAAAGAGTACATCCCGGGTGACAGTATTTCCAGTTGTGATGCGGATATCATTTATAACACGCAATATGGCTTCTACTTGCCTCGTCAAGAAATAACTATGCTCCGGATCCTTGGTAACGACGATGTGCCCATACATCTTCCACGGTTTCTCGTACAAGCCTGCATATCCAATGAGAACGCTGAACCCGCCAACTAGTTCATGATACGGGAGTGAAGCATCGAACGGAGGATCAAAATCAACTCCTGCACTTGGATATTCATGCACCACTATACGGTTCTCAATTACTGGAACAACCTCCAGGGCAACAGTTTCTTCAGTATTCTCTACTGGTGTTTCGGTTTCTTCTATCACTGAAGCAGCAACAATCTGAGTTTCCAAGACTTCAATGACAACCTTCTCATGGCCTTGAAGTGCAGAGATGTTTGTCTCTTCATCAATAACTCCAGGGCAGTTTGAGTTATCCTCATTGGTTTCAATATCCTCAACTTCGGTATTTGGCACCTAATACGAAGATTACATGAGGTTAGAGTCATTTAAGCTTGAAACCAAATGATATCATAAAATACATCATACAATAAATCCAACATTATCAATATTAATCATTATACACTCAAGTCACGAGCAAATAGCATGAAAGTCATGAAAATACGTTTTACGGTAACATCGTCTGAAGAAACTGTACTCTGCCCTGTACTAAAAGCAAAACTGGGAGAAATATACGAGGAATCTGAAGATGGGTTATATACCATTCTCTTCGTATGGATTTCCTCTAAAACGTCTCAACATTTCATGACAATCCGATGAACGAGCAAAGAGATGTGGCTAAAACATGGAGCAACATGCCATCTGAAAAAGTTCTGAAGGTCTCCTGGAAGTTCACTATTTCGCCTTTTTCAGGCCCTAAACATGCTCAAACTTCAAAGAGCTTCTTTTTGAAGCTTGTAAATTTCCTGGTCTTGAAGATACATATGTAAACCGCGAAATTCCGACTTCGGACGAAGATTCTACAGCGTTTCTAGTAATATCTGAAGTCTGAAATTTTCCGGTGACGTATTTCGGCAAAGTTATCCATAAATTCACATGGATTTTCATTCATTCATTCACGAATCAGCGATATCATACTTATTTGAAGAAATTACAGGAGATATACTTACTAAGGGAGTCTCTAAATCATTTGAAGGATCGACGATGCCAGAATCTCCGTTGACAACACCGCTATCTCCATTCGGTTCGGGATTTCGGGAATTCTCCATATTCCCATCTCCCAAAGAATAGTGCGCTTCATCAACATGATTCTTATCTACAATTATTTCTTCCTGGATTCATCAACAAAAATTATTATTATTTCATTCAAGGAAATGCCGCGATCACCTGCACGAAAGAGATATTTACATCGACTTCTTCATCAGTACTGGATTCCTGAATTGTTCGCCTGGGAACAAGTTGAAGACCGTCAATCTATGGAGAAAAGGTCTGAAAAGAAATAAAAAAACCTTGGTCTCGTGATCCTAATTGCACGGGCAGGAAAAAGTCATGACACAAGGAGCGCTAACAACTCACCAAAGAAACGACTGGGGACTGCACGTCATTTGCTAACATCCTGTAGTCCTTACTTCTGGGTGCTCCGCCCCGAAGACTTTCTTCCATTTATGAGGAGTCTACATTGATCTGAAACCTCACTACATGATCATCCTGTGGTATAGTTGATGAAATAACCAGGAGTACAACTCAGTATGAAGGATCTCTCACCATCACTCAGAGGTCCCAGAAGTACCATTTCTTGAAGTTACACTCGCGCAGATGTCATCCCTGGAAACATCGTCTTTGAAAGTGTCATCATGGGAGTCAGTCATTCTTGCAAAGTGGTTGTGACAGATGCATAAGATTCAGTGCATCATTTATACAAAGCGCAGGATTCAGAAAAACAATGAATCATGGAATAAAGACGCTCACATCAACGTCTGCAAAAATGGTAACTTTCAGCTCTAACCTGTTTACGAATCCACTAACAATACATGAGTTAATACTTCAAATCTTGCTCGTTCCTTCAAACCTGCTAAGACGAGCAAAATTCTGACATGATTTTCACAAAACCGTGAACAACCCACGTAAATTCTACAACGTGAACATTCACTGGTTTCTCAAAATCTGGACAGACGTCCATTCTACGATTGTGAAAACTCACATATAGACATTCTTTCACCATATATGGTTGTCTACTTTCAACAATTGTTCAAAATCAAAACATTGATTTTACAAAATATATTTTAACGTGAAACTCACGTAAATTTGAAATATATATATATATATATATATATAGTGCTCCTTCACGCGAGCATCCACCTTTGAAACGAGAGTTTATTCCACTTTGTGAGATCTCACATATTTTAAGAATAAAATTTTGTTTTTCGTGAAAGCTCATAGACAAAATTTTTATCACTAGACTCAGGTCTATTTTGTTGTTTCTTTAACTAACGAATGTACGAGCGTCTGCGCTAAAACGGATTCCTTTCTTGGGCCCGACCCGCGAATCCTAAACGACCAAGGTCCCGTCATCCAAACCAGTGGATCAACACCAATTTATGCTCATCAAACGATTCTCCAATCATGACATTGAAGCCTTCATCAAGTCGTGGTTTTCTCATGCTCTCTAAATCCGGTAACGTCTCAACTTACGACTAAGTTCAATTACTTGTATTATTATTTATGGCCGGAAAATCACCATTTAATGCTGACTGAGGAACACAACTTTCCTCAGTAAGCAGGGGACTTAATATAGATGGTGGATTTTCGACAAGGGATAAAATCGTAAACTCATAATTATACGAAGCAGCAATCAGACGTGAGTATCGAGACACGGGTATCTCATCGAATTCTCAACGAAGAGTACTTTCTCTCAGATTACATGTAGATATGTAGTCTTACGACTGGACAACGGCATATCTCATGAATACTGAACACTTTCAGTGATTATTTCTATATAGTATCACGAGATGGACGGCTCCTAGACAGCTTGCTCTGCTAGTATAGAGCGATAACGTCTTCAGGAACAAACAACAAGTTTACCCTGACTATATAAAGGATATGACTTACCGACAAGCTCATATCGGGATAATTAATGCTCCTAGACAGCTTGCTCTGCTAGTATAGAGCCACAAAGTTAATTATTCCTAATTACAATTGCTCATATTCCATGGTCGAATCCACGACTGGTCCCATGGAATGGCAATAACAATTTCTCATATTCCATGGTCGAATCCACGACTGGTCCCATAGAATGGCAATAACAATTGATCCTGTTCCATGGTCGAATCCACGACTAGTCCCATGGAATGGAAATAACAATTGCTCTTATTCCATGGTCGAATCTGCGACTGGTCCCACGTAATGGCAATAAACAATTGTTCTTATTCTATGATCGAATCCACGGCTTGATATCATAGAATAGCAATAACTATATTATCTCATTACTCCGATTTCATGATCGAATCCACGACTGGTCTCATAAATTGTAATAGATAAATCTTAATTACTCTGATTCTATGGTCGAATCTAGGATCCCATGGAATGGTAATGCTCACTTTATTATTCTGAATTCGTAGTCGAATCCTCAGCTGATCCTATGAATTAATAATAAACATCTTATTACTCAGTTTTGTGAATTATTCTCCACTAAATTCCACAATTAGTAATAAATAATCAACAACCGGGCGTCTGAGCTACCTCTAAGTAAGCCCCGATTCAAATGGTGAAAGTGTATTCAACGACGATACACTAACAGTCACCGCACGAACGAGTATTTCAAAATACAACGAAACGATGAACCTATGCAAAATAGGGAAGAAAATAATAAATAATTAAAAATATTGACCAAGGTACTGGGAACACGGACACACGACCTACCGACCGTGCCGTGGTCAGTTCCACGCCAGTTTTATATTTTTTTTAATATATTTTTATTATTTTCCATGATTTGATGAAAATTCTCTCATCTGATCAAATCTCCTTCGTCTCAAGGAAGCTCCTCGGTTTCATGGTACTTCCATAAATCCATAACAAATAATATAAAATTAAGGAAAGGAGTGTGGGGCGTGACCATTGGTCAACCGGCCATGCCTTGGTCCCAACCGGACCCACACCCCACGATTCCTTATTATTTTATTATTATTGTTATTATTTCTCTAATTTCATGAAAAAACTCCTTGATTTCATGGTATTTTTTGCACAAATCATCATATAATAATAAAATAAAATAAAATAATGAAAACTTGTGGGACCGGGACACTAGCCGGCCGGCCATGCCCTAGCCGGTCCCGCACGCCCTTTGCTTTATTATTTTATTATTATTTATCCTATTTTTCCTTGAATTCATCAAATTCCTTGATTTTATGGTATTTCTCTCAAATTAGGAAAAATTCCCTCAAATAATCAAAAATACCTAAAAATATTAAAAATTATGAAAAACTCGTGGGACCGGTCCATAGCCGGCCGGCCATGCCTCCATGGTCCCACACGCCCGTGTTTTTATTATTTTAATATTTTGCTTCCATGAACTCATGAAAACTCCTTCAATTCATGGAAACTCCCTAAATTCATCAAATTTCTCAAAATTCATGAATTTTTTATAAAATCATCAAAATATTATAAAATTAAGGAAAAGGCACCACGAGACCGTGGTAACGACCGGCCGACCATGCCTTGACCACGGCGGTCCCACGCCTCCTCATTCCTTATTTTATAATTATTTTTCATCATCTCATGGTGTTTTCCTCAGTTTCGTCGAAACCCTAATTTTGGCATATTTTCTCGAATGAATGCTCAATTGCACGCCAGAAAATATCAAAATTCTCAGGACTGAGACGCGGACGCCTTGGGGACACGAGCAAGCTATCTTGACCGACCAAGATTGGATCTTTGGCTCACGGAAGCCGGTCCCATCAATGTTCACAGTTTTGACCTAATTTGCACAATTGCTCGTATTAGGTCCAAAACTCTTCCAAACACTTTGGATTTTCATGAAGTGATCGTCAGGCGGTCACGTGACTACCCAGGGCTGATTTCATGACCCCATGGTCGGTTCCTCACTCCGTCATAATTAATTAGGTTTTCTCACCTAAGGCTCGGACGAGCATTTTCGAATAAATGATTAAACCAACATTTAATCATTCTTTCACCAACAAATCGTCAACTCTTCAGGAGTTCTTTGTATTTGATCACGTGAGAATATGGACACTACATGGTTAATCCACGGTCCCATGTAGTCGCTCCCTCCTTCGTCCCATGTTTAAAATTCTGACGAACCATGAATTGATCAAATTAGGGTTTCTTAATCCAAGGATCATCATTCCAGATTCCAACCTTAATAATTTTACGACGACCTCATGGTAATTAATCTTATTAATTATGCTCGGTTCAATAACCAGTACTTTAATTAATATTTTGGTCACGCTGCCAATAATCCATCAGATGAGCAACACTTGCTCAGACAATCAAATATTCAACAATTCATCACATGAGAAACACTTGCTCAGATGATAAATATTTGCTCAAACCAAGGAATATTGGTTCAACAATCAATATTCAATGATCCATCGAATGAGCAATACTTGCTCACTTCATCGTAAGAACTATACCTCTGTCTCATGACATGTTCAATTCATGAGTTTCAGAACATCATGTTCAACTCAACAACTACATGGACTCATCGTCCCATCAAACCTCGAAGTCATCAATTGACTAACATACCACGAGATGTCAATCGTGTCACTTTGGGGGATATCACTTAGGGTTTTGGTCTGGCGGTCTACGGCACGTGTGTTCAAACACACGATGGAATGTGAGCAAGTCGTGCAATCAGTTGAAGGAATTCACGAGGTAGTGGGTGGAAAATCGACCAAGTATCCACACGTTGAGCAATTGGTTTCAAACACGATCTCCACTTCCCCACTCCTTGATTCCATCAACTGTCACACTTCATGAAATCATGGTGTCTAAAACTCCAGCAATATAAATAAGTCTCTGAATCATGATTGAATCATCAACATCAACAGTATCATCAATATCACGTCTCATCGACAACACGAGATCATCAACTCATCAATTGAGCAACTACTCTCAATTGAGCAATTTCAATCATTTAGAGTTTATCATATTCAGAATTCACACACCCACAATATATGATTACCATTGATTCCACACATTTCCCAACTTCCCTCCTACAGATCAACCCATCCTCTCTTGTGACCGAATTTACTCTGGAACGGTCATTGTCTTGATTTAGGCCGGAGTACTACAGATTGATCTCTCGAATCTAAAGCACCCCCTTTGCAGCGATACATCTGTGTGAAGTTTAACTTTTCGCTCGGTTCGAGGAGTCTCCTCCGTATGGTCATCTCCTCAATTCCTTAAAAACCGGCAAATCGTTTTTCCCCATCTACACATACGAGCATTTCATATCAACCATGTTCTTCTTCACCATAACTAGTTCAAATGACTCAAATGAACTAGTTAGAGTGTAGTTGCAGGAAATCCTACAACACACCCCTTGTATTATCATGACTATGATTTCTAGATCTAAACTTATTTGATATGAAAATAAAGATAAAGATAATGAAAATAGAAAATAAGACACAAGATTTACGTGGTTCGATCAATTTGATCTACATCCACGGGGTTAGGTTTTACTATGATTATTTGTAATTGCATCTTGATTACATGGAGACTCCATTAATGAGTATTTTGAGATCTATCCCTCTCTCTGGTTTTTGGGTAAGAAAAAGAAGATAATAATAATAATACAAGTTACTTTTCTCTCTCCTACCTTTCTCTTTATATAGGATGCTACCTAGTGGATGACATCTCATATACAGCTAAGATTTCCCCTAATTTCGGATCTGGCTTGCGATGATATCGCAAGCTTACAAATGTTAATTTCGCAGATCTTCTAATCTTCGCAAAGTTATTACATTTTTCTTATGTTTAAGCTAATATCACCTATTGTATCGTTTCTCAAAGTGCTCTGTGACATTTTTGTAATGCGTTGTTAAGAATTTCGCGAGCGTATCGTTGTCGCGAAATTCTGATCCTACATCTTGCCTCTTTTTTCTTGAATATTGCTTGAAGAGCAATTTTCAGAAAAAAAATCCATTGTTGTAGTTGTTGGAGAGAGATACGTGTTGTTGGAGTAGTCTTTGATCTTTGTTGATGAAGGAACGAGCGAAAGAATACTGGACTTGAAAAGTACGTACTTGCCTCTATTCTTTTGTGAAGTTCCAGAATGTTGCGAAGTAAATAAGAAGTATCATCTTTTGAAGTATGCGAAGTATGAAGTATCCTTGAAGAAGTATAAGAAGCATGAAGTATCCTTGATGAAGTATAAGAAATATTCGATTCTCGAAATGTAAGAAGTATTCGTCCTTGAATGAGAATAATAAGTATTGCCTCTATTCATGCTAAATTATTACTCCATTTTTGGTGATTCTTGCCGAGAAGATAAAGAACATAAAATGTTTTCTTGGTAATCCATAGTTGCCTCTGTTCTTTATCTATGAGGGTAGAATCTTTGAGAAAATGTTGAATGTGCGAATTGTTTCTTCATTCTCATCTTTCATCTGTCTCATGTTTTGTGCTCATGCGATAGTATAATCTCTTCAAGTTGCTTATAATTGTGCGAAATAATTGAGCGAAATGATCATATCGTTCGGAATAATCACATTCTGCGAAATAATCACATTCTGCAAAATTCTGACACATTCTGCGAAATAATCACATTCTGAATAATCCTACGAAATTCTGAATAATCCTGCGAAATTCTGACACATTCTGCGAAATTCTGAATAATTATGCGAAATTCTGAATAATTCTGCGAAATTCTGAAAAATTCTGCGAAATTCTGAAAAATTCTGCGAAATTCTGAAAAATTCTGCGAAATTCTGCGATATTATTGCGAAGTTTTGCAATATTATTCCGTACAGTTTTGTAAAGTACTTGTGCGAATATAATGCTTATGTGGTGATTATGTTATGAAATGTGTATGCGATGTTTATGCTATGAAATGCTTATGCAATGCTTTTATGATGCGAGTATGATGTTTGTATGATGAGAATGCTTATCTATTGCAATGTATAGCTAATGTTTGTGTTATTTAGCTCATTTTGCACGCTAAAATTGATGTAGCTTTAAATTGCCTCCATTTCTCTGGCTTTTTCTTTAGTGTATGCATTCCTTTTCGTGTAGTTATTGTTCCTCACAAGTTTTTACTTGTGTTTCATCTTTACTTTTTCCTGCACTATTAGTATCTCATAACAGTATGATCATAATATCAAGTCTGCGGCATTTTCACTGCCTCAGTTTCATTTCCATGTACATATTCGCAAGCTTGTTTTCTTACATATAATCATTCTCACAAGCTTACTTGCTTACTCATTTTCTTATGTGGTCTTATTTTTCCTTCCTAGTTAAAGGTCTTATTTTGCCACCTCTTGTCATTGCGACAAAATCGCAGGACGTCTTTGCACTTTCATGCAAAAACCCATTGATCTTGCCTTAACTTTTTCTTTTGTATTATTGCCTCTTCAGGATTGTTGCGACAATATGACAGGCCTAAATATTCTTTCGAAAATAAAGCCCCATGACATTGCCGTCTTGCGACGAAATCGCAGGACGTCTTCACACTTTCATGTAATGACCCATTGATCTCGTCTTATCTTTTTCTCTAGTATTATTGCCTCTTCAGGATTGTTGCACAAATATGACAAGCCTTAATACCCTTGCGAGTAAAAAGCATCATGACATTTGCGTCTTAAGACACTTATCAGCTCCCTAATGGAGGGTGCCGCCCTTATCTCCCCCCTGGTTGCCCCTTCAAGGCGGCATACTTCTACCATACAAGGTTAGATCCTCCCATCCGGTCTTAACAACAACCAATTGTTTTTGCAGCCTCTTATCCCTTTTACTTATAGGGCTTATGGTTTCGGGACTGCATCCTAAGTGGGGTTTTCTTCGGGCCGAGTGCATTATAAGCCAAGACTTGTCAAGAATGGCAAGGACGCTTCAAACGACCCTGGCACTCTTGACTCAACCGTGTACCTCGGCGCCTTGATCAGATTCTTCACTCCTTGTGAGAGTCCTTATTACCTTAGTCGCTCAACCTAAATCATATGACTAAGCTGAGAATCCAAGGTGCCTCTCCCGGATGGGCTTTATTGACCACAAATCTCCATGACTCAGGTTCCATGGGCGGTGTAACCTTTTCCCTGAGTCATGCTACAGGTACCCCCTTCTATGACGTACTTTAGGTCTTACATTTGCCTCTTGCGAAATTTTATTCGCGAACTAGGGTGTACGCCATAAAGGTTCTCCCCATTCTAATCTTAGATTTTTATGGATCTTAGATTGTCTCTTGCGAAATTTTCGCGTTTATTTGTTCTTTTATTCTTTCATTCATTCTTTCATTCTCATAATATCATATCATTTGAAGCAAAGTAGATATTCAAGAGAAATTCTAATACATTATAATTCTGAAATCTTTGTAATTGTGAAATCTTTGTAATTCTGCGATTGTTTCGCATTTTGTAAATCAAATAAAAAATCTTTTTATTCTCTGTAAAAGAAATATTCTAGAGAAACATATAAATTAAATTTTCTCAGTTTTCTATAATTTTGAAATCTCGCAATCTTTGTAATTTTGAAGTCTTTGTAATCTTGAAATCTTAGTAATCTTTATAATCTTTGAAATCTTGAAATCTTTGTAATCGTGCGATTGAATCGCTTTTTTGTAAATCAAATCAAAAATCTTTTTATTCGTTCTTAGTATAAAGTAAAATGTTCAAGGAAGTTAACATAAGAAAAATAAAAATCTTTTTATTTCGCGACAACGATACGCTCGCGAAATTCTTAACAACGCATTACAAAAATGTTGCAGAGCACTTTGAGAAACGATACAATAGGTGATATTAGGTTAAACATAAGAAAAATTTAATAACTTTGTGAAGATTAGAAGATCTGCGAAATTAACATTTGTAAGCTTGCAATATCATCGCAGCCAGATCCGAAATTAGGGGAAATCTTAGCTGTATATGAGCTGTCGTCCACTAGGTAGCATCCTATATAAAGAGAAAGATAGGAGAGAGAAAAGTAACTTGTATTATTATTATCTTCTTATTCTTACCCAAAAACCAGAGAGGGGGAGAGAGCTCCAAATACTCATTAATGGAGTCTCCATGTAATCAAGATGTAATTACAAATAATCATAGTAAAACCTAACCCCGTGGATGTAGATCAAATTGATCGAACCACGTAAATATTGTGTCTTATTTTCTATTTTCATTATCTTTATCTTTATTTTCATATCAAATAAGTTTAGATCTAGAAATCATAGTCATGATAATACAAGGGGTGTGTTGTAGGATTTCCTGCAACTACATAATGGCGCTAGAAACAGGGAACGAGTAAAGGATTTATCCTTCCTGTAACTTGTTGATTCAAGAAATTTTCACGAAGATTAGCTACTGTTCATATTTTTCTAGATCTACAAAATTTAGGTTCAAAAATGGAAATTTTATGGAAGAAATCACACTTTCAGGGAGTAAACATCATCAACAATTCAAAGACATGAAAAGAGTGAGAGAAAAAATTAGTTGTTGTGGTGAAATTTAAGGAGAAAATGGAAGTTTCAGTGGAAGATTTTCATGTTCAGGAGAAGAAGGCAAATGTGAAAGATGTTAAGGAAGGACGAAGAAAAGATAAGAGGCAGATGCTGCAATTTCTATCACAAACAGAAATTCGCACAGATGGTTTGAGCTGGAGCGAGTAAGCGATAGGTCACGGGTTCGAATTTCGCAGAGACACATATTTTTCATTTTCTTCTCATTTGCATAGGAGAATAAAAGAATAAGAGAAAAACATTGTGCGTTTATTTCGCAAAGAGATTCTTGAACAGTTGGTCAAGAGAACAATATGTACGTTCGTGGTCGCAAGTTCGAACTTCCCTGCGAGCATAGTTTTCTTGTTTTTACAGATAGCGAAAAAATGAATAATTTCGCAATATTGGTTCATTATTTCGCAAACAAGAGGCAGCACAATTGGTCATCTGCGAAGTTAATGAGTTCATGGTCATGTGATCAAGTCCCAACACCTGCTTATTTTTTCGCACAAATATTTCTTTGATTATTTCGCAAAGAAGAGAGTTGATGATTATTTCGCAAAGAAGAAGCTTGCACAGTTGGTCAGGAGGCATGAATGCAAGCAGCAGGTTGCGGGATCAATTCTTACTTCTCGCATGTTTATTTTTGTTACGCGAAATTTATGCAGAAGTGCCTCTCACACGGTTGGAATTTCATTACTTCGCAAGAACTTTGATCATTTCGCAAGAGAGGCTTAGCACTGTTGTTGCGAGAAAATCCAAGAAGCAGATCAAGGGTTCAAGTCTCACTTCTCATACTTCTTTTTGATGCGCGAAATTCATAAATTTCAAGGCATTTATTCCACTACACCAAATTCCATAAGCCGTTACGAATTTCCCGTTACAAATGGCCGTTACAAAAAATTCGTAACAGGTGGAAGCCGTTACTAATTTCTTAAAAATTTGTAACAGGGCTAAGCCGTTACGAATTTTTTTATACGCGTGCCAGTCACACGCTTGGTCACACTTGGGTGGTAACACCTTCAGAATGTGCGTTTGCAATTCACATGTGTGGCATTATGTTTCCACCTACGATGAGTTATACCAGAGGATATTTCCTCCCATGCGTGTGCGATTCACATGCGTGCTTTTGAGGATATATCAGCACTTAGCCAAATCGAGATTTCATTTTCAGTTTTTTCTTTTCTCTCTTCTGCTCCTGTTCTTTCTTCTTCTCTCCTCTCGTCTCGTCTCCACACTCGTTAATCTTCTGATCTTTGAAGAACTGTGTAAGATTAACGAGTTTAGGTTTCGATTTTAGTTTCGATCTGCATAAGTCATCATCAATTTTTCGATTTTAGGGTTTTATCATCTGTTAAATCAGATTTTTGGGTTTCATCTGATACCATTTTTTGTTTCCATTTCATTTTAGGGTTCATCGGCTTGGAGCTTTCAAGAACTGATCTTGAATCTCAGCTTTAGGTATATGTTTCTTCTTTTTGTCTGTTAGATTTTCTCTTCCTTATCTTTTTTTCTTCTTCCCTGTAGAATCACATATGTTAATCAAGTTCAGAATTTGAATTTCATCATCTGTTAATCGAGTTTAGGGTTTCGATTTCATCATTTGTATTTCATCTGTGTAAGTCTTTCGTCATATGTTTTAGGGTTTGGGTTATTTCGAATTTAGGGTTTCAGTTTGTTAATCAGATTTAAGGTTTTCAGTTTGTTAATCAGTTTTAAGGGTTTCAGTTTGTTAATCAGTTTGAGGGAGTTTCACTTGTAAATAAGGTTTGTTTAAGGTACTGCTTGTTTCAGTTTTGTTATACCAGGGTTGGAAATGATATTCCTAAAATTGAAGCGCGATTTGAGAATCTGTCGGTGGAAGGGGATGCCTTTGTTACAAATAGAGCACTTCCTACTTTGTTCAATGCTTTGTTGAATGCTATGGAGGTAATTTTTATTTCAATTTATGCCCATTATCGATGCCTAATTATTGCACTTCCACTTATTAGTATTAGCCAAATATGAGTCTTCCTTCATTTATAGAAAAAGAAAATGAGTTTCTGTTTGTATATTTGTATGCAACTCACTTAGGAAAGAACTCGACTTAATATGGCAGGTCATTAAGGAGTGTGTGGAAGCAGAAGCATGGTTGAGAGAGAAGCAGCAACAGGAAGACTCTCTGCCTAAATATGCTAACCTAGTGTTGTTGTCTGCTGACGTTAATAGGAATGTAGAGGCCCTTGATAGGTATCAATTTACACTTGGTCAAGAATTAAAGTTAGCAGATGTTGTTGTATTAACTTATGCATGTGATAGACCAGCCACTCTTGATGGTTTAAGTACGTTTTGGTTACCAGAACTTCGTAAATTGGAGGTTTGTGTTTTCTTTTATATTATTTTGATTTGATTGTTATGGAATTACTGTGTTGAGTTGGATTTCATTTCTAGAATCATGCCATACACCGTTCTTATGGATAAATTTCTATGTTAATTGTGACAGGTCATTGACTACTGTACTCTTCCTCTGGAAAACCCAGTTGTTGAAGGACGGCGTGCCATTATTCGTAATATGTGGACTGAACGTATACAAGGAAAAAAAGCAGAATGTAGAGGTGGATAAGATTTTATTTTCCTCTCTGTTTTATGATTATCTTTTCTCCATTTCAAAGATTTATTGTTCTGAAGATGTGAAATTGTTTAAAACTCTTGTAGTTTGGTAATCTGCGATTGGTACTGCACTTGACGAGTCTCGTGATTCGCTAAGGTCTGCCATTTTATTGGATGGGTCTTTGTTTGAAACTCTTGCAAGCAAGTTTGGCTTCGTGATTGATTGCCTCATCCACTTTCTTCTGAGTGATGAATATATTTTGTTTGTTTCGTTGGAACAGGTTTTGCAGGCCAGTGATGACGAAACCCAAGCCAGCAGCGCCAAAGCCACCTACTCCAGCATAATCACCATTACCTCCACCACAAAGCACAGCCGAACCCCAAACCGATAGTGCTGACGTCGATGCGAGCGCAGGGGAGGGTGAATTCGCTGCAGGCGAGCCGATGGACACAGACAAATATAGAACTGCTCCTAGTCCTGCATAAGTTTTACATATAGTCCTGGGTTTTTACAAACTGGACAAGGTCTTGATTCAATATCCACTACATTTGAAAAGGTTTGAAAACTCGTAATTATTTTAATTTTTGATGTGGGCAATCATGTACTGATTTCAAAATCATATAATAAGTTTAATTGATGTATTGCCAGCCTGATGTGATTGTGAACTGTGATGCGTTGTCTCTACCTCGTGTATGCGAAACAGATCCAACAGAAGCCATGGATATAAATGTACCATCTTCTGTGGTGAAATGGTTATCAAACTTTGGTCCTACACAAGGAGACCAAGTACGCACATCTAATAAACTTGGTCCTTGTTTGATTAGTTTCAGGGGTTTTAGTCTTGAGTACAGTTATTGCAATAGTTGTACTTATTTGTTTTTTTAGTAGTATGATTATTTTTTGTATGTATGTTACCTTAGGGGGATGTACCTCAACGTTATGCTGATGCTGGTCCGCGCCAAAGGGCTCAGCTAGATTATGGGGAAGGTGGCAATGCTTCTCATTACGGGGAAGCTTACAATGACAGGTTTGTGAGTTCCATCTTACTGCTAGTAGCTGTAATTGGTTTCTTTTAAGCACCTATTTATAATACCCCGTTATGATTTAGGCTTGGGAGATCTCACCTGGGGTATGGTGCTAGCAGCAGAAGTTCTCTCTCTGCTCAGGACTCGCATGGGATTTATGGCAGTCGTCAGAGTCTAGGTTATAGTGGAGGTAGGGAGTTTAATTATTTATTTTTGGTGTTGTTTCGAGTTCGAGTCTTTTCTGGGTGGTCTGAGTGTTTACCAATTGTGTGTATGATTCCTATTTACATGAATGATATGGTGCCAGGATCTTATGGCAGCAATGATGTCAGTGAAATGTACACCAGCTACGCTGGTGATTATATCTCTCGTGGACCTGATGTATGCATTAAACCTTTTACCAGTTCTGTAGTTTAAAGCTTTTCTCTTGACATCTTAAACCGTTGTTAACAGTGTTTTGTGTCTGCAGGTGAAGTACTACGTAGCTGCTTCTTTCTTGGTAGAAAGATCCTGTAAGAGCAATGGCCATTGGATTGAAGATGCATAGATGTTGTCGCGTTGGATTCCATCAGATTTGTGAATCCTACTTCAGATGCAGCAGTCTGCGGCATGAGAAGGCTTTTATGTGAGTCGTGTTTCTGTTCCTGTTAGCATGTGACATGGGAAAACTTAGATATAAGTTATGAACTTAGAAAGTTTTTTAAGTTTCTATGAACTGAACTTTGGAACTTAGTAAATTTCTATCTATGTATTCCCTCAGAATTTGATACTTAACAAAAAAAAAAATTGGTACTTAGAAAAATTTGTGTTTTTTATATGAATGTGTAGATATGAATTGATTGAGTAGAGTATGAATTGATTGAAACTATTGTTAGATATGGATGATTGGTAGAATGAAATGTGTATTTATTTGGAATTCCGGCGTATCCCGGTCGAGAATGAGCTGCCGGTCAACCTTGATCCGGTCAAAATTGGTCATTGATGACTGATTTTGACCAGGTCAAGGTTGACCGACAGTAATATTTTTACAGTTACAAAAAAATTCGTAACGGCTTCAACGTGTTACAACGTTCTGTTACTAAATAAATTCGTAACGGCTTGAGCATGTCACGACGGTGCCACGTAGTAACGGCTCTAAGCTGTTACAAGGGCCGTTACGAAAAAAATTCGTAACGGCTAGTGGGCCGTTGCGAAAAAATTGTAGCACCCCTAACGGTCAGGAACCGTTACAACACCGATTCGTAACGCTCAAAAACCGTTTCGAATCGGAAAAAATGGTGTAGTGTTCACTTCTTTGACAACAACAGCGACTCACATGAAAGATAAGTACCACTTCCTTAAACATTTTACTTTATAGTAAGAACGAATAAAAAGATTTTTGATTTGATTTACAAAAAATCGATTCAATCGCACGATTACAAAGATTTCAAGATTTCAAAGATTATAAAGATTACTGAGATTTCAAGATTACAAAGACTTCAAAATTACAAAGATTGCGAGATTTCAAAATTACAGAAAACTGAGAAAATTTAATTTATATGTTTCTCTAGAATATTTCTTTTACAGATAATAAAAATATTTTTTATTTGATTTACAAAATGCGAAACAATCGCAGAATTACAAAGATTTTTCACAATTACAAAAATTTCAGAATTATAATGTATTAGAATTTCTCTTGAATATTTAATTTGCTTCAGATGATATGATATTATGAGAATGAAAGAATAAAAGAACAAAGAAATGCGAAAATTTTGCAAGAAACAATCTAAGATCCATAAAAATCTAAGATTAGAATGGGGAGAACCTTTATGGCGTACACCCTAGTTCGCGAATAAAATTTCGCAAGAGGCAAATGTAAGACCTAAAGTACGTCATAAAAGGGGGTACCTGTAGCATGACTCAGGGAAAAGGTTACACCGCCCCTGGAACCTGAGTCATGGAGATTTGGGGTCAATAAAGCCCATCCGGGAGAGGCACCTTGGATTCTCATCTTAAGCATATGATTTAGGTTGGGTGACTAAGGTAATAAGGACTCTCCCAAGGAGTGCAGAATCTGATCAAGGCGCCGAGGTACACGGTTGAGTCAAGAGTGCCAGGGGCGTTTGAAGCGTCCTTGCCATTCTTGACAAGTCTTGGCTTATACTGCACTCGGCCCGAATAAAACCCCACTTAGGGTGCAGTCTCGTAACCATAATCCCTATAGGTAAAAGGGATAAGAGGATGCGAAAACAACTGGTTGTTGTTAAGACCGGATGGGAGGAGCTAACCTTGTATGGTAGAAGTACGCCTCCTTGAAGGGGAAACCAGGGGGAGATAAGGGCGGCACCCTCCATTAGGGAGCTGATAAGTGTCTTAAGACGCAAATGTCATGAGGCTTTTTACTCGCAAGGGTATTAAGGCTTGTCATATTTGTGAAACAATCCTGAAGAGGCAATAATACTAGAGAAAAAGATAAGACGAGATCAATGGGTCATTACATGAAAGTATGAAGACGTCCTGCGATTTCGTCGCAAGACGACAATGTCATGGGGCTTTATTTTCGCAAGAGTATTTAGGCATGTCATATTGTCGCAAAAATCCTGAAGAGGCAATAATACAAAAGAAAAAGTTAAGGAAGATCAATGGGTTTTTGCATGAAAGTGCAAAGACGTCCTGCGATTTTGTCGCAATGACAAGAGGTGGAAAAATAAGACCTTTAACTCGGAAGGCAAAATAAGACCACATAAGAAAATGAGTAAGCAAGTAAGCTTGCGAGAATGATTATATGTAAGCAAACAAGCTTGCGAATATGTACATGGAAATGAAACTGAGGCAGTGAAAATGCCGCAGACTTGATATTATGATCATACTGTTATGAGATACTAATAGTGCAGGAAAAAGGAAAGATGAAACACAAGTAAGAACTTGTGAGGAATAATAACTACACTAAGAGGAATGCATACACTAAAGAAAAAGCCAGAGAAATGGAGGCAATTTAAAGCTACGTCAATTTTAGCGTGCAAAATGAGCTAAATAACGCAAACATTAGCTATACATTGCAATAGATAAGCATTCTCATCATACAAACATCATACTCGCATCATAAAAGCATTGCATAAGCATTTCATAGCATAAACATCGCATACACATTTCATAACATAATCACCACATAAGCATTATATTCGCACAAGTACTTTACAAAACTGTACGGAATAATATTGCAAAACTTCGCAATAATATCGCAGAATTTCGCAGAATTTTTCAGAATTTTGCAGAATTATTCAGAATTTCGCATAATTATTCAGAATTTCGCAGAATTTTTCAGAATTTCGCAGAATGTGTCAGAATTTCGCAGGATTATTCAGAATTTCGTAGGATTATTCAGAATGTGATTATTTCGCAGAATGTGTCAGAATTTTGCAGAATGTGATTATTTCGCAGAATGTGATTATTCCGAACGATATGATCATTTCGCTCAATTATTTCGCACAATTATAAGCAACTTGAAGAGATTATACTATCGCATGAGCACAAAACATGAGACAGATGAAAGATGAGAATGAAGAAACAATTCGCACATTCAACATTTTCTCAAAGATTCTACCCTCATAGATAAAGAACAGAGGCAACTATGGATTACCAAGAAAACATTTTATGTTCTTTATCTTCTCGGCAAGAATCACCAAAAATGGAGTAATAATTTCGCATGAATAGAGGCAATACTTATTATTCTCATTCAAGGACGGATACTTCTTACATTTCGAGAATCGAATATTTCTTATACTTCATCAAGGATACTTCATGCTTCTTATACTTCTTCAAGGATACTTCATACTTCGCATACTTCAAAAGATAATACTTCTTATTTACTTCGCAACATTCCGGAACTTCACAAAAGAATAGAGGCAAGTACGTACTTTTCAAGTCCAGTATTCTTTCGCTCGTTCCTTCATCAACAAAGATCAAAGACTACTCCAACAACACGTATCTCTCTCCAACAACTACAACAATGGATTTTTTTCCTGATGATCGCTCTTCAAGCAATATTCAAGAAAAAAGAGGCAAGATGTAGGATCAGAATTTCGCGACAACGATACGCTCGCGAAATTCTTAACAATGCATTACAAAAATGTCGCAGAGCACTTTGAGAAACGATACAATAGGTGATATTGGCTTAAACATAAGAAAAATGTAATAACTTTGCGAAGATTAGAAGATCTGTGAAATTAACATTTGTAAGCTTGCGATATCATCGCAAGCCAGACCCGAAATTAGGGGAAATCTTAGTTGTATATGAGCTGTCATCCACTAGGTAACATCCTATATAAAGAGAAAGGAAGGAGAGAGAAAAGTAACTTGTATCATTATTATCTTCTTATTCTTATCCAAAAACCAGAGAGAGGGAGAGAGCTCCAAATACTCATTAATGGAGTCTCCATGTAATCAAGATGTAATTACAAATAATCATAGTAAAACCTAACCCCGTGGATGTAGATCAAATTGATCGAACCATGTAAATCTTGTGTCTTATTTTCTATTTTCATTATCTTTATCTTTATTTTCATATCAAATAAGTTAGTTTAGATCTAGAAATCATAGTCATGATAATACAAGGGGTGTGTTGTAGGATTTCCTGCAACTACATAGAGAGTTGTTCAATTGCAAGGAAATCTTATGTAACTACACAAGACACAATTGAAGCAAAGATGATTTGATTCACTTGAATCGGTTCATGAACTTTTATAGCCACGGTTTGCAAACTACATTCCTTAGTCTTTTTAAAGTTTAAGTTCAGAAATCATTTTCAGATATATAACCTTCTTAAGTTCGCACACTAGGTTCGCGGACTTAAGCAACCGGCAGAGTTTACAAACTCAAGCAGAAAATCTCGGCAAGAGACCTTCCGCCGGTTCGCGGACTGGGTTCGCGGACTGGTACTCACGCAACTAGTTTGTCAACTCCAGCAGAATTTCTCGGGATGAGAAGTTCCGCAGTTCGCGGACTGATTTCGCGGACTTGGCAACAAGCCATTCTTCCGGTTTCTCTTGATCAACAAAGTTCGCAAACTTTGGTTCAAGGAATAGGACTTATACATAAATGTGTTTCCACAACAATGCTTATGTCCATTATCGGTTATGTAATCTAAACTCTCATTTCAATCATTGAAACATTCTTAGAGGACGTTATATAGTTGTTACACCATTTCTCGTCAAAGCAATTTTCAAGATGATTGAAACATATCATGACTTTCGTCACTAGGTAAAGATAAACTTGGTCGAAGCGAAAAGCTACCAACACATATTTCGAGATATAGATAGGCGAGGTATACTCGGCTCGAAATACCAAATGTGTATAATCTAAGTCTATATATATAGCATACGACTTTTTGTCTCAAGAAGTAGGAGATAGATTAGATAGACTTTTGAGTGACAGATAAGTTCAAGTCTTCACATACCTTTTTGTCGAGAAGTTCCACCGGTTCCTTGAGTAGTTCTTCTACTTGTATGATGAATCGCCATGAAGTCCTTGAGATCAACTATACTTTCTATCCTAGTCCGAGACTTAGCTATAATAGACTAGAAATCAAGACTTACAGTTTTGATCACTAACATTGACAAACATGCTTGAGATAGCAACGCATGCGAGTTCGACCGAGCAATGCTCTAACAAACATATCAAAACAAAAATACTTTGTAGTTTCGGTTTTGATATTGGTTATGAAAAATGGTCTGTGGAACCCTCGTGCTTAACTCTATAGGTTGTAAGTCTATTTTGAGATTTGTAAGATCCTTTTCGGTTTGTCCTTTATTTTTTCGTTTCTTTGTCATTTTGCGACAAAAAGGGGGAGAAATATATGGAGTAAAAAAGTGATGCTGGTATCGATTTATATTGATTGGTATCACTAAGAAAAAGGACATTGGTGCTTAAACGTTTATCTAACGAAAGATTAAAAGCATAGACTAAGGGGGAGTAACATATCATTACAAAGGGAATAACAAAGACGTGCGGATTGATAAAATCTACCTATCTTAACTTTAGGGGGAGTAATATTCTTTGTTATAATAATGTCAACAACGGCATTTAAGGATTGAATGTATACAAGTTATTGTGCTGTTGAATTCGGGAATCAAGCGTATGTGTAATGAATTCTTGTAATTTGTTTATCCATATGATGTAAGAGTTTTGTGACTAAAATTGAAAAAAAGGGAGATTGTTAGAGCATAGCTCGGTTGAACCCACCAAGCGTTGGTATGTCAAGTTTAGTTGTCATATTTTAGTGAATCAAAATTCATTTAAAGAGTCGCTTGATTATGTACTAGAGTCAACTTCGTATAGGTTAGCTTGAAAGTATTAAGATATGTGACATTACAAGTATTGCGAATACTTGAAGAAGTGAAGAAGTAAGAAGCTAAAACGACAACATCATCCTTCCACTTGAGGTTAGTGATATTTTACTTGAACTGTTTCATTCCCTAATGTATCTTTCAAGTCGTGCATATTGAAAACAAAACTGCGAAGCATGAACACTCTAGTTAGACATAGTATTAAGAAATACAATACGAGGTTTATTTCTTAACCATTAAACTTTGTAGATAAGACATCGACATAATCGTTTAAACGCTATTGCGATTATGTATGGGTATGAGGTGAGGATTTCATCCTAAGAAACAATGTTTTAAGGAAATAAATTCATGAACTTGTTTTGTGAATCGAAAAGGAAATTGCCAGGCGTTATTGGTATTGTTATTCATTGCATATCTTGTGAACAACCAATATGTGTGATTAGTATAACCGCTCATGACTTGTTTATGTTCTTGCTAAAACTATTCACAAAGGCCTAACTTTTGTATTGTTATGACTTTTATTAGTGAAAACGATCTTAAGTAATCACCTGAGATGGTATGATCGAGTTTGTGATTTTGTGTATGACTGACTCTGGGTAAAGGGGAACCGATCCTAGTAAGAGGTGCAACACATCACAAAGGGGAATCGATCCTTGTATGAGGTGCAACAAGTTTTTAGCAGAAAGGGGAACCGATCCGATGGACATGTGCATCACGTTTTTAGGCAAAGGGAAACCAATCATATGGAAACGTGCAGCAAGTGCAAGTTAGATACCATATATATGTGGGGAACCGATCCTAGTACCTAGTCAACCAAATTTTTGGAATGCTAGTGTGACTATGCACAATACTTACATGGAGGTAGAACCGAAACTTGTTTTGGTAGAACCGTGAAACCCATGATTTGTGATTGGGTGTTCTTGATCAATCACATAGTTCTTGAAAGTCAGATGAACCAATTCTAAACTTGTTTGGAAGTGTGGCAAATCGGTTTCAAGGTTGTAAGTATGAAAGAGGACTTACAAAGTAAGGATGTCGACATACTTTGAACATGTGCAGTAACGCTAATCTTTAATTGTTCAAAGTTATTCCTTAATAGCTAAAGGAAGAAAATCACAGGATCGAAACATAAATAAGTTAAGAATCTTTTATTTAAGGTTTTTAATTTTATTTTAGGAAAATGAGAATTAGTAATGTGCGTTTACTCGTTGGAGATTTTCCAAAGAGATTTTCGGTCATATTTTGGAGAGAGCATTTCCAGGAATTATGGAAACCAAATTTGGAATATATTGCATAACTTGAGAATATTTTCAATTTTGGAAATTCCTTGGTGTCCAAACTTCCTTGTCTATAAATACTTGAAGTTTACATTTCTAGCAAACTAATTATTCGTGACAGCAAACTTCCTCGGTTGTGTTGTTACTGGTGAAGCCGCCTATTCGGAGAGGAGAGTAACCTAATTAGGCGAAATCTCTTACGACCGCTCTGTTTAAAGTCTTCTTTGGGATTGAGAATCTATATTAGTACTGTTGGTGGGAAACTAGATAATTGCGGTTTATCTTGTGTTTTCGATTGATTTTATTGACTAACGGTGGTTGAACTTTGATTGCACCTAGTTTGTTTATGCTTGAGAATCTTCTCTTCTGATATAAGATTCACTCAAACTAGATCGAAGTTTTGACAGGGATCTTTAGATTGTTTGTAGATCTAAAGACGTCTTGTGATAATCCATTGTTAACAGACTCCGTTCTGTGCGTGATTGATCACAAGAGATTCAAGTTGTTGTGCGCAGGTGTTTATTGAAGATCTAAGAAGATTTGAAGACAAAGAAGATATTGAAGATTTCTGATTTGGGGTTTATAATCTTTGGTGTGCACAATACTTGTTTCGGTATAGAGGATCCAACTATAATCGGTTTATCCTTGTGGTAGTGATTAGTTGTGTAGATCTGCATCAATATAATTATTTGTGATTAAAAGTATTGATTGCAAAATCTTAACAATTACCTTTGGTAGTTGATCATAAGATAGATCTAAGAACCTGACGAAGGAGTTTATTGAGATAAACAGAAGAGCCTTTGTCGAACTCACATCACTTAGTTGAAAAGAGTTGCTACTAAACAGATTTGTTGTTCCTTAACTGTTTGGAATACGAACCAAAGGAATTGTTCCAAGTGCTTGACTTATTAACAAGTTGGAGGCGCAGGGATACTGAGGGAACTAGGTGAACTATAGGCTTAGTTGTTTGGTCTCAACTATACGAGGTTGGTTTGATTTTGTATAGCGGCTTAATCCTGAGAGTATTCAATTCTGGACAAGGTCCAGGGTTTTTTCTGCATTTGCGGTTTCCTCGTTAACAAAATCTTGTTGTGTCTTTTACTTTTCTATTTCTGCAATTACAATTGTTTTTATTATAATTAGAAGTAAAATACACAAACGTTAATTCCTATTTACTTGATAAGTAATCCTATTGTGTTTGGTTAAGTCCGAACCTTTTTATCAAGTAAACATACTTCGTTGTTGTATTGTCTCGATCTCGTATCCATAGACGATCACACGAAGTGTGAACCGATTAGTTGTATTGTCTCGACTCAGTCCATAAACAATCACTTTCGGAGAAAGGATTTATAGGTAGGAAAAGTTTTAGATTGAGGTATATTTGGGTACCCTCGTCTTTTCAACCTGATTGGTCGATTGGAAAGAGGAGGGCCGACAAGTAGCATGTGGGCGTGGCCACATCTCTAGTGCACGTGGCGGCTTTAGAGCGACCTGATTGGTCGATATGAAAGAGGGGGGTCGGTCAAGCAGCATGAGGCGTGGCCGTCTGCGGGTAGCGCCTAAACTGGCTGGCCATGGGACATGGCCACGCCTCCTTTTGTTGCTGCTCCTCTTTTCTGCGTCTCTTCTTTTATTTCTTGTTTTCTGGTAGGACTTTGCTCCTACTAGCTCCATGGCGGATTAGTTTCTTAGCTTGGCTAGGTTTTGCCTCGACCAATAGGGTTCGAGATATTTGCACATGCGCAAAAACTCCTAATTTTTGCAAATTAATTAGGTCAAAACTTGAATTTTGTGAGTTATCACAAAATTTAACAAATTCTGTGTGTTGACACAAAATCCTTTTATTCTTAGAGAGCAGTTAGCGCATCTTCTGATTGAGCATTTTCATGCAGACCTTAATTTTGATACTTCGGGAAATTCGTGCTACTCAGCTGCGAGTGAACACTAATTGTCATGTCATACCAATACTAAGGGTTCAGCTGGGAAACATAGCATAGGAAAATACCTAATAAACCATACACTAATGAATAATATAGGCGAGAGTTTACAGAATGTTTGGGATTGTTGCTACATGCACCATTCTGAATAAATATACTGAATTGCTCAGTACATGTGTGAGTAGAGAGGCCCGGGCACTCATTACTTTGATATGGCTCAGTCCTTTTGTAGACGGCGCATTAAATATAGGGTTTTACATTTTTATCCCTGCACTAAAAACCACCATCAACATTTTATTTACATAAGCTTAAGGAAGTATACGTATGAACTTGTTTTTAAGTCGAAAGGAAATCAAAAGAATTATGGTCTCGGTTTTCATTGAAGATCTTAAGTATGGAACGATCCTAACCTATATAGGGAATCAAGGTATAAGTGTGTAGTCAAAGTCACTCTCCAAGGCCAATTACTCGCTGAGTAACCGCTACAGGCTATATGACCGAGGCGATATCCTATTCCAAGCCATTTCCTATTTTTAGCGATTAAGGCGACCTATTTTGTCGATTTGAATCGACTTTTGAGTAAAACGAGTTAGCGATTTTTCCAAGTTGGTTTGCATTCACTAAATCGGAAAAGAAATTTTTTGTAACCCCTCAGATGAGAGTTATCGAATAGAAAAACCTTTAGATACATGATAAATACGTTCAATATAATAATATTACACACTTATTTACATGATATTGTTAAAATTTTAATTTTAATTAAGTAAAAATCATGACCTATGAGCAGCAATATATAAGTCTCTAATAAATAGGTTCCGAGTATTACACCAAGTTTTGGTGATTTCCAAGTCCGAATTTATTGCTCCTCGCTCCAAGCTCCCCAACCGAGTAAAATGAGGAAATTTTTCGAATGTTGGCAATCAAGGTAGAACCGGTCCAAACTTTGTTGTAGGTAATGGTAGAACCGGTCCCAATAAGCAAAACCGATTTCTATAAGTCACGTACACTTTAGGGTTTGTATGATTTGGAAATTGAGTTTGCAAAATAGAAAAGTTCAAGATGTCGACATAATGGGTAATTCGAACATGTGCTGAAATCTTAATTGTTCAAAGATCTTCCTTGATACTCAAGGTGAGATCCAAACCGAAAATCGTAGAGAATCTTTTTGAGATTTTCAAAATTTTTTAACCAGCAATGAAAACATTTCAATGGAAATATATATTAGTTAATTGTTATCTAATATTAAGTTATCCATTGAGATTTTGGTTGTACAGTTGGATATTGGTTGGAATTCATAAAACCGAATATAGGTGCTTTATTGCATATCTTTTGACTATATTCGGTTATGGAAACTCCTTAGTGTCCAAGTTACCTTGGTCTAGAAATATTGAAGTTTTTTCTTCTTAGAAACTCATCCAGAGCCAGGAAAACTTCATCTTTGATATTTCTGGTGTAGCCAACTAATAGTATTCTCGTAATACTATCTTGGAGAGGAGAGTTACCTAACTAGGCGAAATATCTTACATCTGCTAGTTTAAAGACTTATTTGGGATCAAGAAGCGTATATTAGTACCGTTCGTGGGAAACTATAATTACATTGTTATTTTAGTTTTCAATTATTGATTTGATTGACTAACGGTAGTTATTTTTTTATTTGCACCTTGTTTGATTATTCTTAAGAGCCTTCTCTTCTGACATAAAGAAACTCAAAAATATATCTAGCGTATAACATTGACTTGTGATCATCCATTGTTAACAGACTTCGTTCTGTGCATGATCGACCATAAGTCAAGAATCAAGTTTGTTATTTTGTAGGTACAAAAGACTATTGAAGATTAAAGACAAGAAGATTTTTCTTATTGTTCTTTTTTTTTATCTTCGTGATTTGCTTCATGCAAAAACTTGATCGTCTGGGATCCGACTAGATCTGGTTTATCTTTTGATAGATTGATTATTGACTAGTCGTAATTCAGATCTTATTTAATCTAAAACTCGACAAAGGAGGTTTAATTTATTTTAAACAAGAAAAGTCTATGTCACACTCAACAAGATATATCTCTGATTAAATTCTTAAGATAGAAGAGTGGTTACTGAAAAAGTGGGGGTCTAACAACCGCACCCAATATTTCATTCGACAATCTATATGAACTAACTCCAATATAATTCCAAGAGAACCAACTAGACATTCCGACACAATCAAGGAAATATATCCAAGAGTTATATCTCAATTTCCCAATACTATTTGCAATCGAACAGATATAGATCTGCGAGCCTGGTTGATATGAGAAATAACTTGAACGGTAGCAAAGACCGGTGTTCAAGTGTCAATCAATGTCAATCAATAACCAAAGGTTCGATTTACCAATTTATTGAACTACGCACAACCTGTGATATTTCAATTATATACATAAACAAATATAATGCGAAAAAGAAATAACATAGACACCAGAAGTTTTGTTAATGAGGAAACTGCAAATGCAGAAAACCCCCGGGACCTAGTCCATATTTGAACAGCATACTATATTAAGACGCTACAGACACTAGCCTACTACAATTTAACTTCAGACTGAAATGTAGTTAAGCCCTAACCAAGTGTTAGAGCATTGCTCGGTCAAACTCACAAGTGTTGCTATCTCAAGCTTGTTTGTCAAGTTTAGTGATAAAAACTATAAGTCTTGATTTCTAGTCTACTTATAGATATGTCTCGGACTAGGATAGTTTGTGTAGTTGAGATTTAGACTTCACGGCGTTCATCAATTGAAGACGAAGAACTACTAAGGACAATTTGAGGAACTTCATCAACAAAAGGTATCTGGAGACTGAAACTCATCTATCACTCAGAAGTCTATTTATACTCTATCTCCTATTTGAGACAAAAGTCGTATAACTATATAGAATTCATACTATACACATTTGATATTTCGAGCTGAGATTGACTCTGAAAAGACGAGGGTACCCAAATATACCTCAATCTAAAACTTTTCCACCTATAAGTCCTTTATCCGAAAGTGATTGTTTATGGATTGAGTCGAGACAATACAACTAATCGGTTCACACTTCGTGTGATCGTCTATGGATACGAGATCGAGACAATACGACAACAAGATAACTTGTGTGATTGACTATGGATACAAGATCGAGACAATGCAACAACAAAGTGTGTTTACTTGATAAATGGTTCGGACTTAACCAAACACAATAGGATTACTATCAAGTAAATAGGAATTAACGTTTGTGTATTTTACTTCTAATTATAATAATACAATTATAATTGCGGAAATAGAAAAGTAAAAGACACATCAAGATTTTGTTAAGGAGGAAACCGCAAATGCAGAAAAACCCCGTGACCTTGTCCAGAACTGAATACTCTCAGGATTAAGCCGCTATACAAATCAAACCAACTTCGTATAGTTGATACCAAACAACTAAACCTATAGTTCACCTAGTTCTGCATGTATTCCCACGCCCCAAACTTGTAATAAGTCACGTACTTGGAACAATTCCTTTGGTTCGTATTCCAAACAGTAAAGGAACAACAAATCTGTTTGGTAACAACTCTTTTCAACCAAGTGATGTGAGTTCGACAAAAGGCTCTTCCGTTTATCCCAATAAACTCCTTTGTAAGGTCCTTAGATCTATCTAATAACAACTACCAAAGTAATTGTCAAGATTTTGCAATCAATACTTTGAATCACAAAGAATTGTATTGATGCCGATCTACTCAACTAATCAATCCAATCTACCACAAGGATAAACCGATTATAGTTGGATCCTCTTTAACCGAAACAAGTATTGTGCACACCAAAGATTATGAACCTAAATTAGAAATCTTCTTAGTCTTCAAATCTTCTTAGATCTTCAATAAACACCTGCACAAAATCAACTTGAATCTCTTGTGATCAATCACGCACAGAACGGAGTCTGTTAACAATGGATTATCACAAGACGTCTTTAGATCTACAAACAGTCTAAAGATCCCCGTCGAAACTTCGATCTAGTTTGAGTGAATCTTATATCATAAGAGAAGATTCTCAAGCATAAACAAACTAGGTGCAATCAAAGTTCAACAACCGTTAGTCAATCAAATCAAACGAAAACAAAAGATAAAACGCAATTATCTAGTTTCCCACCAACGATACTAATAGAGCTTCTCAATCCCAAAGAAGTCTTTAAATTGAGCGGTCGTAAGAGATTTCGCCTAATTAGGTTACTTTCCTCTCCGAATAGGCGTCTCCATCAGTAACAATACAACAAGGTAGTTTTGCTGGCTCTGAGGATTAGTTTGCTCGAAATGAAACTTTGATATTTACAGAAAAAGGACGTTTGGACACTAAGGAATTTCCAAAACCGAAAATATTCTCAAGATATGCAATATATTCCAAATTCGGTTTCCATAATTCCTAGAAATGCTTTGTCCAAACATTGACTGAAAATCTCTTAGAAAATCTCCAACTAGTAAATGCACATTACTAATTTCCATTTTCCAAAAATAAAATTAAAAACCTTAATTAAAAGATTCTCAATTATTTTTCGATCCGGGGTTTTTTCCTTTAGCTATTAAGGAATATCTTTGAACAATAAAAGATAAGCGTTACTACACATGTTCAAAGTATGTCGACATCTTTACTTTTTAATTCCTCTTTCATACTTACATTCTTGAAACCGATTTGCTACACTTCCAAACAAGTTTAGAATTGGTTCATCTGAATTTCAAGCACTATGTGATTGATCAAGAACACTCAATCACAAAACATGGGTTTCACGGTTCTACCAAAATCCATATTGAGTACTGGATTTATTCACACTAGCTTTCCAAAAATTCGGTTGACTGGGTACTAGGATCGGTTCCCAGATATATATGGTATCTAACTTGTATTTGTTGCACATGTCCATAGGATCGGTTTCCAATGTCTAAAAACGTGTTGCACATGTTCATAGGACCGGTTTCCAACATCTAGAAACTTGCTGCATCTCATACAAGGATCGATTCCCCTTTGTGATCGGTTGCACCTCTTACTAGGATCGGTTCCCATTTGCCTAGAGTTGGTCATACCAATTACAACAAATCGATCATAGCATCTCAGGTGATTACTTAAGATCGGGTTCACTAATAAAAGTCATACCAATACAAAAGTCAGGCCTTTGTGAATAGTTTTACCAAGAACATAAACAAGTCATGAGCGGTTATACTAATCACACATATTGGTAGTTCAAAAGATATGCAATGAATAACAATACCAATAAGCCTAGCGATTTCCCTTTCGATTCACAAAACAAGTTTATGAATTTACTTCCTTTAAACGAATGTAAAACATTGTTTCCTAGGATAAAATCTTCACCTCATACCCATACATAATCACAATAGCATTCAAACGATTATGTCGATGTCTTATATACAAAGTTTAACGGTTAAATAATAAACCTCATATTGTGTTCCTTAATACTATGTCTAACTAGAGTATAATCATTCATGCTTCACAGTTATGTTTTCAATATGCACGACTTAAAAGATACGTTAGGGAATGTTAGCGCATAGCTCGGTTGAACCCACCAAGCGTTGGTATGTCAAGTTTGGTTGTCATATTTTAGTGAATCGTGTACTAGAGTCAACTTCGTATAGGTTAGCTTGAAAGTATTAGGATATGAGACATTACAAGTATTCCGAAGACTTGAAGAAGTGAAGAAGTACGAAGCTACAACGACAACATCATCCTTCCACTTTAGGTTAGTGATATTTGACTTGAATTGTTTCATTCCCCAGCGTATCTTTCAAGTCGTGCATATTGAAACGAAACTGCGAAGCATGAACACTCTAGATAGACATAGTATTAAGGAATACAATATGAAGTTTATTGCTTAACCATTAAACTTTGTAGATAAGACATCTACATAATCGTTTAAATGTTATTGTGATTATGTATGGGTATGAGGTGAGGATTTCATCCTAGGAAACAATGTTTTTACATGTGTTTTAAGGAAGTAAGTTCATAAACTTGTTTATGAATCGAAAAGGAAATCGCCAGGCGTTATTGGGATTGTTATTCGTTGCATATCTTGTGAACATCCAATATGTGTGATTTAGTATAACCGCTCACGACTTGTTTGTGTTCTTGGTAAAACTATTCACAAAGGCCTGACTTATATATTGGTATAACTTTTATTAGTGAAACCGATCTTTAATAATCACCTGAGATGGTATGATCGAGTTTCTGTTTTGTTGAACCGAATCTGGGTAAAGGGGAACCGATCCTATGAAGAGCTGCAACACATCACAAAGGGGAATCGATCCTTATATGAGGTGCAGCAAGGTTTGTAGCAGAAAGGGGAACCGATCCTATGGACATGTGCAACACGTTTTTAGGCAAAGGGGAACCGATCGTATGGACATGTGCAACACATATGAGTTAGATACCATATATATGTGCGCAACCGATCCTAGTACCCAGTCAACCGAATTTTGGAAAGCTAGTGTGACTATGCACAATACTCACATGGAGGTAGAACCGAAACTTGTTTTGGTAGAACCGTTAAACCCATGATTTTTGATTTGAGTGTTTCTTAATCAATCGTATAGTTCTTGAAAGTAAGATGAATCAATCCTAAACTTGTTTGGAAGTGTGGCAAATCGGTTTCAAGGTTGTAAGTATGAAAGAGGACTTACAAAGTAAGGATGTCGGCATACTTTGAACACGTACAATAATGTTTATCTTTTATTGTTCAGAGTTATTCCTTAATAGCTACAGGAAGAAAATCCTAGGATCGAAATATAAATAAGTTAAGAATCTTTTAATTAACGTTGTTAATTTTATTTTAGGAAAATCAGAATTAGTAATGTGCATTTACTAGTTGAGATTTTCCAAAGAGATTTTCGGTCATTATTTTGGACAGAGCATTTCCAGGAATTATGAAAACCGAATTCGGAATATATTGAATATGTTTGAGAATATTTTTGGTTTTGGAAATTCCTTGGTTTCCAAACTTCATTGTCTATAAATACTTGAAGTTTGCATTTCTAGCAAACTAATCCTTCGTGACAGAAAACTTCCTCAGATGTGTTGTTACCGGTGTAGCCGCCTATTCGGAGAGGAGAGTAACCTAATTAGGCGAAATCTCTTACGGCCGCTCAGCTTAAAGTCTTCTTTGGGATTGAGAAGCTCTACGAGTACCGTTGGTGGGAAACTAGATAATTGCGGTTTATCTTGTGTTTTCGATTATTTGATTGACTAACAGTGGTTGAACTTTGATTGCACCTAGTTTGTTTATGCTTGAGAGTATTCTTTTCTGATATAAGATTCACTCAAACTAGATCGAAGTTTCGACAGGGATCTTTAGACTGTTGTTAGTGCTAAAGACGATCTTGCGATAATCAATTGTTAACAGACTCCGTTCTGTGCATGATTTATCACAAGAGATTCAAGTTTTTGTGTGCAAGTGTTTATTGAAGATCTAAGAAGATTTGAAGACAAAGAAGATATTGAAGATTTCTGATTTGGGGTTCATAATCTTTGGTGTGCACAATACTTGTTTCGCTATAAGAGGATCCAACTATAATCGGTTTATCCTTGTGGTAGATTGGATTGACTATTTGTGTATATCGGCATCAATACAATTCTGTGTGATTAAAAGTATTGATTGCAAAATCTTAACAATTACCTTTGGTGATTGAACATAAGATAGATCTAAGAACCTGACGAAGGAGTTTATGTTAAGATAAACAGAATAGCCTTTGTCCGACTCACATCACTTGGTTGAATAGAGTTGATACCAAACAAATTTGTTGTTCTTTTACTGTTTGGAATACGAACCAAAGAAATTGTTCCAAGTACGTGACTTATTCATAAGTTGGAGGCGTGGGAATACAGACGGAACTAGGTGAACTATAAGTTTAGTTACTTGGTATCAACTATACGAAGTTAGGTTTAATTTTTTGTAGCGGCTTAATCCTGAGAGTATTCAATTCTGGACAAGGTCCCTGGGTTTTTCTGCATTTGCGGTTTCCTCATTAACAAAATCTTGCTGTGTCATTTACTTTATATTTCCGCATTATAATTGTTTTATTGTAATTAAAGTAAATTACACAAACATTAATTCTTATTTACTTGATAAGCAATCCTATTATGTTTGGTTAAGTCCGAACCTTTTTATCAAGTAAACATACTTCGTTGTTGTATTGTATCGATCTCGTATCCATAGACGATCACACGAAGTGTGAACCGATTAGTTGCATTGTCTCGACACAGTCCATAGAAAATCACTTCAGGAGAAAGGACTTATAGGTAGGAAAAGTTTTAGCTTGAGGTATATTTGGGTACCCTCGCCTTTTCAGGGAATGAAACAGTTCAAATCAAATATCACTAACCTCAAGTGGAAGGATGATGTTGTCGTTGTAGCTCCTTACTTCTTCACTTCTTCAAGTCTTCGTAATACTTGTAATGTCTCATATCCTAATACTTTCAAGCTAACCTATATGAAGTTTACTCTAGTGCATAATCAAGCAACTCTTTAAATGAGTTTTGGCTCACTAAAATATGACCACCAAACTTGACATACCAACACTTGATGGGTTCAACCGAGCTATGCTCTAACAATCTCCCCCTTTGTCAATTTTAGTGACAAAACTCTTACATCATATGGATAAACAAATTACAAGAATTCATTATACATACGCTTGATTCCCGAATTCAACAACACAATAACCTGTATACATTCAATCTATAAATGTCGTTGCTGACATTATAATAACAAAGCTAATACTCCCCCTAAAGGTAAGATAGGTAGATTTTTTCAATCTGCATGTCTTTGTTATTCCTTTGTAGTCCATATAACTACAAGTATCAATATGATATGCTACTCCCCCTTAGTCTATGCTTTACTCTTTCGTTATATAAACTTTTAAGCACCAATGTCTTTTCCCTTAGTGATATCAACCAATATAAATCAATACCAGTATCACTTGTTTACTCCATATACAAGACTTGCAAACCTATAGAGTTAAGCACGAGGGTTCCACACACCATTTTTGATAACCAATATCAAAACCAAAACTACAAAGTAATTTTGTTTTGATATGTTAGAAAACCAAAAATCGACTAAGCACCTTAGTTCCTTTTCTAAACCGATTGTCCAAATACAATCCCTTGTTCGATAAGACCAAAATAAAGATAACTCTATTTTTCTCATCAGGTTCTAATTATCCATATAACTTAGACCTTTCTCTTTTAAATAAGACAAGTACTAGGTTAGTTACTAGCAATTCTTTTTAAGGCATTCGATTAGACTTGAATAACTGAAACCTCCACTTTGATAAGTCTAACTAAGATCAGAATTAACTTAGTTTCTCTTATCCGGGATCGAATTGGACTAAAAAATTCATCCCGAAAACCTTTTCTTTCGTTAAGCCAAAAATAATTCATACAAACCAAATAAATCAACTTGTATAATTATTTACCTCAACCGGAAGCAATTGAAATAACATAGACATTTAAAGTACCGCAGTTGCACCGGAATTTCGTAAGCCTAAACGATTGATACCAAACAATAAAGTAAGATAACAATAGTTTTTCTTAACCAGAAACAATTGAATCAAACACACATCCATACACAAATAATGGAATAAAACATCAATTGTACCGAAATTTTGTTAAGCAAAAGCAATAAATATACGCAATAAAATTAGGCTTTTCTTAAACAGGAAAACGATTAACTAACAAAGTCGTTACCTCAAATTTCGCATCCTCTTCTCCAATATGTTTGCATCTTCTTCCAGGGAGAATTGATACCGAAATATCATTATGTTGTCATTTTTATTATTGATGGTGGATTTTAGTTCAGGGCTAAAATTGTAAAAACCAAATTTGATACGCTGACATCTTGCAGAGGATAAAACTGTTTGATAAGTGATGAGTACCTATTCACTTTACTAATTCACCTAGAATGGAACATGTGGCAACAATCCCAGTATTCTGTGAATTAAAATGCACAAAATTCATCCAGGATGGAGCATGTAGCAACAATCCCAAAAAACCCTGTGAATTTTTAGCATTATTTATAATGCATGATTAGCCTTGTATTTCCTGTGTTGTTCCCACAGAACTCTCATTATTGGTGTGGCATGACGACTGAGTATTGCTCTTAGCAGAGTAACGCGAATCTCCAAGTACCAATAGTGAGGCATGCACGAGATACCCGTACAAGCTACATCTCTCGGTGTGTTATACTAGCCCGATTGAGCATATATATCTCGGTGTGTTATACTAGCCCGATTGAGCATATCTGGACTGCCCGTGTCAGTCTCAGAAACAATCACGACCACGCAAATTGGCCGCATGATTTAACCAGCCTAGACGATCCTCAGCAGGAGCAGGCTACCACCTTAATGACCACCAGCGGGCCCGTTTTTGCCCTGGTCGGTCGAATACATACCACGCCTCCCAAACAACCACTGAACGCCAGCCTAAAGTAGGATGGTTGGGATGGTGTTGAGCACCTTGGAAAAGCTTGTACGCACAAGACTGCCAATGCTGGTCTCAAAATAGATCGCGGCCGTCCAACTTCGCCTGCATGGTTGGACGACATAGATCGTCCCATGACCAGTTGAACAAGCGTTGTCCTGCACATCGGCGGGCCCCCCTTTCTACTTACTTGACCGACCTTCTCACGACCTAGCCAGGGAGGAGCAAACGCTTGCTCGAAGTTCGGCCGACGTGATGCTTTAAGGGTCACAGGAAAGTCCACTAGTGTCTTAAATTGATCACGACCATCCAACTTCACCTGCATGATTGGATGGCTTAGATCAAGCCTATGACCGTGGGACAGGTACACACATGCTCACCACCGGCTCAATGTGGGCCCCACATGGTCGGCCTCCCCAAAGGAGGAGCATAGCTTGCCAAACCGTTAGGTTGAAGTCGTGTACACACGACCGACCAAAACCCTAATTAGGGTTTGCGGCATGTTACATTGTCACTAATCGATCACGAGCGTCCATCTTCGCAAGCTTGGACGGAGGTGTAGATGTAGACTTAAAAGGTCCCGAGCATGTCAACATGATCACCGTGGTCCCATCTACACGCATGACCGATCGACCAAGGCCAACCATGGCCGGACGTCTGGAAACGCGCGCCTGAAGTAGGCATGTCGCGCGGTTTCCAACTCCTTTGCGGTATGGGATTTCTGTTGCAAATCAATCTCAGCCGCTCCTCTTCGCCTGCCAAATTGAGTGGCTTAGATCACACTTTCATGGGACAGTGAGGTATAGACGTGTATACTGGCAAGCCGTCTACACGCATGCCCAGCCGGTCCTGCCTAAAAAACCTCCCATGCTTGGTTTCGACCAAGATGAAGAGTGATGCTTGCGCACCTCTTTAAAACCCTAAAATTCCACCAACGGTCGTAGATGAGCGTCATAAGATCATCTCGTTCGTACAACTCTACCAGCTTGGTTAGGCAGCCCTGGCTAGGAGTTAGTCAACCAAAGAAGCATCCCCATGATCACCGTCCGCTAATCTTCCACATAGAGTGATCGGCTAAAGCAAGGCTCGCCCATGCAGCCTCCAAACGATCACTTGAATATGGTTGGACGTGATGCTATTTTAAGACACTTGATTGTGACTTACTCCGTTAAGCCTTAAAATAGTGATGCTTCATACATGCTGAATATATTCGATGCATTACATGCGTAGAATACACACGATATTTCATAAATATAGGTTTCCCAAATAACTTAGTTATTTAACCTAGCACCGTATGCTACCTTCTGTGGGTCCCACGATCCACACAATCGAGACATCAAGCATGTCACAAACTGGGGGATACATACCGGGGTATTGGTCTGGCGGTTTACGGCGTGCAGCGTGCAACGCGCCATCACAAGAACGTGTCAGGAAGACATGGACGGTTAGTAATGATGGGAGAAGTGGGCAAAGACTGATCGCGTGACACTAACACGACTCCACTACTCCACTTCCTCCACTTACCACGAGAGATGAGGGTGAGGCTCAATGACTTGTATAAATAGGTTCTCCTCCCTATTTTCAAAATAGAGACAAGACAGAAACCAAGTGTTGATACAACGAATTCAAACACACAGAGCTTTTCTTACATTATTGCAAGCCAGTTCGGTATTCTGGTACATGTCAAAAACATCTAACACCTTCACGATCTCAACACCTTCTTCGATTACCTCCCTAAGATCAACCCCATCTCCTTCACTTTGTGACCAAAGAAAGTCTGGAACGGCCATTTCTTGGTTTAGGCCAGAATTGTACAGATTGATCTCTCGAATCAAAAGCACTCCAGTGCAGTGCATTTGCTTAGGGTTTAGATTCATTTCTCATCCACATACCCCAAATTACCAAAACCAGCAGAAATAGTTTTCACCCATAAACACTTATGCAAAACAAAAGAATAACAACAACCAACCTTTAACAGAGAAAGGTTGAAAACCGGTTTTTAACTATTGCAAGCAAAAGTTGAAAACCCCGAAACACATATGCTTTTATGCTAAACCAAACGATTCAACATATTGTGACTTTTTCACATATTGTTTCAATCAGAACCCCTCATGATCTTTTGATAAAGCCTACCAATATGGGCTAGAACTTAATCATGCTAAACCAAAAAATCACCCAAACCATAAGGTTTCACAACATATGAGATCGAATATTAAGGTCATGAAACCGGAATAAAACATCCCATACACATACATAGAAATAAGATAAAGCATTCAAGCACAGGCTGTGTAAACATAAACTATCACAAAAAAAATTATAAACTAATAATTTTATTCATAATAAGCTAGTTTTATTCATAATATACCTAATACAATCATTGAAAGAAATCAAAAATTGATGTCTATTTTCTTGGATTAAGTATTACAGCATATAACTTAATCTCTAGTGGTGCTCTTGTTGTTCACTGAGGTTTCTTCAGTGTTCAAACTTTTGAATCATGTCTCAAGAGACTTTTCTACAACCACTTCTTGTTTCTCAATATTCACCGAAGATTCCTCGGTATTCTGAATCTTAAGTCTTCTCTTCTCTTTCTGATGATTGATTCTTTGTTTCAGAAGATTCAATTCCACAATCAACTTCAAGAGATTTGACTCGAGCAGTTTTTCATTCGAGACTGCAGTTTCCAAAAGCTCGCGAGCAACTTCAAAATCTCCCATTAACATAAGCATAATCTCAAAATAAATATGATTCCTTTTATGTTCGTTTGAGAAGTAGCATTTGAATTCAACTGGAAAGGTTTCAAGTTTTCGAAGTTGAGATTCAATGTCAATAGTATTTTCACCCATCTTTGACCGTAAACAGAACAAGGATCGGTCCTATAGATGGTTTATATAAAAATTCAAACTTAGTTTCCAATATTGAAATACTTAATCAAGGTATTCTATTTGTGAAAGTATACACTTTCGGAAACAACATAAGAGTTTTTCCGAACCAGTATGACCTAGAAGTTCTGAAAATATTTTTTCCCAACTTTTCTCATGGACTTTCCAAAGATCGAAAGTATTTTTCTAAAAATAGAAAAGATATTCATGAGTATAATATTATACTTTCTTCATATTCTCATGCTCCTTTTAAGAACTTCCATTTTATTTGAATTGAGCACATCTAGGGAAATTCTGAATGCCAACATTAGTTGTTGGAGTGAGCTAGTAATAGCTCTGAATTTATGGAACATGATGCATCATGATATTTTTGAATATCTTCCAATTTGGGATTCTTCCAAGAATAAACTTATTTCACCGTGTCACAGCTGGAGTGATCTGATTTAACATAATGATCAGTTAGATGAACAGAATCATAAGCGTGACTTGAAGTTTTTTGAGTTGTGAAATAACCAGAACTCTTGTATCGACCCAGAAATTCCTTGGAATATGACAACATCATTTGATGAGATTGTTTCCTGGATTCTATTTCAGATAGTTGATCAACAACAAAGCAGCATGATCTGAAATCATTTGTTTTTGTATACATGAGTTGATCTTTTTCTCTGTTTAAGAGATAATCATCGTCAGATGATCCTGACCGGATACTAGTCAAAGGATTACCCCTTAAAACACATTTATTTTGATTCTTGTAAGTGGTTAGACTATTAGAATCACGATATTGTATGTTAGTTAAGAGATTCTGGAGAATAGAATCACATATCCTTGTTTTAACTAACACACCACTTTTGGCTTGAACAAATTCAAGTCCTTTAGATCAGTATCTTCATGAATCAAAGATTCTCTGACGATCTTTTCGGCAGAAGGATAATATATATTATCCTTTAGATTATATTTTTCAGCAAGCTTTATGAAAAATTTAATCTCATCACTGTCATCTGAATCTGACTTGTTTGTCACAACACTTTGTTTTCTTATTAACTCATCTTGGTTAATATTTCCTGAGTTGTGTTCAACTATTGAACTAACAGTGCAGAGTGGTTTATCAGGTTTTGAAAACAAACATCCTTTATGAAGTATATCATCTTCTTGCTTTACGTTAACTGAATCAAACATAGATTCAATTTCTCATAGGTTGGATCGCACCAAACACACATTGTTAAATATTTTCGTGTTTTCCTGCTCTGATACCAATTGAAAAGACGAGGGTACCCAAATATACCTCAATCTAAAACTTTTCCACCTATAAGTCCTTTCTCCGAAAGTGATTGTCTATGGACTGAGTCAAGACAATACAACTAATTGGTTCACACTTCGTGTGATCGTCTATGGATACGAGATCGAGACAATACGACAACAAGATAACTTGTGTGATTGACTATGGATACAAGATCGAGACAATGCAACAACAAAGTATGTTTACTTGAGAAATAGTTCGGACTTAACCAAACACAATAGGATTACTATCAAGTAAATAGGATTAACGTTTGTGTATTTTACTTCTAATTATAATAAAACAATCATAATTGCGGAAATAGAAAAGTAAAAGACACAACAAGATTTTGTTAACGAGGAAACCACAAATGCAGAAAAACCCCGGGACCTTGTTCAGAATTGAATACTCTCAGGATTAATCCGCTATACAAAATCAAACCAACTTCGTATAGTTGAGACCAAGCAACTAAACCTATAGTTCACCTAGTTCCGTCTGTATTCCCACGCCTCCAACTTGTAATAAGTCACGTACTTGGAACAATTCCTTTGGACAGTAAAGGAACAACAAATCTGTTCGGTAACAAATCTTTTCAACCAAGTGATGTGAGTTCGACAAAAGGCTCTTCCGTTTATCCCAATAAACTCCTTTGTCAGGTCCTTAAATCTATCTAATAACAACTACCAAAGTAATTGTCAAGATTTTGTAATCAATACTTTGAATCACAAAGAATTGTATTGATGCCGATCTACTCAACTAATCAATCCAATCTACCACAAGGATAAACCGATTATAGTTGGATCCTTTTTAACCGAAACAAGTATTGTGCACACCAAAGATTATGAACCAAATCAGAAATCTTCTTCGTCTTCAAATCTTCTTAGATCTTCAATAAACACCTGCACACAATCAACTTGAATCTCTTGTGATCAATCACGCACAAAACGGAGTCTGTTAACAATGGATTATCACAAGACGTCTTTAGATCTACAAACAGTCTAAGGATCCCCGTCGAAACTTCGATCTAGTTTGAGTGAATCTTATATCAGAAGAAAAGATTCTCAAGCATAAACAAACTAGGTGCAATCAAATTTCAACAACAGTTAGTCAATCAAATCAATCGAAAACAAAAGATAAACCACAATTATCTAGTTTCCCACCAACGGTACTAATAGATCTTCTCAATCCCAAAGAAGTATTTAAACTGAGCGGCCATAAGAGATCTCGCCTAATTAGGTTACTTTCCTCTCTGAATAGGCGGCTCCACCAGTAACAGCACAACTAGGTTGTTTTACTGGCTCTGAGGATTAGTTTGCTCGAAATGCAAACTTTGATATTTATAGACAAAGGAAGTTTCGACACCAAGGAATTTCCAAAACCGAAAATATTCTCAAGATATGCAATATATTCCAAATTTGGTTTCCATAATTCCTGGAAATGCTTTGTCCAAACATTGACTGAAAATCTCTTAGAAAATCTCCAACTAGTAGATGCACATTACTAATTTTTATTTTCCAAAAATAAAACTAAAAAACTTAATTAAAAGATTCTCAATTTATTTTTCGATCCGGGATTTTTTCCTTTAGCTAATAAGGAACACCTTTGAACAATAAAAGATAAGCGTTACCGCACATGTTCAAAGTATGTCGACATCTTTACTTTGTAATTCCTTTTTCATACTTACACTCTTGAAACCGATTTGCCCACTTCCAAACAAGTTTAGAATTGGTTCATCTGACTTTCAAGCACTATGTGATTGATCAAGAACACTCAATCACCAAACATGGGTTTCACGGTTCTACCAAAACAAGTTTCGGTTCTACCTCCATGTGAGTACTGGAGTTAGTCACACTAGCTTTCCAAAAATTAGGTTGACTAGGTACTAGGATCGGTTCCCACATATATATGGTATCTAACTTGTATTTTTTGCACATGTCCATAGGATCGGTTCCCAATGTCTAATAACGTGTTGCACATGTTCATAGGATCGGTTCCCAATATCTAGAAACTTGTTGCACCTCATACAAGGATCGATTCCCCTTTGTGATCGGTTGTACCTCTTACTAGGATCGGTTCCCCTTTGCCTAGAATTGGTCATACCAATTACAAAAAATCGATCATACCATGTTAGGTGATTACTTAAGATCAGTTTCACTATAAAAGTCATACCAATACAAAAGTCAAGCCTTTGTGAATAGTGTTACCAAGAACATAAACAAGTCATGAGCGGTTATACTAATCACACATATTGGTAGTTCAAAAGATATGCAATGAATAATAATATCGATAAGCCTAGCGATTTCCCTTTCGATTCACAAAACAAGTTTATGAATTTACTTCCTTTAAACGAATGTAAAACATTGTTTCCTAGGATGAATTATTCAACTCATACCCATACACAATCACAATAGCATTCAAACGATTATGTTGATGTCTTATATACAAAGTTTAACGATGTTTATGGGTGAAAACTATTTCTGCCGGTTTTGGTAATTTGGGGTGTGTGGATGAGAAATGAATCTAAACCCTAAACAAATGCACTGCACGGGAGTGCTTGTGATTCGAGAAATCAATTTGTATAATTCTTTCCTAAACCAAGAAATGGCCGTTCCAGACTTGCTTCGGTCACAAAGTGAAGGAGATGGGGTTGATCTTAGGGAGGGAAGCGAAGAAGGTGTTGAGATTGTGAAGGTGTCGGCTGTTTTATGACTTGTATCAGAAAGCTGAACTGGCCTGCAGGATGTAAGCTATCAGTTCTGGTGTTTGAATACGATTGTATCAACACTTGGTTTCTGTCTTGTCTGTTTTTCGGAAATAGGGAGGAGAACCTATTTATACAAGTCATTGAGCCTAACCCATGTCTCTCATGGGAAGTGGATGAAGTGGAGTGATGGAGTAGTGGAGTTGTGTGTTAGTGTCACACGACCAATCTTGCCCACTTCTCCCATCATCACTAACCGTCCATGTCTTCCTGACACGTTCTTGTGATGGCGCGTTGCACGCTGCACGCTGTAAACCGCCAGACCAATACCCCAGTATGTATCCCCCAGTTTGTGACATGCTTGATGTCTCGAATGTGTGGATGTGAGACCCACAGAAAGTAGCATGTGATGCTAGATTAAATAACTAAGTTATTTAGGAAGTCGATATTTATGAAATACCGTGTGTATTCTATGCAGGTAATGCATCGAATATATTCAGCATGTATGAAGCATCGTTGTTTTAAGGCTTAACGGAGTAAGTCACGAATTTAAGCGTCTTAAAATAGCATCACGTCCAGCCATCTTCGAGTGATCGTTGGAGGCTATACAGGCAAGCCTTGATTTGGCCGATCACCCCATGTGGAAGAGTGGTGGACGGTGATCGTGGTGATGCCTCACTGGTTGCCTAACTCATGTCTTAGGTTGTCCGTCCAAGCTGGCGAAGTTGGACGGACGAGATGACTTGTGACCCACATCTGCGACCGTCAGATTAGGGCTTAGGAGGTGCGCAAGTACCTTCTTTCAGCTTGGTCGAATCCATGCATGTGAGATGTTTTTGGCAAGACCGACCGGGCATGCGTGTAGACGGCTTGCCGGTGTACACGTCCGTACCTCACTGTACTATGGAGATGTGATCTAAGCCACTCGATTTGTCCGGCAAAATTGAGTGGTCGAGATCGGTTTGCAATTGGAACCGCGCGACCATGCCTAGTTTGGGCGCACGAATCGAGGAATCTATCCATGGTCGGCTTGGCCGATTGGTCACGCATGTAGACGGGTCCACAACGATTGTGTTGACATGCTTGGGACCCTTTGAGTCTACATCTACACCCTCCATATATGCCTGCGAAGATGGATGGTCGCGACTGATTTGCGACACATGTGATATGCCGCAAACCCTAATTAGGGTTTCATGTCCACGCTACTTTGGCTGGAAGAATTGGCAAGCTACGCTCCTCTTTTGGGGAGGTCGACCATGTGGGGCCCACATTGGGCCGATGGTGAACATGCCAATACCTGCCTGACGGCTATGGGTCTGATCTAAGCCATCCAAACATGCTGGTGAGGTTGGACGGTCATGATCAATTTAAGACCTTTAGTGGAATTTCCTGCGACCCTTAAAGCATCATGTCGGCCGAACTTTGGGCAAGCGTTTGCTTCTCCCTGGCTAGGTCGTGAGGTGGTCGATTATGCAGGCGTGAAGGGGGCCCTCTGGTGTGCAGGACAACGCTTGTCCAACCGGACATGGGACAATCTATGCCGTCCAATCATGCCGGTGAAGTTGGACGGCCGCGATCTGTTTGAGACCGACATTGGCAGTCTTGTGCGTACATGTTTTCCAAGATGCTCCATACCAGCCCAACCATCCTACTCTAGGATGGTGCTCGGTGGTTGTTTGTGAGGCGTGGTATGTATTCTACCGACCAGGGCATAAACGGGCCCGCTGGTGGTCATTAAGATGGTAGCCTGCTCCTGCTGAGGATCGTCTAGGCTGGTTAAATCATGCGGCCAACTTGCGTGGTCGTGATTGTTTCTTAGACTGTCAGTCCAGATTCAAATATGCTCAATCGGGCTAGTATAACACACCGAGAGAGGTGGGCTCAATCGGTCTAGTATAACACACCGAGAAATGTGGCATGTACGGGTATTTCGTGCATGCCTCACTATTAACACTTGGAGATTCGTGTTACTCTGCTGAGAGCAACACTCAGTCGTCATGCCGCACTAATAATGAGAGTTCTGCGGGAACAACGCAGGAAATACAAGGCTAATCATGCATTAATTAATAATGTTGTAAATTCACAGGGTATATGGGATTGTTGCTACATGCGCCAACCTGGATGAATTTTGTGTATTTAATTCACAGAATACTGGGATTGTTGCCACATGCTCCATTCTAGGTGAATTATTAAAGTGAAGAAGTATTCATCACTTATCAGTGGCTTTATCCTTTGCAGGATGTCAGCGTATAAATTTGGTTTTACAACTTTAGCCCTGAACTAAAATCCACCATCAACATTAAGTCCCCTGCCTAGCATATAATTGTTGCATCATTGTGGGGTAGGCATGAGATGGTGACGAATATAATCGTATAAAGACCATATAAAGGAAGTTTACCTGGAGGGACTCTGGCCGGCCATGTTGGCAATCATCCGCGTGAGTACGCCAGGCGTGACCACGGACCTTGGTGGGACCATCTTCCTCCTTCGGGTATTTGATCCAAGAAGGGAATCCTTCTGCTACCATAGTTCTCCAATTACTTGTGTATAAAAGAGGACCGCCCCTTTTTCTCTTTTTTTTTTTTAATTTTGTTCGAACATCTTCTCCCGTTCGTGACGTTGGCTCGCCGAGCATTGTTGCCGCTGCCACCGCTGCGAACGCTGCCAGAGCTTGATGTCGTTGTTATTGTTCGTCCGTAGAAAATTGTATCACGTCGCATGCATGAGCGAATGTGGGCCCCACCCGTGTATGCTCCGACCAAATGTTGGATTTGTTGTGCCTGCCTTGCTCGAACGTGGGACCTGTCACGTGTCTGCTTTGATTGGGGCCGGCTGTGCCTGCTTCGACCAATCTGGGGCTAGCTATGCCTGATCAACGTGGGACCCTCTGCGTGCCTGCTTTGATTGGGGTCGGATGTGCCTGCTTCGACCAATCTGGGGCTAGCTGTGCCTGATCAACGTGGGACCCGCCGCGTGCCTGCTTTTCCTGGGCCGGCTGTGCCTGCTTCGACCAGACACCAAACCTGTTGCCTCACCCAACACCAGACTTGCCCCTTGACCAACACCGGCCCTGCTGGTTTGATGAACCCGACCTTGCTGACGGACATCGCTGCCTGACCGACACCGGCCTTGCTATCTTGTTTCGTTCGAATACCGGCCTTGTCCCGTACACCAGCTTTGTTACTTCTACAAACACTGGCCTTGCTGTTGTGACCAACACCGGTCTTGCTGACTAACACCGGTCTTGCTAACCAACATCGGTCTTCCCTTTGCTCGAACGTGGGACCCAGGCGTGCTTGCTTTGCCCAAACGTGAACCTTGTATGTTCGAACGTGGTGTTGGTCCCGCTGTGTTCATGTCCTCCTACGGCCAAGGGAGCATGCTTCACTGATAATAACGTCGATGCCAAGTCAAGAGGTGTTGACAGCTTCAAAGACATGCCAAACATAAATGATGAGTTGTTCACCACGCCCTTTCAACTATCTGAAAACATCCGTCCCACAAGATAACCCTTATCCTATCGACTTCAAGATTTTTCATGCTCCGCTGGGACCTTATAAAGGATGGATGAGACGCATGTTGAGAAATGTGTACATCAAAGATAACTTGACCAAAGTGCAGATTATTGATGTAGCTTGCGTGTTGAAACGGCACGAGAGGATGTTAAAGTGGCTTCTGGTACGAACGTTGAGGTGGATCCTGGAGAGAGCGTTGAGAGCGCTGAAGTGGATCCTTCTGGAGCGAACATCGAATCGTATCCTAGAGAGAGTGTTGAAGCGGCTTCTCCTGGACAGGCGTTTGAGCGTCTTCCTCTGAAGAGAGCATTGAAGAGGCTTCTTATTTAGTTTGATTCTCCCTCGCGAATTGCATGCTTCTTGATTGACCATCTCTCCTGTATTGAAGAAATCCCTTACTTTGATCGTAGTGGTTGTTGCTATGCTGAATCTCGGGCAATGGTATCGACAAACGAACAACGGTTCTTAGCAGAAGTTGTGATCAGAGGAGACTGGAAGGAAGAGGCGTGATAGCTTCCTTGATATTGCCTCACGGAATGAAAAATAAGGAGACAGTCCCCTGCCCACGAGCATCTACTGAGCCTTCTACTTAATAGATGTTGTCACGCTGGGTTCATGAGGCCATCTTTTCGTCTGCGTTGTGTTTCATAGACATCCAGGAATATCGTTGGTCTTTGAAAATACGTCTGCTCTCTTGAGTATATCCTCGTCTTTGGACATCTTGGAATATAGCGTGCTTGCTCTCTCAGCATCTTTGAGATGGGTAGTGCTAAGCAATCCCCAGTCACACTCCTTGGGAGACGAAATTCTGAACGCGTCTCTCATCGATGTGGTTGCTGTCGAGCCAGATATGGAATATCTTGGACGTAGTTTCATCATTGTGGGATTCGTGCATGTGGTACTGGAGTTGGAGTTGGCAGACGCGCATGATGTTGTATCACGGTGGTTTTCCTCTTGCTGCTTCAGGGAAACTGCTTACAAAAGGCTGAAGGTTGTATCTCATGTTGGTGAGATATATGCTCCCACGAACATTATGAGGCTCTTCATTACCCGCAGGCCTGGTTCTTTCTATTAGGGCAGATGTTTTTGTAGATGAGCGTTCAACAGCTTCACTAAGTCTTCCAACATGGAACATAGACAAGAGTGATTCGCCCGGATTCTTTCTCGTGCGCGGACATCGTTATCTTCCTGAGGCTTCTCCCTTAAGGTGTCGGCTCCAGTAGAAGATTTCCGTCATAACTCATTGATACGTTACACCGGAATTCTTTAAACCAAATGGCATTATAGCATAATAAAATTTCCGAGAGGAGTTCGAAAGGCAGTCTTACTTGCTCGTACATCCTTATCTGATTGTAGTCATTGTATCCATCCATAAAAGAGAACATGCCGTGTCCGCTGGTGGCATCCACTAACATGTAGATATTAGGTAAAGGAAAATCATCATTGGGGCAGCATCTATTCAAGTCTCTGAAATCCACGCAGCACCTGATTTGTCAATTCTTCTTCTTTATCGGCACCACATTAGCCATCCAGGTCGGATGATGGATGGGTTTGATGAAGCCAGCAGCCGGAAACTTCTGAATCTCAGTCTTAATTTGTTCTTCTACCTCATGCCTGAATTTCCTCGGGGATTGCTTGATCGGCTCGGATCCGGGTATGACATGTAGATGGTGGGTGACCAGTTTTTCATCTAGGCCAGGCATTTCTTCATATGTCCGAGAAAATATGTCCTGGTATTCCTTAAGAAGTTGCACAAGTATCGTGTGTTCCTCCGCAGACAAGGTCGAACTGATGGAGATAGGCCTGGGATATTCCTCATCCCCGATGTTGACCACTTCGAGCTCATCAGTTGTGGAATTGGTATCGTCCTGCAGCTGTCGTGGAGCATCTGGTACTTCCTCTCATGGATCGTCGTTATTGTAGCATTTCATTGGGCGGAGAGACTGGGGGACAGTCTCCCCTGCTAATTGTTAACAGCGGCATTGGTACACGTTTTTCCTTTATGATCACGGCTCGCCACAAAAGTCCGCCCCCTCTTCGTGTGAACGTGGGTCGCGGCTTCACAGGATGGAGAAGAATGCTTCGTCAGCAAAGATGCATCGTAGGTTTTAGCCCTCAATGATGCAAGTCGTATTACTCCTGAATTGACGCCCACGTGGGGAGTGGGATGAAACGAACTTTGTCTGATTCTTTCCGCGGAGCTTCTGTACGTGTTGGTTTGGTTTCCCTCGAAGTCCGTCATTGTAGTAGGCTTCTGTACGACCATGCCTGGGCGAACCTTAGATGTCCTGAGAGTTTTGAGAGTAATCACATTCGAATACGCTCATGTGTCGATAAGGCCCTCTTGAACTCTGAATACTTGATGCGTGCGGTGACATGTAGGGCACGGTTGTGACCTTCCCCTGGTTGATTGCAGCAAAACGTCTCCGCCCGCTGATTCTTCGAGAGGTGTAAAAGTTCGCAAAAACTTTCCACTAGAGAAACCGCTTCCTGATCCGTCGGGCTCTGGTTCATAGTGAAACTATTGACTTGAGGAGGATCATTATGAGGATCAGTCCCCAGTGTAGGAGTCTCCATGACAGGACCGCTCATATCTGATGTCGCTTCTTTGATCAGGTCCATGTAGGCCCGCGTCGCTGAAGTACCTTCTCCGAGTGCGTTGAATGCGTTCCTTGTTGGCTTCAGGGTCTGTCGCGGCTCTTGTGGCAATAGATCAGTTAATGTCTTAAGAAAAGTGAGTACTTCTTTCTGAGTTGTAGCCATGTACGTTTGTTCCCTGGCGAGAACTTCTTGTCTCTCCATCAAATCCACCATGGTAATAGGGGGTTGTCCTCCTCTGGCTCCTCCAGCTCCTCGTCCCGATGGAGGAGTGGCAGTTGCTCTGGTGACAGCTGGAGGCGTTATACTTGAAGAGATGCTAGGGTTTGCGGCTGCTCTGGCTCTGGTTATAGGAGGTGTCACGCCCAATGAAATATCTCCTCTTGCTCTGATGGTGCTGGTAGCAGAGGAAGTAATTCCACGAGATACATTGATGGTATTGACTGGCTGCACGGTGATACCTGGGATATCAACACCGAGAGTGTTGTCAGCCCTAGTCCCGTCAGGATTGGTTGTTGATCCAGACCTAAGATCCACCATTTTCGAAATCAATAAAATTGAATTGGTATTGAAGAAATTGCCTCACAACCGAGAGATTAATCTTCCACTGTGGTCGCCAATTTTTTATGGGTGAAAACTATTTCTGTCGGTTTTGGTAATTTGGGGTGTGTGGATGAGAAATGAATCTAAACCCTAAACAAATGCACTGCACGGGAGTGCTTGTGATTCGAGAAATCAATCTGTATAATTCTGGCCTAAACCAAGAAATGGCCGTTCCAGACTTGCTTCGGTCACAAAGTGAAGGAGATAGGGTTGATCTTAGGGAGGGAAGCGAAGAAGGTGTTGAGATTTTGAAGGTGTTGGTTGTTTTATGACTTGTATCAGAAAGCTGAACTGGCTTGCAGGATGTAAGCTATCAGTTCTGGTGTTTGAATACGATTGTATCAACACTCGGTTTCTGTCTTGTCTGTTTTTTGGAAATAGGGAGGAGAACCTATTTATACAAGTCATTGAGCCTAACCCACGTCTCTCATGGGAAGTGGATGAAGTGGAGTGATGGAGTAGTGGAGTTGTGTGTTAGTGTCACACGACCAGTCTTGCCCACTTCTCCCATCATCACTAACCGTCCATGTCTTCCTGACACGTTCTTGTGATGACGCATTGCACGCCGCACGCTGTAAACCGCCAGACCAATACCTCAGTATGTATCCCCCAGTTTGTGACATGCTTGATGTCTCGAATGTGTGGATGTGGGACCCACATAAAGTAGCATGTGATGCTAGATTAAATAACTAAGTTATTTAGGAAGTCGATATCTATGAAATATCGTGTGTATTCTATGCAGGTAATGCATCGAATATATTCAGCATGTATGAAGCATCGCTGTTTTAAGGCTTAACGGAGTAAGTCACGAATTTAAGCGCCTTAAAATAACATCACGTCCAGCCATCTTCGAGTGATCGTTTGGAGGCTATACAGGCAAGCCCTGATTTTGCCAATCACCCCATGTGGAAGAGTGGTGGACGGTGATCATGGTGATGCCTCACTGGTTGCCTAACTCCTGTCTTAGGCTGTCCGTCCAAGCTGGCGAAGTTGGACGGACGAGATGACTTGCGACCCACATCTGCGACCGTCAGATTAGGGTATAGGAGGTGCGCAAGTACCTTCTTTCGGCTTGGTCGAATCCATGCATGTGAGATGTTTTTGGCAAGACCGACCGGGCATGCGTGTAGACGGCTTGCCGGTGTACACGTCCGTACCTCACTGTCCCATGGAGATGTGATCTAAGCCACTCGATTTGTCCGGCAAAGTTGAGTGTCGAGATCGGTTTGCAATTGGAACCACGCGACATGCCTAGTTTGGGCGCACGAATCGAGGCATCTACCCATGGTCGGCCTTGGCCGATTGGTCACGCATGTACACGGCCCACATCGATTGTGTTGACATGCTTGGGACCCTTTGAGTCTACATCTACACCCTCCATCTATGCCTGCGAAGATGGATGGTCGCGACTGATTTGTGACACATGTGATATGCCGCAAACCGTAATTAGGATTTCATGTCCACGCTACTTTGGCTGGACGAATTGGCAAGCTATGCTCGTCTTTTGGGGAGGCCGACCATGTGGGGCTCACATTGGGCCGGTGGTGAACATGCCAATACCTGCCTGACGGCTATGGGTCTGATCTAAGCCATCCAAACATGCTGGTGAGGTTGGATAGTCGTGATCAATTTAATACCTTTAGTGGAATTTCCTGCGACCCTTAAAGCATCATGTCGGCCGAACTTTGGGCGAGCGTTTGCTTCTCCCTGGCTGGGTCATGAGGTGGTTGATTATGCAGGCGTGAAGGGGGCCCACCGGTGTGCAGGACAACGCTCGTCCAACAGGACATGGGACAATCTATGCCGTCCAACCATGCCGGTGAAGTTGTACGGTCGCGATCTGTTTGAGACCGACATTGGCAGTCTTGTGCGTACATGTTTTCCAAGCTACTCCATACCATCCCAACCATCTTACTCTAGGCTGGTGTTCGGTGGTTGTTTGGGGGGCGTGGTATGTATTCGACCGACCAGGGCATAAACGGGCCCGCTGGTGGTCATTAAGATGGTAGCCTGCTCCTGCTGAGGATCGTCTAGGCTGGTTAAATCATGCGGCCAACTTGCGTGGTCGTGATTGTTTCTTAGACTGTCAGTCCAGATTCAAATATGCTCAATCGGGCTAGTATAACACACCGAGAGATGTATGCTCAATCGGGCTAGTATAACACACCGAGAGAGGTGGACTCAATCGGGCTAGTATAACACACCGAGAGATGTGGCATGTACGGGTATTTCGTGCATACCTCACTATTAACACTTAGAGATTCGTGTTACTCTGCTGAGAGCAACACTCAGTCGTCATGCCGCACTAATAATGAGAGTTCTGCGGGAACAACACAGGAAATACAAGTCTAGTCATGCATTAATTAATAATGTTGTAAATTCACAGGGTATATGGGATTGTTGCTACATGCTCCAACCTGGATGAATTTTGTGTATTTAATTCACAGAATACTGGGATTGTTGCCACATGCTCCATTCTAGGTGAATTATTAAAGTGAAGAAGTATTCATCACTTATCAGTGGCTTTATCCTTTGCAGGATGTCAGCGTATAAATTTGGTTTTACAATTTTATCCCTGAACTAAAATCCACCATGAACAAACGGCTAAGCAATAAACCTCGTATTGTATTCCTTAATACTATGTCTAACTAGAGTATAATCATTCATGCTTCGCAGCTATGTTTTCAATATGAACGACTTGAAAAGATACATTAGGGAATGAAACAGTTCAAGTCAAATATCACTAACCTCAAGTGGAAGGATGATGTTGTCGTTGTAGCTTCTTACTTCTTCACTTTTTCAAGTCTTCGTAATACTTGTAATGTCTCATATCGTAATACTTTCAAGCTAACCTATACGAAGTTGACTCTAGTACATAATCAAGCGACTCTTTAAATGAGTTTTGTCTCACTAAAATATGACAACCAAACTTGACATACCAACTCTTGGTGGGTTCAACCGAGCTATGCTCTAACAAACTCGCTTACATATTTCTCGAAATATGTGTTGGTAAGCTTTCGCTTTAACCAAGTTCATCTTATATACGTGACGAAAGTCAAAAGATCATCATGTGAAAATCGCCTGGTAACATCTTACATGATTTATGTGAGACAGTTATTTGATGTAGACTTGGAATGTTTCGTATTGATCATTCGATCACTTGAAAATTGTTTTGAAGCTAATAGTTGTGTGAGACAGCTATTGTCTTCTAAGAATGTTTCATTGATTGAAATGTGAGTTTAAAACACTTAACTATAATTGGATTATAAGCACAGTATGCGTACTTGCGTATGTGTTGATCCAAGACTGGAATGTAGTATGCATACCCGTATGTGTACTGGCGAGGTAAGGTAAAGTCCGGGAGCTAGAGTATGCGTAAATGTACGCGTACTGGCAAAGTCAGTTGAAGTCTGCGTACTTTAGTATGCGTACCTGTACGCGTACTGGATTCAACTGAAGCTTGGAAGTGTACAACAGTATGCCTACCCGTTTGCATACTGGCGAGCGCAGTCCAAGTCCGGCTACTTAGGTATGCGTACCTGTTTGCATACTTGAGTGGGTTATGTTTAAGAATTGATTGTGTCATGAACTAATATATTTATATAATAAGGAATGCAATCTTTTGCAAACCGTGTCTATAATGTTCATGAATTCATTCGAGTGAATCAAAATCGATTTTACTTCAATTGTGTCTTTTATACTTCTATGAGAATATAAAAATTGAACTACTTTATAACTAGTTTCATTTGAGTCATTTGAACTAGTTGTGGTTAAGATGAATATGGTTGATATGAAAGTGTTCATATGGCTAACTTCGGTTAACTATTGATGAACCAACAAGGTGTTCACGTTTAGGTACGGTTACCCATATCTAAATGAAGGTACATTTAATTTGTGTGTAACAGGATAAGTTCGATCTAACGGTTTATATTTTCATCTAACGGTGACTATTGAATTCTTTGTTAGGTAACATTGATTGCAAACCCTGATTTGAAGACTATATAAAGGAGAACTCTAGCAACTGGGAAACCTAATCCCCAAACCTCCAGTGTGATACTAGTTGCGACTAGAGTTAATTCTCCTTTAACCTTAGGTTTTTCTAAAACCCCGTAGGTTAACGACTTAAAGACTTCATTGGGATTGTGAAGCCAGACCCAACTATTTTCTCTTTAGTTGTGTGTTCTAATCTTGTTGTTTTCTATCGTGATTGATTACTATCTCCTCTAAGATTTGCTCGAGATTTATTCTCCGATAGGCAGGATAAAAAGTAGTCACAAACATCTTCATCTCATCGTTTGTGATTTTATAATATCTTGTTTCGCTTCCATACGATTAAGATTATTGTGAGGTGATTGATATTACTAGGCTGTTCTTCGGGAATATAAGTCTGATGTATCAATTGGTTCCTGTTCACCTTGATTTATCAAAAGACAGAACAAAACTCATAGGTATTTATGTGGGAGACATATTTATCTATCTTAATAGACTTTTCTGTGTGAGACAATTTGTTTATCAAGTCTTCGACTTTTGGTTGTAGCAACTCTTGGTTGTGGGTGAGATCAGCTAAGGGAATCAAGTGCATAAAGTCCTGCTGGGATTCAGAGACGTAAGGAGCGCAACTGTACCTTGACCAGTGTGAGATTGATCAAGGCTCAACTACATTCCAGTCCAAAGTTAACTTGTAGTAGGCTAGTGTCTGTAGCGGCTTAATACAGTGTGGTGTTCAAAGATGGACTAGGTCCTGGGGTTTTTATGCATTTGCGGTTTCCTCATTAACAAAATTCTGGTGTCTGTGTTATTTCTTTTCCGCATTATAATTTCTATGTAATTTAAATATCATAAGTTGTGTGTAAGTTCGATTAGTTCTTGAACCCGGTCTTTGGGTTGTTGATTGAATTGATTGACACTTGAACATTGGTATTTGGTATCGTTCAAGTTGTTTCTCATATTAATCAGGCTCGCAGATTTCTATCTGTTTGATTTGCTGACTACATTGTGAAATAGAGATACAACTCTTGGATATATTTCCATTTGAGTCTGATTGTCTAGTTGATTCTCTTGGAATTGCATTAGAGTTTGTCCATACACATTGCGAAACGCAATATTGGGTGAGGTTGTTAGACCCTCGGTTTTTCACCAAGTCTCACACTGATTAAGGTACATTCGCGTTCCTTACACATCTGAATCCCAACAGGACTCCATGCACTTGATTCCCTTAGCTGATCTCACCCACAACTAAGAGTTGCTACGACCCAAAGTCGAAGACTTTATAAACAAATCTGTCTCCCACAGAAAAGTCTATTCTGATAGATAAATCTGTCTCCCACAAAAATATCTATGAAGTTTTTGTTCCGTCTTATGAAAAATCAAGGTGCACATGAACCAATTGATAATCCGGTCTTATATTCACGAAAAACAGCCTAGAAAAATCAATCACCTCACAATAACTTAACTATATGGTAGTAGAAGAAGTTATTGTGGAATCACAAAGAATGAGACGAAGAGCTTTGTGATTACTTTTTATATCTTACCTATCGGACATAAATCTCGAGCAAATCTTAGAGAAGATAGTACTCAACACGATAGAACAAGTAAGATCAGAACACGCAACTACAGAGAAAATAGTTGGGTCTGGCTTCAGAATCCCAATGAAGTCTGTAAGTCGTTAACCTATAATGGTTTTAGGAAAAATCTAGGTTAAAGGAGAATCGACTCTAGTCGCAAATAGTATCACACATAACTGTGGAGATTAGGTTTCCCAGTTGCTAGAGTTCTCCTTTATATAGCCTTTCAAATCAGGGTTTGCTAAGTTAGCTTAGAAACAAAGCATTTCATATTCATCGTTAGATGAATCTGGTTTAAGATACAAGCTAAGTTTGCTTGAAACCAAAGCAATATATCTCCACCGTTAGATGGTCTTATCTTGTTACACACATATGAAATATATCTTCATTTAGATATGCATAACCGTACCTAAACATGTATATTGAGTTGGCTCAACAATAGTTAACCGAAGTTAGCTATATGAACACTTTTGTATTAACCACATTAATCTAACACTTCTAGATCAAATGGTAATCAAATGAATCTAATTGTGTTACTCATAAAGTTGTTCAATTGTTTATATTCTCATAGAAGTATACAAGGCACAATTGAAACAAAATCGGATTGATCCAAGAGAATCAATTCATGGACATTTAACCAAGGTTTGCAAAGATTGCATTCCTTAATTTATAAATGTATTTGTTCATGAGTATGAAATCATACTTAACCGATTTTAGAACTTTAACCAACTCAATTTTCAAAGGGGTACGCAAACTTAAGTTCCGAACTTTGGTCTTGTCCGAAAGTTCGCAAACCGGTATGCATACTGTCGTTCCGAACCTAACTCAGGTAGAACCGTTCGCATAATGGTATGCAAACTTGGTTCTCGGACTTTAACAATTAAAACCGTTCACATACTGGTATGCAAACTTGGTTTCCGGACCTGAATCATACCACAATAGTTTGCATACTGGTATGCATACTGTGTTATATCCAGACAATGGTTAATTGTTATAAACTCCCATTTCAATCATTGAAACATCCTTAGAAGATGACAATGGCTGTCTCACACGTACCATTAGATTATAAGTAATTTTCAAGTGATCAAATGATCAATACGAAACATTCTGAGTCGACATCAAATGACTGTCTCACACAAATCATGTAAGATGTTTCAAGGAAATTTTCACATGATTATGTTTTGACTTATTATTTAGTTTCCAACAAATAAATTGTTTCAAATTAAACTCGTCAGGAATAATGATGAACGTGGTTAAAGCAAAAAGCTTCCAACACATATTTCGAGAAAGATATAAGCGAGTTAAACTCAACTCGAAATATCAAATGTGTATAATGTAAAAGTCTATATAGCTATACGACTTAGTCTCAATAGGAGATAAAATAGAATAAACTTCTGAGTGATAGATTAGTTTTAGTCTCCACATACCTTTTTTTGATGAAGTTCCTTCGAGTTCTTCAGTAGATCTTCGTCTTCAGTTGTAAGTATCGTGAACTCTAAAGTTCAAATACACAATCTACCCTAGTCCGAATCTCCTATAATTAGACTAGAAATCAAGACTATAGTTTTGATCAATTAAACTTGACAAACAAGCTTGAGATAAAAACGATTGCAAATTCGACCGAGCAGTGCTCTAACAGTTACCAAACAGATTGGTCCTTTACTGTTTGGAAGACGATCCAAAGGGTTGAGTGCTTAAAGTCTTCATAGAGACTGCAACAACTTGAGATAGTGGACCCTATCTTAGGATTCACGTATGTCGGCCAGATTGGTTGTACGCGCCGGGATACTAAGGAAACTAGGTAACTGGGAGTTTACTTGGTCCCAACTATACGAAGTTGGTAGTGTCTTTGTATAACAACTTAATTCTGGGAGTATTCAAAACTTGACTAGGTCCCGAGGTTTTTCTGCATTTGCGGTTTCCTTGATAACAAATTCTTGTTGTGCCATTTACTTTACTTATAGTTTCTTAGTTACAATAAAGTAAGTTACATTGTACGTTAATCCAAAAAAACTTGATAATGATCCTATAGTTTATCAGTCTTGCGCCGTAACTATTATCAAGTGATTACCTTGTTGTTGTATTGTCTCGACTTTGTTCATAAACTATCACACAAGGTATCAGACTTATAGGTTGATAATGAAAATATTGTGGTGTACTTGGTACCCTCATCATTTCATTTATTCGCTGGAGAGTGAGTCGAGTCGCTTAGGGAGCGAGCTTGCACAACTTAGGGAAGATTATACTAAGCATATGGACCAATGTGCCAGCACTTCCACAAGGCCTTCATTGGATGATACGCCTTATTGTGTTGGATGCCTCTAAAACTAAGACCAAAAGGACCTTAGACTCAGTAATTTTGAACTGACAAGGTAGCTGGAAGTCACTTCTTTATTTTTAAGAGTTAAAGGTTTGCATTAGTAGCTTATACTTCATTTTTTCTGTTTTGCAGTTGCTCAGCAGGGAGTTTCTCAACTGGTGTTCGAACTAGCTCAGGACGTATGTGCTCATGCTGACGCTGGAGATCGTCTTGCTGTTGTGAATGGGCAAATCCATGATCTGTAGGATCAATACCATCGCGCCTTCTCGAAGCATGAGGCTACACTTCTGCAGACAACGACTTATTTTAAGTCATTCTACCGAAAGCAGCTCAAGTAGATGTGCACTGCTAGGGTATTGAGTGACAGAGTGAAGCAGGAGAAAAATAGGTTGGCTCGCGAAGCTCAGCATGAATCTCCTGCTGCGACTACCCTGCTGGTACTTCGGATGTGGTTACAATTCTTGCTGCAATGTTGGAAACCCAGACTGTTACTATTACTCTCCTTGCGCAAGTTGGAGTTGAACCTGATGTCGTCGTTATGGCTACTGCTCAAGATATTGAAACTGAACTTCCCGTGGAGCAGATATGAAAATGCGGGGGTACAATAACCACACCCAATATTTCGATTAGCAATCTGTATGGAATAACTCTAATATACTTTCAAGAGAATCAACTAGACTCAATCTTAATAAAGAATATCAAAGAGTTATATCTCTCTTTCTCGATTCAATATTTACTCAAGCAAATAGAAATCAACGAGTCTAATTGAATACAAGAGAAATCACTTGAATGGTACCAAAGACCAATGTTCAAGTATCAGTCAATTTCAATCAACAACCAAAGGTTGGATTTCCCAATTGATTGATTCAAACGCACAATCTATGAAATTTCAATTATAAAGATAAACAATATAATGCGGAAAAGAAATAACACAAACACCAGAAGTTTTGTTAACGAGGAAACCGCAAATGCAGAAAAACCCCAGGACCTAGTCCAGATTGAACACACACTGTATTAAGCCGCTATAGACACTAGCCTACTACAAACTAACTTTGGTCTAGACTGTAGTTGAACCCCAATCAATCTCACACTGATCCAAGGTACAGTTATGCTCCTACGTCTCTGATCCCAGCAAGATACTATGCACTTGATTCCCTTAGCTGATCTCACCCACAACTAAGAGTTGCTACGACCCAAAGTCGAAGACTTTAATAAACAAATATGTATCACACAGAAAAGTCTAGGGTAATAGATAAATCTGTCTCCCACAGAAATACCTACGAGTTTTGTTCCGTCTTTTGATAAATGAAGGTGAACATGAACCAATTGATGACCCGGACTTATATTCCCGAAGAACAACCTAGTATTATCAATCACCTCACAATAATCTTAATCAACGCGGCGAAAGAAGATATTGTGGAATCACAAACGATGAGACGAAGATATTTGTGACTACTTTTACATCTTGCCTATTGGAGATATCAATCTCAAGCCAATCTTTACGATTGTACTCAATACGATAAAATCAGCAAGATCAGATCACACAACCACAAGAAACTAGTATCGGTCTGGCTTCACAATCCCAATGAAGTCTTCAAGTCGTTAACCTACAGGGTCTCTGTAGAAACCTAAGGTTAAAGGAGAATCGACTCTAGCTTATACAACTAGTATCACACAGGAGGTGTGGGGATTAGGTTTCCCATTTGCTAGAGTTATCCCTTATATAGTCTTTCAAATCAGGGTTTGCAATCAATGTTAACTTAGTAACAAAGCATTCAATATTCACTGTTAGATGAAAACCTGATTAGATTCAAGCTAATATCTTTCAACCGTTAGATCGAAAACTTATCTTGTTACACACAAATGAAATGCACGTTTTAGGTTTGTGTAACCGTACTCAAACATGTACATTTGTTGGTTCAACAGTAGTTAACCAAATGGTTAGCCATATGAGCACTTTCATATTAACCACATTCTTCTTCACCATAACTAGTTCAAATGACTCAAATGAACTAGTTAGAGATTTGTTTAATTGCTTAGATCTTATAGAAGTATACAAGACACAATCGAAGCAAAAACGATTTGATTCACCTGAATCGATTCATGAACTTTATAGCCATGGTTTGCAAACTTGCATTCCTTAGTTAATATAAGTATAAGTTCACGAATAATCGTTTTTAGATATAACCAACCTAAGTACGCGGACTTAAGTACCCGAAATAAGCTTGTAACAAGTTTACAAACTCCAGCAGATTTTCTCGGGAAGAGAACCTCCGACAGTACGCAGACTAGGTTCGCGGACTGGGTTCACGGACTGTGTTCCGGTTTCCTGAGCAGCAAAGTAAGCATACTTTGGTTCAAGGAATAAGGACTTATACATGTATGCTTTTCCACACAATGCTTATATCCAACAATGGTAATATAATCTAAACTCTCATTTCAATCATTGAAACATTCTTAGAGGACGTTATATAGTTGTTATTCACAAACCATTTTTCGTCAAAGCCATTTTCAATTGATTGAAACATAACATGACTTTCGTCACTAAGTAAAGATGGACTTGGACAAAGCGAAAGCTTACCAACACATATTTCGAGAAATAGATAAGCGAGATAAACTCGGCTCGAAATAGCAAATGTGTATAATCAAAGTCTATATAGCAAACCGACTTTTGTCTCAAGATAGGAGATAAAGTAGATAGAATTTTGAGTGATAGATAAGTTCAAGTCTCCACGTACCTTTTAGTCGATGAAGTTCCACCAGTTCCTTGAGTAGCTCTTCGTCTTGTATGATGATCGCCATGGGGTTCTTGAGCTCAACTACACTTTCTATCCTAGTCCGAGACTTAGCTATAGTAGACTAGAAATCAAGACTTATAGTTTTGATCACTAACATTGACAAACATGCTTGAGATAGCAACGCATGCGAGTTCGACCGAGCATTGCTCTAACAAGATAAATGAAGTGATGGAGAGATGAATCGTTGTCATCACGTTTCTTGTTATTTTTGGTCTCCTTGCATGGAGTCATTGATTTTTATGACTGTAATTTACTAACATTTGCTATGATTCTTGTTTGTGCACCTTAATGGGGTGCATACTTGAATGGTTCATATCAATAGCTAACCTAGGTGCAAGTTACATTTTTTTTTGTTTTTCTTTTTTCCTCGGTACAAATCAAAGCACTGCAACAGAAACAAAATCAAGTAGCCTGAAGATATATGTGAGAATGAAGAAGAAAAGATGAAAACCTAAATACTCTCGCAAAAAAGAAATATATATTTTTTATATATATATAATATAAAACCAAAATCTTTAAGCACCCAAATTCTAAAATTGTACGTTGATGAACAAAATAAAGAAAACCCCTATAAATAACGCACCATATATAGTCAAACAAAAGTAATAAAAGAAAAATCCTAAAAGAAACCCATAAAGAACGTACAATATAGACTGGATTTGCGTTAAGAGTTTATCATCATCTTCAAATATATCTAAACTAAGAACATCCAAAACTGTATATTAGAATCATTAAAACAAAAAGACAATCAAACAAAAATAATGATGGAGATCTAACACGTACATGGATTTTTTTTCAAAAAAAACTAAAAATGCTAATAAGATGGAGCAACCACTTTTTATTGAAGAAGAAAAGTAAAAAGATCTCTGTTAGCTTTAGATTTTCCCGGATATTGAGATGATGAAAGTTTTGTCGATCCACCGCAGAGAAGGTGATTAATCTCGACCAATAGACTCTTGCCAAATATCCTTTCCAGATTTACTTATGCCCAAAAGTCCCCTTTTACACTATTTGAGAGGGGTGTCACGCCCACCGTTCAATGTGGGGATTCTTATGACTTAGAGTTATAGTGGAGAGATTTTGACTTTTGAGCCTCTTTAGGATTTTTCTTTCTTGATCTTTGTAGCTTGTTACATGTATTTTTTTTCTCTCTTACTCCTTTTGTTTCTTTCCTCGTTTAGGGTGGATATAAATTCTTTTGCACTTCCCTCTGAAAAATGATTTCTCTCTCTCTCTGAGGCGACAAGAGAGCCTAAAACCCAAGTGTTGTTTGCTCAGATCTGCTCTCAAGGGAGCGGATATGAGCAAACCATCTCAAATATCCTCTTGTCATATTCTTCTAGACTCCTTGATATATAAATCTTAACAGTATCAATGTGTTTTTTTCTGCAGCTTTTTCGGTTGGTTCTTTGTTTTCCTCTTTCTCTGTTTTAGATCTACTTATCTTGACCTTTCTTGTGTGCTATTGGACATGGGGATGACGAGTAAAACAGTTGTATCTCCGTGTTTCAAACATACTGCATCTTTTGTTTCAACAACAATTCCTGTTTACAACAGGCTCTTCATCTCCAACAACAACTAGAACAGTTTCAGTGACAAGAAAATCACTAGTTTCACGAACTACAGTAGCAGAAATCTCAAGAACTCTCACTATACCAACAACTACAATCACAAACTCAGAAACACAATCTCCTAGAGAATTCCAAGATCAATCGATTCAAAGAGCAGTCAGATTCTATCAGTAATGTCTCCTTGCTGTTTTGGTTCTTTTTCTGGTACTTTGGTACCCCTGACCGGGTGAAGTCATTAGGCGCGGAAGAAAATAGTTCTTTGTCATTAGAGATGGAGAGATCATCCTATGGTCATAACTTTCCTGACTAGCGCTGGAGATTTATTTGGATTAGGGGAAACTAGTTCTTCCAAATCAATTCCATCTGATAAATTCAGGAACAAGAACAAAAATGGCTGAGTTGTCTACTACAAGTCTTTATTGTCATCTTAGAATTACTAGTTTGATCACTTATATGGGTTATTTTATAAGTTTCTCTGTTAAATACTCATATTGCTCTATTGATTTTTCCGTTCTTGATAAAACTAATCACTGTAAAAAAGCTGGACTTTGTAACGATGTTAATCTTTTTTTTTTTATGGAAACCGGGTTTCAAAAAGACCCCAAAATTTATTTATTAGACTACCTCATTCAAATTGAGGTTTGAAGGATTACATTGATCAATTACATCAAGAAACAGGACAACACAGATAGTACAAGATTTACAATCGAAACATAAATAAACGAGATATGAAAATCGCTTAAAACTTCTGCAGCCCATTGAAGGATTAAATATCTTATAATGGTTTCAAACCATTTTGTTTCTTGATCATCAAAGATATCAGATGCTTCCATAAAAAGGAAGTAATATGCCCAAATTAATTTCTTCACAAACGATCTCCATATCTGACGACGTAGATCGTTTTCATCCAGAACGTAACAATGCAAATCCAAATCCACCAAAAACACCTGATAAAGGAATAAGAAAACAAGTCCTGATAGTATTGTGAAACCAAAAATTGTTTAAGAACAATTTATTTTATTGGAAAATAAATATATACAAGGAAACAAACTCGATCCGTCCAATAGATTTGAAAAAGTCAAACCAAACTGGACGGATCAATGATCTAAGTTTTGAAGAAAATAGTTTTTCTTTTTCTTTCTTAGTTTCAGAGAGAAAAGAGGGGAGGAGGGAGGATTTTTTATATTGGAAGTTTTCTAACAGTGCTTAATGTCACCCAACATTAACGATGTTAATCTGATCGAGCTAAATGTTGGTAACGTGTTGGTAACGTGTAGCCTAAGAACTTTAGCTGAAAATGTTGGTAGCCTTGGCACTTTAGTGAAAAGATATATAAAATCTTCGTTATTGTACGGGGAAGAACCCCCAACCCTAAGAAAAAAAAGGAAAGAAAAAAAGGAAAAGAAAAAAACAATCCCGCCTCTTTAGGCTTTGGTTCTGAGTCGTGGTCTTTAATTACTAGGCATGCTTCAGAAGTCCACAACTGCCAAGCCGAGCATATTTGATTGCTTTCAGCCGACGCATATGGAACCCCAAATGGCTCTTTCTCTCTTTCCTGATCCAAGCCGTCGACTTTGCGTCTATTACAAAGTGCGTAAAAAGGGAAATTACAAAGTGCGTAAAAAGGATCAAAGGGAAAACCTCTCTCTGCTTCACTCGCGTCGCGGCTGTGGTTCGACTCTCTCTCCCCCTCTCCCTCTCCCTCTCCCTCTCCCCCTTCTCTTCTCTAAGTCGCTCGGCTCAGATCCGGCTTAGATCCAGCTTCCATTTGGCTCCGATCTCCTTTTTCTCTCTGAAACTCTTCACCTCTTCTCCTTCGGCGATTCTTCGGTGGAATTATTGCTTCTGAACTCCGATTGAACTTCAGGGATGAGGTCTCACTTCAAAGGCGAGAAGGTAACCTTTTTCTTCATCATCTTTCTACAGTGAGTCTCTTTTATGCTTAAAAAACCACTAATATTTTGTAACTGTGTGTTTCGATGTTCATCAGGAACTAAACTGAAGAAGAAGGTTAGGTGGTTGTCAGAACTAAGCTCCGGCTTACATGACCTCCGAGGTATATAGAGTTATTATGGCTCTTTAATTTCTGTGAGTTTCATCTGATTTTTGAAATTTGTATGATTTAATTTGCATGAATATCTAGCTGTGATACCAAATTTTACAATATAATGTAGTTTAGTTGGAAGATCTTTGTGAGACCTTTTTTCTTATTTCCGGTCGGAATTGCATAACTTCAAAAGATTTTAATGTGCATTCTGTAGCTCTTGAAATTTTGATTGGTTACATAACCACCTAAGTTTAAGTTTAAGTTTAAGTTTAATGAATTGTTAAAATGAAATAGATATTTGGTTTCCAAGAGGAAATAAAATATAGTAACTGATAAACGTCTCTGTTATTTGGGGCTTGGGATCATCTGTCCGGTCGTATCCTCATATAGCCACTTATAACCGGGATTATTAATAGCATGCAGGGAAGACAAATAGTGGTTTACTTAGGGAGGTAGGTTAGTATGTTAAAGTGACGCCAAAACTTTATATACGCTATATAAAGTGATGTTTACTGGCTTGATTTTATTACCAATTTTCTTTTAGCATTGCGATGCAACACCTCGAGTCTGCCTTAAGGGAATGCCTTGCCTCACCTTGCAGTTCCGTTTAAGCCCTGTGTTGTATTCTGCAAAAAAAGCTGATAGACCATGACCATCTTGATTATGCTGTAGCTCTCTTCTTGACTTTCAGAGATCTTAGTGATTGTTTCCTTGACCAATGCTTTCATTCTTATTGTTTAAAAATGACTGAGAAGCAATCTCTCAAGGGGCGGAATTTATCATATAGAGGGAGGTGTAGGTTTGTTTTCTGTGTATTTTTATTAATTGTTAAATTGGTGAGTAGTGATAATGCATTGTTCGGCAAATAATTCAAGGTAAGATATCAAGGATTTCATGATTTAGGAGCTTTTACCAGATAGAATCTTGAGGTCGATGCCTTTCAACAAATGGAAGAAGAAAGATGTGCAGAAGGGATACGAATTAAAGCGATAGAAGTGTAAGATGACTTTGTCTCATTCCCTCCTAGGAATTGTAGTACACAATTAAAATCGGGTCAATGAATAAATCATTATATATAGGTCACTTGCAGGACTTGTCTATAGAATAAGGGAAAAATAAAGAAAAAACTTAATACATGCAGGAAATCATGTGGATAAAAGTATAAAGCTATCTGAAAAGTAATATTCATGACTTCTGCAGATTGGCAGAAATCTGATTTACTCCAACAAGATTCTATAATAGTGTTGAATACGATTATTTGTGCAGCCATACGTTTCTGAACTCTATATGTTCCTTCTGTTTATGATCAATTGAATTGTATCATCAAAAGCCTACTCAAGAAGACCCATTACTAGCATATGCAAGTAATTTTAGAATGATAGCTCTACTATGGAAGTAGGATTCTCAAAGGGGTTAGAATTTTAGTTACATTTACAAGATGAACTTGGAGGAATGTGAGGATACGGGCAAGCATGGGCGGAACCAAGGGTTGACTAACCCTGGCTCCAGCCCCCCTCAAAACTCTAAAAATAGGATACGGGCAAGCATCAAAGTCATACTTACTGAAGGGTGGACAAGTTGCTGAAGTCTTCAGTTTTTCCAAACACTAAAAATAAAGAGTTCCCTTAGAACATTAAGTTCAGCCAAGAAGAGAAGCTAGTTTGAATGTACTACTTAACCTCGTCGGGAAACATCCTAAAGGCTCTCAGAAGGATCACTTCAATAGAGAGTTTGTAATCATTGTACCCATTCTAGAATCTAGACTACTTAAAATATGGTAGGCTGTGCTCGTGTTACCATGTTTTTGGTGTCAATCTTAATATTGGATACTAATTGAGTGTTCTTTCTTCTTACTAAGAAGTAATACTTAAAGTGCGTCCGATTGTTTTGCATCATCTTTTCATTATTATTTTATTTGTTTCGAAGTGTTATTATTCTTATTTTCCTCAACTTTTTATGGATTTACTGTTCTTCCCTCACAATATCCTTTTGGTTTCAGACAGGAACATTTGGTAGCAAAAACTGGGCAGCCAACGGAGTGGAATGTTAAAAGCTTGAAAGGTAGTGATAGTCCTATCTCCACTCTTTGCTAGCAAGCATGTTACCTGATTGCATGATGTGTATGGAAATATTTTGCCATCTGGAATGGGAATGTCTTGACATTAATGATCAGAGATTGAATATGGAGCAGATTTAGAGGAAAAATGTAGATGAAGTATAGAGAAAGAATAAAAAAATAAGAAGAATGCACTCTATAAGAATTTTTTCTGTTTTTTATTTTTTCATCTTATGGAAGATCCAGTAATGCAATTTCTAGAAGGATGGGTGGGGGTGATGGAACTATAGCGTATAGGATGACTAGTTTCTAGTACGCTCCTGGTAAATTAAGTCTACTTGTATATTCTGTAGTTTCACGAATCTTCTATTAATTGTTCTACCCAAAAGTAAGGAAATGTTCTTTAAGACAGCAACAAAACCTATAATGACTTCCAAGAATCAAATACGAACCTTGTGTCAAGTACTAAAGATGTCCATAGCCGCCTTTGGATATATTATTGCATCTTTAGATTCCATGGAAGCTCACTCTCATAAATTCAGTTCTTACAGAAGTTAATGACATGGCAGAAACACTCACCGACAAGGGACCCCATAATCCATTTGCATGGAATACCTTTCTCTAATTTCATGTTTTATGTGTATTTTATAATGTTATATCTCTAGTTATATTTATCTTTATAATGGGATGGGAAATGGAATAAATCAGAAAGGAAATGTATTTAATGAACTCTTCTCTTCACGTTTATGCTATCAAGTAGAATTTGGAGTTGAAGTTAGGGAATTTACATTGTGTGAGTGGCAGTAAAAGTGTAATGGATGCAGGTAACTTCTTGTACTACATAGAAATGAATCTAAATATCTGTCCATCACTCTTCATGAGAGTTAATTTGTTTGTCTGAAGCGACACAGAAATGTTGTAACTGACTTATAGCAAGGTATGCTTTAAAATGTCATGTTAAAATATCTTGGTTTCAAAACCCTCCCAGATTCATAGTTACGGTAGCACTAAGCATTCCTGTTCTAATGATTTTACTTGATATATTTGGTTTGTCTTGTGTGTCAATAAAAACAAAAATCTTTATTCTGTGACCTTTATTAGATATACTATATAGTTTCTTGTCTTTACACAACTGGAACCACTTAGCTCGAGTAATTTTCTAGCGTCTTAGTTATAAGTACATGTTAAAAAGAGTTGATTAATTTACCGAATATGTTATAAATTGTTTTTATACTAAAATATTGGTCAAGAGAAATGATTTTTCACCAATGGAACAGTGGCCACACTTCATAGTCCATTACATAGTTTAATTTTTAAAGTGTTGTTTTAGGTTTGTGGATGTTTCTTCTTAATTTTTAATTGAAGATTAGTGTGGAGTGATTGTATTTGTTGGCTTGTGCAGATATGGAACCCAAAAGCATGATGGAAATAGTAGCAGTCATCGACCCAGTAGATGGTGGTCTAGGTTCGTCAGAGAAGGGAAATGTAACTCCTGCAGCAAAACCAAGAAAAAAGTCAATGACGTCTTTGTATCTCAAGTTCTTTGAAACCGCTCCTGATGGGAAGAGTCGAAGTTGCAAATTCTGCAAGCAAAGTTATTCTATTGCAACAGCCACTGGTAATCCCTGTCTGCATTTCCTAGTGGATCAGTATTAATTTCCAGGAAAAATGATGGTATTATATATATTAGGGAGACAGAGAGAGATGTTGCAAATTAGTCATCATCTATTTGTTGCATGGAGTCATACTTATTAATGTATGCCTTCTTTTTCCGTCAAGGGAATTTGGGAAGGCATTTGAATCATCGCCATCCCGGATATGATACCGTCTCCAGCTCATCGCCGCAGCCCATCACTACTGTATCGAAGAGGGCCCCGTCTCAAGTCAAAAATTGTAGCACGGTTGATTTTGACCATGTAAACTGGTTACTACTCAGGTGGCTCATCGGTAATTCTATTCCACCCTCTATATTCGAAGATACGTGGCTATCAAACTCTTTCAAATTTGCCAATTCCGTTGTTCAATTATGGTCAGTCGAAAGGTTTCAAACTGTCATTGTGGAAATATTCAGAAGTATGCGGGAAGATGTAAAGGCTTCATTAGAACATGTTAACTCTAAAATATCAATCACCCTTGATTTCTGGACTTCCTACGAACAAATCTTCTATATGAGCGTCACCGGTCACTGGATTGATGCAAACTGGTCCCTGCACAAGGTTCTTCTGGATGTTTCACACGTACCTTATCCATGTGTTAGCTCTGATATCTACCACACTCTTGTGAAAGTCCTGAAGATGTACAACATTGAGAACAGGATTCTCTCCTGCACCCATGACAACAGTTCGAATGCCATCCATGCTTGTCACACACTTCAAGAAGATTTAGATGCTCAGAAATCAGTGGCCTTCTGCTTTATTCCCTGTGCCGCTCGAACACTGAACCTAATCATAGAGGACGGACTACAAACTGCAAAACCCGTGATATCTAAAATACGGGAGTTCGTACTCGAGATGAACACATCTGTAGAAATCTCATCCGATTTCAACCACACAACATCAGCATATCAAGAAGGTTCATGGAAGTTCCCTATCGATGCTTCAACTCGTTGGAGTGGCAATTATACAATGCTTGATATAGTGCGCAGGGTATTTTTTCAGACACAGCGACAGTGAAACTATTGCAATTTATTTTATTTATTTTGGGTGGGGGGAGAGGACTTTAATATTTTGCACGAATCTAATTTGATATATTGACGTGTAGGCCTCTAAATCCATGGATGCTGTTATAAGAAAGAGGGAAGAATCTCTGGGTAGTAGGAACATGCTCCTGAGCACCAAGGAGATAGTTGCTATCAACAATTTGCACCAATACCTTGAGCCATTCCACAAGACCACTAACAACATGTGCACAAGCAAAGTCCCAACTGTTGGGTTGGTACTATTCTTTATGGATCATATTGTCGAGACGATTGCTTCTTGCAGGGATTCCCGTCACAACCCAGACTGGCTAAAGAATGCTGCTGAGGACATGGCGAAAAAGGCTAGGAGTTACAACAGCCAGGTACATAATGTCTACACTTACATGGCTGCAATACTCGATCCAAGGATCAAGGGTGAACTTATCCCAGAAAATCTCAACCTGGAAAGCTATCTCGAAGAGGCAAGGAACCACTTCCTGAGGAGTTACTCGACCATCCATTTTCCAACACTGGCTAATGGATACAATCCTCAGGACAATGAAGATGGAGGCAGTGTATCTTTTGCGGAAGAGATTGCTCGGAAAAGACGCAGAGTTAACATGACTGCGTCTACAGATGAACTCAGCCAGTATTTGTGTGAGCCTCCATCTTCCTTCACTACAGATGTTTTAGACTGGTGGAAGGGAAACAGTTCAAGGTATCCACGATTATCTGTCATGGCTCGAGATTTCCTGGCAGTCCAACCAACCTCAGTTTCACCTGATGAGCTTTTCTGCAGAAAAGGTGATGAAATTGATAAACAAAAGTATTGTCTTCCCCATGCAAGTACACAACCAGTGTTGTCCATTAGGGCATGGATTGAAAATGGGTTCAAGTTGAGGTACCGGACGACGGAGGTCGACTTTGAAAAGCTTATGGTATCTGGTACTTCTATGGCCACAACTTCTGCTTTTGATAGTGGTGCTACAGTTTCAGATGGTAAAGCAAAGCAAGGGTAATAATGGCTGTCTCAATAATCTGTTTTTTATGGCCTGCAATATTGACGGAAATGTTGAAGTTTCAGGTGAGGACTACCATATATGTAAGTTAATTTAGTTAAAAAGTTGAGAGGGATTAGAGTAGTCTCATTCTTCCTCTCTTCTCTTCTAGTTGTTGTATGTACATTTCTAGGAGCGTATTTTGTATTTTGGCATTGTACATAATGGTGAGCTGATTGTAACAGGCTAACCAACAAATGGGTATCTGGTATGTAGTTTAAGATAGCTCTCACAGTATTTTGGGTACTGTTAATTGTCCTTCGAGTAATTGTTCCCTGCGAGAATTTAATTATTCACACTAACCACAATAAGTTTCTGATTTTGCTATAAATGTAGGATTTAACAAAAATATTCTACAATAACGGGCTTTCCTTCCTCTTTTTCTTGAAAACATTCTCTCTTATCAGGTTAGACCATATCTTGCTCAAAGTTTGCAGTTCAGATCAGAGTAGTTTGGCCAAGTCTTTTGGGACTTGTCAACAGAAAAAGAACAAAAAAAACCCAATGATCTAGTTCATGAGCAACATAATTACGAATCCTAGGCTGGAAAGTGAACCGATAAACAAGATGAGAAAAACTGAATATCCTCATAAATAGCATCCGTTCTTGATCACCATCAAACCTCTCAGAAGAAAATTGGTCAATGAGATCCTTAGCATCACTCTCAGTGATAATGTGGGTAAACTTTTGCTCCACAGCTTTCTTCAGTACAACCCAAATTGCTCTAGTCTCAAAGGCATCGTGATTCCCAAATTGCGGATTCAACATCAAACACAATTGATGCACAAAAAGATGCTTATTGGAGAAGTCCCTCTCACATAGCCTGCACAGTATTCCAGAGTAATGTCATCAAAGGCACCGTGAGTATCGCAGTTTATCCATCCAAAAGGTGGGGGCTAGGCTTCCTAGTCAACAACATAGCTCTGGCTCTATTGATAACATCATGCTGGGTTTCTTTAAGATTGTTTCTACTACTCCATAGAGACGAAAGAATAGTAACAATCAAACATTGTCATTCATCTAGCAATTCAGTAACAGGATCAACCATCCAGAAGACAAGACACTCAATAAAAGACTTATCTTGAAAAGCATTAATATTCACACAGAAATAAGAAAGAAACCAAACATGGCTAGCAAAAGGCACAGAACAAGAGCATCTAATACAACCCACATCACTCATAGACATTCTAGTGTGAAGAACGGTTCTGACAGGTATAACATTCCTAGCAGCCTTCCAAATGAAAATCTGAACACAGTGTGGTACTCTAAGTTTCTAAATGCACTTCCAAAGTTTGATACTAAGGGAAGACCTAAGTCCTCTAAGTCCCAAGTAGGCATATTTAGACGAAAATCTGTCATTATTTGAAAGCTCCCAAGCCCTAATATCAGGAGTGCATAACTGGCTTAAGGGAATAATGACAATCTTCTTAACAGAAGCATCATCAAAGTGGGTATTAAATTTACTAATATCTCATGTTCTAGTTTCAGAACTAATAAAGTAAAAAACTTTGACACTTGGATCTGGAGGGACTAAAGGGTTAGGTGTGGCGGAGCCCAAACTTGGTATCCACGTGTCACACCAAGGATCAATGAAGTTACCATCTCCCACAATCCAGGAGATAAACGATTTGATCATCTCTTCCATAGCATGCATGCATTTCCAAGTCCAAAAACAATTACTAGGACATTTTAGCATTTAAAAAATCAGTCTTAAGAAAGTACCTGGCTTTGAGAATAATACCTATCAGGAAATTGGAATTTTCAAATATATTCAAGGCATTCCTAGCAAACATAACTAAGTTATTTAGCTCAGCTATCCTGGAGCCTAAACCGCCCTCAGACTTGGGGGAACAAAGAATATCCCAACCAAGCAAATGAAGCATTCTATCTTTTGGGTCTAGAGTTTCCCCCCCACCAGAATTTATAGAGATGGGAATCCATCTTCCTACACAGATACTTAGGAATCAGAAAGGCTTCCATTTGGTATAAATGAATAGCATGTCCAATGTGTTTAAAGTGGTTCTAGCAGCCTGAGACAAGAGTCTATGAAACCAGGTAGAGATTCTAGCATCCACAGCTTGCAGAACACCCATATGAGTTTGTATTTTCTAAGCTTGAAAAACAATAGGGGTGTCGAGATATTTCTTTCTTAAATCTCTATTATTAATATCAAGAATGTTAGAAAAATGACACATAAACTGTTCTGATAGTTTCTTGCTAAACATGATACGAGACTTGTCAAAGTTTACTTCCTGGCCAGAAGCTAAACAATATTTTTTAAGATAATTCTTTATGGTTTGGAAATCTTTAAAAGTAGCTTTAGAAAACAATAAAGAGGCATCAACAAAGAAGAGATGTGTAACACAAGGAGAAACTTTACGGACTTTAATACCTTCCATTAAACCCTTTCTAGTCAGAGAGTCAATATAAGAAGATAAAGCTTCGGAACAAATAATGTAATAAACAGTTCCCTACCTCAGACCTCTCCCGGGTTTAATTAGGCAAGTCGGCCTACCATTTAACAGAACAAAATAAGAAACTTGTGGAAAGATATTGGCTAATCAGATTAAACCAATGGCCAAAGAGGCCCATTTTTTTCAAAATTTTTTCAAGGAAAGACCATTCCAGCTTGTCATAGGCTTTGGACATATCAAGCTTAATAACAAAAATACCATCCTTAACTTTGTGGGGGTTTACAATATAAATTGCCTTATTGGCTATCAGAATGTTATCAGAAATACTCCTTTCTGGAACAAAAGCACTTTGATTTTAGGAAATAAGATTACCCATGAATGGTTTTAATCTATTAGCCAGAGTTTTGGACAAAATTTTATAAATAAAATTGCAAAGCCCTATAGGTCTATATTGGGAAACCAATTCAGCTAAAGGGACTTTAGAGATAAGGACAATATTGGTGTGGTTAAAAACTTTACCTATATTCCCAGTTCGAAAACAAGTCTGCGTCATATCAATAAAAACTTCTCCCACAATATCCCAATGCTTTTGGTAGAATAAACCCGTAAAAGCATTAAGGACCGAAGCTTTTTTACCCCCTCATTTGGAAAACAACATTATTAATCTCCTCCGCAATGAGAGGGGAGTTCAGATGAGAGTTATCATCATCTGAGAACTTCATAGGAAGATCCTAGAGGGTTTCATATTGATACTACTAAGGCGAGAATAGTATAAATTTTTGAAATAATCAACAAAGGAATTACCAATACTATCTCTGTCAGTAAGAATGATATTTCTTTTCTTTCTAAAAAGTGTAACTCAATGGAAATAGGGAGAATTCCTATCTCCTTCCATAAGCCATACTTCTCCAGACTTATCCTTCAAGTACAATTCCTCCAAGTTGTACATGTATTCCAATCTAGCTCTAAGTTTAGAAACAGAGTTAGAGTCGGTTGGGTTGGAGGTTTGAATATCAACAAGTTCCTTTCTGGTAAGTGGTTTTGTTCCAATCTGTAAGGCCTTTTTTTTGTACTTAAGATTTAAGCTTTTAGTTTATAAGTTAGGGAACCTACAACGTCAACAAACCAAGAGTTAGCTATAATATCTCTACAGGTAGGATCTTCAATCCACATGGCCATAAAACGAAATAGTTTGGGCATGCAAATTTCTTTTAAGTTAAGACCAATGTGCATAGGGCAGTGGTCAGAAGAGTCTCTAGGAAAATTATTGACACAAAGTGTTAGAGCATTGCTCGGTCGAACTCGCATGCGTTGCTATCTCAAGCATGTTTGTCAATGTTAGTGATCAAAACTATAAGTCTTGATTTCTAGCCGACATAGCTAAAGGTCTCGGACTAGGATAGAAAGTGTAGTTGAGCTCAAGAACTCCATGGAAATCATCATACAAGACGAAGGACTACTCAAGGAACTGGTGGATCTTCATCGACTAAAAGGTATGTGGAGACTTGAACTTATCTGATACTCAAAAGTCTATCTATTCTATCTCCTACTCTTGAGACAAAAGTCGTTTAGATATATAGATTTTCATTATGCACATTTGCTATTTCGAGCCGAGTTTATCTCGCCTATCTATTTCTCGAAATATGTGTTGGTAAGCTTTCGTTTTAGCCGAATTCATATTTACCTAGTGACGAAAAGTCAAGTAATGTTTCAATCACTTTGAAAATTTCTCTGACGAAAAATGGTCTGTGAATAACGACTATATCCGTCCTCTGAGAATGTTTCAGTGATAGAAATGAGATTTTAGATCACATAACCATTGGTAGGATATAAGCATTGTTGTGAAAACACATATATGTATAAGTCCTTATTCCTTGAAGCAAAGTTTGCGAACTTTGTTGATCAAGAGAAATGGAAGTGGTGTGAGCCAAGTCCGCGAACTTGCGGAAGTTCTCGACCCGAGAATTTCCGCTGGAGTTTGTGAACTCCTTCCATGAGCTTAAGTCCGCGAACCCAGTCCGCGAACTTGATCAGGTTATATCTAAAACCGGTTGTTCTTGAACTCATGTTTATTTAAACTAAGGGATGCTTTTGCAAACCATGGCTATAAAGTTCATGAACTGATTCGAGTGAATCAAACCGTTTTTGCTTCGATTGTGTCTTGTGTAGTTACATAAGATCTAAGCAATTGAACAACTCTCTAACTAGTTCATTTGAGTCATTTGAACTAGTTATGGTGAAGAAGAATATGGTTGATATGAAAGTAATCATATGGCTAACCATTTGGTTAACTATTGTTGAACCAACAAATGTTAATGTTTGGGAACGGTTCGTAAAACCAAAATTGGCCATTTCATTTGTGTGTAACAATCTAAGTTTTCGATCCAACGGTTGAGAAATATTAGCTTGAATCTAATCAGGTTTTCATCTAACGGTGAATATTGAATGCTTTGTTACCAAGCTAACATTAATTTCAAATCCTGATTTGAAAACTATATAGGGGAGAACTCTAGCAACTGGAAAACCTAATCCCCACACCTTACGTGTGATACTAGTTGCATAGCTAAATTCGATTCTCCTTTAACCTTTGGTTTCTTCTTATAAACCAGGTTAACGACTTAAAGACTTCATTGGGATTGTGAAGCCAGACCGATACTACTTTTCTTGTAGTTGTGTGATCTGATCTTGCATCTTCTATCATTACGAGTACGATTGTAATAATTGGCTCGATATTTTATATCTCCGATAGGCAAGATAAAAAAGTAATCACAAACACTTCATCTCATCGTTTGTGATTCCACAATATCTTTTTTCGCTGCGTCGATTAAGATTATTGTGAGCTGATCAATAATACTAGGCTGTTCTTCGGGAATATAAGACCGATTTATTGATTGGTTCATGTTCACCTTGATTTATCAAAAGACAGAACAAAAATCAAAGGTATATTCGTGTGGAGACGGATTTATCTATTACCGTAAAATTTTCTGTATGATACAAATTTGTTTATTAAAGTCTTCGACTTTGGGTCGTAGCAACTCTTAGTTGTGGGTGAGATCAGCTAAGGGAATCAAGTACGTAGCATCCTGCTGGGATCATAGGCGTAGGAGCATAACTGTACCTTGGATCAGTGTGAGATTGATTGAGGTTCAACTACAGTACAGACCGAAGTTAATTTGGAGTAGGATAGTGTCTGTAGCGGCTTAATACAATGTGTGTTCAATCTGGACTAGGTACCGTGGTTTTCTGCATTTGCGGTTTCCTCGTTAACAAAATTCTAGTGTCTGTGTTATTTCTATTCCACATTATATTTGTTTATGTTAGATAATTGCTCGGTCGAACTCGCGTGCGTTACTATCTCAAGCATGTTTGTAAATGTTAGTGATCAAAACTGTAAGTCTTGATTTCTAGCCTACATAGTTAAAGGTCTCGGACTAGGATAGAAAGTGTAGTTGAGCTCAAGAACTCCATGGCAATCATCATACAAGACGAAGAACTACTCAAGGAACTGGTGGATCTTCATCGACTAAAAGGTATGTGGAGACTTGAACTTATCTGTCACTCAAAAGTCTATCTATTCTATCTCATACTCTTGAGACAAAAGTCGTTTTGATATATAGACTTTCATTATGCACATTTGCTATTTCGAGCCGAGTTTATCTCGCCTATCTATTTCTCGAAATATGTGTTGGTAAGCTTTCGCTTTAGCCGAACTCATCTTTACCTAGTGACGAAAGTCATGTTATGTTTCAATCACTTTGAAAATTGTTCTGACGAAAAATGATCTGTGAATAACGGCCATATCCGTCCTCTGAGAATGTTTCAATGATTGAAATGAGAGTTTAGATTACATAACCATTGGTAGGATATAAACATTGTTGTGGAAACACATATATGTATAAGTACTTATTCTTTGAACCAAAGTTTGCGAACTTTGTTGATCATGAGAAATGGAAGTGGCGTGAGCCAAGTCCGCGAACTTGCGGAACTTCTCGGCCCGAGATTTTCTGCTGGAGTTTGTGTACTCCTTCCATGAGCTTAAGTCCGCGAACCCAGTCCGCGAACTTGAGCAGGTTATATCTAAAATCGGTTGTTCTTGAACTAATGTTTGAATAAACTAAGGAATGCTTTTGCAAACCGTGGCTATAAAGTTCATGAACTGATTTGAGTGAATCAAACCAATTTTGCTTCAATTGTGTCTTGTGTAGTTACATAATATTTCCTTGCAATTGAACAACTAGTTCATTTGAGTCATTTGAACTAGTTATGGTGAAGATGAATAAGGTTGATATGAGAGTAATCATATGGCTAACCTTTTGGTTGACTTGTCGAACCAACAAATGTTAATGTTTGGGTACGGTTCATAAACCCAAAATTGGACATTTCATTTGTGTGTGACAAGCTAAGTTTTGGATCTAACGGTTGAGAAATATTAGCTTGAATCTAATCAGGTTTTCATCTAACAGTGAATATTGAATATTTTGTTACTAAGCTAACATTGATTGCAAACCGATATTTGAAAGTGTATATAAGGGAGAACTCTAGCAACTGGGAAACCTAATCCCCACACATTCTGTGTGATACTAGTTGTGCTAAGCTAGAGTCGATTCTCCTTTAACCTTTGGTTTCTTCTTCTAAACCAGGTTAACGACTTAAAGACTTCATTGGGATTGTGAAGCCAGACCGATACTACTTTTCTTGTAGTTGTGTGATCTGATCTTGCATCTTATATCGTTACGAGTACGATTATAATAATTGGCTCGAGATTTTATATCTCCGATAGGCAAGATAGAAAAGTAATCACAAACACTTCGTCTCATCGGTTGTGATTCCGCAATATCTTTTTTCGCTGCGTCGATTAAGATTATTGTGAGGTTATTGATAATACTAAGCTGTTCTTCGGGAATATAAATCTGGTATTATTGATTGGTTCCTGTTCACCTTGATTTATCAAAAGATGGAACAAAACTCGCAGGTATATTCGTGGGAGACAGATTTATCTATTATCGTAGACTTTTCTGTGTGATACAGATTTTTTTACTAAGGTCTTCGACTTTGGGTCGTATCAACTCTTAGTTGTGGGTGAGATCAGCTAAGGGAATCAAGTACGCAGTATCCTGCTGGGATCAGAGGCGTATGAGCATAACTGTACCTTGGATCAGTGTGAGATTGATTGGGGTTCAACTATAGTCCAGACCGAAGTTAATTTGGAGTAGGCTAGTGTCTGTAGCGTCTTAATACAGTGTGTTTCAATCTGGACTAGGTCCCGGGGTTTTTCTGCATTTGCGGTTTCCTCGTTAACAAAATTTCTGGTGTCCGTGTTATTTCAATTTCCGCATTATATTGTTTTATCTTTATAATTGAAATAATACAGGTTTTGCATTAGATCATCAATTAGAGTAATCCAACCTTTGGTTGTTGATTGTCATTGATTGATCCTCGGATATTGGTCTTTGGTACCATCCAAGTTATTCCTTGTATTTGATTAGGACTCGTTGATTTCTATTAGCTTGAGTAAATCAAATCAAGAGAGAGATATTAACTCCTTGAGATACTTTTACCTAGATTGAGTCTGACTGTCTAGTTGATTCTCTAGAAAGTATTTCGGAGTTAGTTCATACAGATTGCTAAGTGAAATATTGGGTAGTGTTGTTATACCCCCGCTTTTTCAATTGGTATCAGAGCAGGAAAACACGTTCAACACCTTACAAGTCTGTGTTTGTAGCGATCTGACTCTATGGACAGAGGTGATATCTCTATTAACGTACCACTAGTCTTCGATATCTCTAATTACTTATGGTGGAAAATTGCTATGCGAGATTTTCTTCAAGCGCGTGATTTTCAATCATGGGTTTATGTTGTTAATGGATATGATCCTCTCGTTGTGGCATTTGGAGATGTAAACGTTCCCAAACCTATTAGTGAATACATCCCTGGTGAGATACTTGCTGCAAAGCAAAACTCCGACGGTTTGAATGCGATCATACATGCTATTAACCAAAATCTACAGCACCATGTGTCTAATTGTACTAAGTCGCAAGAAGCTTGGGATATCTTGGAAACCGTATTCGAAGGTAACTCCAGTGAAAAGGAAGCTAGGCTTCAAAACCTTAATTCCGATTGATAAAACCTTCGTATGGCAGATGAAGAAACATTTTATGAGTTTAATCACAAAGTGTCTGAAATTGTTAATGCATCTTTTGCATTGGGTAAGACTATTCCGGAAAAGGACATTCTGATGAAAATTCTCAGATCGCTGCCATCTAGATACGATTTTAAGAAGCATACCATCGTTGAGGGAGATAACCTTGATAATCTCTCCAGAAATACGCTGTTTGGAAAGATTGAGATCTTTGATCACGAACATTCATCCAAATCTAAGGATGTTGAAAAAGCGGGGGTCTAACAACACCACCCAATATTTCGATTAGCAATCTGTATGGACTAACTCCGAAATACTTTGCTAGAGAATCAACTAGACAGTCAGACTCAATCTAGATAAAAGTATCTCAAGGAGTTAATATCTCTCTCTTGATTTTATTTTTACTCAAGCTAAAAACAATAGCGAGTCTTTATCATTTACAAGGAATACTTGGACGGTACCAAAGACCAATGTCCAAGGATCAATCAATATCAATCAATGACCAAAGGTTAGATTTCCAATTGATGATCACGAACACACAACCTGTATTATTTCAATTATATAAAATATAATGCGGAAAAGAAATAACACTGACACCAGAAATTTTGTTAACGAGGAAACCGCAAATGCAGAAAAATCCCGGGACCTAGTCCAGATTGAATACACACTGTATTAAGTCGCTATAGACACTAGCCTACTGCAAACTAACTTCAGACTAGACTATAGTTGAACCCCAATCAGTCTCCCACCGATCCAAGGTACTATTGTACTCCTACGCCTCTGATCCCAGCAGGATAATGCGCACTTGATTCCCTGAGCTGATCTCACCCACAACCAAGAGTTGCTGCAATCCAAAATCACAGACTTGATAATAAACATATCTGTCTCACACAGAAAAGTCTATAAAAGGATAAATCTGTCTCCCACAGATAAACCCTAGGTTTTTTTTCCGTCTTTTGATATAAAATCAAGGTGAACAGGAACCAATTGATAATCCGGTCTTATATTCCCGAAGAACAACCTAGATTAATCAATCACCTCTCTACAATCCTTCCTGACTATACAAGCGGATTATCGAGGAATCACAAACAGTGAGACGAAGATGTTTGTGACTTCTTTATCTTGCCTATCGGAGAACTCTCACGATCTCAAGCCAATCAATCGATTGTACTCGTACGATAGAAGACGCAAGATTAGATCACACAACTACGATAAAGTAGTATCGGTCTGGATTCAAAATCCCAATGAAGTCTTTAAGTCGTTAACCTGATTTTAGAGAAGAAAATCAAAGGTTAATGAGGATCGACTCTAGCGGGCGCACTAGTAACATATATACGTGTGGGGATTAGTTTTGCACAATGCTATATGTCTCCTTTATATAGCCTTCAAATCAGGATTTTTCCTTAGTTACAAAGCAATACTTATTCACCTTTAGATGAAAACCTAATTTAGATTCAAGCTAATATTTCTCAACCGTTATATCGAAAACTTAGCTTGTCACACACACACACTTGGGTAGGCGTTTACTGAGTTCGTGAAAACCATGCCCAAATGTGTACGTGTATGTTGGTTCAACATAGTAACCCAAAAGGTTAACCATATGAGCATTTCATATTAACCTTGTTCTTCTTCACCATAACTAGTTCAATTGACTCAAATGAACTAGTTAAAGAGTTGTTCAATTGCTATGAGATCTTATGTAACTACACAAGACACAATTGAAACAAAGATGATTCGATTCGATTGAATCGGCTCATGAACATTATATCCACGGTTTGCATAAAGCATTCCTTAGTAATTTAATATTTCATGTTCAGAGCACGTCTTTAGATCATAACCTCTTAAGTTCACAAACAAGTTCGCGGACTTAAGTTAATCGGTTGAGTTTTCCAAACTCAGCAGAAATTCTCGGAAAGAGAACTTCCGCCATTTCGCGGACTGGGTTCGCGGACTTAGCACACAAACGAGTTTTGGAAAATCAAGCAGAAATTCCCGGTCGAGAACTTCCGACAGTTCGCGGACTTGGAAAGTCAATTCCACAATCCTCCCGATTTCTCTTGATCAATACATGGTTATGTAATCTAAACTCTCATTTCAATCAATGAGACATTCTCAGAGGACGCTATGTAGCCGTTATTCACAGACCGATTCACGTCAGAGCAATTCTCAAGGTGATTGAAACTTTTCATGACTTTCGTCACTAGGTGAAGATAAACTTGATCAAAGCGAAACTCTTTACCAACACACGATTTCGAGATAAAAGATAAGCAATGAATGCTCAGCTCGAAATATCAAATGTGTATGATCTAGTCTATATAACATACGACTTTTGTCTCATAAGAAGTAGGAGATAGAAGAGATAGACTTTTGAGTGATAGATAAGTTCAAGTCTCCACATACCTTTTTGTTGATGAAGTTCCACGGTTCCTTGTATAGATCTTCGTCGTTGTATGATGAATCGCCATGAAGTCCTAGAGATCAACTACACTTTTCTATCCTAGTCCGAGACTTAGATATGTAGGCTAGAAATCAAGACTTATAGTTTTGATCACTAACATTGACAATCATGTTTGAGATAGCAACGCATGCGAGGTTGACCGAGCTATGCTCTAACAGATGTTGCGTTCAAAGCACTAAATGACACTAAATTACTTACTAAAAGTAAAAAAGTGTATATCTCTGAAGATGATCACTCTGAGATAGGCTCATCAGATGAAGATCTTGACAAGTCAGTCTCGATGATCACAAGACAGTTTAGGGATCTTCTACTGAAGAGAAGTAAACGGTTTTCCAGAGATAAGCCTAAGGCATCAGTCAAACCTCATAATTGTGTTCCTCCTAAAAATAGGGATATTGATGAAACTGATGACAAGGATATGCCTCAGTGCTTTAAGTGTAAGGGATTTGGTCATTTTGCAAATGAGTGTCCAAATCGTAGAAAATACACTAGGAACAAAGGTCTTGCTGCAACTCTTGATGAAATGTATGACAACTACGATTCTAATGAAGACGAGAAATCAAGTGTTGCACTTCTTGGTGAAAATATTAATTTTGATAACTGTAGCAATACATACATCAATTTCAATATTCTTTTAGAAGATAATCCAACTAATCTGGAAGAAAAAATTGACCCATTTCTTGGAAACTCTGTTTGCAATGTTTCAGGTTCCACCATGTGTCTAGCTGCGTGCACATCTCAGAAACCCGATTTTTATCTTAGTTTGACGTGTTCGTATTGTTCTCTAAAGGGTCATGAACTTTCAAGGTGTTACAAGTATAAACACCAATTGAGGCACGTCAACAAACTTCAACGAAGAGCAAATCATTTACCAAGGAAGCCTAAACTTGCTCAGAAGACCGCTGAGGTATGTAGGATCTTATCTTCGTCTTAGAAGTTAGTTTCCAAGGATAAACTAAGACCATTAGAGAAGAAAGTATGGTCGAGTCGGTTTGATAGACAAAAGTCTGTGGATTCCTCTCAAGAGGAAAATGGTGGACAAATTTTTTTTCACCACAACGCAACTTAATTGTGTTGTCATTGGAAAAATCTTGTATCATGTGCATGATCAAAAGAGACAATGATTTTGTATTTCTCAGGATTTAGGAAAAGTTTTCTTTCTTCTTTTGTTAGTTTTTGTTCTTCCTGTCTATCAAAGGAGGGTTATTATCGATAATTCCATTCTTTATAGGGTTGTGATTTGGACGTGTGCGAACCTGTTTAAAGGTTTCGAAACCCTACATTCCTTTTTCCTTCTTCAAAACCTCTTTTTATCTCAAGACTACTTGTTGAGTTCAATTTGTGATTTCCTCTCACAAACCCATACGTTATTGATACTCCAAGCATGATGTCTTCTGATGGAAAAGATATTGATGTGATTGTTAAGCCATCAATCATGAAGGAAAAAAAAAATCTCCGTTATCTCCTACCTTGAAAAGAAAACGAAGGAATGTGCGGAAGCCAAGAGCCGTTCCTTCAAACTCTCAGAAGTTTTCTGGTGTTCTTGAAGAGTTGAAGGATATGCGAAAGGAGATTCAACAAATAAATGCCTTTGTGTATAAGACTCATGAGATTCAGAAGGACCTGGTTCGACAACATCAGCCAAGAAGGTTTATTGATATAAACTCCTACCTTAATGAACCTTATGTTCCAATGGTTGTTGACGACAAGGAGTTCGGGGACGATAAAGAATTCTTCAAAGGTCTTAACACCGAGTAAATCTTCTATTTTTCTGTTTTTTTCTAGAAGAATAATTAGAGGTTGGAAAGGCATTATTGTGATTACACATAGCTATGTCAAACGTCTTCATCTTCATGTTTTTAGATTTATTGGTTTAAATTCTAAATTGTTTGGAAGATGATTTTTGCAGTATTAATCTTTATGGTTTTATATATTGCAATATCGTTATGAGATATGTGTGTTTGCGTCTGTGAACTTGATTGTCCCATATCCTGTCAAAAGTAAAGTCGTTCATGAATTGATATGCATGTATTGATGAAAGAATGAATAGACTTTTGACAAATACAAAAGTTAAGCCTATATTGTCAATTATTGATGGAAGATAGGTTAAAATCTTTTGTTTACAAGGATTATGTCTATTAAATGTCGTTATGCAAATAGTGATGGAAATAGAATGAATCCTTGAGTATTCCGCAGTATTGATCTTTCCTGATCCATATTTTATGTATTACTGTGAGGCTCCGTAAAGTGTCTTATGTTGAGCACTAAACGGCCAAGTTGATTATTTTTATGATTAGCTTAGTTGTTGATCCGTGAGGTACTTTATGTTGAGCATATTCAACTAAATTAATCATCTTGTTTGGTTATTTAGTTGTTGCTCCGTAAGTTTTCTTATGTCGAGCACGACCAATTAAATTGATTACTTTTGTGATAGATTAATCACAAGAGAACCCATAATTAATCTAATCGAAATACACAATCAAACTAATCACAAAAGTAATCAATTTAATTGGTCGTGCTCGACATAAGGATAAACTAAGACCATTAGAGAAGAAAGTATGGTCGAGTCGGTTTGATAGACAAAAGTCTGTGGATTCCTCTCAAGAGGAAAATGGTGGACAAATTTTTTTTCACCACAACGCAACTTAATTGTGTTGTCATTGGAAAAATCTTGTATCATGTGCATGATCAAAAGAGACAATGATTTTGTATTTCTCAGGCTTTAGGAAAAGTTTTCTTTCTTCTTTTGTTAGTTTTTGTTCTTCCTGTCTATCAAAGGAGGGTTATTATCGACAATTCCATTCTTTATAGGGTTGTGATTTGGACGTGTGCGAACCTGTTTAAAGGTTTCGAAACCCTACATTCCTTTTTCCTTCTTCAAAACCTCTTTTTATCTCAAGACTACTTGTTGAGTTCAATTTGTGATTTCCTCTCACAAACCCATACGTTATTGATACTCCAAGCATGATGTCTTCTGATGGAAAAGATATTGATGTGATTGTTAAGTTCACTTATGTTGAGCATTTGTCAATTAAACTAATCATGGGTTTTCTTGTGGTTAGGTTGATTGAATATTTTGGATTCAAATTCATACTTGTATGTGATTTGTTATGTCCAAAGAAATCCTTCTTTTCCTTCGAAATTAAGGTCGCTCTTGTTGTTCTCTCGGGAATGACATTTGACGGGGGAGAGTTCTTTTTGAACTTACGCTTAATTGCCAAATCTTTGTGGGGAGTGCGGCTGTGGAATATTATAGGGGTTATCTTGTATCTTTAAACTCCTTGATGAATGTATTTAGCTTCGGCTTTATGATTGCATCTAAATAAGATGATGCGTGTTCTTTCTTTTGTTCATGAAATGTCTCTTTCGGAAATTTCATTAGGATCCCGTTCTTGTACTTTTGCTAATTTTATTGAAAAAAAGGGGGAGAATTAATATGTAGTTCACACTACAAATACATATAGTTTTCGGATCATTATGTAAGGGGGAGTGGTTTCCATGTGAGACGGAGTATTGACTAAGGGGGAGTGATACATATCACCATAGTATTGTTGTTGAAGTTGTGATACAATTGAAATTTGACGCTGTATTGATTGGTTCCTGTGATAGACACATTTTTGTGTCTGAATTGTCCTCAGTGTCGGTATTGTTAGTGCCTGAATTTGTACTTATTATGGTGTTTTGTGTGTTTGTACGTGTTTTTGGAGAAATACACTTGTGTGAAAAAAGTTGCTCGAAAAGTGCTATTTAGACCCCCGGAGAAACTTACTAAAGGCGCCTTCATTTTGGATAAGGGCACCCCAGGCATCCCAGATGTTAAAGGCACCCATGTTTTGGATCGGGGCACTTCATCCTCTACTTTTCAAATCCGAGTTTTGGCGGGAAAACTTAGTTGTCACCTACAGAATTTTCGTTCGAGATTTGAGGGCATTTTAGAGAGACTCAATGGCTCAGATTGTTGGGGAAGACTCGATTAAGGTTAACAAGCGTGGCAGGGTTGTTGGAATTGATCAAAATTGGCTGAACATTAGGATTGAAGTAAACAGAGTGACACGGGTTTCTGTTATTCTTCCCGAGTCATTTGTGTGTGTAACAGAGGTTTGCGTATGCCTACAACGTATGTAACCACTTCTTGGATGTTGACTGAGCATGTTTGGAGTGTTTAAACACGATAAAACAGCGTGAGAAGACAAATTTGGAAACAAAATATCTCCAGAATATTTTCTTTTACTGCTGAGTATTGGGAGAATTTTGGGGAGTAATGAGGAGTTATTCTTGGTGCTGAGGAGTATAAAAAGGTATTACGGGGTTCATAGAGAGGTTACGGAGAGTTTGGGAGATTTTAGAACACCATAGAGTCGAAAACAATCGAGTTGCAGAGCTTCCATTTCTGCTGCTGAAGAAGAAACGAAGAACATAAGACGCACAAGGACAATCGTTTTGCTACAATGGCAACGACAGTTAGATTTTATCGTTCCCTGTAACAGTTCGGTTTGTAACACATATAATTGTTACAAACCCGGTTTTTAATTATTTTCTCCCATTTTCATCATTTGTAAACACTTTGAGCAATGAAATCAACTTTTGAGCGTGTTTCCAACATGATGAGAGGCTAATTCTCCCACAACCAAGGCAATGAGGAAGCTATTTACGCGTGAATAATTGGTAATAATTTATTTTCTCTAATTTATAATTTATAATTTATAATTCACTCAATCACTGTTTTTGCAGAGTTTTTAATTATTTGCATAATTTTCTTAATTAGTTGTGATTCAATTTGATAGGTTATACTTTGTTTAGTCAATTGATAATCTATGCTTAGGGAATACAATTGATATTTGGGAATATGCCTGATTATTTGTGAATTAAGAATTAAGGGACTTAAAAGATAATTAGAGTTTTGGATTATTTACCATCATTTATTCATGTGTAATAGTGGAATCAGTGTCTTGGTAATTACTAATATCTTGAAATCAAATTTTGAGTTAAGTTTTGTTTGTTTTTAAATTTCATTAAGTCTAAAATCTTTTGCTTTCACAAGTCCCAACGAACTCATTACTACAATTCAATTGAAAATCCTACCAATTTTTGGCGCCGATGCCGGGGATAATTTATTTTTATTTGATCTTCACGCGTCTTCTACAGCTCATCACACTCCAAACAAGATTATGCACGTATGTTTATCCAGTATAAGTCGCCTCAGCACACAAAATCCTCCAAACGTATCTCAACTGACTCATGAATGATTCGAGATATCCTCGTGTCCTGTTTTTCTCCCAACCGTGAAAATATTCTTCTTTCCTTGAATCCAACAGACTTACCGTTCCTGTTTCAGCTTAACATGATATCTACAATTAAAATCCTCGAGAAAATCTCACGGAATCAGCCACAAATCTTCGACAAAAAATCACGGAAATTTAAACCATTATATCTCGTACTTCTCTGCTTGTATTTATCCGACTATCCAGCCAATTTTAACCGTTTCTAACACTCTTACCAACCCTGTTTGTCCGAATAGAATGAACACAATGAATTCCAGTGATTGAGTTTGACTAAAAGTCTCCCAAATTCTTCCAAGAAAAGTACGTAGTTTATTGCAACCAATTTCCCGCTAATTTTGGAATTTAAACGATGAAGATTGCTGGGCCCCTAACCAGAGTAGGCGTGCGAATAGCAGTTGGCACCCTGGGGGTGCAAATAGTAAATAAGGTGTCCCTTAGTAATTGAGGTGCCCCTTATCCAAAACTGAGAGTCCGAATAACACGTGTCCTCCGGGTGCAAATAACATTTTTCGAGTCAATTCTCTACAAGAGCTTATTCTTCCAAAAACAACTAAACACAAGTTTATTAGTGATAATGTAGTTATGGGTGAAAATGAGTCGCACTACGTGCTTATCAAATTCCCCCACACTTACATTTTGCTAGTCCTCGAGCAAAATAAAAGAAGACCCGCTACACAGCTGGTCATATAATAAGAGAGAGACCCGCTACACAGCTGGTCATATAATAAGAGAGAGACCCGCTACACAACTGGTCATATCATTTTTATTATTATTATTATTATTATTTATTATTTATTATTTATATATATTTTTTTAGACTCGCTACACAGCTGGTCATAACATGCAAGAAAAAGAAAAAGACCCGCTACACAGCTGGTCATAACCCTAACAATCATAATTTATTTTTTTTAGATTTTTATTTGTTCTTCTTTACGTTTTTGGGTTTTTGTCTTTGCATTACAGATTTTGGAATTTGGAGCAAAAGAAAAAATTTGCCAAAGCTTTTGGTGAATACTTAAAGATTTGGAGTCAAAGACAAAGCGAAAGAAAAGAAAAGAAAAAAAAAGAGAGAGTTTTTTTTTTTTTTTAAATTGTATTAGGATATCTTATATTCTTGTAATTTTGTTTTTCTCTTGCACTTTATTTTTGGACTTTGGACTTTAAACTTTGGGACATTATTTTTATTTTTTAAACCCTACGGAAGTGTAGTTTTAAATATAAACTGTTTGCAGAGAAGGACGGCGATTACGATATCGCCTCGGCCCCTCGGGTTCGTACATGACATATGAGTCGTGGCCCGAGTCGACTTCAGCGGTTCATCCCCCGTCTGGAACGGGAGGTAAGTTTATCAAAACACCCGTGAATCCCCTGTCAGCGGGTTTACTGTATTTCTTCGTTTGCATATATGTTGAGGAATTGAAAACGGCTGCTTTAATTTCCTAGTAAAGAGCAAGGACTTTCCATACAAGATAAGGGTTTGGATTTCATCACCGTTTTCTTCTTGCCCGCCTTAGGAAAACGATACTTAACGCGAACCTAAGCCTTAAAATTTGGAATATAACGAGACCGATAGGGTAACGAGCTTAATAGGAAATTCGTTCGAAAAATATTGGTTACTCTTTTAAGCATACTTCGAAGTTCATGATGGTTTCTGTAAGTTGAATGCGCCGCCTTGTAATACCGGTGATGCCTTGGGTATCAAAGCTCCACACAGCTTCCCTCGTCTCTGTTCAACTTACTTTAACTCGAATTGATTCCAGAGGGGTTTGCTCATATTGTAACTAATTCCTTTTCGAAAGAATAGAAGCTGGTCTAGAAACAATCTAAGTGGAGCCATCATGATTTTTGTTTGCTAGAAATCTTTAGCTTTGCTTTGGTGGAGTCAGCATGTTGTGTGTTTGCTTAGAACCTCCCTTCCATAGGATTTTTAATTTTAATTTTTGTTAGTGTATGCCAAAATCGCTCGAGTCCATTAGAGAGTGTGCTTGGAAAAGAGATACTTTTGGCCGTTTGATTAGTGACGAGCCTAGAAGTTCTTCTAGTGGAAGCGGGGAGCTCGAAGACTCTTCTTTTGAGACCCCATTTTTGGAAACTTCAGTTTTGAGAATTTAAGTCTTAGTAAGGAAAGTACCCCTAGTACTTCAGCTGTACCAGCATGGCTACTTTGAAAGATTACATGTACCCAACTAGGACCAACCGAGCTTCGTACATTAAATTTCCACCCTCTACGGATAATTATGAGTTGAAACCTGGTATTCTTCAGATGATCCCTATATTCTTAGGAAAAGATGACGAGAACCCTTACTTTCACATTAGGGACTTTGAAGAAATTTGTGGAACAATTAAGATTAAAGACCTTACTGATGAAGTCTTGAAACTTAGGATGTTTCCCTTTTCGTTGAAAGATATAGCCAAGACCTGGCTGAATAACCTACCATCTGAATCCATAGAAACATGGAAGGAACTTATTGCTGCTTTCTATTTGAAATTCTACCCTAAGCATAAAACTGCAGCTGTTAGGCAGAAAGTTAGTTCCAGTATGCAACAAGAGGGAGAATCTCTTTATAGGTTTTTAGAAAGATTCAATGATCTCCTATCCCAATGTCCTCACCATGGGTTTGACAAAATTAAACTAGTAGAGATTATTTATGATGGTTTAGACTATTCGACCAAAGCCATGGTCGAGTCTATGTGCGCTGGTGAGTTCACTAGTAAAAATGCCGATGATGCTTTTACCTTCTTAGGAGTTGTTGCTGAAAAATCCCAACAGTGGGAGCCTTGTGTTGAACCCCCGAAAAGACTCTTGGTCAATAGAAGTAGCACCGATGTGGTAGATACAAGCTTTGAGTCAGATGCTAAGTTTGCTGCTTTGTCTAGAAGGTTAGAAGCTTTGGAATTGAATTAGTCTAAACATAGGTCTCTTGTTGAACCTGATGATAGGATTAGAGCCTCTCAAGTTTCTAGTTGTGGAGTAGAACCCAATAACTCTTTTTGGGAAGGTCAGGTTAGTGAAGAACAAGTCCATGCTGTCTATAACAACGCTAGGTTTGAGAACCGTCAGAAGTTTGACCCGTACTCAGAGACCTACAACCCTGGTTGGAGAAACCATCCTAATTTTTCTTGGTCTAAGGGTCAAAATCAAGGACAGTCTAGTAATTCTCAGCCTCCCCCAGGTTTTGGTTATGCTAAGAACTCTTCAGGTCAACCCCAGTTTCAGAACCCTTCGGATAAAAATATCACAAGTTTAGAAGAGACTCTCGCCTCGTTTATTAAAATCTCTGAAAAGATCAACTAAATGGTTGTGCAAGGGATAAAAGAAAGTAAGAGTACAGGTTATGCTAACTCTCAGGCTATTTCCGAGTTGAAAACCCAGGATAGTCAGATAAATGAGTCTTTGAGGGAAAAAGGTAAGTTTCCTAGTCATATTGATCCTAACCCCAAAGGAGAGAAATCGTACAATCATGTGAATTCTATTACAACCCTTAGGAGTGGAAAGAAAGATGACAATAAGGTCGCCATGCCTGAAAGTGAACATGTTGTAGTTCACCTTTCTGAGCCAGAAAATGAGGAGACTGATAGAGTCTCTAAAGATACCAATGAGGGTCCTAATGAGTCCGGCTTTGTTCCTAAAGCCCCATTCCCGCAGCTGCTAGTTCCAATTAAGAGGGAGTCCAACTTGAATAATATACTTGAGGTTTTTAAGCAGGTAACCATCAACCTTCCATTATTAGATGCAATTAAGAAGATTTCCGCTTATGCCAAGTTTCTTAAGGATATGTGTACATGAAAGCGAAAGCTTAGTGACCAGAAGAAAGCCTTTCTAGCTAGTCACGTGAGTTCCATTATTCAGAATACCACTACTCCTAAGTATAAAGACCCAGGGTCCCCTACTATTTCTTGCACAATAAGTAAATACCGTGTCGAGAAAGATTTGCTTGACTTAGGATCCAGTGTGAACTTACTCCCATACCATGTGTACCTTAAGCTAGGACTTGGTGAGATGAAACCTACCCAGATGACACTTCAGTTAGATGATAGGTCTGTTAAAATTCCTCGTGGTGTGATCGAGGATGTTCTTATTGAGGTCGACAAGTTTATTTATCCAGTGGATTTTGTTATCCTAGATACTCAACCTGTCCCTGACCCAGAGAACCAAATACCAGTGATTTTAGGTCGCCCGTTTTTAGCTACATCCAATGCGATCATCAACTGTCGAAACGGTATTATGAATTTGTTTTTTGGTAACATGACTATTGAGCTGAACATTTTTAATATTAGTAAGCTACCCTCTGAACTAGATGATTCGAGCATAGAAGAGGTGAACATGATAGGAACATTAGTCTAGGAGTCATTACCAAACACTTTGTTAGAAGATCCATTAGAGAAATGCCTAGCTCACTTTGGGATTGATTTTGATGATGATGATGTGATCAATGAGGTGAATTCTTTGTTAGATTCAACCCATTTGATAGACACTAGTAATGGCTGGAAGCCAAAGTTCGAACCTCTACCCGTTTCTAAGTCTACCCTAGTTCCTTCGTTAGAAAAGCCTCCTAAGTTGGACCTTAAACCATTACCAGATACCCTGAAGTATGTGTTTTTAGGCCCATCTGAAACTTTACCTGTGATTATAGCATCCGACTTGGATAGTGATCAGGAGAGTAGGCTAGTAACCGTCCTTCAAAATAACAAAAGAAGCTTTAGGGTGGACCATAGCAGAAATTAAGGGTATAAGTCCTACTGTTCGTATGCATCCGATTTATTTAGAGGAAGATACCAAACCTTTTAGGGAGATGCAACATCGACTAAACCCTAATATGAAAGAAGTAGTTCGAACCGAGGTTCTTAAGTTGCTAGATGCAGGCATTATATACCCTATTTCAGACAGTAAGTGGGTTAGCCCCGTTTAGGTTGTCCCCAAGAAATCCGGTATCACTGTAGTCCAGAATGATAACAATGAGTTAATCCCGACCCGAGTGACCACGGGTTGGCGTGTTTGTATTGACTATAGGAAATTGAACAAGGTCACTAAGAAGGACTACTTTCCCCTTCCCTTCATCGACTATATGCTAGAGAGATTAGTTGGACATAGTCATTACTTCTTTTTAGATGGCTACTCTGGATATAATCAGATCGTTATTGCCCCAAAAGACCAGGAGAAAACCACTTTTACCTGTCCCTTTGGTACCTTCGCGTATAGACGCATGCCTTTCGGGCTATGTAATGCCCCTGCGACTTTTCAACGTTGTATGATGAGCATATTTTCTGACATGGTAGAACGGTTCTTAGAGGTCTTTATGGATGATTTTTCAGTGTTTGGTTCGTCTTTCGATGAGTGCTTGCATCATTTGTCACTAGTGTCGACTAGGTGTAAGGAAAAGAATTTAGTGCTTAATTGGGAGAAATGTCACTTCATGGTTCGTTCAGGAATTGTTTTAGGGCATATCATATCTTCTAAGGGTATAAAGGTAGATAAAGCCAAATTTGACCTTATTAAGACTTTACAGGTCCCAAAAAACGTAAAAGACATTAGGTCATTTTTAGGGCATGCAGGTTTTTATTGTCGATTCATTAAGGATTTTAGCTTGATTTCTAGACCTCTTTGCAATTTGCTTGCAAAATATGTTAAGTTTGTCTTTTATGATGCTTGTTTAGAGGCTTTTGAGAAGCTTAAGACTTTACTCACTACCTCTCCCATAGTCCAGGCACCCAACTGGAACCTACCCTTTGAGATCATGTGTGATGCTTCAGATTATGCTATTGGTGTTGTGCTAGGTCAGCGAGAGAGAAAATTACTTCATGTGATTTACTTCGTGCTAAGTGTAGCCGTGATGCCTGCGACAGTTTAGATTTGCTCGAGGACTAGCAAATATTAAGTTTGGGGGTATTTGATAGACACATTTTTGTGTCTGAATTGTGCTCAGTGTCTGTATTGTTAGTGCTTGAATTTGTACTTATTATGGTGTTTTGTGTTTGTAGGTGATTTTGGAGAAATACACTTGTGTGGAAAAAGTTGCTCGAAAAGTGCTATTTAGACCCCAGAGAAACTTACTAAAGGCTCCTTCATTTTGGATAAGGGCACCCCAGGCATCCCAAGATGTTAAAGGCGCCCATGTTTTGGATCGGGGCACTTCATCCTCTACTTTTCAAATCCGAGTTTTGGCGGGAAAACTTAGTTCTCACATGCAAAATTTTCGTTCGAGATTTGAGGGCATTTTAGAGAGATTTAATGGCTCAGATTGTTGGGGAAGACTCGATTAAGGTTAACAAGCGTGGCAGGGTTGTTGGAATTGATCGAAATTGGCTGAACATTAGGATTGAAGTAAACAGAGCGACACGAGTTTCTGTTATTCTTCCCGAGTCATTTGTGTGTGTAACAGAGGTTTGTGTATGCCTACAGCTTGTGTAACCACTTCTTGGATGTTGACTGAGCATGTTTGGAGTGTTTAAACACGATAAAACAGCGTGAGAAGACAAATTTGGAAACAAAATATCTCCCGAATATTTTCTTTTACTGCCGAGTATTGGGAGAATTTTGGGGAGTAATGAGGAGTTATTCTTGGTGCTGAGGAGTATAAAAAGGTATTACGGGGTTCATAGAGAGGTTACAGAGAGTTTGGGAGATTTTTAGAACACTACAGAGTCGAAAACAATCGATTTGCAGACCTTCCATTTCTGCTGCTGAAGAAGAAACGAAGAACATGAGACGCACAAGGACATTCGTTTTGCTACAGTGACAACGACAGTTAGCTTTTATCGTTCCCTATAACAGTTCGGTTTGTAACACATATAATTGTTACAAACCCGGTTTTTAATTATTTTCTCCCATTACATCATTTGTAAACACTTTGAGCAATGCAATCAACTTTTGAGCGTCTTTCCAACATGATGAGAGGCTAATTCTCCCACAACCAAGACAATGAGGAAGCTATTTACGCGTGAATAATTGGTAATTATTTATTTTCTCTAATTTATAATTTATAATTCACTCAATCACTGTTTTTGCAGAGTTTTTAATTGTTTGCATAATTTTCTTAATTAGTTGTGATTCAATTTGATAGGTTATACTTTGTTTAGTCAATTGATAATCTATGCTTATGGAATACAATTGATATTTGGGAATATATCTGATTATTTGTGAATTAAGAATTAAGGGACTTAAAATATAATTAGAGGTTTGGATTATTTACCATCATTTATTCATTTGTGATAGTGGAATCAGTGTCTTGGTTATTACTAATATCTTGAAATCAAATTTTGAATTAAGTTTTGTTTGTTTTTAAATTTCATTAAGTCTAAAATCTTTTGCTTTCACAAGTCTCAACGAACTCATTACTACAACTCAATTGAAAATCCTATCATCCTGTTCACCTTGATTTATCAAAAGACGGAACAAAACTCGTAGGTATATTCGTGGGAGACGGATTTATCTATTATCGTAGACTTTTCTGTGTGATACATATTTGTTCATTAAAGTCTTCGACTTTGGGTCGTAGCAACTCTTAGTTTTGGGTGAGATCAGCTAAGGGAATCAAGTACGTAGTATCCTGCTGGGATCAGAGGCGTAGGAGCATAATTGTACCTTGGATCAGTGTGAGATTGATTGGGGTTCAACTACAGTCCAGACCGAAGTTAATTTGGAGTAGACTAGTGTCTGTAGCGGCTTAATACAGTGTGTGTTCAATTTGTACTAGGTCACGGGGTTTTTCTGCGTTTGCGGTTTCCTCGTTAACAAAATTTTTGGTGTCTGTGTTATTTCAATTTCCGCATTATATTGTTTTATCTTTATAATTTAAATAATACAGGTTGTGTGTTAGATCGTCAATTAGAGTAATCCAACCTTTGGTTGTTGATTGTCATTGATTGATCCTCGGATATTGGTCTTTGGTACCATCCGAGTTATTCCTTGTATTTGATTATGACTCGCTGATTTCTATTAGCTTGAGTAAATCAAATCAAGAGAGAGATATTAACTCCTTGAGATACTTTTACCTATATTGAGTCTGACTGTCTAGTTGATTCTCTAGAAAGTATTTCGGAGTTAGTCCATATAGATTGCTAAGCGAAATATTGGGTGGTGTTGTTAGACCCCCTCTTTTTCAGTTTATATAATTGAAATATCACAGGTTGTGGGTTGTTCAATCAATTAGAATATCCGACCTTTTGGTTGTTGATTTAAATTGATTGACACTTGTATATTGGTCTTTGGTACCATCCAAGTTATCTCTCTTTGATAAAGACTCGCAGATTTGTATTTGCTTGAGTAAAGATCAAATCGAGAGATTGAGATATAAACTCTTTTATATACTTTTATCTAGATTGAGTCTGACTGTCTAGTTGATTCTCTAGAAAGTATATTAGAGTTTGTCCATACATATTGCTAATCAAATTGTTGGGTATGGTTGTTGTACCCCCACTTTTTCAATTGGTATGAGAGCAGGCAAACACGTTTAAGACCTTACAAGTCTGTGTTTGTAGCGATCTGATTATGGACGAATCTATCTCTAATAACGTACCAGTTCAGAAATTACCAGATGTTTCTAAAAGCTTGGATTCACCTGAGAGAACTGTCACATCTAAGTCAATATCTAAACATTCTCTTGATGTAAAAACTGTTGATTGGGAAACTCTACTAGAAGAACAGTTGGATGAACTTTCTGATGAAGGTGATTCAGATATTGATAGAGATGTTGATGAGGAAGTCTCAGAGTATGTTAAGTTTATGGAATCGTGGAATATGAAGAAGATTACAACTTCTCATGTCTCACCTCTTCTGACTCCTCTCTGTCGAGAAAACAAGAAGTTGAGAAGATGTTACGCAGGTGTTTATTTTTCGAATCGTTCTAACAAATCGATCCTCAAGGATTCTGAGGAAAACCTACGTATGAAGTCACTTGAATGTGATAATCTTTATAAAAAATACTTCTTGTTGGAAGAGAAATTTGCAGAATCTAAAGCAAGATATGACTCTCAATAAAAATGTTTTGATGACAAAGAACTTAGTCTTCTTGCCCAAAAAAAATCCTTGGAGACTGACCTTGCAGTTGCTCTACAAAATTGTCTTATATGATTGGATCATGTAAAGAACATCGTGATACACGTGGTCTGGGCTATAAAGGAATAGACGCTCCAAAAACTGGTAAGATCAACTTTGTTAAGGCTATTGATAATTCTTCATGTAAAAAAACTTTCACAGCTGGTAATGCACCTAAAAACAAGGAGTCTACTTCTTCCAAATCTACTCACACGAACGGTTAAGAATAAATCCTTTAAGTGCTATTTCTGCGGAAAGAAAGGACATTCTGAGCGAAGATGTCGGTTTCGTTTAAGGAATGAAAAACTTCACAACATGCTTGCATGGATGTCTAAAGAAGTTATCAAACCGCTCTCTCACATTATTGGAGTAAAAGGCACTTTCGACAATCAAGAAAACTACTATGATAAGTCTTTTCTTAATTGTGCTTTTGAAACGAAAAATGGTAGAAGGAAGAATGGTCGAAGAGTAACTGACTTCTTAAATAACTCCGAAAGGAGGAAAAGACATAGGAGAAAGAAAGAAAAGTCAAGTTTCTTGTCTCTCCCTGGAGAAGGCCGCAATTCCAAGAGTTCATCTCCAGATTGCTTATATATCAATAATCGAGTCTCACAACTAAAGGTAAGCATAAACAGACTCAAACGGGGCATCAAAAAATCATGGAAAGCGATTGACTCAGGTAATCCTAGTTCCTCTCTTAATAAAAATCTTTCAACTATGTCATGTGATTTGTCTCTAAATCCTTCTGAAGGAGAAAAAGAAGATGTCAAAATTGATGAGCAAAATGCTCATCCTAATACACCATGACTGCCCAATACAATATCCCTCTTTTAATTTAAGAAGGATGCTCATTTTTCTCAAGAAGTGTGTCTTGAGAAGTGCTGTCGAGGTTGTACTTTTTTCTCTTTTTTTTTAAATCTTTAAATTCTATTGAGCTTCGCTCCAGTTTTTCTCTTGTAGATAATCATGATCTTTTGTCCTTGAGAATTTTTCTCTTATTTGCATGTACTTCCTCTAAATAGTTGGTTCTCAACTATTTATCATGACTTTCGAACTCCATTCTTCTTTTGGTCACATCTTAAGGCCGTGACCACCCGTGCAAGAACTCCTGACCCACACGAACGTGTACAAGTTTCCTACGGTTTTCCATGGAACGTATTTATATACTTGGGTGTCATCCCGTGTCACACTGTTCTGAAAGGTCAAAGGGTTTTACCAATTTGGTGTACATAATGAATGGAAGAAACGAAGATGATGAAGTCAAAGAAGGGAAGACTATCGAGTTTCATGAGAATCCTATTTTCATAACATGCCTTCATGCCATTGATCATGAAAACAAACTACCAGTTCAAATATCATCACAGCTGGTAGGAAATATTCTTCAAGACTTTGAAGTCGTTCGTGAATAACTCGGAATTGCAGCAAGAAATCTTGAGTTTTTGAAAAACGAACTGAAGAAAACATCTGATGAGCTCATCCATGTTCAATCTCTGGTTGCTTACCGGATCTAGTGTTTTTCAGATCATGTTCTCTATAGGAGTTTCTTTGCCTAGTAAATCTTCTGTTTTCTTGTTTTTATTAGAAGAATAACTAGAGTTTGGAATAGCCATTATTGTGATTACACATAGATATGTCCAACGTTTTCATCTTCATGTTTTTAGATTTATTGGTTTAAATTCTAAATTTGTTTGGAAGATGATTTTTGCAGTATTAATCTTTATGGTTTTGTATATTGCAATATTGTTATGGGATGTGTGTGTTTACGTCCGTGAACTTGACCATCCCATATCTTGTCAAAAGTAAAGTCTTTCATATGTCGATATGCATGTATTGATAAAAGAATGAATGGACTTTTGACAAATACAAAAGTTAAGCTTATATTGTCAATTATTGATGGAAGATAGGTTAAAATCTTTTGTTTGCAAGGATTAAACAACCAAGTTGAGTAGCTATTTTGTTGTTCCGTAAGGTACTTTCTGTCGAGCATTTTCAACTAAGTTAATCATCTTGTTTGGTTATTTAGTTGTTTCTCCGTAAGTTTTCTTATGTCGAGCATGACCAATTAAATTGATTACTTTTGTGATTAATTTGGTTGTGTATTTCAATTAGATTAATTATGAGTTCTCTTGTGATTAATCTAATTGTATCTTTTAAGTCTCCCTAAGTTCACTTATGTTTGAGCACTTGTCGATTAAATTAATCATGGGTTCTCTTGTGGTTAATTTAATTGAACTTTTTGGATTCAAATTCATACTTGTATGTGATTTGTTATGTCCAAAGAAATCTTTCTTTTCTTTCGAAATTAAGGTCGATCTTGTTGTTCTTTCGGGAATGACATTTAATGGGGGAGAGTTCTTTTGAACTTGGGCTTAATTGCCATATCTTTGTGGGGAGTGCGACTGTGGAATAATATAGGGGTTATCTTGTATCTTTATAAACTCCTTGATGAATGCATTTAGCTTCGACTTTATGATTGCATCTAAAGAACAAGTTGATATTTTTGCTTTCTTTTGGTCAAGAAATGTCTCTTTCGGAAATTTCATTAGGATCCCATTTCTTGTACCTTTGCCAATTTTATTGACAAAAAGGGGGAGAATTAATATGTAGTTCACACTACAAATACATATGGTTTTCGGATCATTATGTAAGGGGGAGTGGTTTCCATGTGAGATGGAGTATTGACTAAGGGGGAGTGATACCTATCACCATAGTATTGTTATTGAAGTTGTGATACAATTGTACTTTGACGCTGTGTAATGATACTATGACACTGTATAAAAATGATTGAGAACTATTGTTTTATTATTGTTATAGCTACGGATTTTCAACAACGATGATGCTAAACTTACAACCTTTGGGATCATTGGAGTACTTGGAAGTGACGAAGATTTCGAGTAATGTTGAAGATTAGGCATGTGGAATAGGAGCTACAAAAGTTAATTTATTTATTTTTTGTATTCCATATGTATTAATAGTTTTGCCACTAAAATTGGCAAAGGGGGAGATTGTTAGAGCATTGCTCGGTCGAACTCGCATGCGTTGCTTTCTCAAGCATGTTTATCAATGTTAGTGATCAAAACTATAAGTCTTGATTTCTAGCCTGCATAGCTAAAGGTCTCGGACTAGGATAGAAAGTGTAGTTGAGCTCAATAAATCCATGACAATCATCATACAAGACGAAGGACTACTCAAGGAACTGATGGATCTTCATCGACTAAAAGGTATGTGGAGACTTGAACTTATCTGTCACTCAAAAGTATATCTATTCTATCTCCTACTCTTGAGACAAAAGTCGTTTTGATATATAGACTTTCTGTTGATGGTGGATTTTAGTTCAGGGCTAAAATTGTGAAACCAAATTTATGCGCTGACATCCTGCAAAGGATAAAGCCACTGATAAAATGATGAATACTTCTTCACTTCGCTAATTTACCTAGAATGGAGCATGTGGCAACAATCCCATGTACCCTGTGAATTTATAGCATTATTAATGCATGCTTAGCCTTGTATTTCCTGCAGAACTCTCATTATTAGTGCGGCACGACGACTGAGTGTTGCTCTCAGCAGAGTAACACGAATCTCCAAGTGTTAATAATGAAGCATACACGAAATACCCGTACATGCTACATCTCTCGGTGTGTTATACTAGCCCGATTGAGCATATTTGAACCTGGATTGTCCATATCAGTCTCAGAAACAATCACAACCACGTAAGTTGGCCACATGATTTAACCAGCCTAGACGATCCTTAGCAGGAGCAGGCTACCACCTTAATGACCACCAGCGGGCCATTTATGCCCTGGTCGGTCGAATACATACCACGCCTCCCAAACTACCACCGAACACCAGCCTGAAGTTGGATGTCCAGACTGGTATGGAGCCGCTTGGAGGAATAATACAAACAAAGACCGCCTATGGCAGTCTCAAGTTCATCACGTCCGTCCAACTTCACCGGCGTGGTTGGACGGCGTGGATCAGCCCAAAGCCGGTCGAACAAGCGCCGTGGTGTACACCGACGGACCTTCTTCCTACCTGCATGACCGACTCTTCCTTAACCTGAACAGATTGCAATATACGATTGTCTGAAGTTGTGTCAGCGTGAAGAATTGAGGGTCGCAGGAAATTCCACTAAAGGTCTCAAATTGATCACGACCATCCAACTTCACCGACATGATTGGATGGCTTAGATCGGACCCATAGCCGTCAGGCAGGTATTGACGTGTTCATCACCGGCCCAATGTGGGGACCACATGGTCGGCCTTCCCAAAGGAGTAGCGTGGCTTGCCAATTCGTCTAGCCAAAGCAGCGTGGACGTGAAACCCTAATTAGGGTTTGCGGCACATCACATGTGTCGCAAATCAGTCTCAACCATCCATCTTCGCAGGTACAGATGGAGGGTGTAGATGTAGATTCAAAGGGACCCAGAGCATGTCAACACAATCACCATGGGACCGCTTACATACATGACTAATCTGTCAAGACCAACTATGGTTGGTCGTCTCGATTCGTGCGCCCAAACTATGCATGGCCGCGCGTTTTCAATTGCAAATCGATCTCGACCACTCAACTTTGCCGGAAAAATTGAGTGGCTTAGATCACATCTTCGCGGGACAGTGAGCTACGGACGTGTACACTGGCCTGCCGACTGCATGCCTGACTAATCGGCCAAGACCGACCATGGTTGGTCGTCTCGAAACGCGCGCCCGAAGTAGGCACGACGTGCGGTCTTCAATTCCTTTGCGGCATGGGATTTCTGTCGCAGATTGATCTCAACCACTCCTCTTTTCCAGGCAAATTAAGTGGCTTAGATCGCATCTCCATGAGACAGTGAGGTACAAACACCTACACCAGCATGCCTTCTACACGTATGCCCAATCGGCCCTGCTAAAAACGTGTCCCATGCCTGGATTCGACCAAGCTAAAGGTTGGTGTTCGAGCACCTCCTAAACCCTAATCCGATGGTCGCAGATATGGGTCGCAAGCCATCTCGTCCGTCCAACTTCACCAGCATGGACGGGCAACCTAAGACATGAGTTAGGCGACCCGTGAGGTATCACCACAATCACCATCCGCCACTCTTCCACACAAAGTGATCATCCAAGTCAGGGCTTACCTATACAGCCTCCAAACAATCACTCTAAGATGGTTGGGCGTGATGCTATGCTTAATCCGCGACTTACTCCGTTAAGCCTTAAAACAGCGATGCTTCATACACGCTGAATATATTCGATGCGTTACATGCATAGAATGCACACGATAATTCATAAATATCGACTTCCTAAATAACTTAGTTATTTAACCTAGCATCACATGCTTTCTGTGGGTCCCAAGATCCACACACTCGAGACATTAATCATGTCACAAATTGGGGGATACATATTGGGGTATTGGTCTGGCGGTTTACAGCGTGCAGCGCACAAACACGCCATCACAAGAACGTGTCAGGAAGACATGGACGATTAGTGATGATGGGAGAAGTGGGAAAGACTTACCGTGTGACACTAACACACGCAACTCCACTACTCCATCACTCCACTTTCTCCACTTCCCACGAGAGACGTAGGTAAGGCTCAATGACTTGTATAAATAGGTTCTCTTCCCTATTTCCAGAAGAAGACAACGAGACAGAAGCCAAGTGTTGATACAATCGTATTCCAACACCAGAACTGATAGCTTTCATTCTGCAAGCCAGTTTAGCTTTCTGATACAAGTCATACACAGCCAACACCTTCTTCGCTTCCCTCCCTAAGATCAACCGTCTCTTTAACTTTGTGACCGAAGCAAGTCTGGTACGGCCATTTCTTGGTTTAGGCCAGAGTTGTACAGATTGATTTCTCGAATCACAAGCACTCACGTTCAATGCATTTGTTTAGGGTTTAGATTCATTTCTCATCCACACACCCCAAATTACCAAAACCGGTAGAAATAGTTTTCACCCATAAATAATTGGCGACCACAGTGGGAGGTTAATCTCTCGGTCGTAAAGTCAATTTCTTCAAAATCCGATTCAATTTTATCAATTTTGAAAAGGGTAGATCTTATGACCAATTCAATCATCAATCCATTTCAAGATGGTAGAACTCAGGTCTGGATCAGCAATCAATTCTGATGGAGCTAGTGTGGATAACACTCTCGGTATTGATGTACCTGTCAGTGGAGCTACTGTGGTCAATACATCTCTTGGAGCCGTCATTTCTACCACCAACGCCAGCGGAGCAGGAGATGTTCCATTAAGTGTAACGCCTCCCATCACCAGAGCCAGAGCAGCCGCGAATCCCGACATCTCCTCAAGTGTAACGCCTCCGGTGGTCACCATAGGAACAGATTCCACTCCTTCGTCAGGACGAGGAGCCGAAGGGACGAGAGGAGGACCATCTCCCATTACCATCGCAGACTTGATAGAGAGGCAGGAAGTTCTTGCTAAGACTCAAACGGATATGGCTACAACTCAGAAAGAGGTACTCACTTTTCTTAAAACATTAACTGATCGATTTCTACAAGAGCCGCGACAGCCCCTGGAGCCAATAAGGAACGCATTCAACGCACCCGGAGAAGGTACTTCAGCAGCGCATGCCTACATGGACCTGATCAAAGAAGCAACATCAGATATGAGCGATCCTGTCATGGAGACTCCTACACCGGGGACTGATCCTCACAACGATCCTCCTCAAGTCAATAGTTTCACTATGAACCAGAGGCCGGATCAGGAAGCAGTTTTTCTAGGAAATTTTGCTGCAATCAACCAGAGGAAAGTCACAACCGTGCCCAACATGTCACCGCACGCATTAAGGATTCGGAGTTCAAGAGGGCCCTTATCGACACAGGAGCGTCTTCGAATGTGATTACTCTCAAGACTCTCAGGACATCACCAAGGAAAGGTCGTACGGAAGCCTACTACAACGACGAGCCACGAGAGGAAGTACTGGATGCTCCACGATAGCTGCACGATGGTACCAATTCCATAACTGATGAGCTCGAAGTAGTCAACATCGGGGATGAGGAATATCCTAGGCCTATCTCCATCAGTTCGACCTTGTCTGCGGAGGAATACACGATACTTGTGCAACTTCTAATGGAATACCAGGACATATTTTCCTGGACATATGAAGAAATGCCAGATTTAGATTGGTCACCCATCATCTACATGTCATACCCGGATCCAAGCCGGTTGCAGTTCAGACACGAGGAAAATGGACATATCAGGTGTTGCATGGATTTCAGAGACTTAAACAGATGCCGCCCCAAAAACGATTCTCCTCTACCTAACATCGACATGTTAGCAGATGCAACCAGCGGACACATCATGTTCTCCTTCATGGATGGATGTAGCGGCTACAACCAGATAAGGATATACGAGCATGACGAAAGTAAGATAAATTTCGAACTCCTCTCGGAAATTTTTATTATACTGTACTGCCATTTGGTTTAAAGAATGCCGGTGCAACGTATCAACGCTCTATGACGGCAATCTTTCACTGGAGCCGATACCTCAAGAGAGCCGCCTCAAGAAGATAACGATGTCCACGCGTCATGTCGAGCAAAATCCGGGCGAGTCACTCTATCAGATGATGGTGCATGTCTATCGTGCTATGTTGGAGAATCTGCGATTTTGGTCATCCTCTGGACTTCGTGAAGCTGTTGAACGCTCATCTACAACAGCATTTGCCCTGCTAGAAAGAACCAGTTTCGCTGAAGCAGCAAGAGGAAAGCCACCGAGATACAACATCATGCGCGTCCAACATTGCCAACTTCAACTCTAGTACCACATGCACGACTGCCACAATAATGAAACAACGTCCAAGATATTCCATATATGGATCGACAGTAACTACATCAATGAGAGACGCTTTCAGAATTTGTCTCCCGTTGAAAAAGTAGTTCTGTTACCAAAGGAGATTGCACCTGGGACTTAATATGGTGCCAAGTTCTTACAAGTTGCCACCACGCCTCTCCCTGCCAGTCTCTTCTGATCACAGTTGCTGCCAAGAACTGTTGTTGCTTGTCGATTGATACCATCCAGAGCTTCACCATATCAACGACCATTACGTACAAAATACCCACCGGGCATACAAGATAGAACCATGTAAACCACGCTTGGGGACTGAGGCTCAGCACGAAGTTCCTTCACCGTCAGTCAAGGACTTCTTCAACACGAGATAGATGGTCAATCAAGAAGCATGGAATTCACAAAAGTAAATCAAACTGAAGAGGAAGCCACTTCAACGTTCCCTCCAGCAAAAGCTGCTTCAATGGTCTATTCAAGAGCCGCCTCAACGCTCTCTCCGGGACCCACATTCGCTTCATAATCCTGCTTCAATGCTCTCTCCAGGAGCTACCTCCACATTTGCTTCAGAAGCTGCTTAAATGGTATATTAAAGAGCCGCCTCAACGCTCTCTCCGGGACCCACGTTCGCTTCAGAATCCTGCTTCAACACTCTCTCCAGGAGCCGGTTCAACGTTCGCACCAGAAGCCACTTTAACATCCTCTCGAGTCGTTTCAACACGCAAGCTACATCAATAATATGGGCTTTGGTCAAGTTATCTTTGATGTACTCATTGCTCAACATACGTCTCATCCATCCTTCATAAGGTCCCAGCGGATCATGACAAACCTTTAAGTCGATAGGAGAAGGGTTATCTTGTGGAACAGATATTTTTAGATAGTTGAAAGGGCGCGGTGAACAATTCATCATCTATGTTAGGCATATCTTTGAAGCTGTCAACACTCCCTGACTTGGCATTAGCATTATCCACAGAAGAGATCTTAGCAGGACCCCTTTTGTTCATCCTACAATAAAATAAAAGCGGGGGAATCAGTACTTGTATGAAAACGCATGGGATGTATAGTCACACACGACATGGCATACATTCACGTTAAAATACACCAGGCTGGGCAAAGCAAAGAAGGCTGGTATTGGGCCACGTCAGCAAACGAGGCCGGTGTTAGTCAAGTCCGCAAAGCCGGTGTTGGTCGAGATCGCAAGGCTAATATCCCGTTACGCAAGCAAGACTGATATCACGTCACGCAAGTAGGACAGTATTGGGTCACGTCAGGCCAGTATTGGTCATCAAGGTCACAAGGATGGTACTGGTCCACGTCAGCAAACAAGGAAAACAAAGCCGGTGTTGGTCAAGTCCACGAAGCCGGTGTTGATCAAGGTCAAAAGGCCGAACGAAACAAGACAACAAGGCTGGTGTCGATCGAAGCAGCGATGTCCGTCAGCAAGGTCGGGGTTCGTCAAATCAGCAAGGCCGGTGTTGGTCAAAGGGAAAGTCTGGTGTTGGGGTGAGGCAACATGTATGGTGTTTGGTCGAAGCAGGCACAACCGGCCCCAAGCAAATCCGGCATGCGGCGGGTCCCGCTTGATCAGGCACAGCCAACCCCAGATTGGTCGAAGCAGGCACAACCGTCCTCAAGCAAAGCAGGCACGCGGCGGGTCTCACTTGATCAGGCACATCCAGCCCCAGATTGGTAGAAGCAGGCACAACCGTCCCCAAGCAAAGCCGGCATGCGGTGGGTCCCGCTTGATCAGGCACATCCATCCCAGATTAGTCGAAGCAGGCACAGCCGGCCACAAGCAAAGCAGGCACGCGGCGGGTACCACGTTCGAGCAAGGAAGGTATAACAAGACCACGTTCGAGCAAGGCAGGCATAACAATCCCACGTTCGAGCAAGCAGGCGCATGATGAGTCCCACGATCGAGTGAAGCAGGCGCAACAGTCCGTTGAGCAGGCACATAAGCCCCACGCTCGAGCGGAGCAATCACGAAGCAAGATCTCGACCGAAGCAGGCATAGCAAGGTCGATCGAAGCAGGCAAGACCGACATCATGCTAGGGGAACGCTCGCCTGAACGCCTCTTGAACGTGACATGCTCCAAGGACAGGACGACTCGTCTCTCCTGGTAACATCTAACTTTATCTCATAAGTTTTATCTGTATATGTCACCATCTAATGCCTACCCCACAATAGTGTAACCATTATGTGCTAGGCAGGGGCTTAATGTTGATGCTGGATTTTAGTTCAGGGCTAAAATTGTGATACCAAATTTATGCGCTGACATCCTGCAAAGGATAAAGCCACTGATAAAATGATGAATACTTCTTCACTTCGCTAATTTACCTAGAATTGAGCATGTGGCAACAATCCCATGTACCCTATGAATTTATAGCATTATTAATGCATGCTTAGCCTTGTATTTCCTGCAGAACTCTCATTATTAGTGCGGCATGACGACTGAGTGTTGCTCTCAGCAGAGTAACACGAATCTCCAAGTGTTAATAATAAAGCATACACGAAATACCCGTACATGCTACATCTCTCGGTGTGTTATACTATCCCGATTGAGCATATTTGAATCTGGACTGTCCATATCAGTCTCAGAAACAATCACGACCACGTAAGTTGGCCGCATGATTTAACAAGCCTAGACGATCCTCAGCAGGAGCAGGCTACCACCTTAATGACCACCAGCGGGCCATTTATGCCCTGGTCGGTCGAATACACACCACGCCTCCCAAACTACCACCGAACACTAGCCTGAAGTTGGATGTTCAGACTGGTATGGAGCAGCTTGGAGGAATCGTACAAACAAAGGCCGCCTATGGCAGTCTCAAGTTCATCACGTCCGTCCAACTTCACCGGCGTGGTTGAACGGCGTGGATCAGCCCAAAGCCGGTCGAACAAGCGCCGTGGTGTATACCGGCGGACCTTCTTCCTACCTGCATGACCGACTCTTCCTTAACCTGATCAGATTGCAATATACGATTGTCCGAAGTTGTGTCAGCGTGAAGAATTGAGGGTCGCAGGAAATTCCACTAAAGGTCTCAAATTGATCACGACCATCCAACTTCACCGTCATGATTGGATGGTTTAGATCGGACCCATAGCCGTCAGGCAGGTATTGACGTGTTCATCACTGGCCCAATGTGGGCCCCACATGGTCGGCCTCCCCAAAGGAGAAGCGTGGCTTGCCAATTCGTCCAGCCAAAGCAGCGTGGACGTGAAACCCTAATTAGGGTTTGTGGCACATCACGTGTCGCAAATCAGTCTCAACCATCCATCTTCGTAGGTATAGATAGAGGGTGTAGATGTAGATTCAAAGGGCCCAGAGCATGTCAACACAATCACCGTGGGACCGCTTACATACGTGACTAATCGGTCAAGACCAACTATGGTTGGTCGTCTCGATTCGTGCGCCCAAACTATGCATGGCCGCGCGTTTTCAATTGCAAATCGATCTCGACCACTCAACTTTGCCGGACAAATTGAGTGGCTTAGATCACATCTTCAGGGGACAGTGAGGTACAGACGTGTACACTAGCCGGCCGAATGCACGCCTGACTGATCGGCCAAGACCGACCATGGTTGGTCGTCTCGAAACGCGCGCCCAAAGTAGGCACGACGTGCGGTCGGCATGAGATTTCTGTCGCAAATCTATCTCAACCACTCCTATTTGCCAGACAAATTGAGTGGCTTAGATCGCATCTCCATGAGACAGTGAGGTACAAACACCTACACCAGCATGCCGTCTACACGCATGCCCAATCGGCCCTTCCAAAAACGTGTCCCATGCCTGGATTCGACCAAGCTAAAGGTTGGTGTTCGATCACCTCCTGAACCCTAATCCGATGGTCGCAGATATGGGTCGCAAGCCATCTCATCCGTCCAACTGCACCAGCCTGGACGGACAGCCTAAGACATGAGTTAGGCGACCCGTGAGGTATCACCACAATTACCGTCCGCCACTCTTCCACACAGAGTGATCGGCCAAGTCAGGGCTTACCTATACATCCTCCAAACGATCACTCGAAGATGGTTGGACGTGATTCTATGCTTAATTCGCGACTTACTCCGTTAAGCCTTAAAACAGCGATGCTTCATACACGCTGAATATTTTCGATGCGTTACATGCATAAAATGTACACGATATTTTATAAATATCAACTTCGTAAATAACTTAGTTATTTAACCTAGAATCACATGCTTTCTGTGGGTCCCACGATCCACACACTCGAGATATTAATCATGTCACAAACTGGGGGATACATACTGGGGTATTGGTCTGGCGGTTTACAGCGTGCAGCGCACAACGCGCCATCACAAGAACGTGTCAAGAAGACATGGATGGTTAGTGATGATGGGAGAAGTGGGCAAGACTGATCATGTGACACTAACACACGCAACCCCACTACTCCATCACTCCACTTTCTCCACTTCCCACGAGAGACGTAGGTAAGGCTCAATGACTTGTATAAATAGGTTCTCCTCCCTATTTCCAGAAGAAGACAACGAGATAGAAGCCAAGTGTTGATACAATCGTATTCCAACACCAGAACTGATAGCTTTCATTCTGCAAGCCAGTTCAGATTTCTGATACAAGTCATACACAGCCAACACCTTCACAATCTCAACACCTTCTTCGCTTCCCTCCCTAAGATCAACCCCATCTCCTTCACTTTGTGACCAAAGCAAGTCTGGAACGGCCATTTCTTTGTTTAGTCCAGAGTTGTACAGATTGATTTCTCGAATCACAAGCACTCCCGTGTAGTGCATTTGTTTAGGGTTTAGATTCATTTCTCATCCACACACCCCAAATTACCAAAACCGGCATAAATAGTTTTCACCTATAAACACTTTCATTATGCACATTTGCTATTTCGAGCCGAATTTATCTCGCCTATCTATTTCTCGAAATATGTGTTGGTAAGCTTTCGCTTTAGCCGAATTCATCTTTACCTAGTGAAGAAAGTCATGTTATGTTTCAATCACTTTGAAAATTTCTCTGACGAAAAATGGTCTGTGAACAACGGCTATATCCTTCCTCTGAGAATGTTTCAATGATTGAAATGAGAGTTTAGATTACATAACTATTGGTAGGATATAAGCATTATTGTGGAAACACATATATCTATAAGTCCTTATTCCTTGAACCAAAGTTTGCAAACTTTGTTGATCAAGAGAAATGGAAGTGGCGTGAGCCAAGTCCGCGAACTAAGTCTGTGAACTCAGTCCGCGAACTGGCGGAAGTTCTCGACCCGAGAATTTCTGTTGGAGTTTGTGAAGTCCTTCCATGAGCTTAAGTCCGCGAACTTGAGCAGGTTATATCAAAAACCGGTTGTTCTTGAACTCATGTTTATTTAAACTAAGGGATGCTTTTGCAAACCGTGGCTATAAAGTTCATGAACCGATTCGATTGAATCAAACCGTTTTTGCTTCGATTGTATCTTGTGTAGTTACATAAGATCTAAGCAATTGAACAAATCTCTAACTAGTTCATTTGAGTCATTTGAACTAGTTATGGTGAAGAAGAATATGGTTGATATGAAAGTAATAATATGGCTAACCATTCGGTTAACTATTGTTGAACCAACAAATGTTAATGTTTAGGAACGGTTCGTAAACCCAAAATTGGACATTTCATTTGTGTGTAACAAGCTAAGTTTTTGATCGAACGGTTGAGAAATATTAGCTTGAATCTAACAAGGTTTTCATCTAACGGTGAATATTGAATGCTTTGTTACCAAGATAACATTGATTGCAAACCCTGATTTGAAAACTATATAAGGGAGAACTCTAACAACTGGGAAACCTAATCCCCACATCTTACGTGTGATACTAGTTGCATAGCTAGAGTCGATTTTCCTTTAACCTTTGGTTTCTTCTTCTAAACCAGGTTAACGACTTAAAGACTTCATTGGGATTGTGAAGCCAGACCGATACTACTTTTCTTGTAGTTGTGTGATCTGATCTTGCATCTTCTATCGTTACGAGTACGATTGTAATAATTAGCTCGAGATTTTATATCTCTGATAGGCAAGATAGAAAAGTAATCACAAACACTTCGTCTCATCGTTTGTGATTCCACAATATCTTTTTTCGCTGCGTCGATCAAGATTATTGTGAGGTGATCAATAATACTAGGTTGTTCTTCGGGAATATAAGACCAGTTTATTGATTGGTTCCTGTTCACCTTGATTTATCAAAAGAAGGAACAAAACTCATAGGTATATTCGTGGGAGACGAATTTATCTATTACCGTAGACTTTTCTGTGTGATACAGATTTGTTTATTAAAGTCTTCGACTTTGGGTCGTAGCAACTCTTAGTTGTGGGTGAGATCAGCTAAGGGAATAAAGTACGTAGCATCCTGTTGGGATCAGAGGCGTAGGAGCATAACTGTACCTTGGATCAGTGTGAGATTGATTGGGGTTCAACTACAGTCCAGACCGAAGTTAATTTGGAGTAGGCTAGTGTCTGTAGCGGCTTAATACAGTGTGTGTTCAATCTGGAATAGGTCCCGGGGTTTTTCTGCATTTGCGGTTTCCTCGTTAACAAAATACTGGTGTCTGTGTTATTTCTATTCCGCATTATATTTGTTTATATAATTGAAATATCACAGCTTGTGCGTTGTTCAATCAATTAGAATATCCGACCTTTTGGTTGTTGATTTAAATTGATTGACACTTGGATATTGGTCTTTGGTACCATCCAAGTTATCTCTCTTTGATAAAGACTCGCAGATTTCTATTTTCTTGAGTAAAGATCAAATCGAGAGATTGAGATATAAACTCTTTGATATACTTTTATCTAGATTGAGTCTGACTGTCTAGTTGATTCTCTAGAAAGTATACTAGAGTTTGTCCATACATATTGTTAATCGAATTGTTGGGTGTGGTTGTTGTACCCCCACTTTTTCACAAAGTTTAGGGGAAACCTGTTCAACAATTTGATTAATCAGACATCTATCAAGTCTCTCAAGAATAAGGTCAGGGTTTGGCCTTGCTGCATATTAGACCAAGTAAACCTAGGACCAGAAAAACTAGGATTGTTGATAGGTGATTTCAGTTTTGGTTCTACCCATCCTAGCTACACCAAGTGACTCAGCTTTCTAGGAATAGTAAGAGAGAGAGTTGTCTTTCTATTGTACCTTGTCCTCCATTTTCCAAAAGCCCCTTTCTTTTGTGACATCATGCCACATGTCCTTAACTTCCTTAATTACTTCTAATGTCATTCTTTGCTTAATATAACCTCCTTCTTATTCATTAATCTATTCCTTGTCCTTTCCATCTCATGGGTATTTTCTCATTTGGGCTTGGGCTTAGTCCCCATGTCTCATGTTAGGCTTGCCACCCCCTTTGGGGGCACCCCGAACCCGTTGAGGGTTATTATTTTTCATGTATCAACATTAGTCCCCTGACTATTGGGCTATTTGTAAAATAGCGCAGTAGTCATACGATTCTTTTTAGCGCCTCTCTTCTTATTGCTTGGGAATCAGGGATGAGAAATTCTCTCCCCTTTTTATCGGCTCCACGATCCCGAGAGGCTTTTTGTCTTCTACATCGTGCAGTTATTTCCTCTTCTCTTTTTCAGTTTCTGCCGGTTATTATTCCCACTTTATAACCACCACGTTCGAACCTTGAGACTTATATATATAGATTCATTGATTCGTTCTTCCTTTATTCTTTCCCTTTACAGCTTTTCTCTTCCCTTCATTCTTGACACCTATACACGCGCCATGTTTAGTAGTTCTACTAGCAGTAGTTCGTCTGAGGAGTCTGAAGAAATAATGAGCGCGGGTTCTGAAGAGGCCGAGGATACAGAGCAGGATGATATTCTTCTTCCTCCTCCAGCAGATGGCCAGACATATACAATCACGGAGTTTACCGGCGGCCCCAGTCTAAAACGTGCCCTAAAGCTGAGGGGTCTCCGTGGATGTAAGCGCGTTATTCCTCTTGATGATAACTTAATTCCTCGTATTTTAAACCCTCCGGTGTTGCCCTATCCGTCTACTCCCGGGTGGCACTTGCAACCCGAATCAGACACCATGGATGCTTTCTCGTTCAAAAAGGTGCCGCAAATGGCGATTCACCGTAGTGTCTATGATCTCCCCACGATTGATATTCGATCTACATCGAAGACTCACCCGATATGGCCGTACTGGACATCTTACATTCACTCCAATCTTGGTCACGCAACGATTTTTCGTCAAGCAGGTATTGATGAAGCTATAAACTTGTATCTCAAACGTGAGGTGAAGAGGTGTAGGCGCGATTTAAACCGGCTCTTCTGTCGTTGGGATCCTTCTGTTTACACTCTCCTTACCGCGTGGGGAGAGGAAACCATAGTTTTGGAAGATGTAGTCGCCCTTACAGGGTTGCCTATTCATGGTATCCATTCATATGACGAGGCGGCGGTTTACGGGGCATTAACCAACGAGAACAAGACGCTGCTTGATTATTTGTTGGACTGCAAAGATGCTTCTCGGAGTGATTTTGTGAGGAAGGACCAGGTTCCGGTGAAAAGGGAGAGGAACGAGAGACTATTGGCACGGGTAAGAAAGGAACGCCATCATCTGCCGCTAAAGGGAAGGCTACATTGATCAAAGAGAAGAAGAAACCCCCTTCGGCTCGCCCACAGGGCGAGCGCTTTCTTCCAGTTCTATCCGTGTTTATGAAGCGATTCACGGCCCGTCAACTCAATCGCCGACGACAACCCCTGAGTGTGTCACTAAGACCAATCGACGCGCTTCCTTTCCCCTCTGGATTAAATATTGGGCTTCACGACTGGTAAAAGGAAAGGTGCTACCTCCTGAGCGGAAAGAGACGGACCCTCGTGCTGAATTGGATGCCTACATCCTATTATGGATTTGCCATGATGTGTTTGAATTCAGTCCCCAAGATACAATCAAAAGTGAACTTGTGCCGATGACAGTGTTGTTATCTCGCGACGTCTCCTTCCCACTCGCACCAATGTTTTTAGGCGGCTTGTATCGCCATTTGGACTTGTTTTGTCAAGACCTCCAGATAGTGGGTTCAAATCATAAGATCGATACCTACATCCCGACCTCTTTTATGCAAGCGTGGTCCTGGGAGCATGTTTCCCCGTACGCGCCTGACCCTAATGAGTTAGCAGTTCACCGCGAAGAAGATGTTGATCAGGGTGACGGCTTGGTTAAGAGGGTTCCGGTTACTTATGGATATACACGGATGGCCCTTTGGAATGGCAAGGGGAAAGTACCTAAGGGTGATATAGCCCAATTCATACATTTGGCTAAGGATTTTGTGTCGTTTTCTTATCAATATGGTCGATCAGGTCCCAGCATTACGATTTCACCGCATCTTTTGACACATAGCTAGAATCGACAAAACTCTTGGAAGCGTCAGACTTTGATTCGGTAATGGCGGTGTTGCCTGGATATCTCCCGGGTTTACACGCTGGTAAGTTCATTGCCATGTCTTATAATCCTGACCGTGTGGCTCGGTAGGTTGGGTTTGATCAAGGGATTCCCCCAAGGTTCCCTCCCTGGAGGAGCTCTGATACCGGGGATGTCATTGCTGGTTTTGATCGTTTCGTCTTCAAAGGGCCAATACGTTTGGGTGATCGAGGAATCAATTTTTCGTTTAAACAACCTATCCGTGAGCGCCCCTTAGCACTCACCGAAGGCTCCCATGAATACCAACTTTTCATGCGTCGTCGAGATTTGAAATTACTTTTGCGAGAACCATCTCCTCCCCGCGACTTGTCTTATGAGGATCTACGGTCGCTTTACGCGTCTGGTAGGATCAAGCTTGACGATGCCGTAGCTGTCGTGCACCGTCTTGTTCCCGCTACCAAAGGTCGCCCTTTAGAGCTCTTGGTGACTTCTTGGGCTCCCCCTTAAGGTTCTGAGCCTACAAGGCCGAAGAAGGGATCAAAGTCCTTTTCCGATCGTAAGCCTCCCCTGCTAGAGGTGCCTAGGCCGGCTGTTAGCCCATTGTCAGTGCAGGTACTTGTCGCTCTCTCTCACATGTTCTTTGTTATTATTTATACATAATTGATTTTTATTAAAAGCGAGTGGTGGGAATTATATTCTCAAGGAGCTCCTCTCTCCAGTCGTGTGGGGTGGAAGCCGTAATGGAGGAGTATCTGAACATGCCTGAGCGTGATTGGACTGAGAAGAGCCTCGCTAAGAAGGCAAGGCGAGAAGCAGACAAACTGTATACTCCACGCCCTTGTTCCTCTGCTAATATGTCGTCCCTTCAACCTCAGCAAGCCTGTCGGAGGAGCGCGTCACAGCCCCCTGGGAGCGCTAGTGTCAGTCCGACTCCCTAATTCGTATACCAGTTGAGAAATCTTGGAGTCGATCTCTCCGAGGGGACCGGTTGGGTATCCCTGAATCTTCATATATTGTCAGTTCATCCTCTTCGGGCTGAGACTGTCCGTGTTAGGGGCAGGCCTCCGGTGTCCCCTAGTGCCGTTTGCAATCGATGAGCCCGTCTGCGTCTAGCCGGTCAGTTTTTGGTGGGTCCTCATCCCCGTGTCAAAGAAAAGACTTTTTTTTTTTTTTTTTGAATGGACACTTGAGTTTTACCAAGTATTTCTTCTAGGGCGCAAACTGAGATATCCTGTTCACATGGATTAGAAATTAGTTGTTGGTGTTCCACTTCCAATGCTGGCATTGGCTCGGTTATGGATTCATCCAAACAGAGATTTCCGAGTGATTTAGTATTCTATAATAAACCTTATAAAATCATAAAGGAAAATCGTGATTAGTTGGAAAAATCATAATTAAGAGTAAAGACGTGGTTTATGCGTTTGTCACGGAAATTAAATAGTAGTACAGTATTTGGTGTAGTTGAGTTGAACTGTCTTTTGCTTTTGGTTGTTTATTGTAATGAAATGATCGAATAAGATAATCTGGCTGGCATTAGGTATATATGCCTTGATTATTGACTGTTATATTAAGTAATCCAAATCTTTGTGATGATTCTTTGACCTTATTTTGTTCCACTGAAACCTGTCAATCACCGTCTTTCTTTCGATTATGATATTCCCTTCAGAAATTATTCCGGTCAGCTGAAGTTACTGTTGTTTTGTGATTTTCAGGTGTCCCTGGTGGTGGCGGCAAAAACGGAGCTACTCAGATGGCATGGATTGGATTTTCTAGCTTAGCCTTATTCTGGGAAGCACTTTTAGCCGGTAAGTTAAGGTCGCTCTTGTTGTTCTTTCGGGAATGACATCAAATGGGGGAGAGTTCTTTTGAACTTGTACTTAATGGTAATATCTTGCGGGGTGTGCGGCTGTGGAATTTTATAGGGGTTATCTTGTATCTTAAAACTCCTTGATGAATGCATTTAGCTTCGGCTTTATGATTGCATCTAAATTAAGTTGGTATGTATTTTTCTTTTAGTCTATGAAATGTCTCTTGTGGAAATTTCATTATGATCCCGTTCTTTTACCTTTGCCAATTTTATTGAGAAAAAGGGGGAGAAATAATGTAGTTCACAGTACAAATACATATGGTTTTCGGATCATTGTGTACGGGGGAGTGGTTTCCATGATCGAGATGGAGTATTGACTAGGGGGAGTGATACATATCACCGTAGTATTATTGTTAAAGTCGTGATACAATTGGACTTTGATATTACATAATAATACTATGACACTGTATAATAATGATTGAGAATCTCAATTTCTCTCATTGTTATAGTACGGATCTTCAACAACGGTGATGCTAAACTTACAACCTTTGGGATCATTGGAGTACTTGGAAGGACGAAGATTTCAGGGAACGTTGAAGATTAGACTATGGAATATGAGCCACTAAATTTTATCTTTTTTTGTATTCCATATGTATTAATAATTTTGTCACTAAAATTGACAAAGGGGGAGATTGTTAGAGCATATCTTGGTCAACCTCGCATACGTTGCTATCTCAAGCATGTTTGTCAATGTTAGTGATCAAAACTATAAATCTTGATTTCTAGCCTACATAGTTAAGTCTCGGACTAGGATAGAAAAGTGTAGTTGCGCTCAAGGACTTCATGGCGATTCATCATACAACGACGAAGATCTATACAAGGAACCGTGGAACTTCATCAACAAAAAAGACGTATGCTATATATCACTCAAAAGGTATGTGGATACTTGAACTTATCTATCACTCAAAAGTCTATCTATTCTATCTCCTACTTCTTATGAGACAAAAGACGTATGCTATATATACTAGATCATACACATTTGACATTTCGAGCTGAGCATTCATTGCTTATCTTTTATCTCGAAATCGTGTGTTGGTAAAGCGTTTCGCTTTCATCAAGTTTATCTTCACCTAGTGACGAAAGTCATGAAAATTTTCAATCACTTTGAGAATTACTCTGACGTGAATCGGTCTGTGAATAACGGCTACATAGCATCCTCTGAGAATGTCTCAATTATTGAAATGATAGTTTATATTACATAACCATGTATTCCTTGAACCGAAGTTTTCGAACTTTGTTGATCAAGAGAAATCGGGAGGATTGTGGAATTGTCTTGCCAAGTCCGCGAACCCAGTCCGCAGACTCAGTCCGCGAACTGTCGGAAGTTCTCGACCGAGAATTTCTGCTGGATTTTTCAAAACTCGTTTGTGTCCGCGAACTGGCGGAAGTTCTCTTTCCGAGAATTTCTGCTGAGTTTGGAAAACTCAACCGATTAACTTAAGTCTACGAACTTGTTTGTGAACTAAAGAGGTTATGATCTCAAGATGTGATCTGAACATGAAACACTAAATTACTAAGGAATGCTTTATGCAAACCGTGACTATAATGTTCATGAGCCGATTCAGTCGAATCGAATCATATTTGTTTCAATTGTGTCTTGTGTAGTTACATAAGATCTCATAGAAATTGAACAACTCTTTAACTAGTTCATTTGAGTCAATTGAACTAGTTATGGTGAAGAAGAACAAGGTTAATATGAAATGCTCATATGGTTAACCTTTTGGGTTACTATGTTGAACCGACATACACGTACACGTTTGGGCATGGTTTTCACAAACCCAGTAAACGTCTACCCAAGTGTGTGTGACAAGCTAAGTTTTCGATCTAACAGTTAAGAAATATTAGCTTGAATCTAAATCAGGTTTTCATCTAACGGTGAATATGGATTGCTTTGTACCTAAGGCAAAACCCTGATTTGAAGTCTATATAAAGGAGACATCTAGCATTGTGCAAAACTAATCCCCACACGTATGTGTGCTACTAGTGCGCCCGCTAGAGTCGATCTCCATTAACCTTTGATTTTCTTCTCTAAAATCAGGTTAACGACTTAAAGACTTTATTGGGATTGTGAAGCCAGGCCGATACTACTTTATTGTAGTTGTGTGATCTGATCTTGCATCTTCTATCGTACGAGTACAATCGATTGATTGGCTTGAGATCGTGAGAGTTCTCCAATAGGCAAGATAAAGAAGTCACAAACATCTTCGTCTCACTGTTTGTGATTCCTCGATAATCCGTTTGTGTAGTCAGGAAGGATTATAGAGAGGTGATTGATTAATCTAGGTTGTTCTTTGGGAATATTAGATCGGATTATCAATTGGTTCCTGTTCACCTTGATTTTATATCTTAAGACGGAACAAAACCTAGGGTTTTTTCTGTGGGAGGCATATTTATCCTTTGATAGACTTTTCTGTGTGAGATATATTTGTTATTATCAAGTCTGCGATTTTGGGTTGCAGCAACTCTTGGTTGTGGGTGAGATCAGCTAAGGGAATCAAGTGCGCAGTATCCTGCTGGGATCAAAGGCGTAGAAGTACAACTGTACCTTGGATCCGTGGGAGACTGATTGAGGTTCAACTATAGTCCAGTCCGAAGTTAGCTTGGAGTAGTCTAGTGTCTGTAGCGGCTTAATACAGTGTGTATTCAATCTGAACTAGGTCCCGGGGTTTTTCTGCATTTGCAGTTTCCTCGTTAACAAAACTTCTGGTGTCTGTGTTATTTCTTTTCCGCATTATATTTTATATAATTGAAATAATACAGGTTGTGCGTTCGTGATCATCAATTGGAAATCCAACCTTTGGTTGTTGATTGATATTGATTGATCCTTGGACATTGGTCTTTGGTACCGTCCAAGTTATTCCTTGTATTTGATAAAGACTCGCTATTGATTTTAGCTTGAGTAAAAATCAAATCAAGAGAGAGATATTAACTCCTTGAGATACTTTTATCTAGATTGAGTCTGACTGTCTAGTTGATTCTCTAACAAAGTATTTCGGAGTTGGTCCATACAGATTGCTAAGCGAAATATTGGGTGGTGTTGTTAGACCCCCGCTTTTTCACTTATCCTCTCCATCTCATGGGTATTTTCTCATTTGGGCTTGGGCTTAGTCCCCAAGTCCCCATGTCTCATGTTAGGCTTGCCACCCCCTTTGGGGGCACCCCGAACCCGTTGATGGGTATTATTTTTCATGTATCAACAAGGATCATTTAAAGAAAACATATTACATAAATTCCTAATATTGTAAAAATCATTATCATCAACTTCTAAACCACCATTCTTATCATCGGTACCTAGTAAGGCATCAAAGTGCTATACAAAGATAACTGTCTCACTAAGGGGTAGGTGGAATTTGACATTGGCTATCCTTTAAGCCTGCTATTAGTTTCTCAATGAATGAAGTTGTTAGCTCATTTTTCGGTTAAACCCACAAGTTTTGCTATCGTTGTTAATGTTAGGTGATCAAAACTATATCTTGATTTCTAGTCTACTAAGTCAAGTTTGGATTAGGTTAGAATTGAGACTATATCATATGATTTATAGTAGAATTACACAGAAGAAGTTTTGAGTCAAGATTGTCTTGTGAAAGATCTCGAAATATGATTTAGCAATTGGATGTTCAAAGGTCCTTAACAATATTAGTTTTATGTATTAATTTGTGGATCAATTGAAAATTTCTCATGCAAATGATCATATCACTTGAGAATGTTTCAAACATCATAACAGAGAAATATATATGAACTTACTGAAATTTCTACTAAGGGTAGGTTGGCGAACTGGTTCACAAACCATAGATATATGAGACACAGAAATACACGAAAGTCTGCGAACCAGTTTACAAACTGCAAGTTCAGTTGGGAACAATTCACGAACCCGGTTGGCGAACCGTGATAAATTGAATATTATAAGTTGGATAAATAGGCTAGCAGTTGGCAAACCCGGTTCACGAACCTAGGTTAACTGAGTTCGGTAGTCTAAAAGGGTTGACGAACCCGGTTCACGAACCGCAGCACCCTGACTCGTGAACAAGCCCTACGGTTGGCGAACTGTTGTACCAACTGTCCCGACAATGTTTAGCAAATGCTTAAAGACTTATTATTTTAATGTGTTTAGCAATGCTAGAACTCTCTAAAACACTTCTAAGACTTCATTAATCACTTAAAAACTTATGTGTGTTTATCATGATTAATTTCTTAAGTGTTTAAATGACATCAAATAGCTTCCAGTTCTTTGGATAACTTTCCAAACCGAACAGTCATTATACACGGTTCTGTAACCTATGTGTATACTCTCCTATTGTATTTTGATGACCTAAAGTGTTTGCTTGATTCTCAAGTTATCTTAGCTTGATTCTAAGCTAACCTTGGTCTTTCAAAACTATAAATAGAGCATCTTTGTCAACTGAGAAAATCAATCCCTTGCACTTTGTGTCCTAGTTTATTTTAGAGTCGTCCTCTATTGACCTAGGTTTCCTATGTAAAACGCTATTAGGTCCATGACTAAAAGACTTGGATTTGGGGTTTCGTGAAGCCAAGTACAACTATATTTAGCTTGATAGGTTGTGAATCCTGATCTTGCTTTTCTGTTATCGACGTTCTCGTAATCTTTTTCAGGCATGATTGATAGTAATCACAAAGTTCTATTCGCCTCAGACTTCGTGATTTATCAAGATAGATATCTAAAGATTGATCTTAGTTGATCTTCTGAAGATTGTTCTTGAGAGGTGGTTAAGAATCTAGGCTGGTCTTCAAGAGTTGTAAGTTCCGGATTTGGGAGGTTTGCTAGCTTTGTCTATTGCAAATAGATTTCCACACCTTCATCTTTGATCTAAACAAAAATCAAATAGGCTTATTTGCTATAAGCAGACTGGTATCAAAAGTATTCACTTTGGCTGAAGCAACTCTTAGGCTTAAAGGATGTCTACTAAGGGAATAAAGTGCGTATAACCTTGCGATGTTCAAGAGACGCAAGGAGCGCGACTGTAACTGAATCACTTGGAGGGTGGGTTCGGTCTCAACTATATTCCAGTCCAAAGTCTGATAGTAGGCTAGTGTATGCAGCGGCTTAATACAGTGTGGTGTTCAATTTGGAGAAGTCCCTGGGTTTTTATGCTATTGCGGTTTCCTCGTTAACAAAATTCTTGTGTGTGTGCTTTTTTACTTTTCCGCATCTTTTGATTGTCATACTCGTATCAAAATGAAAAGGTTGGGTGTATTTGGTATAACCTGCATTTTCAATTGGTATCATAGCATATTCACGTACCAACGGTGTAACAACCGACACGATGATCTTAACTTAATGCAAGGTACCTGAAAGTGACAAGTACACCGAATGGGAATGACTAATTAGATTAGTATGAAACTGAGGACATCTGTGATATTTGACATTCTTATTTTACTCACTCCATATTTGCCATTCTAATGTTAACTAATTACATTTATACCATTGAGTGGAACCATAGTTTTAAAACGCTTTATATCTTCTCGTATAACATACTCTTTCCCTAACCTAACCAATAACTCTCTCTGCGTCCACCTCTACCTCCTGACTACCTCTATCTTCTGTATATGAAGAAATCAAAGATTCATGTTTATCATATAACGAAGATTTATAAGAAATATAGAGAAATTGTTTGATTAAAAGACCAATTTCTCAATTTCTTTATTAACCTAGGTATTCCATCATGGAATTTGTATCTTTTAGCCTATCTTGTGCATTTTGTGTTTAATTTCTCCCTTTTCTCTTTAAGAAGCCTATTTAGATTGAACAAGATAAATAAGATTAGATGTTTTCTGATTGTATTTTTGATGCATACCGATCCTGTTGAGTTTCCACAGGAAAGTGATTCAAGTTTCAAAAATAAAAAGTGAACTTGAAACTTTTTGTTGGAAAAGTAATTAACCGGGTAAACCGGATAAAAACCCAGCTAGGTCATTTGGTTCGCTGGTTGGATCGTCCGGTTCAACGGGGTTTTATGCATGTTAGTGGGTTAGTACTGAAGCAGTCCAGTTTTTTCTATCGATTCACTGGTTTACCGGTCTGACCGGCCAGTCCGAGATTCAAAACACTGCCTTTACCCAGAATAGGTAATAGACCGACACTGTCTTTACCTAGGATAGTTAATATTTAGTTGGAAAATACAGGGTAATAGAGGATGAAAACAAAGAACAAAAAGAATGTTGTGTTACTGGAGCTTCAAGGCCTTGCAAATCTTTTCGGCAATTATTTCGACCCTTCCCAAATAATTGGCGAGTACAATCGGTCAGCGAAATATTGCTTTCAGGATACAATGAATCCCTAACAATGTTGTTGGATTCAAAGGTTTTACTCCCTTGACCCAACCAAAAACACACTGTAATTGATTCTGAAGATGCTTAGAGAGAAAGAGTTTTTGATGATTGAAATGGGAGAAAGGCTTCACTACTTAAAGAGGAATTCATGTCTTTTGGAGATGGATTTTCATTTCCAACAGACGCTTTCAACGGACATCCATTAATGGTTTCTTTTGGGAAGAGACGTGTCGATAGAAATTTCTGGAAACCGGAATAGGTTTTCAAAATTCAAAACCAGAAAAATTTCTACGAGATGCTGTCTCGCACTCTGCTAGGGGGCGCTTCACTACGCCCACAAATAACGACAAACGGTATTGAAAATATCCAGCATATTCATGAGCTTTCCTCTTTGAGAACTCTCTAAAACTTCTTCAAATTCCCATTTGCTATCTCCCGGTTAAACAATAAGTATAAAGTCCTACGTGGAGTTAACTGGTAAAGAATAAAGGAAAGGAAAACGTCTAATTTTTGGTATAGCCGCATGTTTAAAAATCCATTAATGCGTAAAAGATATTAAAAAGTCCACCAATAAAACTTAGCTAATTTTTGGATTAACTAGTACTTATAACTTTTCCAAAGTAATATTAACAATAATTAAAGCAAGTACTAATTAACCATTAAACTCAAAATAGATATCAAGAGAAGTAATAAGGGATAAGAGAGCATTTCTTATTCACTTAAGAAAATTGGGATACTATATACATTAGCTAAGGGAGCTATTTATACAAGTTCTAAAGGTGTTAGCTTGTATACACCACCTAGTTTAGATGTCACACTACATGTAAATAGTTATGTAGTAATAACACCTCTAGCTTGCAAACCATGCAATTCAACACCCACTAGATTTAGGTGTTACTCCCATCCAACAAGTAGCTTATTATTGTTAAGTAGCTTATACAAGTTGTTCATGCAAGGTGCTTATACAAGGAGCTTGGTGTAACAATGGTGTTAAGTGGATAGCCACCATATCTATGCATATCCCATGCATTTTATAACACTCCCCCTTGGATATCCACTATCCTAAATATTGTCTCATTAAAAACCTTGCTTGGAAAACCCATAGGGAAAAACCAGAGCGAAAGGAAAAGAGTACAATACCAAAAATTGGAACAGTGTTGGACTCACGCAGCTTCCTCGTTAAAACCTTCACAAGGAAAACCCAAAAGGGAGAAAAACCTTGAAAAGGAAAAGGAGTACAATGCGATAAATCCAGTACCTCCAAGGATCTTCAAAAGTAGATACTCCCCCTGATTATGACATCAAACCTTTTGTTGATAAAGATGTCTCATTCTGATACCATGAACAAGTTTTCGAAAAACTGTTGTTGGCAGCGCCTTGGTGAACAAATCAGCTAAATTTTCACATGATTATATCTTCTGAATATTAATCTCGTTGGTCTTCTTAAGATGGTGAGCATAGAAGAACTTTGGTGAAATATGCTTTATTCTGTCACCTTTAATGTAGCCGTCTTTGAATTGTGATATACATGCTTCATTATCTTCATAGATAATTGTTGGTACATTAGTGACTGAAGGCAAATCGCAAGAATTTCTGATATGCCCTATCAACGATCTTAACCATATAGCTTCCCGCTTGTTTCGTGCAGAGCAATAATTTCTGAATGATTTGATGAAGTAGCTGGTAAACTCTGCTTGCAAGATCTCCATGAGAATGCAGTTCCACTAGTGGTAAAAACATACCCTGTTTGAGAAACAACTTTGTGTGAATCAGATAGAAAACCAGCATATGTATATCCCTTTACTTGAGAACCTTCTGACGGATTTCTTGAGTAAAACAAGCCTAAGTCAGTTGTTCCAAAAATATACCTAAAGATATGCTTCACTCCTTTCCAATGTCTTTTTGTTGGGGAGGAACTAAACCTGGCTAGTAAGTTTACTGCAAAAGAAATGTCAAGTCTCGTACATTGAGCTAAGTACATCAGTGCACCAATTGCACTCAAATATGGTACTTCTGGACCAAGAAGTTTTTCATCCTCTTCTTTAGGACGAAATGGATCACTATGAATATCAAGTGTCCTTACAACCATAGGAGTACTGAGTGGATATGCTTTATCCATTTCAAAACGTTTGAGAATTTTCTTAGTATACGTCATTTGATGGACCAAAATTCCGCTAACATAATGTTCAATCTGCAAACCGAGACAATATCTCGTTTTTCCGAGATCCTTCCTCTCGAATTCTTTCTTAAGGCATTCTATAGCCTTTTGGATATCACTAGGAGTTCCAATCAAGTTGATATCATCAACGTATACATCAATTAGCAAATCCAGAGTTTTCCCTTTTAATGAATATCCCTGACTTGTTAAGTATTCACTGAGACGATTGTATCACATTCGTCCAGATTGTTTCAAGCCATACAAGGATCGATTAAGTTTTAGTGAATACATATGACATGGTTTATCTACTGATGACTGAAAACCTTCAGGGATTTTCATGTAAATATCAGTGTCTAATTTGCCATATAAATAGGCAGTAACCACATCTATTAGATGCATGTCGAGCCCTTCAAGGACTACCAGACTGATCAAATACCGAAAGGTAATTGCATCCATAACAGGAGAATATGTCTCTTCATAGTCAATCCCAAGTTTTTGTGAAAAACCTTGTGCCACTAGTCTCGCTTTATAGCGAACGACTTCACCTTTCTCATTTCGCTTACGCACAAACACCCATTTACAGCCAACATGACTGATATTAAATGGTGTTCGAACTGCAGTTCCTAGAACTTTGCGTTTAGCTAGAGATTGTAATTCTGCTTGGATTGCCATTTTCCATTTTGGCCAATCATTCCTTTGACGACATTTCTCTATAGACTGTGGTTCAAAACCATCATTATCTAAGGCAATGTCAGTAGCTATTCTGAATGAAAATATGTCGTCAACAACCATTGTATTACGATACCAAACTTCTCTGCTTGAAACATAATTTATGGAAATTTCCTCGTTTTGAGGTTCCACTGTTTCCGTCAAAACACTCTCCTCGTCAGAAGATTTATGCTCAGAGAATTCGGACGTATCTTTAATAGTCTCTTTAAGAGCACTATCTTTCAATGATTGAGATTGGATTTTCCTCTTTCGAGGAACATAATATTCTGAACCAACTGGTCGTCCACGCTTAAGGCGTGCTTTATACGATTCATTTGCTACCACATCCACGGCTTGTCCTATAGGGACAACAACACGTGCCAGAGCATTTTTAGCTGGTACGTTTGAATTCATTATTTTTGTTGTATCTGCAAATGCATCAGGCATTTGGTTAGCAATGTTTTGAAGATGTAAAATCTTCCGCACCTCTGTTTCACATTGCTTGGTGCAAATGTCAAGATGAGATAAATCTGGTGTATACCATGATAAATCACGCTGTTTTTCAAGCGGTAGCTTTTCTCCCCCTAACGGTGGGAAAACTAGCTCATCAAAATGGCAATATGCAAATCTTGCAGTAAAGACATCCCCTTTTAATGGTTCAAGATATCTAATACTACCTATGTCCCTAATTAGATGACCTATACCATAAATAAGTGGAGTAATAGATTAGTATTATTATAAGAAATATGTAAAATTTGATAGCCATATTTATATTCATTAGGTGTTTTAAAATGCTTTCCAATGATACAAAGTTTACGAAAATCCATTGTATAGTTTGAGAGGTAAATCATTTCTAAATTTACTAGTAAATTTTAACTAGGCCATCTAATTAGGGACGGAGGGAGTAATAGATAGTGAATTAAAACCAACATAAATCCCAAGTCGACGTTGTGGGCCAAACTTGGTGCGTTGTGGTGGTGCTATAGGAACATAAACAGCACAACCAAAAACACGCAAATGAGAAATGTCGGGTTGATTACCTAACACATGTTGCAAAGGAGAGCATTGATTATTTGCGTATGGTCAATAACGTACCAATGTAGCAGCATGCAAAATAGCATGTCCCCAAGCAGAAACTGGGAGCTGAGTTTTCATTAACATAGGTATCGCAATGAGTTGAATGTTCTTAATGAACGATTCAGCTAAACCATTCTGTGTATGCACATGAGCAACAGGATGCTCAACATCAATACCCAAAGACTGACAACATGCATCAAAAGTTTTTGAAGAAAACTCTGTTGCACCATCAAGACGAATAGACTTGATGGAATAATCTGCAAAATGAGCACGTAATCTAATAATCTGAGCAAGAAACTTAGAAAATGCAAGATTACGTGTCGAGAGGAGGCAAACATGCGACCATCTAGCAGATGCATCAATTAGAACCATAAAGTACTGAAATGGTCCACTTTGGGGATGAATAGGACCACAAATATCACCCTGTATTCTTTTTAAGAAAGTAGGGGATTCATGAACCACTTCCGTCATTGACGGTTTGGTAATCAATTTTCCCAAAGAACAAGCAGTACAACCAAGTTCTTTGTTAAACAGAAGTTTCTATAAAGGATGTCCATGACAGTTTTTGACTATTCTACTCATCATAGTAGAACTTGGGTGTCCGAGCCGATCATGCCAGAGCATGAAAGCATTCAGGTCATAAAACTTTTGGCTTATGACAAAATAAGATTCAACCTTTTGAATCTTTGTAAGGTACAACCCAGATGCGAGAGCTACAAGCTTCTCAGCAACGTGTTTTCCACACGAATTTGATGAAGTAATATGCAATACTCCATATCGTTCTCATCTTCAGTTTCTAAGTGATAACCATTACGACGTATATCTTTAAAACTCAACAGATTCCTTTGAGATCCAGAGGAATATAAAGCGTCGTTAATAGTGAATATGGTACCACCTGGTAATGAGACACTTGCTCTACCAGAACCATCTATAAGACTGGATGAACCAGGGATGGTATTGATATTAGCCTTGAAATTTTTCAAGGTAACAAAGTATTTGGTACTTCGAAATATGGAATTTGTCGTTCCACTATCAACAAGACAAATGTCACCATCTGATTGACCCTTTGAGTCCATTCCTCTTCAAAATAAAGAAGGTGTAAAAAGAGTGCACAACATGTTCTAGCAAAAGATGTATATATCACATATACATATACATATTATACATAAGCATACATATTATACATAAGCAAAGCAAAAGCAATATAAACAAAAAAAAAACTAAAACAGTTACAAGGTGCCGGTTTAATTTGCACTAAATAAACCATGAGTAAACTGATCGAAATCACTTTTGTACTTAGTGCCTTCAAAATCAACCAAGTAGATAGCAACATCTAGCTTTGGAGATTTGGTGGAAACACTAGATTCAGCTAGATTCATCTCTGCTTTTGCTGCCTTCTTCTTTTCATTCTTCATGAAAAGTTCACCGAGATAATCAGGAGTTCGACAAGTTCTATACCAGTGGTTGTTATGACCACAACGAAAGCAATGCTGATCTTTGTCAGTTTTCTTGGAAGGATTGACAGCTAATTCCTTCCCTTTTGCTTGTTTCGCATCCTATCGTGTTCCTTTTTATACGGATTACCATGAGTATTTTTGTTCTTTCGACCTCCACGTTTACCAGAGTCGCGTCCATGTCCGGAGTAAGATGTTTCATTTACTTCTGGCACAGGAGCAGAACCACAATGATGAGATTCATGATTTTTCACCAGCAATTCATTATTTTGTTCCGCTAGGAGAAGGACACCAATCAACTCTGAATATCGAGTGAAACGCCGTTCACGATATTGTTGTTGAAGTACGATCTGAGACGAATGGAACGTACTGAAAGTTTTCTCCAGTTTAGACTCTTTTGTGACCGTGTCACCGCACAACTGTAATTGTGCAGTAATTCTGTACAGTGCGGAATTGTAGTCTGAAACAGATTTAAAGTCCTGGAATCTCAGATGAATCCATTGATTTCTAAGGTTTGGCAACATGACCACCTTTAAGTGATCATATCTTTCTTTCAAGGAGTCCCATAGTACTTGGGGATCCCGGCATGCCATAAACTCATCTCTGTGAGTTGCGGAGAGGTGTCTGCGCAGATCCGCTGCAGCACAAGCACGTTCACTTGCCATGCTATCTCCGTTCCTGATCGTGTGACCAAGATTTTTAGCTTCAAGATGCAATTCAACATCGAGCACCCAAGAAATATGATTCCCTCCATTAGGCAAAAGAGGAGTAAACTCAACTTTAATTAAATTCGACATCGTAAGGTTAACCAAACTTACTTTTTGTACGTCGACTACAACTTGAAATAGCTAAGCAAACTCTTTTCTTTCTTTTTCTATTTCTGTTAAACAATACTTTAGAGCAGCAACTTTAGAACAAGCAAGTCGTGCTTTGTTAACCAAAATTTTAGAGCAATAACTTTAGAATGAGCAAGTCGTGCTGATAATGTATAACATTTCCAAAGTAATATTAACAATAATTAAAGCAAGTACTAATTAACCATTAAACTCAAAATAGATATCAAGAGAAATAATAAGGGAGAAGAGAGCATTTCTTATTCACTTAAGAAAATTGGGATACTATATACATTAGCTAAGGGAGCTATTTATACAAGTTCTAAAGGTGTTAGCTTGTATACACCACCTAGTTTAGATGTCACACTACATGTAAAGAGTTATGTAGTAATAACACCTCTAGCTTGCAAACCATGCAATTCAACACCCACTAGCTTTAGGTGTTACTCCCATCCAACAAGTAGCTTATTATTGTTAAGTAGCTTATATAAGTTGCTCATGCAAAGTGCTTATACAAGGAGCTTGGTGTAACAATGGTGCTAAGTGGATAGCCACCATATCCATGCACATCCCATGCATTTCTAACGGTACCGACATTTTCTCTTTCAAATAATACAGTACTGTGAATATAATCTAGGGGGATATCAATAGAGGTGTAACAGTAGTGTAACATTCCGTTGTAATAATTGTTAGTATTAATTGTCGACTGAGAATCTACTGACGCTGCAGGTTCTTTCAGTCTTCTTCAAAACCTTTCTTCCATTTCTCTCTCATGTGCTTCGGTCATGGAGACATCAAATAAGTCTACTGCGTCTTCTTCATCATCAACATCACATTTGATTGTGTTCGCTAGATTATCTGGTCTTCTAGTTGCAGTGCTAGTTCTTGTTTGGGGCCTTTCCTTTAGATCAAACTTCCTTTCTCACACCTCGTCAACTCACGATGCTCACATGTACTCTGTAATCTCTCTCTCTCTCTCTCTCTCTCTCTCTCTGTCTAAAGCTTCTGATTACGGGTTTCTCTTAAAATTTTGTACCCAGCATAATATGCATTTTTGTGTAAATTTGCAGGTTCTCATGTTCTTGTAATGGTGATAGGTTTTGTACTCATCAGCGGAGAAGGTAGAGAATAGAAAAACCATTTTAGTAATGTCTCTTAAATGTGGATTATATTGTTTAATTTATGGCATGATTGAATGAGATTTTTTTCCCCCCAGCAATATTGGTGCATAAATGGTTTCCAGGGTCAAGAAATTCGAAGAAATTGGTGCATTTAACTATGCAAGGAGTTGCTTTGGCATCTGGCACTTTCGGAATTTGGACAAAATTTTATTTGGAAAGAAGGGTTTTGTCTAATTTCTACAGTTTACATTCTTGGATGGGTTTGATATGCATCTCCTTGTTTGCTGCTCAGGTAAGCATGTTAACTTGTTTGGTGTTACAGCTTAAAACTCGTAACACACCTTAAGCATTTTTCTTCTTCTTGAAATACACCAAGGTGGTTTATTGGGTAGTTAATTAAAAGTATAATGGGTAATCTAGTCATCTTAATTATGAAATGGCTACATCAGAGTGGGTGTGTTGTTGCTTTACTGGAGCAGCCCCCATTTCCATTTCAAGGTTCCCTTGGAGTAATTGAATGATAGCATAACATGAAAAAAATTACCTGAAACGATAATGGGACCGCATGCAGAGCTGTCCAGCAGCGAGAAAAGATAATCATAGCCCAAGGAAAGCAAATGCGGCAAAAAAAGAAAAGAAAAGTGTAATGATCATGTAGACCGTTGATTTTGAAGGATGTGGATTTAACTTTTCTTATCAAGGGTTTTGGTTCATTTCTCTGGTTAATCCACCACATACCTAATATTATGTACGTTAAGTGAATAGAGACAATAGGATGTGTTTACTTAACTTGATTTGAGCAGCATTCCTGGTTGTGACACATGACATAGCGCTCATGTGCACAGACAACTGCAGCCAGGCTGAATATATTTTCATTTGAGAAGTTCAATCTGGCCAATTCTGCAGTCTTGATGTTTGTTTTGTTTTCCACCTTTATTTGTTATGTTGAGTATGAAAACATTGGTTCCTGCTCATCTCTATATTCACATGTTTGGTCTCTATAGAACATCCTAGACCACTGTATAATTGTTGATACTTTAGTAGGTTCCAATGTAAGTTCTCAGTTCGAAACTTAAGTTAGAGAACAACTAGACTAAAGGGTGTAAACCAACTGCATGGTTCGGGGTCACTTGTAGTTATGTGGTTATGTGGGTCATTCGTTAACAAAACTCAGCGGCCACTTAGAAAATAAAGGCAAAAAAGAAAAAACTCATGGCTAGGTTCCCTTTTTACCCATGAGGTACTTGATTCTGGTTCTGGTCAAGCTGGTTTGTGGATTTTAAACCGATTGGTTCAACATTGACGCAGCCACATCTTTCTAATCTAGTAATGTCAATTAATTGACAATCAGTCGCCCATGCAATTTTAAGCTGACAGGTTAAATTCTTCTTCTGCTTTTTTGTTGATTATTTTTTATGCTGGAAATCTGAATTGCCGTCCTATGCTCTCCTCCATATATATGTAGCTTCTAGTTCAGGAGATCAAATATCATTGATAGTACAAGGAGCCCCATATTCCAAAAATAGAACTATCTGTACTTGTTTGAGCATCATTTTCCTTTATTTGTGAAATTTGATCTGAGAATAATCTTTAAACAACAACCCACAGTAACAGCATATGCTAACTGTCTGGGAGAGGATATTTTGTAGATTCTTTCGTATCTGTTACATTAACACGAGCTATGTTTGTGTTTCTGAACCAAACTACACTTTCTAGTTTGATTAGTAAATCCTGGGTGTCCTTATCCCTGCTTCCTTCGCCTCTTCTCTCGTTTTGTCTGGTGGCATCTATTTTAAGCTTATCCAATGCTTGATTTTCATGTGAGAGTGTTCTCTTAATCATCTAGATCCTTCTTAAAAAATTCGCAAGTTCTAGAATCTCTTAGCCCCTCGAAAGTTGACGAAAGATCTCATGTGTTGGACTGTAGAATGATGTATTCCAAAGACTTTGGTAGTGTTTTGGGGTTTCGATGAGTCTTTGTGTGGTGAGGGGAACATTCCCACAGATAATGGATGTTCCTGAAGTAGGGTTACAAGGCAAAAATGAGAGGAAGAATGGTAATTGCAGATTCAGCTTATTTTTATGGATCATATTAGCATGCCATGTCATACAACATTTACAAGATGTCAGCATTTGTTCATTGCTAAGTTTGTTTTGCTGCTGTAGTCAGCATTTGTTCATTGCTATTTACTTTGCTGCTGTGGTAATAATGTGCTGTCTGATTACAGGTTCTAGTTCAGTTAACTTCTTAGAGTAGGTTAAACATATAGAGATGACTATTTGCCATACACACGTTTAATAGCACCCGTACGTTTTTACACTACTGGAAGTGGAATTTGCTTTTGACACTTAAACGATAGATGAAGCACACAGTTAAACGTTAGATGAAGCAAAATGATGATTGCAAAATCTTGTGGTTTCAATCATCTTGGTGTGGAATTTGCTTCAATAATGCAAATTTCTTGGTTGGTTATGACTAGTGACTATTCTGGTGAAAGAAAATCATTTGACGTATGTAACAAAGAAGTTAGTGTAAAACTGATTGATTCTCATAACCAAAGAAGCTTCACAAAAAATCTTAATGCTCATAAAAATCTTTAATGTGTGACAAGTCAGATTGAACATCCTCTTTCTTTTGTTCTTTGTAATGTGCAGTGGTTAATGGGGTTCTTTAGCTTTTGGCATCGAGGAGAGGAGCGAACCACAAGGATAAGGGTGGCACCATGGCATGTGTTCCTTGGGCTCTATGTATATGGATTAGCCATTGCAACAGCTGAGGCGGGTCTACTTGAGAAGCTCACATTCTTAGAAGCAAAAAAGAAGGTTCTCAAACATTCTCTGGAGTCAGTGGTGGTCAATAGTTTAGGACTAGGGTTAGCTTTACTTGGTGGCATTATAATACTGACTGCTGTTTCTACAGGGAATCAAAGTATTCCGACTAAAATCGTATACTCAAGTACGAGCAAGCGGTCCTCATCATAAATACAATATTTTTCAATTTGTACTGTAAAATACTTCCGGGAAGAAATTTCTAGCCCTTGGGTAGGTTTTAATTATGATGGAGATGTTGAGATCCTCCCTATGTGTTGTATCCACCAAACACAAAGTAAGCAGTAGTAACAATTGAAATAGTTATTGTTGTATCTCGACTAACTTGGTCTTTTATTTTCTTGTACATTTTGTAGATCAGTAGATATATAATAGCCATATGAACATGATTTAAATGTTTTGAGTTTTGTGAGATTAAATGGCCTTGGTGTAGAGATCGTCAATCATGGTTTCCAACGGTCCTTAATTCTCTGGTTAAGGATGCATGTTGATAATGGTTAAGGATGCATGTAGGGTTGACATTTGACATGGTATGCTGTGAGCATTCACGGTGCTGGATGCTATAATTGGCTAGTTTGAGGCCTACCCTATTTATCTGAGGCCAATTTGAATTTTGTTTCCAACCAAATGGAGGATAAGGGGTGGCTAAATCGGATGAAATTACCGGATTGCTTTCCATTAAAACCTAATCTATATCATTTCTATTTGATTTCCATCTCCATCAACAACCGATTCTTCTTTTCATTTTCTCCTTTTTTATTTCATTTTCAAAGTAAAATATCGTCGATTATCAACGATTCAAAAGACGCTTAATCGTTTTTCTTTTCCTATATAATGTTGAAGCCATCAAGATTTAAACAAGCCAGTGGAGTTACTTATCCAAGTGGGAGCGATCCAAGAATTGCTCAAGCGATTCGAAATAAAGAATCGAGGAAAAAATGGTCACTGAAGACGAACAAAATCGGAGCGCAATAGAAGAAGAAGATACGGCTCTAATCAGGTACTTTTCCATCTACCTAATCCTCTAAATTAGGTTTTAATGCATTCACTCAGGAATTAAAAAATTTCAAATCAAGGTTACGTGGGTTTAAACAGAATCGGACTATGCTCATGTCCACGTAGACTGATTCTTAAAAAACGGATCCCCTTGTTGACCGATTATTCATGATATGTTTTTTGGTTGAAAACATCTAACCAGATGCGGTCGATATTCATGCCCACATCGACCGTTTCTGGTATGAAAGAAATAGACGTGTTTCTGTTGGTCATTTTTGATAGAATCGGTTTATGTGAATGTTTTCAAATCTATAATCGATTTATATCAGTGCTTATATCGAATGATTCTGAGTGGAGAAAAAGCCCAAATTTTATGAACAATAGTCGGTGCATGTGCATCGAACGATTTCGTGGTGTAAATTGCTAGGAACCGATTTATATAGATGTATCGTGATGACCGATCGTGATGACCCATGCCGACAGACGTTAAAACACATACAGATAACAATAACTTCCAAAGTTAAATGACCGTATTGTTGTTTATTTATCGAGCATGCCAGCACACTGTATCGACATTGTCCTATATTTATTGAGTACGCCGACATATCAATTATCGACGTTGTTTTGTAGTGAATGTTCTATGCCGTCAGTGTTTCAAATTTGTCAATAGTTTTCAGTTCATTTCGCTCATATGTCGGCACTGTCTGAAGAATTTCGAGCATGCTGGAACCATTGTTCGACATAGACATATTTGTTTTTTCTATGCTTGCTTATAGTGTTTTTCAACTAATTTTCTTCTCTTTTGTTTCTATTATTGTGACATATGATGAGCCAACGCCTGCAAACCGCTGGGTCGGGATACGTCGGAGTACTATATAAATTATCCAGTAGGTTACCAAAAACTTAGCTCACGTAGTATTTTGACTTGTTTTGAACTTTACTTAGGGATTGCGTATAATCTCCCGTGTTTGTCCTTATGTAGAGAATAAAAAGTAAACAAGATGCAATTAACTGGGCTGTGAACACGGCTTGTAATAATATGTGTGTGCTGGTGAGGAACACTCAAGGTTCAGATACTCGGTCTGAGATGGTTTGCGAGAGAAGTGGGTCATACAAGAAGAAGAATAACCACAATAAAAAGGATTATGTATATCCAAAGAAGACTATTAGGGTATACAAGACTCATACGAGGAAGTATGAATGTCCCTTTAAGCTTGTATTCCATTTGAGAGGAGGTGAATGAAAAATAAACATCTTTACTCTTTCCTTTCTTAATGCCATCATCTTTATTCTTCGTTTTCTTATTTTCCTTGGATTTAGCCTTACATCAGAAGACATATAAAAATTAAACAACAAACAATAATCATAGCTGTAGCAGGCATAGATCTGCTCAATACCGGCATTGAAGCACCAAACGCCGGCATTGTATATACAATGTCGAGCATGCTGAAAAGTCAATTCCACCATTGAAATAAAAAAACAAACTACGCCGGTTATCATACAAAACCTACAGAGTTTTCTGTATACTATAACATATACGCCGGCATAGTAAATACACTTCAAACCAATGCCCGCACCGCACCCGACATTAAATGTCGACAATGTCGGTAGGCTTAACATTCCTGAATAGTTTTATGGTTCTTTTCTGTACACTAAGTGAGCAATGCCGGTATATAAGCTAAATTTACAAACAATGTCGAAAACCAATACCGACATGGTATTCAACCTAAAATCAATGTCGGAAATAAACATGCAATATCCGGTGGTTTTTGATATCGTATCTACATGGTATTCATATTAAAATCAATGTCGTTTAAATACTAATTTCATTACCGAAATTGACCGCAACTGAATTTTTCCAGGTAGGGTTTGCGATTCTAACCTAAACCCACCACTATAAATCAACTGAAACACTTATACAACGATTAAAATTCACGTATCTTCTCACATAATCCATTTGTGCGAGAGTTTGATCGTCCGATTCCTCTTCTTCTTCAAAAGCGATCCGACTTAACCTCTGTTTTTGAACTTGTTGTGCTTACGATTTTAATTGTGGATTTGGTTTATTCCGTGGAGGCATGTTTATAGATTCTAGTAATCAAGGAAGAAAATAGACGATGAAATCGTGTTAAAGATGAATGAACGATGAAATATTTTTTCTTTCTAAAACCTAACTTACCATGCCGGCAAAGGGAGAAAAAGAGAAGGAGGATATGATTTTTGTTTAGATGAAAGGGCAGCATAGTCATTTACTTAGCAGGAACTATTGGATGAGAATATTAATTCATATCCCCAATTGCGTGTTCTTAATAAACATAAATGCTAAAAAAAACGCTTAAAAGGCAAATCTTCAACCGCTCAAGGTGTTTTTCTCCATGCGGTTGCCGCTTAGTACCCATTGTCTCCCACTCTTTCGATCCAATAAGTGTATAAATGATTATTGAGGAATGAGTGAGTGTTCTCACTCCATAATTACACCTAGTTTGATCAAATCCAGTGAGACTCATTCGTTGAATGAAAACCCTCACTCCATAGCCCTCGCTCTCAGCAATCAACCAATCGTGAGAAAATAGGTGTTCTTGTTGGTGCTTCAAATTCCTTCAAATATAGAACTTGTATCCGAGTGGGCTGGAGCTGGACATACTTTAGAACGGGCTTGACCAGAGACGAGACGACAAAATCAAGTTCTCACTTCTTTTCACTGGAGTTGTGACTTACTCTCTTTCTCTCGCTCTCTCCCATCACACAACCTAGAAAATGAAAACCTAGTTTATTGTGAAAAATAGAATTCCGAATCAAGATTACAGAAATGAGTTATTGTCTACAATCTTCATCATCACCCTTTCTCCTTATTCATCGAAACTATCGCTATGATTTGCTTCGTACTTGTCATGTTTCCTCAATTTTTTATTCTTCGAATCCACTTATCAATTTCGGAATCTCCAAACATCGTAAATTACGTTTATATGCATCAGTTAGTGAAACAAAGCTTGAAGCTTCTTGGTTGCCTTCTGAAAGAAATGCAAATGATGGTTTTGGTGGTTGGGCAATTATTGAAACTGATACTAATCAAAATGGAGACAAAAAGAAGAAAGGTAGTATTGTTTTTACTTTATTTTAGTTTGTTCTTGAAGCATCTGATTATTTTACTCTCAGGGGTTCGGAAAAAATTCGATTCTGAGATGGGTTTACTATTTTTGTGCAGGTTTTCCAAGCTTTCTCTTAGTGGGTCTTGGAGCTTCTGTTGCAATTCTGCTTGCTACCGTTTCTTATTTCTCATTTTCAAAAAAAGGTACTTCAAAGATTCTCTTACGTTACTGGGTACTCAATTCAATTAGGAATTTTATATAATGTCTCGAGAGAACCTTATTATTGATTACTGAAATGATTTCAATACTGGGGAATAAAGGATCAAACTCTTAAGCCTTGATATTTGATTACAAGAAAGAAACTGAATTGTGGGTTTTGGTGTCAGCTGTTGTTGTTTTTTTCCCTTCTCCGGAGCAAGAAAAATACTCCCTCCGTACTAGTTTACTTGCCAAAATTGAGTTTTTTTTAACAAAAGTGTACCAAAAAATTACTATATTTCCCACTAAAATTATCTAATTATCAAGAAAGAAATAAAAACTAGGATACAAAAACTTGTATATTAAACAAGTGATTTGAAAGATTGATGGTGTATGTGGAAGTAATTTGAATTTGTTTCAAGTTTTTGCAAAATCCTATTTTGGCAAGTAAACTAGGACGGAGGGAGTAGAAGATATTTGTTGGAACCCTCGAAATTCGACGGTGCTCTTGAACTTACAGTTTCTTCCTTTTCAGGTTTTAGGGTTCAGTTTAGTTCTCCACTGCAAAGGGTATCTCAGTCCACCAGTCTACATGAAGTTGCTGACTCCAATGTGTCCAACGTGGAGCCTATGGTTAAAGACTCAAGTTTAGAGAATGTAGCTGATATAGCAAATGATCATGTGCCAGGTACTTCATTGTAGAGCTTTTAACTGCTGTGTTATTTTCACATTGTTGTTTTTACAATACACGCTGTTTTCTGGTTCATCATATTGGTGGTTCTGAAAATATATGACTAGATCACTTTAGAAACTTGATTAGGCGTTGTGCAAAATGGCCAGCTTTGGCTTGGTTCTGTTCAACGATATGCCCCTAATTTTTTATTTTTTCCCTCTCACGGTAAGCCTGCTTGTCGCAAAAAGCGAACTTATGTTGTTCATACATTCATATTGTGACCTTAAGCCAACATCTTATACTGCTTCATATTCCTGATGTGCTTCATGTCATTATAAAATTTCCTAACTGGTGTCGGATTTCTTCATCTTCAGCTTCAATTGAAAAGCTCCATCGAGTAGTTATTCCAGCTGCTGTGGATTCCACCCAACAGGAAGCTATTCTGCTGTTGAAGAAACTAAAGGTTTGTTATCGTGAACTAATTTTTGTACCAACAATGCATGGCGTGCTGTGTTAACTATGATTCTCATTGTGCTCTTGAGAAACATTTTAGAGATGGTGCCAAGCGAAAATGGTGAAAACATGCTTAGAAAGGCGTGCATCAAGATACCTAAAAACAGTTCATCCATTTTAATAACTAGATACTAATAGCAAGTATGTTTGTGTTCAATCTATATAAAGCGAATGATACTTTAGGTCCAGGTCTAAGCTTGGTTTCTGAATTGGATGTAAGGTATGCAGATCGTTGAAGATGATATCAAAGCTCATGAGCTTTGTACCAGAAGGGAATATGCAAGATGGTTAGTCAAAGCAAATTCAGTGTTGGAAAGGTAATAAATAATGAATGAATGCTCTTATGGCTCACTGTATTAACCTGTAGATAATTTAAGGATATTGTATATATATATATCAAGACTTAGTAACATTCCCCGTGTGTGTTTAGGAACCCAAAGAACAGGATCTCACCTTCCATGTTATGTGCTGGGTCAGTGGTTGAAGCTTTTGATGATATGAGTCCTGAAGATCCGGACTTTTGGTCCGTGCAAGGTGAGGTGTAGACCTTGTATTCTACTGTTTTATGCTTCAATAAAATATAGTTAATTCAAATTATGCTGCCTGTGTGTTTAAAAATAAAAAAGCCCTCGCGGAGGCTGGCCTTGTACGAAGCAAGCTATCAATCAAGTCCAGTATTCAGAACGAAACTGTTAATTATCTTCCTGAAAGGTACCTCAAGTTATGCTCCCATTGAGATCTGATCTTACCTTACATTTTCATTGTTTTGGTAACTACATATCCTGATTCTGTGATTGGTAAACCATTTCCTTATGCTGCAGTTTTATTTCCCGGTTTGATCTCTTGAACTGGAAAGCACAACTGGATTATTCATCGATACGTGGGATAGAAGAAAAGGTACCATAACTAATTGTTACTCTTCTGACTTCTCATGTGCGTAGTCCTTCATAGCTCTTAAAGCCTGACTTATCTGCAGTCCAGATGTCTAGGAAGAAAGTTAATTTAATGGATGTGAAGGCAATCAGTGATGATGCATCAGTGGCTCTTTTCATGGACTTGGAAGCTGGCGACAACAGTGTGCTGAGAAAAGTTTTTGGTATGTTTCTCTCCATACACAAAACTCATAGATACACATGTTTGTTGTACATGTTACTTGTCTAAAATGAGTATTTTCCTTGCTCAATGATGAGGTACAGTTATTTCATTCATCTTTGCATATTGTTCTACAGGGCAGAGTCGGCGATTTCAACCAGATAAACCTGCAACGATAGCCCAAGCAGCTGTTGCATTAACTAGTGGTAGGATGACCTCTGAAATTATTACTTTGCTATCCAGTATGGAAGCTGAAGAGTTATCGCGAAAAGTGGAAATGGAAGTAATCAGGTCTGACTTGCTAATGAGAGGAGATATACAAAGCTTTTGGGATGTGAAGATGAACAAAGTGAAAGCCTGTGCTATAGAAGCAGAGAAACACTTTCAAACAGCACTTCTTAACCTGGAGCAGGAGAAGAATCTTCAAGACAAGTTTCAGGGCGAATATTTGAAAGAGAAAGCAGCTCTCGACTGTCAGAGGCAGTTACTTCTTTGCCTCAAGGAAGAAGTCAGTGAAATGTCAGAGAGGCTAGAGTCTGAGAAAACTACTTTTTTGGCTGAGCAGAAAGATTTAGAGATAGCGCCCCTTGATTTAAAGGCTAAGCAAGAAGAAATAATTGAGGTCAAGTCAATACTAGAGGCTGAGATAGAAGCACTCCGAATTCTTAGGTAAGTCTAACTTTTCACTTTTCCTTCTTATTTTGAAGTTTACTTCCACTTGGTCAACTAGTAAGTTTGTGCTCATCCTCATCATCAGACTTTTTTTTTCGTCAATTGATAGCACAATCATTTTCATCCTGTCAGACATATTACAATATGAAGAAAAGCAATCTATATACTTTGGTGTAGTTCTAGTTTGAAACTTGAGAAGGTGGCTGCCATTTCAGATTTTTCTGCTTACACCACCAATTTTACCACCAATTTTATTTTTGAGGTCTTGCTCACTTTATTACAAGAGCACTTTTACTCTTTCTTATCAATATTGCTGTGCATCTTTAACAGTTTAGAGCTATGTAGTGAAAGTAAAAACATTCTGTATCACAGAACAGTGTGTTCGATGTATATTGACTGAAAGGTTTCATTCATCTAACTTTTATGATGAATAGCATATCATGTCTTCTGCTTGTTAGGGGGGTTTTCTGATTTCATTAAAAGGTATCTTTGAATCCAAAATAGTGGGTATTTTATTGTAGGTATTTGAACCCAAAATAGTAGGTATGACGTGTACAAATAGTGGGTTTTCTCTTTTATCGAATGATCCTTACCAGTGAAAGAACCTTGTGCAGGTCTTGGGTTGAAGATGAAGCAAGGCGTAATCAGGCACGTGGGCAAGTTCTTGAACAGGTTGGAAGGAGATGGAAATGGGATGAATAGGATTAGTGCGGTATCTTTAGTATAAGATTATTTTTTTTTTGATACTAAAAGAAATTTTCGTTACTGAAGAGATCGAGTTACAGATAGATTATCCTCCAGAATTGCTTTTTCTGCAAAAGGTGGTGGATCTGTCTGCATAGATGCATTTTCCGTTTTCATAAGTACCTGCAAAATTACGGATTATTAGGCCTATTCCTGTATGATGAACGTTATTAAGCTTTTTATAGGAAGCATCACAACAAAAAGAGAGAGAAGGTGTTGGTGGAGGTATCCAGTGAGACATAGGTCTCATATTTCCTCGAACTGAAACAGATTCAGTGTTAACTCTCATCTTCATTTTCTTTCCCGTGCAATCGTTTAGAAACTGAATACGTTTTATAACACCCACTGGGTTTGGCCTGATTTCCTGAAAGACACAGTCAAAGCGCGCGTTCCATATCTCCCATGCAGTATTTGCCATCCTTACAATCCAGTCATCTACTAGGTTGGATGTTGTATCTGTGAACCAGCTCTTTATCCACTCTTCCACGTTTTTACCAGCTCGATGGATACGTTGGCTTGCACCGGGGACTGTCAACCAAATTGCTCTTGAGAAAGAACACTCGAACAGAATATGGCTTGTTGTTTCCACAGCTTGATGACACATCTTACAAATGTCTCCTCCATAATTAAAGACTCTGGCTAGTCTGTCATTGGAGGGAATGATATCACAGATGCACTTCCATAGGAAATGCTCAACCTTAGGAAGTGTATCTAAATTCCATAGAACCTTCCAAAATCTAGCTGTTACCTCATTGTACTGAAGAGTATTATTATGCTTAATATCCAATAGTTTCCTGTAAGCTGATTTTACAGAGAACTGGCCAGTTCTTGTGAGAGTCCACACCAGTCTATCTTCATTCGTGAATGGGATATGAATATGTAGAATGATTTCTGCATCATCTTGTGTAAAAAATTGTTGAACCAACTGAACTTTCCATGCCTTAGTGTCTTGGTCAATCAAGTCTGAGACTAGGATATAGTTGCTTGCTTCTTCAGTTTGAGACTGCAGGGATAGGAGGTGTAAACTTACACGGAATCCATTTATCTGACCATATATGAACTTTACTGCCATTCTCAATAACCCGGAAACTGAATTCTCGAATAAAAGGCATGATGTTGAAGATGCTTTGCCAGGTCCAAGTGGAATTTTTCTTTTTCTTTGCGTGCAAGGCATTACTGTTTTGGTAGCAACATTTCTTTAGTGCTTTTTCCCAAAGCTGATCCTGTTGGTTACATAATCTCCAAGCTGTTTTAGCTAACATAGCTTGATTGAAGCAAGAGAGGTCTCGGAAACTCATACCTCCATGGCATTTATCTTTACCAACGCTAGGCCTAGAGAGTAAACATATGCCTTTGCCATCTTTTCTGTCCCACCAGTAGTTACGCTGAACTTTTTCCATCTCCTTAAGAGTTGTCTTCGGGATTTTGAAGACATTCATTTGATGAGAAGCCATTGTGTTGAGGACATTTTTAACCATCACAGACCAACCAACTTGGTTGATGAACTTGCCACTCCACCTTGTCAGTCTAGATCCACTAAGCTAGAACATGAAGAGGTTTTTTTTCCTATTTTGAAAAAGAGGTATAGCCAAATATCTTTCTTCAAGCGACATTTTCTTCATTCTGAGTCTTCTTAATATTATTTTGCAGTGACGCGAATGTATATGTCTCAAGAAGAAGACTGCAGATTTTGGAAGTTGATTTGTTGCCTCGAGATTGCACTGAATTTGTTGATGATATCAAGCAAATTATTCGCATTATGAATATCCGCTTTCGCAAACAACAAGCAGTCGTCTGCAAATAAAATGTGAGTGACTTGTGGTGCATTCTTAAATATTTTGATGCCTTGGATTTTCTTTTCTTGTTCTGCCTTTGCTAGAGCTCTTGTAAGAACTTCCATTGTAAGCAGGAATAAATATGGTGACTGTTAGAGCACTGCTTGGTCGAACTCGCAAGCGTTGCTATCGCAAGCTTGTTTGTCAAGTTTAGTTGATCAAAACTATGTACTTGATTTCTAGACTACTTATAGCTATGTCTCGGATTAGGATAGAATGTGTAGTTGAGCTTTAGACTTCACGACGTTCATCGATTGAAGACAAAGATCTACTGAGGAGAGCTTGGAGGAACTTCATCAACAAAATTTATATGAAGACTAAAACTTATTTGTCACTCAGAAGTCTATTCTATTCTATTTCCTAATGAGACTAAGTCGTATAGCTATATAGACTTTCAAATTATACACATTTGAAGATTTCGTGCTGAGTTTATCTCGCTTATCTATTTCTCGAAATATGAGTTGAAAGATTTTTGCTTTATCTATGTTCATCATATTCTTGACGAGTTTACTTGGAGACAATTTATTTGTTGGAAACTTAACATAGAGTCAAAAGATGATCATGTGAAAATTGCCTTGAAACATCTTACATGATTTGTGTGAGACAATCATTTGATGTCGACTTGGAAAGTTTCGTATTGATCATTCAATCACTTTAAAATTACTTGAAGCTAATAGTTTTTGTGAGACAACTATTGTCATCTTCTAAGGATGTTTCAATGATTGAAATGGGAGTTTAGAACAATTAACCATGTCTGGATACAACACAATACGCGTACCTAGTATGCAAACTATTTTGTTATGATTCAGGTCTGGGAACCTTGTTTGCGTACCTAGTATGCGAACCGTTTTATCTGTAAAGATCTAGAAACCTTGTTTGCGTACCTAGTATGCGAACGGTTTCACCTGAGTTGGGTCCGGGACAGCTGGTCGCGTAACTAGTATGTGAACGGCTGGACAAGGCCAAGGTTCGGAGCTGTTGTTTACGTACCTGTTTTGCAAACACATTGGTTAGTCTTTAAAATCGCTAAGTATGATTCTCATACTCATGAACTTAGACATTTATGAATTAAGGAACAATTAGTGAAAATCATGGCTTAATGTTCATGAATTGATTCTTGTATAAGTACTTTGTACGATTACGAATCAATCTGATTTTGTTTCAATTTGTTCATATATATTTCTATGAGATAGTGAAAAATTGATTTGATTGTCTTTCATGTTTGATTGATCATCATGTTTGATCTAGAAGTGTTAGATTAATACGGATAAGACAAAAGTGTGCTTATGGCTAACTTCGGTTAACTGTTATTGAGCCAACTCAATATACACGTTTAGGTACGGTTACCAAAATCTAAATGAAGGTATATTTAACAAGCTAAGACCATCTAACTGTGGAAATTACTTACTTAATTCCTAAGCATACTTAGCTTGAATCTTAAATCAGGATTTCATCTAACGATGAATATTGAATGCTTTGTTACTAAGCTATCTTGGCTTTATTTGAAAGCAAACCCTGATTTGAAAGTCTATATAAGGGAGAACTCTAGTAACTAGAAAAGCTAATCCCGACACTTTCTTGTGTTCTAGTTGCAAACTAGAGTCGATTCTCCTTTAACCTAGGTTTTTCCAAAACCATATTAGGTTAACGACTTGAAGACTTCATTTGGGATTCGTGAAGCCAGGTCCAACTATTTTCTTTGTAGTTGTGTATTATGATCTTACTTGTTCTGTCGTGTTGAGTACTATCTTCTCTAAGATTTGCTCGAGATTTATCTCCGATAGGTAAGATATAAAAAGTAATCACAAAGTTCTTCGTCTTAGACTTTGTGGTTCTACAGTAACTTCTTCTACCACCATATAGTTAAGTTATTGTGAGGTGATTGATATTTCTAGGCTGCTCTTCGGGAGTACAAGACCGGATTATCAATTGGTTCCTGTTCATCTTGATTTTTCATAAGACGGAACAAAACTTCGTAGGTACTTTTGTGGAAGACAGATTTACCTATCAGAATAGACTTATCTGTGGGAGACAGTTTTGTTTATAAGTCTTCGAATTTGGGTCGTAGCAACTCTTAGTTATGGGTGAGATCAACTAAGGGAATCAAGTGCGCAGAATCCAGCATGGTTCTAGAGGCGTAAGGAAAGCGACTGTACTTGTGAGACTTGGTTAGGGCTCAACTACATTCCAGTCGTAAGTTAACTTGTAGTAGGCTAGTGTCTGTAGCGGCTTAATACAGTGTGTTGTTCAATCAGGACTAGGTCCCGGGGTTTTTCTGCATTTGCGGTTTCCTCGTTAACAAAATTTCTGGTGTCAAAGTTATTTCTTTTCCGCATTATATTTTATATAATTGAAATATCACAGGTTGTGCGTAGTTCAATCAGTTGATAAATCCGATCTTGTTTGTTGGATATAATTTGATTGACACTTGGGCATTGGTCTTTGGTACCGTCCAAGTTATTTCTCATATCAATCAGGCTCACAAATTTCTATCTGTTAGATTTGCTGATTGCATTGAGAAATATAGATAAAACTCTTTGATATCTTTATTGATGAAGCTTTCCTTTAAGTTGGTGCTCTCGGAATTATATTAGAGTTTAGTCCATACAGATTGTCGAACGAATTATTGGGTGTGTTTGTTATACCCCCACTTTTTCAGTGACAATGGGTCGCCTTGAAGAATCCCCCTTGATGGTTTGAAAGACTTGCACGGTGAGCCATTTAAAAGGATCTATATCTATGTTGTGCTGGTACATTCTCGCACCAGTTGACTCCATTTGCTATAAAAACCCAGTTTCTCCATCACATTATTAAGAAAGTCCCATTCCACACGATCAAAGACTTTACTTATATAGAGTTTCAAAGCCATGAAGCCTTTTTTAGTTTTTTTTCCTCTTCATGCAATGTATTAGTTATTGGGAAAGAGTGATGTTGTCGCCAATTTGTCGTCCTGGAACGTATGTCGCCTTCATAGGAGATATGATTTTTTCTAGATGATGCTTTATCCTAGTTTCCATGATCTTCGTGATGAGTTTGTAAGTGCAATTTCATAAAGAAATTGGCCGATTTTCTCCAGGAGTGTGAGGCAGGTTTGTCTTTGGTATTAAGCACAAGTTTGTCTTGTTCATTTTTTTTAATATTCTTCCTGACGCAAAGAAGCTTTGAATCATCTTTATAACATCATACTTACAACTGGCCATTAAGTTTGAAAGAAGCCTGGGGGAAAGCCATCCGGACCCAGTGTTGACCATGACTTCAAGTTTTTTAGAGCTTGAACAATCTCAACTTCATCTGGTATCTTCACTACAGCAGCATTAGCTTCGTCATATATGCATGCTGGTAGTAGACTCAAAAGTTCAGTATCATTAGGTGGTTCAGTTGTGTACATGATTGTTAGAGCATTGCTCGGTCGAACTCGCATGTGTTTCTATCTCAAGCATGTTTGTCAATGTTAGTAATCAAAACTATAAGTCTTGATTTCTAGTCTATTATAGCTAAGTCTCGGACTAGGATAGAAAGTGTAGTTGAGCTCAAGGACTTCATAGAGATTCATCATACAAGTAGAAGAACTACTCAAGGAACCGGTGGAACTTCTCGACAAAAAGGTATGTGAAGACTTGAACTTATTTGTCACTCAAAAGTCTATCTACTCTATCTCCTACTTCTTGAGACAAAAAGTCGTATGCTATATATATAGACTTAGATTATATATATTTGGTATTTCGAGCCGAGTATACCTCACCTATCTATATCTCGAAATATGTGTTGGTAAGATTTTTGCTTCGACCAAGTTTATCTTTACCTAGTGACGAAAGTCATGATATGTTTCAATCATCTTGAAAATTGCTTTGACGAGAAATGGTGTAACAACTAATAACGTCCTCTAAGAATGTTTCAATGATTGAAATGAGAGTTTAGATTATATAACCAATGATGGATATAAGCATTGTTATGGAAACACATTTATATATAAGTCATATTCCTTGAACCAAAGTTTGCGAACTTTGTTGATCAAGAGAAACCGGAAGAATGGCTTGTTGCCAAGTCCGCGAACTCAGTCCGCGAACTGCCGAACTTCTCATCCCGAGAAATTCTGCTGGAGTTGACAAACTAGTTGCGTGAGTACCAGTCCACGAACTGTCTCTTGCCGAGATTTTCTGCTGGAGTTTGTAAACTCTGTCTGTTGCTTAAGTCCGCGAACCTAGTGTGCGAACTTAAGAAGGTTATATATCTGAAGATGATTTCTGAACTTAAACTTTAAAAAGACTAAGGAATGCAGTTTGCAAACCATGGCTATAAAAGTTCATGAACCGATTCAAGTGAATCAAATCATCTTTGCTTCAATTGTGTCTTGTGTAGTTACATAAGATTTCCTTGCAATTGAACAACTCTCTAACTAGTTCATTTGAGTCATTTGAACTAGTTATGGTGAAGAAGAACATGGTTGATATGAAATGCTCATATGGCTAACCTTTTGGTTAACTATTGTTGAACCAACAATGTACACGTTTGGGTACGGTTAACAAACCTAGAAGCGTGCAATTTATTTGTGTATAAAAAGCTAAGTTTTTGATCTAACGGTTGATAAATATTAACTTGAATCTAAATCAGGTTTTCATCTAACTGTGAATATTGATTGCTTTGTTACCAAGGCAAAACCCTGATTTGAAAGACTATATAAAGGAGACATCTAGTATTGTGCAAAACTAATCCCCACACCTTACGTGTGATTCTAGTTTGCCTACTAGATTCGGTTCTCCTTTAACCTTTGGTTTTCTTCTTCTAAAACCATGTTAATGACTTAAAGACTTCATTGGGATTGTGAAGCCAGGCTGATACTACTTTTATCGTAGTTGTGTGATTTGATCTTGCATCTTCTGTCGTACGAGTACAATCAGATTAATTGGCTTGAGATTTGATATCTCCGATAGGAAAGATATAAAAAGTAAGCACAAGCATCTTCGCCTTATTGTTTGTGATTCCACAACATCTTGTTTCGCTACCATACGATTAAGATTGTTGTGAGGTGATTGATTAATCTAGGTTGTTCTTCGGGAATATAAGACCGGATTATCAATTGGTTCCTGTTCACCTTGATTATTATCAAAAGACGGAACAAAAACTTTAGGGTTTTTCTATGGGAGACAGATTGATCCTTTGATAGACTTGTCTGTGTGAGACAGATTTGTTTATTGTCAAAGCCTGCGATTTTGGGTCGTATCAACTCTTAGTTGTGGGTGAGATCAGCTAAGGGAATCAAGTGCGCAGTATCCTGCTGGGATCAGAGCCGTAGGGAGTACAACTGTACCTTGGATCAGTGGGAGACTGATTGGGGTTCAACTACAGTCCAGTCCGAAGTTATCTTGGAGTAGGCTAGTGTGTGTAGCGGCTTAATACAGTGTGTGTTCAATCTGGACTAGGTACCGGGGTTTTTCTTCATTTGCGGTTTCCTCGTTTACAAAATTTCTGGTGTCTTTGTTATTTCAATTTCCGCATTATATTGTTTTATCTTTATAATTGAAATAATACAGGTTGTGCGTTAGATCAATCAATTGAAGAATCCGACCTAACGGTTGTTGGTTGATATTGATTGACACTTGGATATTGGTCTTTGGTACCATCCAAGTTATTCCTTGTATTTGATTAGTACTCGCAGTTTCTGTTTGAGGAAATCAAATCAAGAGAGAGATATAAACTCATTGATATACTTCTAATTGATTGAGTCTTGTTGATTTTCTTAAAAGTATATTCTTGTTTGTCCATACAGATTGCTAAGCGAAATATTGGGTGGTGTTGTTAGACCTCCGCTTTTTCAATTGGTATCAGAGCAGGCAAACACGTTAAAGACCTTACAAGTCTGTGTTTGTAGCAATCTGAGTCTGAGGACATAATCTTTTACGCATACCAAGATGCCTCCCAAAGCTTTCAACTATGTCAGTTGTCTTGGGAATACCTCAAAAGATTGTCCTTAGTTGATTATTCTGAATCCCGAGGTAAGAAGATTTACTCATCCTGTGATGATCACTCTTCCTCCAATGAGACATTGAGCACAATGGCAAAAGCTGAAATGGAGCTGACCAGAATCGCAAAAAATTCTACTGAGTTTGTTGATCTTCAGAATCATGATCAACTCATCGATGAATTTGAAAAGTTTATTGATCGATAACGTGTAATCTATAACATTATTGAGTCCTTCTCTAAAGATATTGAGAAACTTCTTCAAGAGAATAATCTACAGCGTGAAAAGATTTATGATCTTGAAAGGATTATCAAAGAAGGCTCAATTAGAGAAAACGGTTGATCAAGACGCATTCATTCGATCTTGAAAGACTTCGTGTTGAAAAAGAGAAGCTATAAGCATCACTTTCACTAGACCATGAACAGTGTGTGACCTTGGAAAAGGAAAATTCTGTTTTAAGGAAAAGTTCTTCTGTTCCAACTGTTCCTCTTGACATACAGTACATGAAGAAATATCCTCCAAAAGAAGATTGTGTCGATAAAAGTTTATATAACTTACAATCTTCTCACAGGGCTGTAAAGTTAAAACAGATGCCGTCTGTTGCGTCTTCTCCACGAAATTGTACCTTCTGTGGAAAAGGGAATCACTATGTTATCCGTTGCTTTGCCAGGAAGAAACAAATTTCTAAACTTCGTAATTTGCTTCTTTCCACAGTCAATGGAGTAAATAGTCAGTCGACTACGGCAGTGAACCTCATGCTCACAAGAAACCATACATCTTACAAAAATGATCTCTTCCCCAGGAATCATTACCGGACTTCTGTGCATTCTAGTGGTTTAAATTGTTATGCTGCTGAAGAAAGCATGACATGTGCTTATAAGAACAACTCTGGTAAATCTAAGTCTAGAGTTTGGAAACCCATCTCGGAAAATCCTCTTGAACCGATCTCTAGAGGTCCTAGACTTAGTAATCAGAAAGCTCCTTCTCTTGAGCTTTCGGGAAGATCTATGAGAAATTTCCCTAAAAATGGAAACTACCATGGGAAGACAAGAAATGCTGAGATCAGATATCCTGGTGGAAATCACAACTACTCTCTCAAAACCTATGGTGAGACTATGTCTCCCTCTGCTACCTAGTAGCAGAAAGTTCCGTTCTTATATCCAGCTTGAGAGATACAAGGATGATGTTTGAGAGATGCTCAAGTAATTAGCTGATTTTCATTAGTGTGTATGTTTGATATCTCTTGATGTGAGTTTTTAGTATTTCTTTCACTGTGACCTTCTTTTTAGGGCTGGAAGCGACACAATATGCAGTTTTCCCGGTTGGGTCCATTTTGTTTTATGGCTTAGTCCACAAACGTCCTTATCTCCTCAAGGAACTCTAGGGTTTCTATCCAGGATGTACTTTTGAACATATATATATCTCATATATGCGTTCATTAATCTTCAGAAAGGAACTCGATGGAAATTGTTCCCAACGAAGAAGTTAACCTACTGTAGAGGATGATCTCAAAGGAAGTGATCCTTCTCAAGAGTTTATTTTTAAGAAGATGCATGAAAGAAAAGAGTATAACTCTTGGATTGGAGAATCGGTCAAGGATTTAATTCTCGTTCAGCATGAAGTAAAGAACGAACTTGCTAATCTTCAACTGCAGATAAACCAACTTATTGATGGACAGGAAAAAATCTTTGGTAGTCAGAATATCATGATCAGGAATCAGAAGAAAGTTATTCTTGACCACGCTAAGGCTCGACACTTTATTCTCATTGTTGATCGAAAAACTAACGTTCTGACTCATGAACATGGTGTCTCTACAGTCAACAAAATCAAGGATATCAGTGACTCCTATTTCGATGGACCATTCCAGAGGTATGAAATCATCAAGGAAAACTGAGTTTTTTTTGTTGCCTATGAAGTCTTCTTTTTGATTAGTTGGAAGAATAACTAGTGCTTGAATAACAATGATTGTGACTACACATAGATATTATTTTTCATCTTCTTGTGTTCTTTTTAGTTTTGTTTGGTATAAAATTCCAAAAAAAATATTTGGAGGATGATGTTTTTGCAGTATTAATCTTTATGATTTGTGATATTGCAACTTGTTATGGGATATGTATGTTTGTGTCCGTGAACTTGAAGGTCCCATACTTTGTCAAAAGTAAAGTCGTTCGTGTTCGGTATTCACTTACTGGTAAAAGGATGAATTGACTTTTGACAAATACAAAAGTTAAGCCTATATTGTCAATTATGTTGATGGAAGATAGGTTAAAATCTTTTGTTTTCAAGGATTATGTCTATTATTGTTTTTATGCAAATAATGATTGAAGATAGAATGAATCCTTGTGTATTCCGCAGTATTGATCATCCCTTATCCATATTCGTATGTATTACTGTGAGGCTCCGTAATGCGTCTTATGTTGAGCACGATACAACCAAGTTGATTATTTTTGATTAGCTTTGTTGGTTGTTCCGTAAGGTACTTTATGTTGAGCATTTTGAACTAAATTAATCAACTTGTTTGGTTATTTAGTTATTGCTCCGTAAGTTTTCTTATGTCGAGCAAAACAATTGACAATTAAATTGATTACTTTCGTAATTAGTTTGGTTGTGTATTCCAATTAGATTAATTATGGGTTCTCTTGTAATTAATCTAGTTGAGTATTTTTGTGTCTCCATGAGTTTTCTTATGTTGAGCACAAACAATTGAATTGATCACTTTTTGTGTTTGATTTGATTGCGTATACCGATTAAATTAGTCATGAGTTTTACTTGTGATTAATTTGATTGAGTTTTTGGATATAAAAAATCATTCTTATGGTTTTTGGTATCCAATAAAATCCTTCTTTTCTTTTGAAATTAAGGTCGCTCTTGTTGTTCTTTCGGGAATGACATCAAATGGGGGAGAGTTCTTTTGAACTTGTGCTTAATGGTCATATCTTGAGGGGTGCGTGGCTGTGGAAATTTTTAGGGGTTATCTTGTATCTTTAAACTCCTTGATGAATGCTATTAGATTTGGCTATATGATTGCATCTAAATAAGATGATGTGTGTTCTTTGTTTTTAGTCATGAAATGTCTCTTACGAAAATTTCATTATGATACCGTTCTTGTACCTTTGCCAATTTTATTGACAAAAAGGGGGAAAATTAATATGTAGTTCACACTACAAATACATATGGTCTTCGGGTCATTATGTAAGGGGGAGTGGTTTCCATGTGATATGGAGTATTGACTAAGGGGGAGTGATACATATCACTATAGTATTATTGTTGAAGTTGTGATAAATTGAACTTTGACGCTGTGTAATAATACTACGACACTGTATAACAATGATCGAGACCGATGCTTTCTCATTTTTATAGCTACGAATCTTCAACAACGGTGATGCTAAACTTACAACCTTTGGGATCATTGAAGTACGAGGAATGTTGAAGATTAGACATGTGGAATAGGAGATACTTAAGTTTCTTTATCTTTTTTGTATTCCATATGTATTGATAGTTTTGTCACTAAAATTGACAAAGGGGGAGATTGTTAGACCATTGCTCGGTAGAACTCGCATGCGTTGCTATCTCAAGCATGTTTGTCAATGTTAGTGATTAAAACTGTAAGTCTTGATTTCTAGTTTATTATAGCTAAGTCTCGGACTAGGATAGAAAGTGTAGTTGAGCTCAAGGACTTCATAGAGATTCATCATATAAGTAGAAGAACTACTCAAGGAACCGGTGGAACTTCTTGACAAAAAGGTATGTGAAGACTTGAACTTATCTGTCACTCAAAAGTCTATCTACTCTATCTCCTACTTCTTGAGACAAAAAGTCGTATGTTATATATATAGACTTAGATTATACACATTTAGTATTTCGATCCGAGTATACCTCACCTATCTATATCTCGAAATATGTGTTGGTAAGCTTTTCGCTTCGACCAAATTTATCTTTACCTAGTGACGAAAGTCATGATATGTTTCAATCATCTTGAAAATTTCTTTGACGAGAAATGGTGTAACAACTACATAACGTCCTCTAAGGATGTTTCGATGATTGAAATGAGAGTTTAGATTACATAACCAATGATGGACATAAGCATTGTTGTGGAAACACATTTATGTATAAGTCTTATTCTTTAAATCGAAGTTTGCGAACTTTGTTGATCAAGAGAAACCAGAAGAATGGCTTGTTTCCAAGTCCGCGAACTAAGTCCGCGAACTGCCGAACTTCTCATCCCGAGAAATTCTGCTGGAGTTGACAAACTATTTGCGTGAGTACCAGTCCGCAAACCCAGTCCGCGAACCAATCCGCAAACCGGCGGAAGGTCTCTTGCTGAGATTTTCTGCTGGAGTTTGTAAACTCTGCCGGTTGCTTAAGTCCGCGAACCTAGTGTGCAAACTTAAGAAGGTTATATATCTGAAGATGATTTCTGAACTTAAACTTTAAAAAGACTACGGAATGCAGTTTGCAAACCGTGGCTATAAAAGTTCATGAACCGATTCAAGTGAATCAAATCATCTTTGCTTCAATTGTGTCTTGTGTAGTTACATAAGATTTCCTTGTAATTGAACAATCTCTAACTAGTTCATTTGAGTCATTTGAACTAGTTATGGTGAAGAAGAACATGGTTGATATGAAATGCTCATATGGATAACCTTATGGTTAACTATTGTTGAACCAACAATGTACACGTTTGGGTATGGTTAACAAACCTAGAAGCGTGCAGTTCATTTGTGTATAACAAGCTAAGTTTTTGATCTAACGGTTGAGAAATATTAGCTTGAATCTAAATCAGGTTTTCATCTAACGGTGAATATTGATTGTTTTGTTACCAAGGCAAAACCCTGATTTGAAAGACTATATAAATGAGACATCTAGTATTGTGCAAAACTAATCCCCACACCTTACTTGTGATACTAGTTTGCATACTAGAGTCGGTTCTCCTTTAACCTTTGGTTTTCTTCTTCTAAAACCAGGTTAACGACTTAAAGACTTCATTGGGATTGTGAATCTAGACCGATACTATTTTTATCGTAGTTGTGTGATCTGATCTTGCATCTTCTATCGCACGAGTACAATTAGATTGATTGGCTTGATATTTGATATCTCCGATAGGCAAGATATAAAAATTAATCACAAACATCTTCGTCTCATTGTTTGTGATTCCACAACATCTTGTTTCGCTACCATACGATTAAGATTGTTGTGAGGTGATTGATTAATCTAGGATGTTCTTCGGGAATATAAGACCGGATTAGAAATTGGTTCATGTTCACCTTGATTATTATCAAAAGACAGAACAAAAACTTTAGGGTTTTTCTGTGGGAGACAGATTGATCCTTTGATAGACTTGTCTGTGTGAGACAGATTTGTTTATTGTCAAAGCCTGCGATTTTGGGTCGTAGAAACTCTTAGTTATGGGTGAGATCAGCTAAGGAAATCAAGTGTGTAGTATCCTGCTGGGATCAGAGGCGTACAGAGTACAACTGTACCTTGGATCAGCGGGAGAATGATTGGGGTTCAACTACAGTCCCTCCGAAGTTAGCTTGGAGTAGGCTAGTGTCTGTAGCAGCTTAATACAGTGTGTGTTCAATCTGGACTAGGTCCCGGGGTTTTTCTGCATTTGCGGTTTCCTGGTTAACAAAATTTCTGGTGTCTGTGTTATTTCAATTTCCGCATTATATTGTTTTGTCTTTATAATTGAAATAATACAGGTTGTGCGTTAGATCAATCAATTGGAGAATCCGACCTAACGGTTGTTGATTGATATTGATTGACACTTGGATATTGGTCTTTGGTACCATCCAAGTTATTCCTTGTATTTGATTAGTATTCGCAGTTTTTGTTTGAGGAAATCAAATCAAGAGAGAGATATAAAATTGTTGATATACTTTTAATTGATTGAGTCTTGTTGATTCTCTTAAAAGTATATTCGAGTTTGTCCATACAGATTACTAAGCGAAATATTGGGTGGTGTTGTTAGACCACCGTTTTTTCAATGATTTCTTGAAAATGATTGTTTAAGAGGGTTTCCAGATCAGTTCTTCCACTACACCAACTACCATTTGATTTTAGAAGGGACTCAGTTCTGTTTGTACCTCTTCTTTTGTTAGCCTGAAGGTGAAAATTTCTTGTTTTTTGATCAGCTTCATGAAAGAGAGCATCTCTAGCCTTTTGTCTATAAAACTCTTCTTCCCTTGTGTGCCGCTCCTCTGTTTCCTTCTCAAATTATTTCATTTTGTCTGTGTTAACTAAATTAACATCAGACTGGTGGACAATATTTAGCTGCTCTTGTAATGACTTTAATGTTTCTTGTATGTTTCCAAATGTATTTTTATCCAGAAAGATAGAGTTCTTCTTGTTTCTGATAACTTTTGCTCCAGAGAATTAGCTGCATATCCATTAAAATGCTTGGCCCAAGCATTATTAATTTGTGACATACAAGAATTATCTCTCAACCAGCATTCAAAGAATTTCCAGTTTCTGGAATTAACAACATCATTAGGGGACATATCAAAAATTATGGGACACTGTTCAGATCCTAGGAATGGGAGATGTTTAAGACAAGAGTCAGCAAAGTATATTAACCATCCAAAGTTTATGAGAGCTCTATCTAACCTAGTCTTAACATGTTCCATGTTTGTTGCTTGTCCAAGTAAAGGGATTTCCATGAAACCCTAGATTAGATAGATCAGTATCATGGACAGTATTAGCCACTGTACTGACATTATAAGTAGGGTTAAAACCATTATTGATTCTTTCTTCACTATGAAGAGTAAGGTTGAGATCTCCTATAAGAATCCATGAGGCTGAGATGTTATAAGTTTCACAGATATCCCTAATGAAGTTCCATTGATGGGTCTTTTCTTGTGGGTAAGGTGAACCATAAATACAAGACAACAACCATTTTGGTTTAGCTGGATCACTACAAACAAGGCATGCAATGAATCATGTTTTTATCACTGTAAATGATGTCTAATTCAAACCCATCTTTCCAGAGTAAGCAAATTCCCCTAGCTCTACCAATGGATGACACAAAGAAAGAGTTAGGAAAGTTCAAAGGTCTAACAAGGATTGGGATCTTGTTTGAGTCTATTTTGGTTTCCTGATGGAAAATAATATCTGGTCTGAGCATCTTATTAAGATCATCAAGGTAGTTTCTAGTATTCTTGGCAGCGTAGCCATTGCAATTCCATGCAATAATCTTCATGATTAAATAACTAGAATACGAGACAGCATAATGAGAAGCAGTAAAACTTAAAGTAGAAGCGATATTTAGTTTGGTGGTATACCTGAGCAATTTCTCCATGGTAATCATTTGTCGCTTCAGATTGCGTTGCTAACGGGTTGCTATAGGCCATTCCTTGTGCTGTGACGATAGTAACATTAGAAATTGTGTTGTTCTTCATATTTCTTGGTGGGTTAACATGAATGTTATGAGGATTCGTAGAGGGTTCTTGGTTGAGAATAAAGTTTCTCCTTCTTTTAGATTGTCGTTTGGTATCAACAGAATCTTCTTCACCAGTGAAAAGACGAGGGTGCCCAAATATACCTCAATCTAAAAAATTTCCTACCTATAAGTCCTTTCTCCGAAAGTGATTGTCTATGGACTGAGTCGAGACAATACAACTAATCGGTGCACACTTCATGTGATCGTTTATGGATACGAGATCGATAGAATACAACAATGAAGTATGTTTACTTGATAAAAGGTTCGGACTTAACCAAACAGAATAGGGTTACTTATCAAGTAAATAAGAATTAACGTTTGTGTATTTTACTTCTAATTATAATAAAAATAATTATAATTGCGGAAATAGAAAAGTAAAAGACACAGCAAGATTTTGTTAACGAGAAAACCGCAAATGCAGAAAAACCCCGAGACCTTGTCCAGAATTGAATACTCTCAGGATTAAGCCGCTATACAAAATCAAACCAACTTCGTATAGTTGAGACCAAGCAACTAAACCTATAGTTCACCTAGTTCGACAAAGGCTCTTCTGTTTATCTCAATAAACTCCTTCGTCAGGTTCTTAGATCTATCTTATGATTAACTACCGAAGTAATTGTTAAGATTTTGCAATCAATACTTTTAATCACAAATAATTATATTGATGCCGATCTACACAACTAATCAATCTAATCTACCACAAGGATAAACCGATTACAGTTGGATCCTCTATACCCAAACAAGTATTGTGCACACCAAATATTATGAACCCCAAATCAGAAATCTTCAATATCTTCTTTGTCTTCAAATCTTCTTACTTCTTCAATAAACACCTTCACACAATCAACTTGAATCTCTTGTGATAAATCACGCACAGAACGAAGTCTGTTAACAATGGATTATCACAAGACGTATTTAGATCTACAAACAGTCTAAAGATCCCTGTCGAAACTTCGATCTAGTTTTAGTGAATCTTATATCAGAAGAGAAGATTCTCAAGCATAAACTAACTAGGTGGAATCAAATTTCAACCACCGTTAGTCAATCAAACCAATCGAAAACAAAAGGTAAACCGCAATTATCTAGTTTCCCACAACGGTACTAATAGAGCTTCTCAATCTCAAAGAAGACTTTAAACTGAGCGGCCGTAAGATATTTCGCCTAATTAGGTTACTCTCCTCTCTGAATAGGAGGCTTCACCAGTAACAACACAACTGAGGAAGTTTGCTGTCACGAAGGATTAGTTTGCTTGAAATGAAAACTTTCATATTTATAGACCAAGGAAGTTTGGACACCAAGGAATTTCCAAAAACGAAAATATTCTCAAGATATGCAATATATTCCAGATTCGGTTTCCATAATTCCTGGAAATGCTCTGTCCAAAATATTGACCTAAAATCTCTTTGGAAAATCTCCAACTAGTAAATGCACATTACTAATTCGCATTTTCCTAAAGTAAAATTAAAAACCTTAAATAAAAGATTCTCAATTTATTTTATTCGATCTGGAATTTTCTTCCTTTAGCTATTAAGGAATAACTTTGAACAATTAAAAATTAGAGTTACTACACATGTTCAAAGTTTGTCGATATCCTTACTTTGTAAGTCCTCTTTCATACTTACAACCTTGAAACCAACACTTCCAAACAAGTTTAGAATTGGTTCATCTGACTTTCAAGAACTATGTGATTGATCAAGAACACTCAATCATAAATCATGGGTTTCACGATTCTACCAAAACAAGTTTCGGTTCTACCTCCATGTGAGTATTGTGCATAGTCACACTAGCTTTCCAAAAATTTGGTTGACTAGGTACTAGGATCGGTTCCCCACATATATATGGTATCTAACTTGTACTTGCTGCACATGTCCATAGGATCGGTTCCCATTTGCCTAAAAACGTGTTGCACATGTCCATAGGATCGGTTCCCCTTTTTGCTAAAAACTTGCTGCACCTCATACAAGGATCGATTCCCCTTTGTGATGTGTTGCACCTCTTACTAGGATCGGTTCCCCTTTACCCAGAGTCGGTCATACACAAAATCACAAACTCGATCATACCATCTCAGGTGATTACTTAAGATCGGTTTCACTTATAAAAGTCATACCAATATAAAAGTCAGGCCTTTGTGAATAGTTTTACCAAGAACATAAACAAGTCATGAGCGGTTATACTAATCACACATATTGGTTGTTCACAAGATATCCAATGAATAACAATACCAATAATGCCTGGCGATTTCCTTTTCGATTCATAAAACAATTTCATGAATTTACTTCCTTAAAACACATGTAGAACATTGTTTCCTAGGATGAAATCCTCACCTCATACCCATACATAATCACAATAGCATTCAAACGATTATGTCGATGTCTTATCTACAAAGTTTAATGGTTAAGCAATAAACCTCGTATTGTATTCCTTAATACTATGTCTATCTAGAGTGTTCATGTTTCGCAGTTTTGTTTTCAATATTCACGACTTGAAAGATACGTTAGGAAATGAAACAGTTCAAGTCAAATATCACTAACCTCAAGTGGAAGGATGGCATTGTCGTTGTAGCTTCTTATTTCTTCACTTCTTCAAGTCTTCCCAATACTTGTAATGTCTCATATCCTAATACTTTCAAGCTAACCTATACGAAGTTGACTCTAGTACATAATCAAGCGACTCTTAAAATGAGTTTTGATTCACCCGCCACCACGATATAACAGTTTTTTAAGGTCAATCTCAATCCTAGCTTTCACAGTATTTACATGTCTTGGTCTACAGTTCTCTGAAGTAGTTGAGATTTTTCTTCCCATGAAGCCAATGGCTTCATTAACGACATTAACATTCAGGTGCTCCAGTTTCAGGTATTTGAATTGTATGTTGAATTCTTGATGTGTAAAATTATAATCTGTAGATTTTGTGCCAGCCACAAATTCTGAATCCAAAAAGAGTTTTGCCAATAATCCAAGGATCATTACTGATTACTTCATCCCTATCCTCTTCATTGTTTAACCTAACGAGCATTAAGTTATGACCCATTACACAATTTTTTATTATTTTTTTATATTTTCTCCACAATACGTTAATATCCTCTTTGATAGCACTCATTTTTATTTTTACATGATGCATAAGTTTCCCTATCATAGTATGAGAACAATTATCTGCAGCCTCACTGATGGTTTGAGAAGCTCCAACTGCTCTTCTTTTTTCTTTCGCTATCTCCAAAGAAGCATTTCTTAGATGTCTTGATAGTTGATTTATCTTGTTTGTATGGTTGTTAGAACTTTCAGCCCTGATAGTTTTCTTTTGAAGTCTGTGAGGTTTAGGGTTTGAGAGAGAGGAGCTGATATTGTTTGGGATTCTAAGCAGGATATGAGAATATATATTTTTCCTAAAGATCTTTAGAGGAAGAATACTTTGTCGGGAATAAAGTTTGAGATCTTTGAAAAAAATTTGAATGGAGGGAATATGTTGTTTTTTTGCTAAGCCAAGTAACTGTTGGTATAATATTTAGTCAAGTTTTGACTAGAAATATCTTTTTTGAGGGATTTGATCCAAGAGATACGAGACTAATTTTTGGGAGTTTGTTGTATTTTAGGTAACGCGGCTTATCAACAATAGCTTAAGTTTAGGAGGGAGATGAGGAATTGGAATTTTTTTGAAATGAATGTTTTGAAAAGACTGGTTTTCTGATGATCATGGGTTTTGTCAGAAATAGATCTGCATATGATATTAAGGGTTAAAGTTAACTCCAATCTACTGGTTAAGATCATCACAGCAAGGATGATGTGCATAACTGCTTTCCACACCACTGTTATCGATTCAGAAGCAAGCATTCTGAAACTCCACCACAAGATACCATAAATGACTACAGGATAAGACTGCACAAAAAGAAAATTACCACATCATAGACAAAATAAATCACGACTTAAAAAAATGTAGATACAAAAAAAAATAAATAAAAGTAAAAATAGAAGGATTAAAGATAAAATGAGGAAAATTAACTATTGTTTATGAAGAATAGAAGAAGAGACATTCATGAGAAAGTTCCACAAGATCATATGAATCTTCTCAGGAAAAACATATAATGATTAATCTAGATGGTAAACAAAAATAAAAATTATTGTCGTAGAAAAGAGGGAATTCATGAAAAGGTTCCACGAAATCAAATGAAAACCCTCAAGAAAAACGAATAATGTTTAAACTATAAGATGAAATTAAAGGACGATAGAAAAAGAGATTCATATGAAAGTTCCACAAGATCAAAGGAATCTTTTCAAGAAAACATGATTAAATGAATCTAAGAACCTAGGAACATTTGTATTCTTCTTTAGTCGACCATTTTGATATCAGATGTCAAACGTATGCACTGACGTGCTAAAGTACCCGACATAGAGAAATATTTATCTTTAGTATAAGAAGGTGGGTGTAAATTTCTTGGAGTGGGGTTCATACTAACGGGTTGTCATCATAGGTTCATAATATCCTATGATGTAGTATCCATCGTCAAGGGATTTTCTCCAGTGATCCAATAGTGTAATTCTGTTTGGTGAATGCCACTTTTTGTTATCATAATATCTGCAATCTGTCAAAATATACTAGTAGTTATACAACTTAGACCATGTCAGTTATAAAAGTTTTATGCTGCATCCTTATCTTCTCATTGAAAATAGGTTTCTAGTAAGATCTTACTAAGATGGTATCAGACTAGTCTACATTTGGTAGAACTGGATGCCACTTTTGATAACAGTCGGCAACCATGCATGGAATGCTATCTAGGCTCCTTTATAAGGCTGAATCTGATAAAAATTCCTTCTTGAATAAAGGTTTTTAATCTTCTCAACCAGTCCCACATTTGTTCTACCCTGATGATTGCTTTCCTTCTTTTTTTTCCTCTTTTTTTGTTTTATTTTTCATAGACTTACCAAAAATTGAAAAGAAAAAGATGATTGCTTTCTTTTCCTAAGGCTAGCATGAACATTGGTGGATACTTTGAATACTGTTGTGATTTGATTGGCATGTTTTAAACTTGGCAAAAATCTTGAATTTATATACTTTCCAAATTCACAATAAACATGCTCAAATCTTATCAAAATAGAGATCCAACGGTCAAGATTGCAATGTTTTATATGGAATAGTCCCTTGAGAAGTTCTGGAGTGATTTTATTGTGTTGTTCTTCTTATTATTTTAACTTTAACATCAAAGACGTTCATACACATAATACATTTCTTTTTGAAATCTAAATTTAAACATGATATGCTACGATATAATAATAACTTATTAAATTATCGAAGTTTTACCGTAGTATGTGACGAGGCCATCCATATATGTGGATGACTCCCCCAGTGTAAATAAGGGAAAAATACATGTCAAATGTATTATTAACACATGTATTACATGTGATTTTTTTTATATATATATTCTACCTAACATGCACAAGAGTTTATATACACTCGTTCTGACGGTGTTAGTTGAATCTTGAGAAGTTAAAAATATCACCACTCTTTTGCTCTTTATATCCACTTTTTTTGGTTTTTAACAAGTGCTATAAGGCCAAGCACGATGGTAAGCGGTTTTGCTTCGCTATAGCTTAATTGTAGCGAAATCCAACTACTATGGTTTTCCGTGTCGCTTAAATGTAGCGATATCCCTTAGCCACGCTTTAAAGTTGATCAGATTTTATACGGGTTGTAGCTAAGGGAAATCACACGGAGACTGAGTGTCCATTTTAATTTTCACTTTACGAAAACTCAGTCTCTGTTTTTTAGTCCAAACGAATACTGAGTATCTGTTTGAATTGCACGGAGACTGAGTATCCGTTTGGTAATTAATATTTGTTTTACCTTATTTTTGTTACACTCTTCTCACACCCGATCGTAATCCATCATTCTCAACGACTCTATTTTCTCCACCGTTGGATCCCAAGAGATATTTTTTCAAAAATTTAGCAAAAATTCCTATAATAGAAACTTATTTTTTTTCTGAAATCACTCAAAGTGAATTAGGTTATGAATCAAGGGTTATAATCTATTTGTTTGTTTTGTAAAATTTCAATTTTAGTTCTATTCAAATTGCTTAACAACTTTTCAAACAACGTACCAAGATTTGATTCACATCTGATAGAGATTACATAAAGATAAAATATTACATTCAAATATAATCATTCCTCAGGATTATAGTGCGAGGACTTTATTAAAATATGATGCATGAATACATAAAGATAAGATATAACATTCAAATCTAATCATTCATCAGGATTGTAGGGCTTAAAATTTGATTTCAAGAGTTCATAAAATTCATCATGCGCAAATTCCTTGCATGTCTCTTGATGATATTTTAACCGAGCTGCATTTTCTGAAAATTTAAAGAAACATAAGTTTGATATGTATATTTCAAATAACGATTCAAGCTAAATTACCATTAAAATCAAAAGGGGGTAAGAAAGATTGTGGGGGTTGGGAGAGAAAGAAAAGAGTGAGTGAATAAGGAGAAGTGCTAAGCCCGCGGTTCTACTGGATGTTTATGCTCCGAAAACGAATAATCAGTATCCGTTTGAATCAAGTCAATGCATTGACTTAAAATGGTCCGTTTGACACAATTTACATGGAAACTGAGTTTCCTTGTGGTTTAGCTAAGGGATGCCATGTCACCATAATGAGGTTGGCCTCAAACCCATTTCGCTTAGCTTCAAATAAGCTATAGCTAAGATAAATCATACACCACCGTGCTTGTGTTAACATTTCATACACTTAGTACTTAGCTTTACTGTTACTAGCTATATATATTCATATGGTAACCAAAACTTAAGGTTGGTTGTTCCAAAACGATACCAACACACTGATACTATTTAGTGAAATTTTAAAATGCTATCAGTACGAACGGCTCGGTGTGGTGTATAAAATGTGGTAGTACGTATCAACCGTTTGATATTTGTTTCGACGTTTGAAGGAAAAGTTTGATATTATCTGTTACGTTTCTTTGAAATGATGTCGAATTTAATTATTCTTGATTTATATCGCTTGAAACTACTGGTGAAAATATCTGGGGGCTCAATGTAGAGGTACATCTGGAAGCGAAGAACCTCGGTCGTAAGATGAATGATGGACATAGTGCGTTAAAAGAATGTGCCAACGCTGTAATTTACTTGCATCGTCATCTCTCTACAACCTTAAGAGATGAGTTTATGAACTGTAAAGACCCTCAAAAACTATGGAATACTCTTAGGGAGAGATACGACCATTTTAAAATGGTCACCCTGCCAAAAATTTGCAACACATGGATTCATCTAAGACTTCAGGATTTTAAATCAGCGGAGTGTCACAATTCTGATTTGTACAAAATCGTTGCTCAATTTGAGATGTGTGGTGAGACGTTATCAGAAGGATCAAAGCTAGAGATGACGCTCAATATTTTTCACTCTTTGCATATGGTACTACAATACATGTATCGGGAACGGCGTATTCTGATATGATATTTTCTTTTAACTGAGCAAAATAGCGAATAGTTGGTGAAAATCATAAAGGTCGTCCTTTATTTGGTTTTACTCCAGTACCATAAGTAAATGAGGCATCGTATTCCGGACATGGACATGATCGTAATAAAAAGGTTTATCATGGAAATAAACATAAACGTGGAGGCCGTAAACAGAATTGCCCCCAAAAATCCTTATAATAAAAATACGAAGGTGAAGCAAGAAAAAGGGAAGGAATCACATTTTCATCCTCATAAGAACCCTGACTTAATCACCCCCCCCCCCCCCCCCCCCCCCGACCAGGGTTTTGTGGTTGTACACACCATTGATATAAAGCTTGTTGCGCTGCTTGACATCTCTGTGAACTTCACATGGAATCTCAGAAAGAAAGAAAAAAACAGACATCGAGATAAATATAACACAACACAATTTTTTCGCAGTTACTCCAAAGATAGAGGTTTCCAATTACTTGCTTGATTTTGAGGGTACTGAGTACCAGATTGGGTTTGATCAGTTTGTTGATGGTTTGTTTAGTGCAAATTAAAGTTGTAATATCATGTCCTTGTGTGTTAACTTAACTTTTTCTGGTAGTTTCGCTTGTACTAATATTTTTGGGTTTTCACTTGTATAATATGTATGAATATGTGCTATATAATGTTTTTACTAAGATTATTTTGTGCAGCTATCATATACCTTTCTTTATGTATATGGAAGGACATAGACTCCAAACGAAATCCAGATTATGATTTTTCCTTCTTGTTGATAACCGAACGACAAGTTCGACATTTCGAAGTAATAAGTACTTTATCACCTTGAAAAGGCTCAAGGCTAGTATTGATACCATCAGTAGTTCAGCTAACCTTGTTGAAGGTAATGATAAAGCTTGTATCTCATTACTGGGTGGCACCATATTCACTATCAATTATACTTTATGTTCTTACGGATTCAACTGGAATTTGTTGAGTTTTAAAGATATATGCCGTAATATATCGGTTGATGAAAACAATAATGAATACTTGTATATTACACCACCTAGTGAAATGCATGTTGCTGAGAAGCTTGAAGCTCTTGTTGGATGTTTTACAGTTATGCAACCGCGCACATAAACAATATTTTGCAATCGTGTAATTTTTTTTAGGTAATGTTGCAATCATATAACTAATTCAAGGTTTCGTCACTTCTAGGTTGTACCATATAAAGATTCGACAAGTTGAATCTTAGTCGGTTATAGTTCGAAAGTCTTATGAATTGAATAAAAAATTGTATGTTGGCACAATCGACCTGGACACCCATCTTTATTATAATAAGTCAAATAGTTCAAAACGGTCAGGAACATCCTTTACAGGATTAACAAAAAATCTTCACGAAACCTTCCTTGACAAAAGTGGTTCTATAATGATGATATATATTGGTCTTACATCTATATGTTGGACCCTTTTAGTACTTTATGGTTCTAACCGATGTTTCTGCTAGATAATCACATGTTTGTTTATTTTCATCACATAATCTAGCATTTGTACTAATTCTTGCACAAATTATTAGATTAGGTGCTCATTTTCTTGATTATCCTATCAAGTTTTTTCAGCTTGATGGTGCAACATAGTTTTCTTCAAAAGCATTTGATGCATATTGTATGTCGTTAGGCATTGAGGTTGACATCATGTTGATCATGTGCATACAAAAAATAAGTATAATAATTCACTAAACACCTCCAGCTCATTGCTAGACCCATGCTTATGAAAACTCAGCTCTCTGTTTATGTTTCAGGACATGTTATTTTGTACGTTGTTTCACTGAGTATGTTACCGAACTTGTGCAAATAATCAGTATTCCCCTTTACAACATGTGTTAGGTCATCCACCCAATATATCTCATTTACGTGTTTCTGATTATGTAGTTTATGTTCATATTGCACCACTACAACACACCAAGTTTTGCCCACAACGTCAACGTGGGATATATAGTGGATTTGACTCACCATCTAAAATTTGATATCTTGAGCCATTAACAGGGGATGTTTATACAACAAGATTTGCAAATTGTCATTTTAATGAGACTGTCTTCCCAGTGTTGGGAAACAATGATGGTGTTGAACCACACTCTATAAAGAAATGACGTCAAAGGAATGATTGGTTAGAATGGAAAATGCAATTATAAGCAGAATTACGTTCTCTCGCTAAGCGCAATGTTTTTGATATCGCAACCCGAATACCAGATAATATGAGCCTAGTTGTCTGCAAATGGGTGTTTATGCACAAGCAAAATGATAAAATGAAGTCGTTCGCTATAAAGCGAGACTAGTGGCACATGATTTCTCACATAAACCAGGGATCGATTACAAGGAAACAAATTCTCTTGTAACATACTACCTCCGCTTTAAAAAAAAGAGACACTTTCACTTTTTCAATTTGGCCTATTTTTAGGCTACATGAAAAAGTGTAAGTATCTCTTTTTTTAAAACGGAGAATATTTATGTGAAAATCCCTGAAGGTTTTCGGTTATTAGAAGATAAACCGTGTCATATGTATCCACTAAAACTAATTGAACTTTGTATGGTTCGAAACAATCTGGACGATTGTGGTACAATTGTCTAAGTTAATAATCTTATAAGCCCATGTACTTTTATTAAAGAGGAAAACACTGAATTTGCTATAATTGTTGTATATGTAGATGATCTCAATCTTATTGAAACTTCCGAAGAGTTTTCCAAAGCACAAAAATGCTTAAAGAATGAGTTCGAGATGAAAGATCTCGGTAAAACCAAGGTTTTGTCTTGCTCTACAACTCGAGCATTATAAGGGAAGAATTTTTATCCATTAGTCGACGTACGCAAAGAAGCTTCTCAAACACTTTAATATGGAAAAATCATATCCGCTTAGCACTTCGATGGTTATAAGATCTCTTGATCCTAAAAGAGGTTCATTTCTCCCAAAGAGGAAAACAAAACACTCCTTGATCGAGAAATGATATGCATATATGAGTGACATCCGTGTGTTATCGTATTTAACTCAGTATATTGGGCCTGACATTATTTCGTAGTAAATCTGTTAGTGTCATAGGTTCGCAACACCCAAATGCTACAACCAACTTGACAATGACAACTATGCTCCACAACACAATTTCAGCCAACTCGCACTTATCCAATACTTAAACTTCTTGACTAATTCTCTATTCATCCCATACTAAATAGAGGTTCTGCTCACAAATCTTCCAAGCTTTCAATCCAATACACACACTCCGCTTGATGCATAAACGTAAGCCAAAATAAAGGGATTAATGCACCAACAGAACTTAGCTTTAAACTAGGCCGTAGCCTTTTATTTATTGCACACTTAGGGTTACCAACTCTTCTTGTTCCGGATTACCCAATCCCTTCACAAGATCAGGCTTATATAGCCTTACAAAAGCTATGTACAGTAACTGTCAGGCAGTTACAGATCTACTTTATGCCAGGCAGTTAGCTAACAGTGCCAACTGACGCCACTACACTCTAAAGCTAGCCAAACAAGTCCTAGCCTTCAGTTATACATAAAGCAACTCAACTTCCGTGTAACCAACTCGAAACCGTCAAGGCCATGTGCCCGGCACATGTCATCCATCCTTGTTGCATAATGATTGCGTCTGCCAGCCAGAGTAGCGCAATCATTGCTGAGCATCATTCTCCAACGATGCAAGTGTGCTAATGCAAGTCTTGTTTGCATGCCTGTACGCCTCATCCATACAGGTCTTGCCAAACTCATTTGGCATCTCATGACACTAATCTCGCGTCATTGGCCATGTCCAAACCTTGTTTGGCACATGTCATTGTCTAGCTGCAACTCAGACATGCACTCCGCATATCTGACACTTTGGCCAAGCCACTGATAATGCACCACAGTTGCGCATTTTCACTTGGCCACTTGACAGCTACGTCATAGTTATCCAGGTATGCTTATGCACTAACAAAGAGGTATTGTGCTGGAATAGAACACTTTTTTTGTCACCTGCGCGGCACTACAGTCTACATAAATGAGATTGTTTTACTCAAAATAACTCAGGAGACTACTCGAAGATTAATCCTAAAGATGTTGACTATCTTTAGGATCCACATTTTCCCAAACAAGCTTCATTAGCAGTGACGCTATGCCGATCTTGAAAGCAGAGCATGCCAACTACCTCCTCAAATCACTCTGAAATAATCGCTCTACATGAAGCAAGTATAGCAAGTATAAAGTGTGTGTGGATGCGATAACTCGGCTTACATAAACTACATCAAAGGTGATAGCACGGAGCATATATTTCCGACCATCTCCAGAGGAACACTATTCTAAGATTTTTCTTTGCTGTACTTTCTTTTCCTTCGTCCTGGTTGTCCAGGCAACAAATTTTGTCCCGTCGAGGTTTTTTAACTGGCGAAGTTTTAACGAGGCAACTAATTTAGAACGTTGGTCATCCATAGGTGTGGGTGACTCGCCTGTGTACATAAAGGGAAGATGCCACCATGTATGTTTTTCATTTACTCTTTTACAACAACCAACACAGGGTTATTTCGTTACTGCAAGAGTCAAATCAGTGATCGTTTCAAGTATTGATCGACCCATGCTTTGTCAAACACAGCATCGACAAACTCAATGGGATTGTGCTACCATAAGATGATCAGTGATTCACTGACTGGTAAATTTCATCTCTTTCTTCATAAAGGTACGGATTACCAAAGATGATCATTGACACCATAAACTGATATTAAGCTTACAGCAAATCACATAGACTCTAAAATTATATACTCAGTTTTCATTTCAAGGAATCTAACAAGTTCTGCACATTGCTGGTTCAAATGCATACGAAAATGAACTTCAATGTATATAAGGAGGTACCCTGTGCTGAACAGGCAAACTACTAAGCACGACCACCATGAAATTGCAACCAGAAGGAAGAGTTTTTATCTATCTCACTTTCAAAAGTGAAGATCAAATGAAACTGGGGCAGACTGGTCCACTGGATAGGCCAAGACGAACTTCCATTCCATGATGCATGTCAGCTGGCCTGTAAGTTTCAGATTCACGTGGGTCTGCAACAACATGAATAAGAACCCCAGTTAGAATATAAGCTGCAATAGCATTGTACTAGTAAGTTCAGTTAATCAACATTTGGATGCTGCCAACAAGGGCTCTTAAGGTATAAGGGTTCTGAATGTAGATTAAAGCTCATACATAGTATACAGATGAAATTCAGTAAATTCTCCTCAGGGCAATCCAATAATCGTAACTGTTGTTAATGATAATGTAGAATCCTAAAGATGAATATAGAATATCATGACTGGATGCCCTTACCATTTAGGCAATGGAAATCTTCGAAACCGAAGTCATCCAAGGTACCATTGACAGCCTCGAGACCTAGCATGGATGATGACACCGCCCCTGGAGGCCTTTGAAACCTGCAAAGGAAGTTGGGAGAAATTAACATGAAGCTATGAAAATAACAATAGACATAAAAACAAAAAGTTTGAAATGTAATTGAAGTTAAGTGTATATAGGATTCCACTAGATGAGTTTTAAAACAAGCAGTGACTCGCAACAAACAACTAGGTGATTAAATCAAAATTCCAAACAACGTATCATTGACCTCAAAGGCTACTCGATAGTAACTGATATTAAGTGTTCGCGAGAAACAACTTGCACAAAAAAATGACAAGGGTATTTAAGATACAATTTTAGCTGGTGATAACAATAAATGAACAATTGCTCAATTCACCACGTTTTCACAAGTATACACCTGAATTACTAAAACACTTGAGAACAGTGCATGCGGGTTATCTAAGCATTATATATAAGAGAGATAGATCAATCAACTAACAGCAGAGCACTGGAAGAATTTATAGTACATCGACTGCTTAGGATTCCCGATTTTATAGTATATACTGTATCTGCCGTCATTCAAGATAAACCGTAAGCAAGTCGAGCAACAAGGTCGGCTGGCATTGTTCAGTAGAAAGCCTCAGACCCTTAGGTTTAAAATATTGCAAGGTGACACAGGTCAAAGACTGAAGTTCTCTATACTTTACACAGACATACTTGATGCCACATTCTTGAAGTGACAGATGCAGCCACTCTACCCTACTCTTGTATCTAAGATGCTGTTTCGAGAGCAGATCGAGTGTCTAAATATTGGAGATGAAAAGCCATTGTAGGATTGCACCTTCTGACTTACTAGCATGATACAGAACGAAACTTTAAAGATGTAAATATAGAGATGCAGGGTCAATTAGAGACTCATACTCACAGACAAAGGTCATGGGAACAGGTTAGATTTCTTCCCTCAAAAAGAGAAAGGACCCAATTGGTCAACAAATTTGATTCAAGAAGCTAAGAGGTAAGTTAGCATGGGTATGCAAACAAATTTGATAGTGCCATATAAAAGAAAACCCAAATACCTAATTGATGACAGCACTTGATAAACCCAATTTAATCTACTAATACCCCACCAAAAGACCTAATTCACCGATTTCCATACATCAGTCATCAGTAGTTACTAATTAGCTGCATATACTTCAACACATTTTCTTTAAAAAAACCCTAATAACTTTACCTAACAGCCTGTAACATAAACCCTAATTTTAGCACAAAATAAAAATTAAACATATATACTTGAGAAGAAATCTAAGTTGTAATCTTCAATATGTACCTAGCTAGCATCCGTGAATCTAGATCCATCTTCAATGGAAAAGCAGATCCATAAGTCATAGCAAGACCCCTCCGTTTCATCTCAGCCTGTGACATCTTTGTCTAAAAAATACAAAAATAAAAGAACGGCACAAATATCAGAATGATTAATTACTTAGTGTTGGGGAAAAAAACCAGATGGGAAAAGAAAACGAACATACAGATTTAAAGGTGGATTGAACAGGATGAACTCCAACTATATCACTCTTAACACCATTTAAACCAAAACGTAGGGCATCATTAATTCCTCCAACTTCGTGTGCGATTGTTTGTTTTGAAGCATCCTCCATTCTCAGTCGTCTTTGTGAGGTTCCTTTTTCTTCTTTTTTTCTGCTCAAGTTTAATAATTTTGATTTCTTTTTGGAGAAGACAGTAAGAGATTTCTCACTCTGTGAATGCTTATATATAGACCGACTAGCGGTTCGGTGTCTTGTTAGTAGTTCGGGTTGGGCCCATATGTGTGTGTCTGACCCGAAAAGGAATATTCTACGAGGCTTCACAAAACTAACGGTGTAAAGGGTAAATATCCGGCACCTTCTTCATCTCAGAAACAAAGATTTCCTTTCTACAAGAGAAGAGCAGGTTTGGTCGCAGAACTTTGGAGATCAACTCATCATCTGATTAGTCATACGTGAGGGCAAAACATCATGGTATGTCTTTTGATTCTCCCCTAAAAAAAATTAATTTCATATCTCTTTTTGATCCATTTGTTTGCTGCCTTTCTTAATTTGATTCCAGAAACTAATTAGGGTTTCATCATCACGAACTAAAGATTTTATCTGTTTCATGTTTGCCTTTTTTTTTTAAAGATATACCTAGGGTTTCATCACCATTATATCTCCCGAGAACATATGAGGAATCTAGGGTTCGATTAACTGCTGAATTAGTCATAATCGGATAAATTGGTTAATTTTACGATTTCGTTTTTGGAAATTGAAACTAGCATGAAGAATATAGGACCTTCTGTTTTTCTTCATGGTGATCTATAATCCCAGAACAAGACATAATTTGATTCAAGTTTCATTATCTAGATAGTTTCAGTGTGAATATAACAGGATAAAAAAGCTTGGTGAATCTTATTTAGAAGTTCTAATGTTGCCTAGCAGACATTCAATAGGATGTTGTTGGATTAGAGTTCTTTCTAGGTGCTTATGCCTATCCTGCTGCTTTTGCATGGTAGAATTAAGAGATCTTTCAGGGAGCTAGCATTCTTGAATACCATTACTGACAGATTTTGACTCAATAATTGTGTAAGGAGTTACTTTGATCAATACTGAATTTTAGTTATTTGAAACCAAAAGAAAAAGTAAAAACCTAAAGCAGCTGTTGGTCCGAAATAATAAAATAACATACCACAAATATTTTAAGCGAAATTCGGATACTAATGGCTAGACAGCTAAACTGAGCAACTGGAACCAAATGTCCTGTGGCCCCTGGCTGATTACAGTAATGGTTGAAATTGGCCATTTGGGAGCTATTAAATATTTGAATAATGGGGATCCTGTTAGAGTCATACTCTAGGCGTCATACACTGAGCTTATTGTAAGTGATAAAGAAACAAGCCGGTGTTTAACGACTGTTTGGTCCGTGACTTTAACATGGTCCTTGGCTGATATTTCAATGATGTCTGGGGTTAGTTAGTTCTGGAAAAAGGAATGCATTAAGTTTCGAATTTATAGTTTCGTTTAATGGAGTTACTCCTTGGCACTGTTAACCTCGTGTTATTGCTGTTACATTTTGCGGTGACCCCTCCCCCTGAACCATTTATAACAGATCTTGAAGTTTTACCAGAATGAAAGTGTGCAGTATCTCAGTATTTGTTTATGAGAGAAGGCTTAGTTAGTTTTCTAATGTGAGAATCAAGTAATTTCGATCTTAGTCATTTGAATTTGTGTCACAAGGCAAACAGCACTATGTTTCTGTTTGTTTGCTGTGATTTTCCTTAGTTTGTGTTTGCTCGTGTTTAGTTGTGTAACATTTTTCTTTTGTTTCTTGCAGTCTACGCTTGCAGCTGCTAGAGCAGATAACTTTTACTACCCCCCAGAATGGACCCCCGACCAGGTATTTTTACTTGATCTGTCACTTATACTTTGGTTGACTGATTTACCTTAGAGCTTAAATGCTTCTTTTCATATTATTTTTTTTGTTGAAAACCGCGGTCCTATTTTTATCTTATTTTCAGGGTTCTTTGAACAAGTTTCATGGACAACATGCTCTAAGGGAGCGGGCAAAAAAGATAGATCAGGGGATTCTGGTAATAAGGTATGGAGTTTTGCACTCTATTCATGTGTGTATTGGTAAGGGATTGGAGGTGCTAATTTAATGCTTCCAATAATCATCAAAGATTTACCAGTGGACCGCAATTAATATGTTAAATTTTTGATACTAAATTGTGCTTTCTGTCTGTAGCCCATGGCCTATCATACTTGACCACATGATCTATACAAGAAGTTGTTGAAATTAGGATGAGTTCTATTTATTTTCTTATTAAGGTTTTTAAATCATGTAGTTCCAGTAATCATCAAAGATATACCAGTGGACCACAATTAATTTGTTAAATTGTGAATACTGAATTGTGTTTTGTGTCTGTAGTCCATGGCCTATCATACATACCACATGATCGATGCAAGAAGTTGTTGAAACTAGGATCATAAATAAGTTTTGTTTTTGTATGGTTAACTGTCGTTCTTTAGGCTGCCATATTCCTCAAACGATTATCACAACTAAGTTTGGGTAGCATTTATTTTTTAAATGCATGAATATCATTTTGAGTGTGTAGAGAGTTTCAAGTTTAATTGAAGATCATATCGGGGGGTTCAGTGATATTCGTTGACTAAGTCATCTTAATCATTGTCTTTATTTTTGGCCTAGCTACTTGGTATTTTGAGTGCAATTGCCGATCTTCCTTACATTTGTATCTATTTAGCTTTCAGTGCACATTCTCAAAACCTTTTCTACGCCACCGAAAATGTCTGTATAAAATACATATCTCTAAAAGTTAGCAAGCCTAAGGTAGGAATGCTTCCACGAGAAATTGCAAAACCTTCTTAACTTCTTTTCAAATCATTTTTAATGTGAGGGTACGGTTTTGCATTATTTTCAAGTTAAGGTTACGATCCAAGATGTTATGTACAGTTTTTACTTTTACAACCAAGTGGATCGATCTTGTCTGCAAAAGGAGTTACTAATTGGTGCACTGAAGTGCTCTTTCTGACCTGCTGGAGTTAGAAGTTGTGTACTTTGATATTTTAAGATCAGAAAACCGTGATTCGTGAGAACACTTACGCCATGGGGTACAAAAGATCAGGGAGTTTCCTTACTGTAGAAAATTGATAAGCAAAATAACAGGTTGAAATGCTGTTGCAAGATGTCTTAATTTGATAAGGACAATATGCTTGAAATAGTGAAAGATGGTCGCTTTATTTGCAGGTCATAGGTTTCAGGATGCCAATGATTTTTTCTACTTTTTTTCAGGTTTGAGATGCCTTTCAATATTTGGTGTGGGGGATGCAATTCCATGATTGGAAAGGGTGTAAGATTCAATGCAGAGAAGAAGCAAGTGGGAAATTATTACTCCACAAAGGTATTCTTTGCACCTGAAACTGTAGTAGACGCCCCAAGTTAGGGAGCTATACAGGCCAGAATATGGCTCATTCAAGTTGGGATATCATCTGCATTTTCATATGCATTAAAACAATCTGGACTCCTGTCGCTTATATGTAACATATGTATGTACTTATATGTACCTTTATCTTATCCTTTTAATAATGAATCCTTTTTTTTTTTTGCATCAGATTTGGAGCTTTACCATGAAATCAGCATGTTGTCAAAATGAGATTGTTATCCATACAGATCCAAAAAACTGTGAGTATGTAATTATCAGCGGGGCTCAGAAAAAGACTGAGGATTACGATGTTGAAGATGCAGAGACTTTTGAACTCCCAGCAGCTGAAGGTTGGCTTTTGATATCCAAGCACAATGATGATACTTTTGGTTAGGTTTGTTTAGAATCCGAGCCTCATTTAATCAATTCATTTTGTAGAAAGAGGAAAGCTTGCAGATCCATTCTACCGTCTTGAACACCAGGAAGAGGATTTACAGAAAAAGAAACAAGCTGAACCAGTACTGGTGCGCTTGCAGCGCGTTTCTGATTCTAGGCATTCAGATGATTACTCCCTTAACAAGGCTCTGCGGTCTCGACTTAGGGTACAGAATACTGTTCCAATTCTTCAAGTTTGAGTTTGTTTTCCTTTTGCAAGGTTTGGTTGCTTGGTTTACTTTCTTTTCACCTGATTTTGTAAACTTACTCTTCAACTTCGCATCATGCAGAGTCAAAAGAAAAGGGTTGTAGAAGAAGAGGCTGCCTCTGCAAAAATGGGCCTTGCGATAAGACTACTGCCTCGATCAGAAGAAGATAATTCAGAGGCAAAACGAGTCAAGTTCCCTTCCAAGTTTGAACGGAGCAGAAAGGACAAGCGAGCCTTGATCAAAGCTGCCTCGATTTTCCCGGATAGTTCTGGCTCTTCGCGAATGGAGTTGGAGTTGAAGAGAAGGAAAATAAAAGCATCTATAACAACAAGGTTGCTCTCAGGGTCAGTCAAGCCATCGGCTTGGTCACAAAGTTGTTCTACTAGTGCAATTAGTAAGGGATCAACTATGACTGCAAGAAAGAGGTAATTTCAAGATTTTTAGAAGTTGGGTTGAGTGATTATCAGTTCTCTGTTTGTTTCCGAGTATTTTATTCCTGTATTTTGTACATAAGTGTATCTTTGCTTATTCCTTTCTTGGGTTTGGTTAAGCTTGAACTCATTGTTAATAATAACATTTGTAATGTTTGAAGCAACCTATTGGGAGTTTAGTTAAGTTGGTTTAAATGCTCTTGGAATTTTTTATTCAACTGAGTTGGAACGAGGGTATCTAGTAAAATACGAAGTTTTTTCCGGATGAATGATGTAATATTGATGAATGATGATGCTAAAGGACCAAATTTTACGGGACCAATACTGTTGACCAAAGTCGGTAGATGTTCAAAGTAAATGAAGACATCCCTTAACCCACCCAAATACAGAAAGTGAACCAAAGTCGGTAGATGTTCAAAGTAAGCGAAGACATCCCTTAACCCACCCATAGGTAACATAAATGGCACATAAGAATTTGGGAGGGAGGGAAGGGAGTATAGAATTTGGGAGTCATAAATCACGACTGTCTTGACTTCCTAAATTTCAGGGAGTTACCTATGTACTACTAGGTTTTAGATTCTTGTATTGTGATCTACCAAGTGAATCGACCTAAAGCAATCTGGGACTTTATGATGATCAGAGACAGGAATTGTTTCATCACACGCAATCAAGATATTATAAGGTGTCAGTAAAATCAAGGCACATGGCTTCTGTTACTTCCTACTCCTTGCGATACGGGGGAGAAAGTAGAAATAGATGGGGGAGTAAAAGGGAGCAGTTAGTTGTTAAAAAAAAAAAAAAAAACATTGCCTGATTGGCATTACAATTTCCGTATTCGCTTTAAAGTTCAAAACAGAGGGGTTTCTTCCTCTTTCCTCTGTAAGTTTGTATTTTCTTTACTATTCCAGGGTTCGTTTGTAAGTTTGTTTCTATTGTTCTGTCATAGTTTTTTTTTTTTCCTTTCTTCTTGAGAATGAAAGAAAAAAGGAAAAAATACTACTAGTGTCTGTGCGCGCTGTTGCTATGAGATCAGTTGCTGTGATTCATTGTTAGTTCACATTCGTTCATACCTTAATTTTTTTTTTTTTTTGATCGGTTTCTGCTGGGCAGGTAGGTTTTGACTGTTCCTGTTTTATTGTGTTATCACTATTCAACTGCTTGATTGTTTTCAATTGATCTTTTTCTGTATGTCAAGTAAATCAAGATTTACTGTTATTCTGATGTAGGCTAGGTTGCAAGTAAGTGAAACCAGTTTCACCTTCTTCTTTTCTTCTTGTGTGCGTTTTAACCTCTCTACAGTAAATCTTTAGGATGTCTCATCACAAGCAGAGAGGTTGAAACGCCAATCTCTTGTGTGCGTTTTAACCTCTCTAAAAAACAGATATTGGCGTTTCCTTGAGTTTTTGAGTATTTCCTGATTGCAATATAGCATTACACGTGCTAATTGAAGAGCAAATTAAGAGTGCAATTCAACTAGGCCAGGTTACTGATAGATATCACCAACAGGGTGCTGATGCACTGGCAATATCGATAGAATGGGTCACAAAATACTATCAGTTATTCTTTAAACTTTAATCTTTCACCGTGGATTAAAAATAGAAATAAACTGTAAACTTTAAAAAATAATAGATGAACTGAACTAAAACTATTGGAGTAAAATATGAATTCTGATCCTGAATCAACCTTCAAATTTCTGGAGCTGTGTAAAGAAAGGAGAAAATTGTGCCATATTTTTGCTGGCTCGGCAACTTGGAGCCTTTTCACTCAAAAAGTATTAGTCTTTATTACCTTACCTTGCCTACATGATAAAATAAGAAAGACTGCATTATTTAACCGACCTTGATCAGATTCATCCTTGAAATGTTGTAACCTGAATGATGGTGTTTCAAATCTTTTAAGAAAAAAAGGAACCGAGTTCCCCTTGTTATATGGCAAGTATCCAAAGCATGCATGATCATTCCACTTCCAGGGGACAAACAGGACCAACAGGTTAGCCATTGCTTCTTCTTTGTCTATCAAAAGCTCTATTGGGGAGTGCTCATCTTAGCTTGGTCCATATACAACTGATAAGGATGCCTGTCCTGTAAATAGTATTTGAATCACACTCAAAAGGTTGCATGTTAGTGTCCTCATATATGCCAAGTTGTTTTTGTATTATAGTACTTAACACTTGACCTCAGGATAAATCCTTCTAAGATCTTAACAATGTGCAGGAAGAAAATCAGCCAGGCACCTCTTAAATCACTGCAGCCGGACTACTGAGTTCAAGATGGATCGAGGTGGATGCGCCAGCCGCTGCTAAAACATAACCATGAAAGGTATGTACCAAGGTATATATATTTAGAGAAAATCTTCATAAATAAATGAAGCGTGGGATCAAAAATTGAGTGCCTACTGGATCATAAACATGAAAGTAATCACCCATGTATTTTTTTGGTGTCGATACAATATCGAACTTCTTAACCATGGCCCTTGCTATAATTTGAAGAATTTTGTTGGATGCAATCGACCCTTAAAGGCAGACCAATGAAACTTAAGTATAGTTCTTTCCACTTACTGCAATAGAAATTTCTGTGAAGTTTATGCGGTACTTATCTATTTAGGCAAACAACACGTCATAAAATATCTAAACCGTACTTTATCACCAGTATTATCACGGAGCTTAGAAAATATCAATACACTACAACACTATGTTGTAGTACAACATATTAAATCCGTGATTAGTCATGTTCAAGTACTGTTTCTGAACTTGTTTAAGGGATTAAATTGTTAAAAACATAATTTGTGAAAACCCAATAAGTAAAGCTCAAATAATCATCTACACTAAGTAAAGCCCAATACTAGAATCTTCTAGGCCTTCTTTACATCAAGTATTATTTAGAGAATTCTTTTCCCTAGAATTTTCCTGTAATATCTAAGTTGAGAGTGTAAAGAAGAGTCTAGATAGAACTATCTAGAGAAGTAAGTAGTTGGTCATGAAGCCTATAAATAGGCATAGGATGGATTCATTTGGGATCATCCAACAACAATCAAAACTCAAGTGAGTAACAAGTAGTAGAGTGAGAGCTAGAGTTAGAGTAAGAGCCAAAGTGCCTCTTTGTAAACAACTAGTGAAGCCAAAGTTGCTACACAACCCTTGTAACATTTTCATTTTCATATTAATCAAAGCCTCACTTTCAATTAACCAACCTCTTTCCTAAATCATTTCCATAAACCCATCACATTTCCGCATTGCGCCAACAAATTTGGTATCAGAGCAAACCTAACCCAGTAATCCTAAAACTCTACCATGGCAATTAACCAAATATTCAAGGTTTCAACTATGCCCAAAGTCTAATTCCAATTTTTGATGGTGAGAGTTACGATTATTGGAGTCTACAAATGAAGACACTATTCATTTCACAAGACCTATGGGATTTTATAGAAGAAGGTTATAAAGTACCAGAGTCGGCAGAAACTCTGTCGTCATGGACGGACGCAGAAAAAAGAGTATAAGGAAAATAAGAAGAAAGATGCTAAAGCATTACTGTTTCTACAACAGGGCGTAAGCAAAGCTATTTTTCCTCGAATTTCGGTGGCAAAAACTTCACAGGAGGCCTGGAATATTCTCAAAGTAGCATTCCAAGGATCAGAAAAGGTAATCTCCATTAAACTACAAAATTTATGGCGAGATTTTGATAATTTACTTATGAAAGAAAATGAAACTATCCAGAACTTCTTCTCAAGAGTTACTGGCATAGTAAATCAAATCAGTAGTTATGGAGATACCATTGAAAATAAAAGAGTGGTAGAAAAGATATTAAGAAGCTTACCATTCAAATTTGATCATATCGTCGCTGCCATTGAAGAATCAAAAAATTTATCGACTCTCTCGGTACATGAATTAATGGGTTCACTCGAGGCGCACGAGAAAAGAATAAATAGGTTCGCGGAGCAACCATTGGAGCAGGCATTTCAATCAAAAATAAATTTCAGTGAGAAGAAAAATACAGAAGCCAAAAAGAAAGCTCAGAGGGGGATCGTCATCCAACTCGCAGTACGAGAAAGGGTCGACGTCAAATCAAGGACCCAGAAATTTCTACCGCGGACGTGGAAAAGGAAAAGGAGGTTATAGAAACAACAATCAAAGGTACGGAAAAAATAACTCCTCAAATCTCCGATGCAATGTTTGCAAAAAGTTTGGACATGCAACTGAAGATTGCAAGTATAAGTGCACCAAGTGTGATAAATTAAATCACATGGAGAAAGATTGTTGGCTTAATGAAGCAAACTATTCCGAGAAAAACAATTCTCAAATCAAGTATTCTATTCCTGCCTCACCTCGCAACAAGAATCGCAAGGTATATGGTACGTCGACAGCGGATGCAGCAGCCATATGACAGGAAACAAAGAATATTTCGTAAAATTGGAGGAACAAGAGATTCCGCCAGTCAAACTTGGAGATGGAAAGTTCCAGAATGTTGAAGGAAGAGGAGTCATATCCGTACGTACAAGGTCAGGTAAAACTCGATACATATCTGATGTTCTTTATGTTCCTGGCCTAGCTCAAAATTTATTAAGTGTTGGACAACTTATAAGAAAAGGGTACTCACTACATTTCGAAGACGGAGAATGCACAATTTATGATAAAATTAATAATCAATTGGTGGCAAAAGTAAAAATGTCAGGAAATTTTGTCTTTCCCCTATCTATGCCATCAATTGAAAATTGTGCAATGAGTACCAACCATATTGACGAAGGAAAGCTATGGCATTTGAGATACGGGCATCTCAACTACAGATCCTTAAAGGTTCTAAAATCAAAAGGCATGGTAATTGGTCTTCCCAATATCGACGGTGGAGATAAAGTATGTGAAGGTTGTATTCTAGGGAAGTTTCATAGACTTCCATTTACGAAGACATCGTGGAGAGCAAGAAGGCCCCTCGAATTGGTGCACGCTGATATTGCGGTCCGACAAGAACAACTTCACTCAACAACAGAAGATATTTTCTCTTATTCGTGGACGATTATACCAGGATGATGTGGGTGTACATTCTGAGCAAAAGTCCGAGGCATTCACTAAATTCCTAGAATTCAAGGCGCTGGCAGAGAAGCAAAGTGGCCATCAATTGAAAGTTTCCGTACAGACCGTGGTGGAGAATTTACTTCAAAAGAGTTTATCAACTACTGCAAAGAAAATGGAATTAAAAAGGAGCTCACCGTCCGATACACTCCACAACAAAACGGCGTCGCGGAAAGGAAAAATCGTACGATCGTGGAAATGGCTCGCAGTATGCTAAAAGCAAGGAAGCTACCCAACACCTACTGGGCGGAAGCAGTCAACACCAGTGTACATCCTTAATCGCTCGCCAACAAAAGCGGTTCACAAAACTCCATACGAGGGATGGCATAAGAAAAAGCCGAGGTAACTTCTTTCAGAATTTTTGGTTGTGTCATACTCACATATTCCATCCCAACATAGAGAAAAGTTCGATGAAAAAGGAGAAAAGCTTATATTCATCGGATATAGCGAGGAGTCTAAAGCCTATAGACTTCTAAATCCAGATACAAAGGAACTGGTAATATCAAGAGATGTTATCTTTGATGAATTCAAAGCTTGGGATTGGAATGATGAACCAGATAACCACGAGTCTCCACTACTCATCGAAGAAGAGCCATATCTGTCACACCAAGAAGAAAACACTCCACCAGCAAGCCCGAGATCTCCTAGTCCAACACAACAAAGTCCAAGCTCATCTGATCAAGTGCCCCACCTAGAAAGGTGCGTTCCCTAAGAGATATTTATAATGTATCTAATTGTGCTTTTATAGCACTAGAACCTCAAAAATATGAGGAAGCGGCAAGAAGAAAAAAATGGAGAAACGCCATGGACGAAGAAATGCGAGTAATGAGAAAAATAAGACATGGGAGCTCGTCAATCAGCCATTGAAAGAAATAATTGGTCTGAAATGGGTCTACAAGAAAAAATATAATGAAGAAGGGGGAATTCAAAAGCACAAAGCAAGGCTAGTTGCAAAAGGATATTCCCAGCAATCAGGAATTGACTACAACGAGACATTCGCCCCAGTCGCTCGCATGGAAACAATCCGGATGGTGTTAGCTTTGGCAGCTCAACTCAAAATGAAAGTCTACCAATTAGATGTAAAGTCGGCGTTCCTAAACGGAGAACTTGAAGAAGAGGTGTACGTTGAACAACCTCAAGGATATATCCGAAAAGGAAAAGAAAAAATGGTATATCGTCTTCGCAAAGCACTATACGGTCTTAAGCAAGCACCGTGTGCATGGAACAACAAAATCGACAAGTATTTCCGAGATAATGGATTTGAGAAAAGTCCAAGTGAGCCATCACTCTACATCAGAAAACAAGGTACGGACTTCCTAATTGTCTGTCTCTATGTTGATGATTTAATTTACGCCAGCAAAAAACAAGACATGGCAGAAAAATTTAAGAAGGAGATGATGAAAGAATATGAGATGACAGACTTAGGACTTATGCGATATTTTCTTGGGATTCAAGTAAAACAATCTCCGGAAGAAATGTTCATTTCCCAAGAAAAATATGCAGAAGACTTACTGAAAAGGTTCAACATGATGGATTGCAAACCAATTGCAGCTCCAATGGGTACCAATGAGAAGTTGGTAAAAAATGATGGAGCGACAAAAGTTGATCCAACCTTATTCAGAAGTCTAGTCAGCTCACTGATCTACTTAACAAATACAAGGCCAGACATCGCCAATGCAACAAGCATTGTTTCTCGGTTTATGAGCGAGCCAAGTAAGTTACACTATGCATCCGCAAAGAGAATTCTCCGATACATCAAGGGAACAAAGGATTTTGGCATCAAGTATACAAGAGAAAAAGATAATAATTTAATTGGCTTCACAGATAGCGATTGGGCAGGTTCTACTGAAGACCGAAAGAGCACATCGGGCCATATGTTTTCTGTATGGGCGCAAAAGTTATCTCTTGGAGTTCTAAAAAGCAAAGTACGGTAGCACTATCGTCAGCCGAAGCAGAGTACATAGCATCAACAAGTGCAACATATGAAGCAGTATGGTTGAGAAGAATAATGACCGACCTACAACAAAGGCAAAAGCAGCCGACGACTATCTACTGTGACAATATGTCTACAATTGCAATGACAAAAAATCCAGTCTTTCACGGACGGACGAAACACATAGAGCTACGACATCACTTTATCAGAGAGCTGGTCGAAAACAAGGAAATTGAGCTCCAATTTTATCCAACACAAGAACAAAATGCTGACATCTTCACAAAAGCAGTCACATTGGACAAATTCAATCATTTTAGAGAAAAACTTAACATCACAAATTAAGAGGGGGTGTTAAAAACAAAATTTGTGAAAACCCAATAAGTAAAGCCCAAATAATCATCTACACTAAGTAAAGCCCAATACTAGAATCTTCTAGGCCTTCTTTACATCAAGTATTATCTAGAGAATTCTTTTCTCTAGAATTTTCCTGTAATATCTAAGTTGAGAGTGTAAAGAAGAGTCCAGATAGAACTATCTAGAGAAATAAGTAGTTGGTCATGAAGCCTATAAATAGGCATAGGATGGATTCATTTGGGATCATCCAACAACAATCCAAAACTCGAGTGAGTAAACAAGAGTAGGAATAGAGTGAGAGCTAAAGTTAGTAAGAGCCAAAGTGTCTCTTTGTAAACATAGTGAGCCAAAGAGCTACACTAAATTCCCTTGTAAACATTTTCCATTTCCAAAATTAATCAAAGCCTCACTTTCCAATTAACCAACCTCTTTTTCTAAAATCATTTCCATAAACCCATCACACTTCCGCATTGCGCCAACATAAATGCCCTTTAAAGTAAAGATGTACATAAGTAACTCACTCTTATAAGATGCACCTACCCATCAGTCATCGCCAAAGAGTACTTGTTCAATATATAGATCATGTGTCCTGATCAGTTGCAGTATTGATGCATAAACTTTCACCAACAGTATTGCAAAAATATGACAAGCATGCTGTAAAAATCTTAATTTTTAAGTTGAGTGCGATTGTAATGATCTAGGTAGTTTTTCTTAAAAACAAATGCACAAAATAAGAACAAAATATAGCTATGTTTGAGCTACATAGGAGATACTGTCAAGATACTTCAACTTGGTTTCTAATATATTGTTATTTAGGAGTTTCCCTAACTATCGAAGCTGCATTTTTAACCAAAAATACGCAATTGACACTCACATAACCCCTCAATAGCTCTAGGTTTGTGCTTGGAACCCGAGAGTTTGCATGATACAATTTTACTGAGAAATGCCTTGATTTTGAAAGGGACAATTGCTAGGTTTCAGCTGGCATTTGCATGAGCATTTCAATTAAAAAACAAAAACAGGCTGTAAACTTTGTATAACAAGCAAATTTCTTCACTGTCCTTTTGCCCTTATACTAGTCACCAAACTACAAAACACCACCAAAGTTAAACATGCCTTGCAAAATAGAAGTATGGATCACACTGATAGGTCATGCAATATTAATCGCCCGATGCCTAACTGTTGGAGTTAATGCATTTCCCACACTAACTTAAGGGTCAAACATCTGATACTTAAATCAGCTAGATACTTATACTGACTACCGTCTCAACATTTAGTTAGTTATATATGTGACGAGACTTATACATTTGATCTTGCAAGATGCCCCAAATAACTTTTCCGTCCTTTGGGGAATAAATCTTATTCTCTTTCGGAAAAGCTAGAAGAAAGCAAATGTACAGATAAGAAACGTGTACGCAATTGTATTATCTACACTGCATCAACAATAAGCGTATACAAGTATAGCAGCCTAATAGTGGTCCACCTGGAAGGTGTAGGGTTGTCCTATATCTATATGCTTTTCGCTTTTTCAGCCTGCTCATCTCTTACTCTTGAATTCAAAATCAAGGTCGTTTGTGTTTTGGCAAAAGGCGAAAGCAAGATTTCTAGAATATACGGCATAGAATCTGTTTTAGACAGAATATATATGAAAGCATACACAGGAACCAATTCAGTGTTTTGTCTTACTAATAATCCTTTCGACTTGCACTTAGTAGTGTAGAAGATGCATATTTGCATGTCTGGAAGAAAAATAAATAAATCCGAGGTTGAAGTAGAGAGCTCGTTAAGATCATTGATCGATCATACAATGACCTCCTAGACTCCTAGTGCACCTTACTTGAGCCTTCTTCCTCAAATAAAACTATTAAATTTAGGTCAATGATCGAATCATCAGTCTGTAGTAATTAATCAAGTAGATGAAACTATTAAACATCCATGTTTTTCTTTGTAGAAAAGTCGTACTCCATTTTTGTATATTCATTCCAGGGATATCTGCTAGCAATTTTATCATTTCTTCCACTCTCCGCAACATATATTGGCAAACCTAATATATAGCGGGATCTAGAAAGGTTTGGGGTTGAAAGGATATAGAACGCCTTTAAGACATAGAGTACTAATTAATTAACAACTGTTAATAGCATGACTACAACTTTGAAGGGTATATCTATTGATTTCACTTTTCTCATTGAGGTTATGGCTTTATGTCCCTCTTTTTTTTTCTGTTTTCTTTTTCGCTTTATCAACAAATCCTCCTAGCTGCTAGTGAGTAGTTTTAAAAAAAGAAAAACTACAAGCATCATAAACAAGCAATTATAAATTTTCTTATATACGAGTATATACACTAATACACTTACACAAACACAAGGAAAGTATTCATAAACCTAAGCAGATAGTTGGACTGTTAAAAAGTTTCCAATATTAATTTATCCAAAAATTGCAAATCTGAAACTTGTAATAGCTAAGGGGAATTAACTTAACTATGTGTTCTTGGACAGTACCTGTTGCTGAGAAATGCATGTTGAGCATGATATAACAGCTTGAGCATGCGCGTTGCCTATCAATAACATTCCCGTTTTCTTGAAAATGTGAACTAACAGTATAACACAAATATACTTCAAAGTCATGAAAGAATCATGGATATTGTGATCCACGTTGTTGCTGTCGTCTACGATAACCCGTGGATGCTCCGGATTTAAAGATAGGCTTTCGTACTTCAATGAAAGATTTCATGGCGTGGCTGAGGGGATCTGATTCTCCAACCTTATAGAAAGCCCTAATTTTGTTTTTGGGTTTACCTTTGAGTTTTACCTTGAATACATTTTTTTCAGTTCTTGAAGACGTTGATTCATCCTCTTCTGGATTGTCCTCTCCCTTGCCCTTGCTCTTGCATTTACTCTTAGTTCTCGTGCAAGAGGTTGGAATGTAGCTTTACATGATTGCTGTCTTATCTGTTTTACTTTGTTACCATGTTTTGAGGGGTTTTTTTTCAGGAAATGTCCGATTTTGATGTGCAGGTGCCATTCTCTCAGTCTCTGACAGTAGTTCCGACGCTGTAGAAATATTGGACTCCTTCACAGAACCACCATCATTCACACTCTTCCGGATGGTGTTTATCTTCATGTTCTCCTTGATAGCAGGCTTAGATTTGTTTAACAGCCACTCAAGTGTTTTGCTTGCTTTGACAACACCGAGCATATCTTGAAGATCAAAGAATTTCCTAGCAATGTCCACGGATAGTCTCATTCTCCGATCTCTCGGACCTTGAGCTGTAACGATCTTGCTGTGACGATCTTTCTTCCCAGGAGATCTCTCTCTTGAACTCCTCTTAGTTGAAGTGTTCTTTGTAGTAATATTATTTATCTTACTATCGGAAATGACTTTGTTTGGATCTAGGATATTGATAGCAAAACCATCATCATTTTTAATATCATTTAGGGAAACTTCTGCTTTGTTATTAGTTACTGCCGTCAAAAGATCCAGTTGGTGTTGATGTGCTGCTACTGATTCTGTTGCAGTTGAAGCAGTACTAGGGTTGTTTACTGGCCAGCAGTGGGATACAAGTAGATCATGTGATGATGTGGAAAGAACCCATAATCATCATTGTCAAATAAAGTAGGAGAAAAGGGAAAGAAGGAAAAAGAAAGATCTTGGTGCTGTTGTTGTTTAAAGTGAAGATTTAGGTTATCATTCTCAATAAACTTGTCTTGAATATCCATAGAGAAAGAAGAAGATTAATGGCTTAAACTGCACCTCTGGTTAAATGTCTGATATATTGTTACTTTCTGATCTGCGCTTTGTGTATTACATCTACCTTTCTATATGTGTATATATACACAGATATTGGTAGATAGAGATATATATCTAGAACAGTTTCAAGTAAAACTAGCTTAACGTGGTATCACCCACTGTAGTCAATATCGGCCGATATATCGGAGATATTTCGGATATCGGTTCAGAACGATACGATAAGAAGGATATCGGGGATACGATATTTGCCCTATAATATCGGCCGTATCGGTCGAATATCGTCCGTTTCGGTCAAATATCGGCCGTATCGGTCGATACGAAATTTTCCTACATTTCCTGATATGAGACGGTATTGGTCGTTTTCTATAAAGTTTAAGGGTAATTTTGGCGAAGAAAGTCTTCCAGGTGGTAGTAGAGGTGCATGTAGCTCTCGAAGCAAGTCTACTAAAGTTACTCTTTTGTTTTTTTGATAAAATTGATGTTATCTATTATATCTTATCCGAAAATGTGTGGAGAAATGTTTAATATAAAATTATAGTCTCTAAATCTAGAACCGATATTTCAACGATAATATCCCCGATATAAAATCGTACCAGTGTATCGGTCCCGGCCGAGATGAACCGATATCCGATATTAACTACATTGGTATACACTGCCTAATGCCTACCGTAACTAAGACTAGTATTTAGTGGTAAAAATAAAGAGTTTTTCTTTCTTTAACCTTTCCTTTAGAGGAAAAGAATCTGACTAGACATAAAACATACATTTGGTATTCTGCCCATTTCACGTGAAAAAGATGGAAGATTTAGAGGACATCCAGAACACTGTTACTTGATTTCTTACTTTAAAAAGTAACAAACGGCTAATTAATCAAGAAGGCAGAGATGAAAAGTAGAAGATGAGAGCTGGTGGGACGTGGGAGAATCATTATTGAAGTAAATAAGGTGGAAAAGAAAATCAAATGCTGATCAATATTTTCACTGTTAAAAAAATCAAATGCAGAGATGTACAGCTTACTGTTAAAAAAAAAAAGCCCCAGCTGATTGATAAAAAAAAAAAAAAAGCTTACTGTTAAAAAGGAAGACGAGACCGCAGTGGAGCTGCTAGGGTTTGTTTTCCATAATGGGATTGAGAGTCTTCAAACACACAATACAATGCTTGAAAACAAAAGAAAAAGAAAAGAAAAAAAAATCTATTCGGACTCCTTTAGAGCGTCCATGGACGACTAAATCCAAATATTTGGTCCATTGGATAGGCGTAGTGAGACGGACCATCGATCAAAATTTGATCAAAGATTAAAATCCAGACCAAATTTGGTCGGCGATCAAGACCAAACCCAAATATAGTCGGGCGTTTATATAATCCACGCCCCACCACCAGGCGGACGTATAGTCCACGCCCCACCCCAGGCGGACGTATAGTGAACGCCTATTTTTTTTTTCTTTTGCGTGGGGCGTGGTTTATACCTCCGCCCCACTCTTTAAAATCTTCAAATTGGCATGGGGCGGGCTTAATACCTCCGCCCCATTTTTTTTATTATTATTATTTTGTATGGGGCGGGCATTATACCCCGCCCCATTCTTTGTTTTCAAAACCATTTTAGTGGGGCGGGCTTTATACCTCCGCCCCACTTCTTTCATTTTTTTTTTTTTAGGATCTACCCAATCAGGTGTTGGTATAGTCTACGCCCCACACCAGGCGAACGTATAATGTACGTCTGACCAAATTTAGTCTTTCCACCGTAGCGTCACACACCATACTAAACCCAAAATTTGATCTTTTTTTCCCTCTTTGATCTTTGGTTATACTCGCACCACTGCAGTTGCTAAACATCACTCTACCCTCAGCACTGGTCGACGTGGCAAGCTTATCTTTACAAAAGACAAACCACGTGTAATATCTAGTTGATTTTGTTGTTCTCTCTCTTGCAAAAGTTCTTCTTTCTTCTCTACTGTTTTTGCTTGATTCTTCTTTCTTCTACCCAACTAAAATTTCAGCATCACGTTAATCAAAACCTTCTCAAAATCGTGCGAACAACATCACAAAAACTAAATTTGAAAACTCTGAAATGCATTCTTGTACCATATTTTGTTTTGGTTGGCTATTACTTGCCTCCTTGCTTATTGTTTAAACCCAAAATTAATTTCCGCACACCATCATCCCTGCTTCTAGCCATTTTATCTCTCGTTTCCACTTCTTAAGATCTGAACCATATATTCATCTCATAGAAAAGAGATCGAATCACTCTCTGCATCCTTTTTCCACTTAATTTGTAATCTCTATTCTTTATCTCTGTTCAATTTTTTAGTTTGAATAAATGACCGATTAAGGCTCCAATCAAGATAAACTCGTTAATTATCAAAAGATTATCAATGAATTTTCGCAGGTAATGGAAATCAGGGTTCTTCTCTGTTTTTGAAACCAAGTTTCAATTTATGATTTTGGGTTCGTATCAATTTTGCATTTAGTTTTTCATAGAAGATGAACATCAGATCGGAGAAGATTAATAACAGTAAGTTATTCAATTTACGGGACCTTATTCTATTAGAGCAACTGCATTGGTGCGAGTATAACCAAAGTTTAAAGATAAAAAAAACGATCAAATTTGAGTTTAGTCTGTGTGACGTTACTGATATAAGACTAAATTTGGTCGAGCGTTCGTCTGATGTGGGGCGTAAAATATACATACGCCCGATGAGATTCCAAAAAACAAAAAAAAAATGGGGCAGAAATATAAAGCCCGCCCCATATATAAAGTGACTTAAAAGAAAAAGAGTGGGGCAGAGTATAAACCCCGCCCATCCAAAAGAAAAAAATAAATAATAATAAATGGGACGGAGGTATAAAACACGCGTGGTGTGGGGTACTTTATGCACGCCTGGTGTTGGGCGTTAACTATACACCCGCCTGGTGGTGGAGCGTTAACTATACATTCGCTCGACTATAATTGGTTTTGATTTTGGTCTTGGACCAAATATAGTCTGGATTTGGCCTTTGATCCGAATTTTAATCGATAGTTTATCCGCTGTGTTTCGTTTTTTGACCAAATATTTGGTTATACTCGACCACAGTGGTTGCTCTTGGGGAATCTTTATTTAGTAAATTTATTTTGTGAGATTTTGAAACGAAATCAAAGATGATTAGAATTCAGATCATTTGAGATGAAACAAGGAAGAGTAAGCATATAAAGTGAACATAAAGGTTAAGAGAGAAATTTATTATTTTTGTTGTTGTTTCTGAGAAAGAGGAGTACGTGGCTGGAAGTTTTATCACGTGGATTTCCACGTCTGCTAGCCACGTCAGTTAGTGCGTAGGGTAGTGCGATATTTAGAGAGAGAGTCGAATAGCATTTTCGATATTTTAATATTTATTTAATTAGGAATAACATTGTTAAAAAACTAATAGGTATTCAATAAGATGGTTACCCTAATTTTTTAGGGGAGAATTTGCGACTACTATCTATAAAAAGTAAACTTTTATTGACTTGAAACCTTTGAAGAATAGATTTGGTTGTGATATGTTTCGGGCTTCAATCCTGCGATAAAGTATTAAGTGACATTCAGTGCTCTCTAATTCATATTTTCTTCCCGTAATCTTTCATTCTTTTTGTGACCATTTTTTAATAAAGTCTTACCTTTTACTAAATTTGGAACTTAGCTTATGGATGTTTATCTTTTTTAATAAGAGCCTCCACGACCATAAAAGTGAAAAAGATAAAAACAGAAGAGGAAGCCCATACTGGGAACTACGCTTGAGCCGTGCGGAGTTATAATCTTTGCCTGGAGTATGTATTCGCGTATTGCTTGTTCATTTTAGTGGTACAGTTACATGATGCTACGTTCCGAGGTTCCTATGTGACATGATAAGGAGCTGACAATTCATTTCTGGATGCACCTTGGTGGGTTCGTAGCATGTATTGCTTTATCATTAAAACTTTTGTTAGCAAGCAGAACTTTAACATTTTAGTTTTCCAATTAATTCCCCCGTGGTTAGTGTTCTTAAAGCTAAAGATGTACCAATATAATTTTTTTAACGTAGGTTCACGCACATTTATTTATTTTTTGAAGCAGGTTCACACACATGTATATATTTTCTAGCAATGGTTATACATGGTTAATTTTATATATGCTTTATTGATTGGTAGTTAAAGAAGAAAACCAAAATCAAGAAATTTAAACCCATAAATTCCCATGACGTCCCGTTCGTTTCAAGTTTTTCAAATCTCAGGAATTGGATTATAGGGTAATCCAATTCCTACAATTGGATTCCAGGAAATGGATTCCTTGGTATAAGAAAATATGTTTGGTTGGGGTTATTGGATTACAATGTAATTCAAATCTATCATATTACTTAAATATCAATATATATGACTAAAATTCAAAATTTCAAAACAAATTTAAACAATTGGACAATTACTCCTCCACAATCTAACTGGCAACCAAATTCTAATACACAACTAAACTTCATATTCAAATTCAAAAATTTAAGAATTCAAAATTTCAAAACAGATTTAAGATCACTATTCTTCCTCCACAATGTTACTGGCAACCAACTTGTGTATAATACCGCCCTAACAAGAGCAAAACATACCAAGAGCTTCCCTTTTCCACTACTCTACTTGAGTATTCTATTCTTCACATAGTGAATCCTCTTTCCTTCGTCCATCCCGAAAAACATTTTGGTCTTTGTAGTCGAATCAAGTATAATCGATGCAGCATCCATCACATCATCATCATTAAGACCATCAATTTTCTGCAGCTCCTCAAACAACTGCTTGTTGGTGTCTGATTCTTGAGCCAATGTACTACGAATCGCTTCAAAATGTGAAAGAGTGCCTGATACAAACTTGCTGAAAGAATTAGTCATCAAATTAAGACCATTCGAATCACCACTTGATTCACCGGATCCAATATCTAAAGAAGATGATCTAACCTTTTTCCTTCTCCTACCTTTATCATTGCTATTATTGGCTTCGTCCACTGATCCAGACTGGTTACTTTGTTCATGCTCTGTTTCTTGTTCTGTTCCGTTCTCCCTTTCTTGTCCATCTTCTTTATCTATGTCTTCTAACTCTTCATCTAAAGACGCAGCTCCTTTACCATTTTCTCTATCTTCAGCAAATATTTCAACCAATGCGTCCAAATGAGGAAAAACTTTCCCATACACTCCCTTTATACTTGGATGAGACTGCAAAATCCACAAACAACAAAATTTCAGTCCAAAAAACAAGAAAAATGAACTGGAACTTCACAAATTTCAGTCGAAAAAAACAAAAGTGTAAGCTCCAGGGCATTCCTATAACACTTCTATGTGTATTTTCTTCTGCAATTCTAAGACATCAACCCCGTACTACTTGTATGACCTGATACTGATACCAATACCAAACCAAGGATAAAACTACATGATTAAGAGAACAAACTGACTAAACAAAAAGGAATATATTTAATAATGGTTTGAAATTACCTTATCCCATTCATCAAATAAATTCTTCTCACACACAAGCTTATTGTTGACATAATCCCATTCAAAACCACTGCCAGCATTTAGCATTTCATTGATTGCCATTGAATGCTTCTTCAGGGTCTTGATTCTAGAATCAATGTTGGTAGTACTTAACCCGGAATTGGGTAGTTTCTCAGCTAATTTCTGTTCAATCACTTTCAAATAGCCAGATTTGAATCCTGTATCACTTTCCCACTTGCCATCGAGCGCAAGTTCCGTCAAAACATCAACCAATATGTCATCTTCAGCTTGTACCCAATTCCGATGAGGTGCCATTACTTGCCTGTTTACAACCAAGTTCCGTCAAGATAATTTCAAAAATAGTTTAACATCAAATAAAACAAGGAATAAAAGAACACAAATTAATTGTTAGTAACAGACACTTATACTTGTTGATGAAAAGAATGATACATTTCATTATCAACTACTACAGACTTCTGTCTAGGAATAGTAATTCCATAAAGCCATAAAGGCGAAAAACTGCATTTCATTTCTATAAGTAATCACATGCTCCAATGTTCTACCACCATCTAAATTTTTGTAGAGCAGTAAACACAGTAATCATTGCTACATATAAACCCACATAGATACTAAGATAGAGATAAAAAATCAACCATTTGCAAAAATAAATCTGAAATAAACCATTTGACAAAATTATACCATTCGAAGATAAGTAATAAACCTTGTTCTTGTAACAGTACAGTACAAATGAAAGTGATAAAAAATGTAAGCTAATACAGGAAAATGATGAAATCATTTAACTAACTATGCGCATACGTCTACGTGCAGTCCATCTTTCCCACATTTGATTTGCCAACTCATTTCTCTGAACATCCGAATAATTCGAGGAATCAACATGTTCGATCATTCGACTTTCTTGAGGAGAAACCAAATTAATTGGTCCATCTTCATATTCATCTTCCGGTAAAAATTCATCCATCGGCATTTCTCTCCTAATTAGGTTATGTATCAAACAACAAGCCATGATAAAACGACAATGTATGTTCACAGGATACCATGAGAGACCCCTAAGTATTTCCCATCTCATTTTCAACAATCCAGAAACTCTTTCAATCACATTCCTAGCCAGACAATGTTTCATATTGAATAACTCTTCAGCTGTCCTGGGTTCTAGACGATCTCTCCCCCATTCCTTCAAATGATAACGTTGACCTCTAAAGGGAGCAAGAAATCCTCCACTATTTGGATAACCGGCATCGACAAGGTAATAGTAACCTAAACAAGTAAGCATGTAAAAAACCATCATTATCTTAATAAAAAACATGAAAAACACTCGCTAATCCGCAGATTCAAGTTACAATACTCTAACAAACTTACCATGTGGAACTTTTAAGCCATTTTTTTTTTGTAAATGGCTTCCCTAAGAACACGAGAATCGGCAGCTGATCCTTCCCATCAAGGATATACATATATAACCTCCAAATATTGAGAACATACACCTAAGACATTGGTAGCAATTGCACTTTTCCTTGTACGATACCTAGGATTGTCTGCTGTAGCAACGTGGACACTAATATGTGTCCCATCTAATGCCCCTAGGCAGTTCTAAAGGTAAACAAGGTCGTGTTAATAGTTCATTATAGATACAAAAAACCAAGCGTTAATATTCATTACAGATAAGGTTAACAAGGTTTTAATATTTCATTAGAGATAATCTCATACCTTAAAGAAATTCCATCTTTGGTCAACTGAACTTGTAGCGACTGCTACTTGTTCTTTTAACAACTCTCCTTGAAGCCTAATAACTCCTTTCAACACCGTGTTCACATGTCTACTAATAGTATCTCCTGATCGCTTGAATTGAAAACCCACAACTCTATTCTTATGGTGATGCGCAATTACATATAAAAATATCGCCACCATTTCTTCGACATCACAATTTCTATTATATTCTAATCCACTAGTGGTGCGCAGCTTATGACAAAGAACTCTAAAAGTGCATCTATCGAGACGAAGTTGGGATTTACATTTGGTGTCACTTTTGTATACCAAATCTTCCATCACCCACAATCGTACCATAGTTAATTCAAAACGATCATTGGCTCTCAACACACAGCTTTGCTGACGCGAGACATATGAATAGAAATAAATGTAAAATAAAGTTACTGCATCCAACGTTGTTCGGATATCGTCTGTCATCATTTCAAGTTTTCTTTTTTTGGTCAAGACTAGAGGTGCCATACTGGAAGTGGGTCTGAATTTGAAAAGCATAAGAACAAAATGGTCGACCATACATGATTATAGAGAGACAGATAATAAAACTAAACGTGTTGCCATTTTAACCTACTTGTTACTGTTAGATAAGATTATTATTCTGCAAATTACTGCGGACCCAGTAATTCATTGAAGTCCCATCACACCACTTGAAAACACAAGATCTCAAAAATAGAAACAATAAAAAATCATACAGCCACAGGGTGACTCAATATAGGCCTCAAATCAAATCTCAAAAGTTTTTCAGGACAAAACAAGCATAATCTAAGTTATAAGTGATTAGCGGATTGTAAAATCATTCTCATTCAAGTAGGGAAGCATTGTCCTCAATGGCAAAATAAAATTTGATATTTTGAAGCAAGATAGTCTGAAGCAAATAGCATGACAAAAAAAATTATGCCAGAACCACACAATGAGAGAAAAATGCAAAAACAAACCTCTAAGTTAGTCTCTGTGTAAGCTAAAGCCAACTGCGAAATGAACCACCACCAAAGATACAGTTTCTTCTTCCTCAACACCTGATCAAAACCAAAACAAGATACAACTTAATGAACACAAATTCCTCCAAAGCTTATAGATGGATTCTCGTACACACTTTTCTTAGGCCTATTTTCAGAAGTTATTCTCCAAATAAAGTGATTAAGGAAAAGTTCCAAGACAAGGTAAAAAATATACTAGTTTTCACATAAAAATGGTAAAAGTTAAAAGAATTGGAAAGTGTTATTTTCCCAACTGAAAAGTTCCAACCAAACTCAAAAGTTTTCACAAAAATTCAGTACTAACAAAATGGTATAAACTCACACTAAAACTATCAACCAGTTCATTCCCCAACGAGTTGTTACCGTGTTTGAATGGTGAGTCAAATTTAAGAAATTGGAATCACAAAAACCAACTATCCGCTAACCAGAATACGGAGAACAAAATGAAATCGGATATCTAGAAAACAACAAAATGAGTTTCCCTCCACAAAGAACATACCCAGTTGCTTAGCATTTCCTATTATAAATAGCTTTCTATCTCTTGCACCAAATTTTGTTATACATCATTTCCCTGACTCATATGAGAAGACATAGAACAACCTCAATTACAGCAACTACAAATTTATGCAGGGTACTACTACTAACATAACACAACACAATCAAGAGATAGTGAAAAGATGATTTCATGGATTATATCATAAACCCAACACACATACACATGCATAAGATAATTTTATCATAAAACCAACACTCAAATCCATACTAAAATATTACCGAAATCAATTTAAATGAAATTGGTGAACAAATTATACCTTGAAAGTTCTTAATAATTGAATCAAAGGGAAAAGCTGATAATACTGTAGTTGATTGAGTCGGGAGAAGGAGAAATTGGTACTGTTGAAAATGTGCATGTGAATCAAGTATGCGTACTATTGAATTTCTTTAATTATGTATAGTACGGTTCTCAGATGCTCACATATTCCCAAATAGCTCTTTAATTTCGGAAAACAAATAAATTAGGATTCAAATTAGACAATTGTAAAGTGTATGCATATGTGTGCATTCAGGAACCATGAGATTCAGTCCTAAATGACAGGAAGAGCCTTTGAATTATATATGTACTGAGAGAATGCAATGGTTCCGGTAAAATTGTCGTTGTGCCCTTCTTGACTATAAAATCAGTCCACTGGTAAAATGATCCGAAATGATTTACCCTGATAGAAAATTTAACTTGAGTTCTCATGGAAATTTAAATTGGCTATAACCACAGAATCAGAAATGAAAAAAACCAGAAATGTCCAATTTGCAAAGAAATGTTTATACCGCTAAGTTAACGCTAATTCCCCCGTATGTCGTTCCGTTATTCGTTATTGTCTAAGAAAAGATTAATCAATGAAAAAGAAATAAAAACACTCAGCAATATTTAATTTGCAAGGAAATGCTTAAGAAATGAAGAAAGATTCAATTGATGATTGCAAATCTTGTTTGATTAGTGGAGGAGCACAAATGGGATTTAGTTTTAATGCATTTGAGAAAGTTCTAGCCAGCTGATCCAGGGCCGGGCCAAGATTTCTATGAAGGGGGCGCAGAAATTTGCTTTGGGGAGATAAAAAAATTTAGGGGGTGCAAAATACAAAATTAGGCTTATGAGTAGCTAAATTTTTTTTTGCTTTGGGCCCAAATTAGGCTTTGGAGCCAGCTGGGCTGGGGGTGCAAGTGCACACCCCTGCACTGGGCTGGCTCCGCCCCTGAACTGATCTATTAGTTTGAAACCTATTTTGAGGCATACTCATTTTTTTTGAGGCATACTCATCTATTATATTATCTAGGGTGGATTTATAAGGGGTGTCTAAAGGTAGTGTAATTACCTATATATCCCAAAATAATTTCAATTTGTCATAGTTCCCTTATCCTCAAAAACCTAAAATTAAAAATCAAAATAAACTTTAAACTTAAACATCTAGGACTCCAATTCAATAAAGAAATTAATCAAACAAAGGAAACACGAATCGAAGTGAGCGACGTTGGAATGCGAAATCCAAATCTCAATTGCTCTTAGATGTATTTTAGAATGTATGCGTAACAAACCCATCTTGTTTTTGATTGATTTTATTTTGTTTGATCGGTAGAATATGATTTCAAAGATGAAATTAGGGTTTTCAGAAGATCAGTTCGGCTGATCTTGCAGTATCAATTTTGAGCTGAACTTAGTGTATGATTTAGTGAAACACTATGTTCGGCTAATGCGACTTTACAATCTTTTCAGCCGAACCTCAATTTTCCAGCCGAACCTCAATTTTTCAAGCCGAACCTAGTGGATGATTCAGTTTCTGAGTGAAGCTCGGCTGATAACTTTTGAGCCGAACCTCTGTTTTTTGAAATTATACCTAGGTTCGGCTGACAAGTTATCAGCCGAACCTAGGTATAATTTCAAAAAAAACAGAGGTTCGGCTCAAAAGTTATCAGCCGAACTGCTCATCTGGTCAGCAGATCTGGGTTTTAAAAATTCAATTTTTTGGCAGATTCATTATAAAAGGAAATTAAACCTCGATAGAAGTTCACCTCTGATTTGAATCACACATTTTGGTCACTTCTAATCACTAAAATCTCAAAAGTCAAAACCCAAGCTTTTTTTCTTCACTTCTTCTTCTTCCTCTCAAAAATCCCAACTCTCTCACATAAATTTGATTTTCTACTAATTCACCACTAATAATTTAATGTTTAATCAATCCTTAAAATTCATAATTAATCAATTCTAATCATAATCATTTACACTAATTATATAAGGGTAGTTATGCCATTATCAAAAATGGTGGATGAGGGGTGATGTTGTTTTTTATTTAGTGATCCTATTTTGACATTATCTAGTATGCCTCAAAAAAATCTAGTATGCCTCAAAATAGGTTTCATTAGTTTTTGTGGCTATATAACTCAAAAACTTAGTAATCGATCATCATCATTGCTCACTATCACTTGATCTGAAGATAAGGAATGGATGGGATCACAGGCTGGTGGTACTCATAACAGGTCACAAAACCGACGGTAATGAAATTAAAAATAACAAAACTGATTTAGTTTTCATGTCGTTTTAACTGATAAGATTCTAACTAAGTGTACCTATATAAAATTGTTACTCTTCCCCATAAGATTCAAGCATATCATAAGAAATAGGATGCCCAAACCACTACACTCAATTGCATTGTGTGGGGAATTGGAGCCAGACTAAAGTCGATACTATTTTACATGCAAGTAAATCGTAATCCCTACATCAACAACAAATAAAGTCCTCTAGTTATGGAGATTGTTCGTAGATGGAAAAAGTTTGAGCAGCGACAAAGCAAGACATGATATACAAATAACCGAAGGAATCAATCACCTTGTTCACGTCTCCCTGGTGCTTCTCTTCTAATATTCTTATTTACTGCTGCTTCTTCCAGCTTAGCTCAGCTTATGAAAATAAGAATGTTGTAATATTGGAAGTTCAAAATTTAGTATTATTATCTTGCACGCTTTTAATTGACCATAACTTTGTCAATATTTCCATCAAGTGTGTAACAAGTATCTAAGGCATCCAACATTTCTTCTATAACTTGTTGAATCAATCTCTGCTTCTTCTCGTGCCTTTGAAACTTTAAGTCCAAACTCCATTGGTATCTTAGTTGGATTACAAGTTTCAAGTCCTGCTTCTTTCAGAATTCTCCTTGCATAAGCTTCTTGTTTAATCTGAATCCCATCTACTCCTTGATGGACTTCTATGCCAAGGTAATAAGTGAGTTTTCCGAGGTCTGACATCTCAAACTTTGATGACATTTCTCTCTTGAACTCATTGATCACCTTAAGGGAGTTGCCAGTCAAAAATAAATCATCTACATAGACTGCAATCACAAGAAGCGTTCCCTTTTCTTCTCTTTTGTATACTGATGTTTCTTTAGAGCACTTAACAAATCTGATTTCTCTTAAGATTTGATCTAACTTTGTATTCCAGGATCGATGAGCTTGTCTTAGACCATATAGAGCTTTTGATAACTTATAAACCTTATGCTCTTGTCCTTTTACTTCAAAACCTTCTGGTTGTTCAACATACACATCTTCTCGCAATTCACCATGTAAGAATGCTGTCTTAACGTCTAAGTGGTGAATTTCCCATGACTTTGATGCTGCCTCTGCAACTAATAAGCGTATTGTTTTAATTCTAGCAACTGGTGCAAAAACTTCATCAAAATCTATGCCCGATTCTTGTACATATCCTTTAGCTACAAGCCTTGCTTTGTATTTATTGACAGTACCATCAGCATTCCGTTTTATTTTGAAGATCCACTTAAGACCAATCACTTTTACCCCACCTGGCTTATCAACTAGAAACCAAGTCTTGTTTCTGTTGATTGAAATAATTTCTTCTCTACATGCTTGTGTCCATTTAGTCGAGACCTTTGCTTCCTGAAAATTCCTTGGTTCATCATTAACAGAAAGTAGCATAATCTCACACTCTTCTGCACCTTGAAGAACATAATCCTCCAGATACTGTGGCTTTTGTATCTGTCTTGTTGATTTTCGCAGTGGAATGGGTTGAGTTATTTCATCGATATCTTCTTCTTCTTCTTCTTCTTCTACTTCTTCGTTATTATCAGTGTTTTCATTATTCTCTTCTTCTTCTTGATTAACATCATTGTTTCCATTGGTATTGATGATTATGGGTCCTTCGCCTTCATCAATTACTTGACCCCATCTCATGTGAAACATTCCTGGATCCCTACTTGGTCCATCATTAGTTTCTTTCCAGTTCCAGTTTGCTTTTTCATCGAATACCACATCTCGACTCACTATTACTCTTTTCGTTGTTGGATTGAATAATCTGTAAGCTTTGGATCCCGGCTCAATTCCTAGATGCACAAGAGTCTGAGATCGATCATCCAGTTTGTTAAGAGTTGCAGAATCAACTTTTGCGTATGCTTTGCAACCAAACACTCTTAAATGAGATATGTTTGGTTTTCATTTTCACAAACTTTCATATGGAGTCATGTCTTTCAGAGCTTTCGTAGGTATCCTGTTTATTAGGTATGTGGAGTGTCGTACAGCTTCTCCCCATAGATAATTAGGTACCTGCATAGCCTTTAAATAACTTCTTGTCATCTCCATTAGAGTCCTGTTTCTCCTCTCCACCACTCCGTTTTGTTGTGGTGTATATGGTGCTGTGAGTTGCCTTTTGATTCCATTTAACTCACAATATTTGTTGAACTCTACTGATGTAAATTCTCCTCCCATGTCTGTTCTAAGCATTTTGACCTCCTCTTTTAGCTCTTTTTCTATCAGATTTCTGAAAGCTTTGAATCTGTCAAATGCTTCACTCTTTTCTTTCATAAGAATAGACCACATATATCTTGAGAAGTCATCTATAATAACAAATATGTATTTGTTATTTGCAAGGGTTTGTGGTGTAATAGGACCACATAAATCAGCATGAAGAAGCTCTAATGGCTTTGAGGCTTTGAATGTTGTTGCTTTTGGGAAACCTTGATGAGTTTGTTTCCCAACTAAACATGATTCACAGATTTTTGCTTCATCATTTATCTGTGGTAGTCCTCGAACCATCTTGTTTTGAGACATTGTCTTTAAAGTTCTAAAGCTTATGTGTCATAACCTTGCGTGCCACTTCCGTGTCTGATCTTCCAGTCTCATATTCAGACACAATGGCCTTCCAATCATGAGACTTATCTTGTAGAGTCTATTCTGTGAGCGTGAGACTCTAACTAAAAGTCTTCCACTTGGGTCATGAACTGTTAGATAATCTTGTCGCATTTTAACATCACATCCAACTTCTGTAGCTTGTCCTAAACTTAGAATGTTGCTTTGTAAGTTTGGGATGAAGTAGATGTTTGTGACAAGCTTCTGTTCTCCGGTCTTGCTCTGAAATAGAATTGATCCTTTCCCTTCAATTTCTACAGAAGATCCATCCCCAAACTTCACTTGTCCTTTGATTTTCTCATTGAGTTCAGAAAAGTAGTGTCTCTTACCAGTCATGTGATTGCTGGCTCCATTATCTAAATACCAGATTCCTTCTTCTCCATCCTTTGATTCGTAGTTCTTTGGTATTAGTTTCCCTTCGTTTAAGAATACAACTTCGTGCATGAAAAGAGTTGTATCTGCTTTCCTTGTTTCATTCTTGTTTGCTTCTTCCATCTTTTGTATTCTTTCAGGGCATACAGAGGAGAAGTGTCCTGGTTTATCACATCTGTAACAAATAATGTTTGATCTATCCTTCTTTTCTTTCCCTTGGTTTTGATCATTCTGACTTGTTGTTCTATCTTGTGAGTTAAACCTTCCTCCCCTTCATCGGCCTCTGTTTACTCTACCACCTCTTCCACGACCTCTTCCTCTTGTCGCAGAGTTTTTTTGGTAAGAGTTTGTGTACAAGAGTTTTCCTTGAGTTTCTCCATTGTTTTCTTCATCGAGGATTCTCTCTTCATATGATTTCAATCTTCCAATTATATCTTCATAGCTAGTCTTCTTTAAATCTAAGACTTGTTCGAGAGAAGCTATGATATGAATATACTTGGATCTTAGTAAACTATTGAGAAACTTCTTTACCAGTTTATCTTCATCAATGGATTGTCCAAGTGACGCAACTTTTGAGGCTATCTCTGATAGCTTTCCTGCAAAGCTATCAATAGTATCAGTGTCTTTCATCTTCGCTCTTTCAAATTCAGACATTAAGGTTTGCAGACGGGCTTCTTTAACTCGATCAGCTCCGAGATTACGTGCCTTTATTGCATCCCAAATTTTCTTTGAAGTTTCCTGTTCACCAACTTGTAGAACAAGACATTCTGGTATTGCTTGAAAGAGTAATCCAATGGCAACATTGTTTTTGTCTGGGTCCAATGTACCAGGATCAATTGTTTCCCAAACTTTGTAGATTTTCATCAGTACCTTCATTCTCATGGCCCACACTGTGTAGTTTGTGGCGCTGAGGATTGGAACTTGTATTGATGGTGGCGTGAACTATTTTGCACCCATAATGGTGGTTTCGTTTTCCATGGCTCAGAAACAAGCTCTGATACCAATTAATAGCAACTGCAAGATGAAACTTAGCTTATATAAAGACAACTCTCTTTATTGATGTTTAGAAAATCTCTCAAAACTAAACACAAGCTCTAATCTTTCTCATATGATCAACCACAACTTTGGTGATCATATATATATAGAAGTATGACTTCCTTTTCCTAGTCCTATTACCTTATTACATGTCTTTCCTTTTCTTAGAACTAGATGACTTCTAATTTCCTTAGGATTACATCAATTTCCTAATCTTGTCCTAACCAGCTTGTTAGTGACTTCTATGTTGTAGTTTAACCAACACCAATCTATCCCAATTTGCGGTTGCTGGATAACGTATCAAAAAACTTGAGCTCCTTAACTGTTGGAAGAGTCCCAATCGCAGTGTGATACAACTGTTGTTATATTAAGAGAATGAAAGTAAAAAAAAACAAGAAACCAAGTAAGCTCTTCGAGCGTTCCAAATAAATAAAAGATTAGGAAATTTGAATCTAAAAACAATATACTGTAGAAATTAAGATGTTCAAACAATGAACACACTACTCTGGACTATCTCAAAAACGTTACCATGCATTAATAAAAACTGACAAAAAATAAGTGTATGCATTATCCGAACACAACACATTTCACAGTACACGGAATCATACATATTAATATGGTCGAGCTAGAATAAGTTGACTACAGACTCCAGTCTAGTACTCTAGTAGTCTAGTTAATCGTTCTTCTAAGTACCCTGCTGCATTACAATTCCTCCGACTAATTTATTATTGCCTTAAAACCACTTGTAACAACCAAGCATTTTTAGCTTTTATATTCTCACAGTACTCTTGGATTTCCATTCTTAGATTTTATCCACAACCTGAATATTTAGATAGTAAAGCCACTAAAATATGAAGCCACTGCATTGTATTTGTCATCCAGACCGTGTATAAAGTACCAAATCCGCCTCGCACAAGATTATTACCATCCTCCTCGCACAAGATTATTACCATCCTCGTATTGTTTCTGGACCCGAATAAGTGATGGGTATGAAAAAAGAGCACGCCAAGAAAAATACATAAACCCAAAAAATGCATCACTTCATCCATGATAAGAGGATGGAATCATAGAAAACTGCAGAAGGAAAAAATGAAGTTCATCACCAGATCCATGTACTGAGCATTTGAGCTTGGTATTTTATATATGATCATCAGATTTCACAAGAACAAAACTTGAAGTAGGAGGGTTAAAATCATAAGAAACGATAGAAGAAATATATAAGAAACAAAGATAAACAATGCATGGATAACAAAGAGGCATGTGACGTACTTAGTGCAGTCAGTAAAACTGGTGATCTTATAAAAGATGTTAAGACCGCATGCTTGGGAGTGAGGTGATATACTGCCATAGTTAATCCCAACAATACTTGTGGAGGTGCTTTTCAAGCAATTGCAAGCAACTGGCGGTCAAGAGTGGTCTGAGCATGCAGCTGCAAGGAGAGACTTGTTTGAGATAAGTTGAATAGCATCACTTAAGGAGAGACTCATTTAAGATAAGACAAGAATGGTCTTGGCAGTCACCATTCCTTATAAAATTGCACCTTTAGATGTCTAAGGTGCCATCTTTGTTTCAATAAGAGATAAGAAGAAAAGAAAAGATATTACACCAAACTTTTATTGTTTGGTTGCAGTGAGGGTTTTGTGTTAGGGTTTTGAACTTTTAAAGACACTGAATATCTAGACAACCTCTTAACAACATTATTTAAAAAGGAAAGTTCAAAAAGTTCAATAAATTATAGATCCACCAAAATGTAATGTCATTGCACTTTATGTTCGCCATCCACATGATCTTGTTGTATGAAGTACGAAATCCATATCACCCAGGATTGTAACTGTAGACACTTAAATCACGAAGGCATCTACGTTCACAACCAAAGTTCGTAATCTAAACAGACTCATACTGATGATACATTTGTGCCGATTCCTTGGCTCAAAACCCTCGGGTTTATCACAGCCTCATCTAATAACAACGTGCGAGGCGTTTGAGCACGGGACCTGAGTAAAAATAAAGAAGACCAAACATAGAAATAGAGATTCATGGAGTTTTAGACGAACGTAAAGTGGTGAAATGTAAATGAGACTGGGGTTTACGTGGTTCAGCACAAAGGCCTACGTCCACGGGGTTTGTTGTTTCACTATGTATTTGAGAGTTACAAGGATAGTCGAATGACTTTGGAGTTTACATATGTCTATCTTATTGTAAAAGACTTACACTCACAATTATTCTCTCTCCTTCTCTCCCCTTCTCTCCTTGATTTTTCCGATCCCCTTTACTCTTGGTGGAGAGGGGGTATTTATAGGGTTAGAGTCTGGTACCCATCTCTGAGGACCGTTGAAACCTTATCTTCTTGTGTTTCGTGTCCGTCCCGCGGAGGTCTTCGTTCATCACTTGATCACGCAGGACCATCCTCGTTCGTTCCATGGGTTGATCGACACGTATACTGCTCAGAGTGTTTAATGCGGGTAGTTGGGGCGCCTGCTCGTGTCAGACAAGTGTCTTCTGCCCCTGTCACATCCGTGTCAGCTAACTTTCTCTTCACCGTTGATCTTAGCTCCTTTTGGGGATGGGATAAAGTAACTCTTCAGGAGTTATTTGGTGTTCCGCGGTACATCATGTTTTGATGTGTTGGCTTGCATGCTTTCCACGTATCTTCCTATATACACGTGTTTGATGGTGAGATATGTACACACAATTTGCCCCTTTTCTTCGGGCTTGAATATTTAGTGGGTGCATTGAAGAAAACAGTCGTTGCATATTTTTCCATCTCTCCTAATAACTTCTCCTAGATACTTGGGCACGTCTCTTATTCGTGCATTTAACTGCTCATTTAATGGGCACGCTTCCCGTTCCTCCATTAATTTCCTTCTCTTTCTTTCGGGTATATTAAGGAGAGAAAGAGAATTAATTTCATTCTCCCTACAAATTTATTTCATTCTCTGTCAGTCTTCATTCCTTGTTCTTCAGCCCTTAAATTCTCTCTGCCTTAGCATTCATTACGCTTGCTTCTTCTTTATTTCTGATTTGTCCTTTCTGCTGCTGTTTCTGCTGGTAAGTTTTCTTTTCTTTGTTGTCACTGTTTTACGCTGTGTTGATTTGTGAATTTTCTGTTGTTGATCACATCGTAGCTTCCTATTTCTGCTGCTGCCGTCCCTTGTTTGTGATGAAGAACCTTTTTTAATGCTTGCATGCTAGTTTTCCCCTGTTCTTCGTCTCAAATCAAGGAGGCCATTTTTTTACTTGTATTGATTAGGTTTTTGAGGTTAGGGTTTTAGGGAATTTAGAGTATGTATGCTAGTTTTAGGGTTTCTGTGCTTTCTGAGGTGGATTGTTATTTATATGGTGATGTCCTTGTGTTTTTTTCTAACTTGTTTATGGTTTATCTTTTCGCAGCCATGTATGACCGTCTGCGGCTTCCTTATCAATCTCCGGGTGCTGGTCTATCGAGATCCCCTCCGCACAGAGAGTCTCACAATGATCTTCGTGGTATTAGAGTTTCTTCTTATGGGGCGAAGGCCTCTTCTCCTAGGGAAGAGGGTCCTTCGAAAAATCCTTCCGGGTCTCGAAGTGTTGTCGATCGTGCGGTGCCTCGTCCTCGTGATGAAGTTAGGAGTACGCAGGCACCTCCTCGTGTTGTCGCTTTTGATGTTCCTCCTCTGCGTTCTGTAGTATCCGAGCAGCATCCTCTGCCGCCCCCTCCTATAATTTCTTTCAAAGGGAAGAATACAAAGGGTGGTGTCCCGAGGGCTGAATCTACTAAAAATCCTTCTTTAAAGAGAAAAGCTTCCGAGGCTTTCATTGGTTCATCCGATCCCGCGGAGGAGGATGAGGCTGCTCCGTCGATACGCATCGTTTCGGTCAGCAAGAAAAAAGTAACGTTTAAACATATTGATCTCGAAGTTTTCAAGGAAAAGCATGAGCTTCAAGCCTTCGATGTTCGTTTCTATGCCCCTGAGGATGATATTACTTATGAGCTCATCTCAAAGTATCAGTTTGATGAGTTTCACTTGTTGACTACGGTTGGAGCCTTCGAGGCTGGTCTTATGCTGCTGTTGTACAAGTCTGGTGACTCATTTTATTACGATGTGCTTGCTGGTCGTGAAGGATCTTCCACCAATACTCACAGTCGTTCTGTGTCGCAATTATCGGGGAATTATCTCCGTGCACTAAGGGAGTGTTATCTGCGGAGTAAGGGGGAGACGATAATGACGTGTTACGTTCCAAATCCCGTGGAGAGGGAATGGTATACTCCGGAAAACTTCAACAATTCCTTCGGTGATTACTTTAATAGTAGGAATCGTAAACCGTGGAGTGTTAGCCTCCGGAATCTCGCTGCTCCTCGGGGCGAAATTCGTCTGTTAAGTGAGGTTAGCGATGCCAAAATGAAGTATGTTCCAGGCACCGAGGGGTCTAGTCAGCGGAAACTTTTTCCAGCACGTGAGAGGATCAAGCGTGACCATGATTATGAGTGACACGCTACTGTTATTGAAATTGTTAGTCCTTGGGCGTACGGTTGGATTCCTGGTCCGCGCGGTTGGCGTCTTTTTGCGAGTAGCAGGCCACGTGAATCTCCTCCTGCTCGTTATGGAGAATTCTGTCCCTGGCGTTTAAACTTCGAAGGCATGAACTTTCCTTATGCCCTCGACGTTGTTGAAGGAGACGAGGAGGAAGGTTCTGGTGCTATACTTCCATCGAAGGGTGTTCCTACTGTCAAGGTACGCGGATTCTAGCCGCGCTTCTGCTCCTTTAAAAGTCCAACTGTTCAGGGAAAAATAACTCTTTTTGTGGAATGTGTTGGTTTTCAGGTGTCGAAGAAGAAAAAGATCAGGCCGAAGCAGTCTTCTACCATTGTGATGGGTGAGGCTGAGGTTCATGAAGAAGTTACCAGTCCGGTAAATGAAGAGTTTGCCGAGGATGAGGAGATTACGGATGGGGAAGAACGTACTGATACTTCCCCTCTCAATGTCGAAGAGGAGGTTCGTGCGGGTTGTGATGGTGATGAGGGAAGAAACAATGCCGCGATAGCTGACGGCGGTGTTATTGGTGATATTTTTGTCCCTGCTGGTGATGCTGCGACGACTCTCCCCACCCTTTCTCAAGAGTTTTTTTTTTGACCGGGTTTATTCCGCAGGAGAATTCTTCGATGATGCTCTCGATTTTCCTGAATACTTCTCTCTACTTTCCCCCAATGATGATTGGGATGTGCTCGGGGGTGCTGGTAAGGAAGACGTTGTTGTTCGAGACGGGGGCGCGGATGATCATGGTGCGCATGTCGATGCCGAAACTTGTGCTGAAGGGGCCATATTGGAGAAGGGGAAGTCGGTGATTGACTCGCCTTCCGCGGATTTCCCTTATTCGCCGACATCTGAGGGTGAAGACGCCATAATGGATTGGCTCAAGAAAAAGAGTCTGTTGTTCGTCCCTCATCCTGCTCCGGTGGTTACTGGTGAAAAGGATTCCGATGCGTACACCCGTCGTATGATGGAAATATCTTCCAAGGCACGGGTATCTGAGGCCTGGGGGAAAAACTTCAGTGTTCCCGAAACTACCCTTGTATCGGAGCCTCCTACTTCTGTTGCGGATATGATGGCCATAGCCGATGGGTACCAATATGGTTTTCCTCAGCAGCGTGTCTTGGAGTTAAGTCTTCGTACCTATCTCTTCGTGATGATCGAATCCTTCGGTGAAATAATGTTTGTTGTCTTAATGTGTAGATGATGAGGAGTGAGCATTGTAACCACGTGCTGTATCAGTTCTTTAAAGCAAAATCTTTGAAGCTGGAGGCTAAGCTTCGTCACAGAGAAAAGGAATTATCTGCGGCTGAGGTGGAAATAGAAGAGCTGAAGAAAAGCCTTAAAGAGAAAGAAAGGCTGGGTGAAGCGGAGGCTGGTCTTCGTTCAGAGCTTGCTGCCGTTCGCGCCGAATTAGAGCAGACTCGCGGCCAAGTTTCAGCTTTCACAGGTTTGGTTCTTGTTCCTCTTTTTCTCTCGCCATGTGTCGTAATTCCTCTATTACTTAGTTGTTCTGTCTGAGTCTCCCCACCCTATCTCCAGTGGGTGGCGTCCCCAAGCTGATATGGCTTCGAAAGGAAAGGGCACGGAAGAAATCTCGTATCAAAGAGTTGGTCGAGAAAATTAAGAGCGAAGCCAAAAAGTGGGACGCTCGGGCTGAGGTATGGCGCGCAAGGCATGTTCAGATAGTTGATATGCAGAATCTGTATAATCACGACCGTGCTTTGTTCAATGGTACACTGCTGTGGACACGTGAGAATCTGCGGGAATCCCGTGAGCGTGCTTCGTTGTTGGAGTCTAAGATACAACTTCTGGAAGAGGAATTACGAAAGGCTCGATCCCTCCCTTTTCCAGGAGTTAAGGATAGCATGCTGTGTCTAGCCAGGGAAAGGGACGATGCCCGTGCCGAAGTTGGGGCTCTAAGCAAGGCCCTTGTCGCATCCCGTGCTGAAGTAGCTCGCCATGCTGAGTCTGAGAGAAATCTTGAAGTGTGTATGTATAGAATTAGCAAAGGGGTATCACAGATAAACAACGAAGTCAACCATCTTCGTCACATGGATTCGATGAAGCAGGTAGAACTAGATGCCTGTCAATTTACTCTCACCAACCTTCAACTAGATTATAAGAAACTATCAGCGGAATATGACCATCTTGATGAAGCGCGAGATGCGGTTGTTAATGATTATGAAGAGGCTTCGGCTTGTGTCGAAGGTATAACCCTATTTCATCGAGTGTGACTGTGTCTTTTCTGTGCTAACTCCCTGGTGTTGTCTTTTCAGAGCTCGAGGGACAACTCCGTGTTGCAAATGAAAAGTTTGAAAAAGCTCAATATTCCTTAGCGCGGCAGGAAGAAAAGACTAATCACTTCAAGAGTTTGGCGACATCCCGCGAGGAGGCCGTTGGCGCTGCTTCTAACGAAGTGAATCGTCTATCTTCGTTGTTATCCCAAGCCCAGCAGCGGACGACAGTTATTATGCACAAGGCTCGGTGTCAATTGGCTGAGGATACGAACAAAATGTTGGAGAAGATAGAGCTTGGCCTGAAGACCGAGCATGACCTCGTGAAGAACTATCCGCGTCGTCCAGTACCTGCTGCCTTGACTGGCTCCTCGAGACCCTCATCTGGTGGGAGCGTCCCTTCAAGTCTTCGGAAAAATCCTGCTGATGGGGCGACATCATCTAGGTAGAGACCGCAGCTTTTTGTAGAGACCGTGGCATCGCTATCCTTCCATTAGATTTTGCTAGTATCATGTAAAAAGAATATTTTTTTATGTGTATTCTTCCTTGAATTGGTCTTCCGCTTTTTGTAATCATCCTTTATGAAATGGATCTTTTTCTTGATATACCTGCAATGTTGGTTTGTTTTAATTTTAAGCATTGTAAGGAAAGACATTACAAATCAAAGTGTTTTAAGTGTTTGGGTGCGATACTGAAGGGAGGTACCTTCGTGATCGTCTTGAGACCTGTCACCCCGCTGGCGAACCCTGGGCCAGATGATTCCCAGACGGTGGGGGCCGAGGCAACGTTCTAGGATATGGGGTTAAAATATTTACACACACCCATTCCGTCGACCCGTTGCCTTAAGATTGGTTGGGTATCTCTTTCTGCTGGGTGCCTTCCCCCTGGTCTTACACTTATGGACACTGACGGGGGAGCCCTGAGAGATTGTATATTAACTACTTTCCCCAATATTGTCGATAGGTTTAGTTACTTGATATATAGAAAGCTTGTTTGATTGATAGGTTGAGGCATGCAATTCCTCGTCCAGAGATAGAAACATGTAGAGTGGTCACGCTCCCTTCTTCTTCGGGTACCCTTCACGCAGTTGCAAGGCTGCGTTGCCCCTATGGGAAGTATGGTTTGAGCCACTTAGCATTCCAAGGATGCCGTAGGACCTCTCCTTTCAGATTACGAAGGTAGTAGGAACCGCTTCCCGCAATATCGTGTATTATAAAAGGTCCTCCCCACGTAGGTGCTAACTTTCCCCATCTCTTCTCTCGTTGATATTGTGGGATTGTTCTCAAAACATACTGCCCCTCTACAAAATTCCGAAGCTTTACCTTTTTGTTGTACTCCCTTGCAAGTCTTCGTTGGTAATTTTCCATATTCTGCAATGCTGCTTCCCTTCTTTCTTCTAGGTCGTCCAATCTCTCTAACATCATGTCTGTTGTGAGATTTTTCTCCCACGCTTCGGTCTTTGTGGTTGGCATGAGTATCTCTGTAGGGATGACTGCTTCAGCTCCATAAGTGAGGAGAAACGGGGATTCCCCAGTGGCAGATCTTCGCGTTGTCCTGTATGCCTATAACACATTGTGTAACTGTTCACACCACCGCCCCTTATGTTCGTCTAATTGTTTTTTGAGGATAAGGGCGAGGGACTTGTTGGTGGCTTCCGCTTGTCCGTTGCTTTGAGGGTATATAGGGGTGGATTTGTTCTTCCTTATTTTGAAAGCATCGAAGAACATGTCTATGTTTTTCCCTTATAATTTCTTACCATTATCGGATACGATTTCTGCTGGTATGCCGAACCTGCAGATGATGTTCTGGAATATGAAAGTAAACACATCCACGTCTCTGATCCTGGCTAAGGCTTTAGCTTCCACCCATTTACTGAAGTAGTCCGTGGCTACTATCAAAAATCGCATTTTCCCTGATCCTTCGATGAAAGGCCCGACGATATCTATGCCCCATTTTGCGAATGGCCACGGGCTATCTACAGAATTTAACATTGTTGCTAGCGCGTGTATCTTTTTGGCGAAACGCTGACATTCTTCGCATCGTCGGGACATTCTTGCGGCATCCTGTATCATCGTGGGCCAGTAATATCCTTGCATTTTGGCTTTGTCGGCTAGTGATCTCATACCGCTATGATTCACTGCGTCCCCATAATGGATGTCATTTAGAATTCGGTGCCCCTCCTTTCGAGATAAGCAACGTAGTAACGGTCCGAGGAAGGATTTCTTGTACAGGAGAAGATCATATCTTCCTGCTTTGGATAGTATTTTCCTAGCCTGTTTATGGTCCGCGGGTAAACTTCCCTTTTCGAGAAACGCATGGATCACCGTTCTCCAATCATCTTCGTTGCTGAAGTCTTCGTCTTGATTTGCTCTTGACAGGATATCTTCTTCGTCATAATCGTTATGGATGTCCTCTCCTACCTCGTCTTCGGTATTTCCTTCCACTGTATCTTGATTGGTAGAGAAGGAGAATTGAGGTGTAATCGAAGGCTCGTATACCCTTGTAATTTTAATAGCTTCGATGCTTTCGTCCTTCAGCATGGATGATATATATGCCAGGGCATCTGCGTGCCTGAGATCCCTTCTGCATAAGTGTCGGAACTTGATGTTCGGAATTTGTGACGCCAATGTTTGGACCAAGGCCCTGTAAGCTGAGAGGGTGTCATCATACACGTTGTACTCGAGCCCTATTTGCCGTATGACAAGCTGTGAATCACTTGTTAGTCTTACGTCGGTTACTCCCATCTCTATTATTATACGGAGGGCATGTACGACTGCCTCGTATTCGACGATGTTGTTGGTATGCTTTTTGAATTCTAACCTGAGTGCCTGTACAATCCTTTCTCCGGTTGGGGTGGTGATCACAATGCCTATTCCTGCTCCTTCCTTATTTTTGGAACCGTCGACGAAGACTTCCCATTGTCTTTGACTCGAGGGTTCGAGGATATCCATTGGATCCTTGCTTTCTTCCTTGGCTTCTGGTATTCCCTTAATCTCATCGTCGTTGTCCAGGGGAAGGTCTGCTAAGAAATCCGCCAAAACTTGGGATTTTCGAGAATGTTGAATTTCATGAATGATGTTGAATTGGTCCAGGTGGGTGTTCCACTTGGCTATTCTGCCCACTTTTCCCGCTCTTTTGAGGACTGCTTCCAGTGGTGCTTTGCATGGGACCCGGACGAAGTGAGTTAGGAAGTAGGTTCTCAGCTTTTGAGTAGCCCATACCAATGCTAGGATAAGATGTTCGATCTTTGTGTAGTTCCTTTCCGCAGAATTGAGGGTCTTACTGACGTAATAGATAGGTTGTTCTATCTTCGTATTGGTTTTGACCAACAGTGCGCTGATTGCGTCTTCGGTTTCTGCTATGTATAATGCCAAAACCTCATCAGGATCCGGCTTCTGCAGGATCGGAATCGAAGCTAGGTGTTCTTTGATTTTTGGGAAGGCTTCTTCGCATTCTGCGGTCCATTCAAACTTGCTCCCTTTTTTGAGAATATTGAAGAAATGTCTGCATTTGTCCGAAGATCGGGCAATAAATCTTCCCAAGGCTGCTATGGACCCATTGAGCTTCTGAACTTCTTTTAAATTCTTTGGGGATGGCATTTCTACTATGGACTAAATCTTCACTGGGTCTACCTCGATGCCCCTTTTTGTTACCAAATACCCGAGGAATTTCCCTGAGGTGACACCGAAAGTACATTTCTCTGGATTTACTTTCATGCGGTGTTTCCTCATTGCTTCGAAGATGTCTCTCAGATCCTTGTGGTGATCTTTGCGCAGCTTGCTTTTGACGAGCATATCGTCAACGTAGACTTCTAAGGTACTTCCGATCCATGGCCTGAAGATAGCATCGACCATTCTTTGGAATGTTGCCCCTACGTTTCGAAGTCCGAAAGGCATTCTAGTGTAGCAATAAAGACCATGTGGTGTGTAGAACGTTGTGTGTGGCTGATCCTCTTCTGCCAGGGCCACTTGGTTGTAGCCAGAATGTCCATCCATGAATGACAGTTCTTCATATCCTTCTACTGCTTCTACCAGCTGATCTATGCTTGGCAATGGGTAGCTATCCTTTGGACATGCTTTGTTGAGGTTAGTGAAATCGAATATCCTAACCCCCCCCCCCCCATTTTTCTTAGGAACGACGACCATATTGGAGATCCACGTAGGGTACTTGACCTCCTTGATGAAACCTGCGTCTAGTAGTTTTCGAAGTTCTTTTTCCACTGCCTTATGATATTCCGGCGCAACTTTTCTTATTTTCTGTCTGAAAGGTGGCGTGCCTGGTTTGATGCGCAACTCGTGTTGGATTATTTTGGGTCAATCCCAGGCATATCTCTTAATTTCCAGGCGAATACATCTGCGTATTCTTTAAGTAACTTGGTCAGGGAGTCTTCTCTCTTTTCGTCCATTATGGTCCCTACTTTGATCATCTTCGGGTTTTCCTCCGTTCCTATGTTGATTTCTTTTACGGGCTCTATTGGCGTGAAAACCGGTTTCGGATCCCCGAGGACTGAGACGTTCTTTAATTGCTACTTGGTATGTTTCTGTCCCTCGTTGGCTGCTGAAGTACTTGTCTCTGTGTTCCGGACATTATCATCTTTGGTCAAATCCCTTCCTGTAGTTTCCTTGAGGAACTGGTCTATGACCTTCTCTTTCGCAGCTTCTTTATTTTTAAGTCTTCGGGTTTTGTGTTGCTTTTCTTGTTCGTTGTTGATGCGATCCTGAGTGGCTTGGCACTCTCTTGCAGAGAACCGATCTCCCTTGATTTCCATTACTCCCTCAGGTGTGGGGAATCTGAGATATTGGTAGTACGTTGCCGCCACTCCCTTGAGTTTATGTAACCATTTTCGTCCAATGATGGCATTGTAGGGGGACGGGGCGTCCACTACGCTGAACCGTGTTTCTACTTTCATGGGTCCGGCGTCAACCTGCAACACGATGTCTCCCAATGGCTTCGTGGGTGCTCCATTAAATCCGTAGATGGTGTAATAAGAGGTCATTAGCTGTTCTTCATGGAGCTTCATTCGTTTGAATGCATCGTAGAATAGAACGTTCACTGAGCTTCCCCCGTATATGAGGATCTTTTTAAGGTTACATCCATCCACGGGTAGTGTGAGGACCAAGGGGTCGTTATGGTCTTCCATATCTTCGTCGATATCTTCAGCATCGAAGATAATAGGTGATTCCATCCACTCTTCATGTTCGTCCACCTCTATCCCATCGATCTTATACAATTCGCATCGGTCCTCGAACTGCTTCCGTAACCTCTTTCCTATCTGTGTTGTAAGTGAGGGCCCTGCGGTTTCAGAACACGAGATGGTGTTTATTGTGCGGTTCCCTTCTGGAAGTTGGAATGGCTTGGTTCGTTTAGATCTATCCTCTGCGACATCCTTTCGTATGTAATGTTTGAGCTCCCCCGTATCAATCAATTTCTGGATCATTATTTTGAGGTTTTTACATTTTTCGGTCTGGTGCCCGTTGAAACAGTGGTATTCACAGTAATCTTTGGATTTCTCGGTTCTTGGGGGTTGTTTTCCCTTAGACCATGGCCATTCCAGATTTTCCCTTCCTTTGATCTCTCGCAGGATCCGAGCATAGCTAGCATTGAGCTTTGTGTAAACTTGATCTTCGAACTTCCGATCGTCTTTTCGCCTTTCGTCCCTTCGTTCTTTCCTATCTTCCTGAGGTCGTTCCACCGAGCAATTCCTTTTGGCTCCAGTGGTTTGTTCTGCGGAATTTGTACGGTGAGTTCTCTGCGGGTACGCCCTCGGGTTTTCACGCTGGATTTCTTCAAGACGAGCGTGTTTTTCAATAATTATTCTAAGATCCCCCTCTGTCTTAGGCACGCTTCCATGAATCTCAACAAAGAGTGGACTCATTCGGTCTAATCCCCACTTGTAGCAGTTGATACTTACCACCGGGTCCACACTTCCTATGGCTTGGCAGACCTTGTGCCATCTGTTGGTGTATTCCCTCGTGGTTTCCTTATAGCCGATTGCCAGTGAAAAGAGCTTATCCATTCCAGTATTAACAGCCTTTTTGTATATGTAAGTTCTTAAGAACTTTTCTGCGAGTTGGTCGTAGGAGTGGATGGAGTTTGGCGGTAGATTATCAAACCAAGACAATGCCGATCCCTTCAGACTCGATGGGAAGTATCTACAGAGTACTGCGTCGTTCTGGCTCCATCTAGCCAGGACACGGTTATAATACCGAATGTGTGCAGCGGGATCGCTGGATCCGTCATAGCATTCGAATGTCGGGACAGGGCATTTGAGTGGAATAGGGGTGTTGGTCAGGCGATGAGTTAAGGGCGTGGAGTTAGCCTCTCTCATGACCTCTTCTAACCTTCCTCCGCCTTGTCTACTTTTTAATTGCCTGATCTCTGCCATCATTTCATCACGCAGCTCTTCCATCGCGCGGTGGTGCCCTACGTTCCTCTGCTCGTGATAGGTTGACTCTCCATCGTTATAATCTGGGTCGGAGGCGCTACTTCCTCTGGCCGCGTTTCCATTGGCTGCTACGATGACTCTTTGGTCTCGGTTTGGTTTGGGTGCCTTTGAATTTGCTTCATCGAGTTGTTGGCTCGTCTTTGTGCTTAAGGCAATACGGTCTTTTAAATCCTGATTTTCTCTGGCCAACAAAGCCACAACATCCGCGTAAACCTTTTGGATTTTCATCAATTCTTCAAGTTCGGCCATCAATCGGTCTGATTGGTTCGACCCTTGATTGGGAGTCCCAGCTCGTGCTATTACGGCCATCGTGCCGCCTTCTTCTATGGTTTGCACTAAAGGCGGGGGAGGTTCAGTTTCGATTGTTGGCATTCCCAGATCGGGCGGAGTTCCCATCTGCGGTGTTAGAGCCACCGGCACAGTTTGATTCAGCTCGTTGGTTGATGGCATTCCGAAGGTTGGCGGATGCGCGGGTTGGTAATTTCTGGATTCATCCACCCTTTATTTTGGTTGGTGAAATTGATTCGTAGCAAGAGTTTTCATGGCTTCCGTAGTCTTCGGGACTGCCGCTGTCGTATTATATTTTGTTGCCGCTGCTCTGAGGGCCGCGGCTGCAACGGAGTTAGCATTCATAGGCGAAGTGATTTCCGCAGTGTCCTGTCTCTGACTGGTCATTTTGGCTTTCTCTCCTTTCTGCTTGCTCCGGGTGATGACCGGGGTTGTCCTCGGTGCTTCCTTCGACGTGGCTCTGTATTTTCCTACTTCTTGCATCTTTCTGCACAAGGGAATTTCAAACAGCGAGAAACAGAAATGTCCGTGCGGATCGGGTTAGTTTGCGAAAATTCCTAATTCCACGATAGGGAGAAACTGCCCGAGGGACACAGAGAACTCTTAGGGAAGCTCATTTGATTAAAACATGAGTTAAAGTATATGGATTAAATTCTTATTAAAAGTGTGGATTCATTGAAAGTATGAGGAAACGCGAGAAAATCCCTTTTAAAACTGCACGTAAATCCTTTGAAAACTTACGAAAACCCAACGGAAAGATAGGTCCGTACGAGATCTAGAAAAATGTAGATCCGTGGATCTAAGTAATAAATCTTTTAACCAGTAAACGACGATACTGTCGGTAGTACCGAAGAAAGCGGGTGCGTTTTTGAACATGGTAAAGTTAATAAAAGATAAATACTGTTAAAGATAATGAAGCAGAGCAATCTTACGCTAATTTAATTATGAAATCACAGGATAAGATAAATCTTTTACCGGGACGAAGTCCCTGTTTCTAGCGCCAAATTGTAAACACTTAAATCACGAAGGCATCTACGTGTTCACAACCAAAGTTCGTAATCTAGACAGACTCATACTGATGATACATTTGTGCCGATTCCTTGGCTCAAAACCCTCGGGTTTATCACAGCCTCATCTAATAACAACGTGCGAGGCGTTTGAGCACGGGACCTGAGTAAAAATAAAGAAGACCAAACATAGAAATAGAGACTCATGGAGTTTTAGACGAACGTAAAGTGCTGAAATGTAAATGAGACTGGGGTTTACGTGGTTCAGCACAAAGGCCTACGTCCACGGGGTTTGTTGTTTCACTATGTATTTGAGAGTTACAAGGATAGTCGAATGACTTTGGAGTTTACATATGTCTATCTTATTGTAAAAGACTTACACTCACAATTATTCTCTCTCCTTCTCTCCCCTTCTCTCCTTGATTTTTCCGATCCCCTTTACTCTTGGTGGAGAGGGGGTATTTATAGGGTTAGAGTCTGGGACCCATCTCTGAGGACCGTTGAAACCTTATCTTCTTGTGTTTCGTGTCCGTCCCGCGGAGGTCTTCGTTCATCACTTGATCACGCAGGACCATCCTCGTTCATTCCACGGGTTGATCGACACGTATACTGCTCAGAGTGTTTAATGCGGGTAGTTGAGGCGCCTGCTCGTGTCAGACAAGTGTCTTCTTCCCCTGTCACATCCGTGTCAGCTAACTTTATTTTCACCGTTGATCTTAGCTCCTTTTGGGGATGGGATAAAGTAACTCTTCGGGAGTTATTTGGTGTTCCGCGGTACATCATGTTTTGATGTGTTGGCTTTCATGCTTTCCACGTATCTTCCTATATACACGTGTTTGATGGTGAGATATGTACACACAGTAACCATCTGAGAAGTTCTTTGTGTCAATACTTACAATACGAAAGAAAAACAAAATACAATAGATTACCATCTCTGCTTAGAGAAACAACAGTTGTGATATTGGTAATGATAAGGACTTGAACCAAGATGAACAGTTCTCAGACCTGAACTTGTTGACAATAACACCTTGTGTGTTAATCTGCTAACCTGCTAGAAAATGAAGAAACACATCTTGTTATATGAGCGCATGGAATCTTCACGTAGTGGTGTTTTTGAGCATAAAAAGCAATACCAATAAGTGAGAAAACCATGGTTCCATATAGAAAAATAGCTAGAAATTGCAAGAAAAGAACAGCTCCCGAATACTAAAAAAAAAACTCAAACAGGAAGAACATACGACAATTGAATCGACTCCACCATATGAGGATACCTACAAAACAAACGATAAAAACAAAAAAACATTACCGATCAACTAAATGTACCTGCAGAACAAACTATAAACATAGAACCAAAAAAAAGGAGCAAAATAAATCTCGATACCCCAAACAGAGGAAAGAAACATCTCCCGAATACAAAAAAAACAAAAAAAAACAAAAAAATCACAATAGGAAGAAGAAGAACATACGGCAATAGCATCGACTGCACTGATACCTACAAAAACAATCAATAAAAACAAAAAACATTACAAATCGACTACGCGTACCTGCAAAACAGATTATAGACACTAATCAGACAATTAAACCAAAAAAAAAAGGAAGCGAAATAAATCCACAAATAGAAGAAAGAGGCGGTGCAAAATGTTGGGATTTGGATTTTGCTCGAATCTTTATATAGAGAGACAACGGCCAATTTTATAAAAATCATTAATAAAAAAATCTGAAAAATATCTCGAATTTTAGTTATAAAAGTTTATACATCTAAAGTTGCCTAATATGATTTTCAAGTTTCGATTTTACTGTTTTTTACATGTTTTTATTTATTTCTATTTATGGAATTCTATTGAAAATGGTAGTATTTTATATTTTTGTACAGATACATTTATTTTTTGTGAAACTTTCGCCCAAAATAACATGAACATATCTTGCGTATTTGGGAGTAGATATTGTTTTTATTTTTATTCTATTTATTTTTTGTATGAATAGACCAATAAATCTTTTTATCCTCTCATTCTCAAACTTTTGTTGAAGATTAACAATTGCTCATCGCAGAGTTTTTATTAACGATTTGTGTTTTGGTTGTTGGACAGGGTTAATAAAAAAAATGTGAAAAGGGAAGCACGCCTCAATCTACGTTATTTTGGTTTTAAATTTTAGCTATTTATTTAAATTTGATCAAAGCCTTTTTTATTTCATTAATTTTCTATCACAATTACGATTAGTTTGATTTATTAGTAGTTTGGCGCTGTAATTAGGATAGTTTAATCATATGAATTGTAATTGTAATTGGACATTTTTTTATGATTATTGATTTACATGATCGATTTAATGTTGCGATGCAATCGTGATGAACGTTACATGTTTTGATGTGATGTGATTTTATTTTATTTGTGAATTATAATTTTAGTATCAAATATATTATATACGATATTTTTGATATATTTTTTTTGGCATATTAGTTGATTTAGTTAAAGAAAATATATATATTTTTTAACGGTCCGCGAGTTATAATCCCAGAGGTGTCACCATCCTTCCACAAAAAACCCATCAAAACAAAAGTAACACAAAAACCCCATCAAAACAAAGGTAACACAAAAACTCCAATTATTTAAAAATTAACACAAAAACCCCAAATTTAAATGTTGGTTTCATCAAATTTTATTTTGGTTTCATCAAATTTTATGATGAACCCAAAACAAAATTTGATGAAACCAACATTTAAATTTGAGGTTTTTGTATCAATTTTAAAAATTTGGGGTTTTTGTATCAATTTTGTTTACGATGGAGTTTTAATGGATCCCAACATTTGAGTGGGGTTTTTGTACCACAAGTTTGGTCACCTTGGGTTTTTATGACTAGTTTTGTTTTTTTTAATTCCTTGAGATATTATAAGATGGGTAATTTTTTTGTTAGATGTGATGGCTAAAAAATATATTGTTTGGCAAGAAAATATTATCTGCCTGTACTTTTGGCCAAAATCTTGAAACATTACCAAAAAATAAAAAGTGACGGGTCAGAATCAACCAGAAGCTCCGGTTAATGAGAGCGCTCGAAAAAAACTCTGTTTTAATATAGAGAATTTTAACTAGAGATAACCCGTGCCGTTACCGTAACGGCACGACATATGAGACTAACATAGAGTTCTAGTAAATATCTAACAAAAACATATAGAAAAAGAGTAACTAAACATGTATTTAAACAACAATCATATTTAATTAGGTTTCAAAATTTTGTTAGGATATATTTCACATATAAGAACTTATGAATTTGGAAATTTGATATAAATAATTTTTAAAGTTGGTTTAAAGTGCAGTTGATTTAAGAGTAATTACTGAAATTAAATATTGCTAGTCAAATTGCTTTATCGTGTTATATTATTTTATTTTTGATGACCAAAACGAAAACAGCATAAGCTCGAAGAAACTTGGATCAATACTCCACACGATATCTTTAAGATTGCATCATCAATTGTATTAACAACCCTTTGCATTTTAATGCCAATTCATTTTACTAAATAAAAAAAATGTAATAGTTGTTATCTAGTTTATTTGATAAAGGATTCTCACGTGTTATTAATTTTTTCTTGAAAAATAACTTTCTGATCCACCTCTGGTTTCTTCCTACAAACATACAAAAATGAAGGAGGGCCAAACATGATTAATACAAAAACTCCTACCAAGCAATTCTACTTGATTGACAAAGCTTGACTGATTTTTTTTTTAAATAATAGTAACACATTGTATTGTGTTTATAACCTTAAAAGACATAAAGAATACTCTTAAAAGAAATTCGTATTGCATTTATTACTTTTAAATGAGTAAATCCAATCAATTTAAATTCATAACAAAATAGGTTACAACTTTTATATCCGTCGGATGTCTTACTGGGATGAGACTGGGATGGTTGGATGCCATGTTTGTTTCTCAAAATGTTATCCGTTAGTCCAAGATCAAAAAGCCCTTCTGTTTTGTATTATAGATAATTTTAACTTCGAAGGATGGATGGTGTGTCGCTTTGGTTTTATTTTCTATAAAGGGCAGATGATCTGACGTATAGGGAAGACTTTCGACCACTATTTCGATTTAACAAACGATCGATGGAGTTTGGGTTGAACATGGGCTATACTTTCCCTATGTTAACATCAAATTTGATTAAGTTTTCATTTTGATTGATGAGATAAATTTCATAATGCTCTTGCACATACCAATAGCACATGATAATCTAAAGGCTGTGAAAAACACTAAGTTACTCTTATCCCAATATTTTTTGTCAGTAGTAGTAGTCGAAAGTTACTCTAAAGGCTGTAAAAAGCACTAAGTTACTCTAAAGGCTGTAAAAAACACTAAGTTACTCTTAAACCTATTTCTAATTTATCATGTCCTATTTTTATTCAGACTCCGTAAACTAAAATCTTACCCTAGACGATTTGTCTTCAAACCAAATATTGATGATTATTTCATGTGACTAAAACTTAAAAAATTACAACACTATCAGATGATTCAACAACAAGAATTGGTTGTTCAAGCGGAGTAAAGGCTTGAGGACCAAAGTCCTGGAATTAGGGCGACAAAAGTTTTATTTCACAATCATTGAAAAAATAAAATAAAATCATAAGAGGCAAGCATGTACAACTAACTGGGACGGTAAACAAAGAAATCACAGTGTTCGAGAACATTTTCTCGAATTTTGTTTCTTATCTCCTTAATTAAGCTGGGGACTTTCTTCAACTTCAATTAATTCTTCGTTATCATGAGTCCTCACGAAGCGCTCATCTTACGATAAGGGTTGACAAATTAAGTAGAATACAACCATCACGTTTCTACAAAAAAATATGGAAAGCACTTACATGTGAGGATTTTGGGAGTCTTTTGGGCTTATCACCAAGGATAGGTTTCAATCTCAGACGATTATATACCACTTGTGGAGTAGGAGATCCATGTGTTGGTGGATGGGTCATCTGTACGAAGTTTTGAAAACGCTTATGCTGCTTTCTCCAAAAGGTTTTATAACCTAAAGTGACAAACGTCATTCGGTATGTATATGGACACAAGCAACTACTTCCTTTCAAATGAGTGAGATCTAAATGAGACATTAGTTCTTGCATATGTGGTTTCTCGGTTCGACAAGAAGCGGCACAATGATCAAAGATCATTTAGCGAGATGCCTACCTATATTATACTTGTTATAGCACTGCTCGTTCGAACTTGCAAGCGTTGTTATCTTAAGTTTGGTTGTCAAGTTTAGTTGATCAAAACTATATACTTGATTTCTAGTCTACTTATAGATGTGTCTCGGATTAGGATAGAAGTGTGTAGTTGAGCTTTACACTTCACGGCGTTCACCAATTGAAGAATAAGATCTACTGAAGAGCTTGGAGGAACTTCATCAACAAAAGGTATGTGGATACTAAAACTTATCTACCACTCAGAAGTCAATTCTATTCTATCTTCTAAAGAGACTAAGTCGTATAGTTATATAGACTTTTACATTATACACATTTTAAATTTCGAGCCGAGTTTATCTCGTTTATATATTTCTCGAAATACATGTTGGAAGCTTTTAGATGTAGCTAGTGTTCATTATTTACTTAACGAGTTTAGTTGGAGACAATTTATTTGTTGGAAACTAAATATTAAGTCAAGATGATCATGTGAAAATTACCTTGAACATCTTACATGATTTGTGAGAGACAATCATTTGATGTTAACTTGGGGAAGTTTCGTATTGATCGATTAATCACTTGAAAATTACTTGAAGCTAGTGGTATGTGTAAGATTACCATTGTTTTCTTATAAGGATATATCAATGATTAAATGAGAGTTTAGAACGACTACCAATGCCTGGATAAAACACATCATGTATACTTTGTACGTGCACTGTGTAGCTCTAGTTCAGGTCCGGAACTTTGCGAAGGGATTTACCTGTGAAAAAGTTCGGAGATAATGTTCGCGTACTCTGTTTGCGAACAGATAGACAAGGCTAAGTCAGGGACTGTTGTTCGCGTACTCTGTTTGCAAACGGTATGACAAGTCCAAAGTCCGAAACTGTTGTTCGCGTACTCTATTTGCGAACACAGTGGTAAGGTTCTAAAATCGGTAAGTATGGAATACATACTCATGAACTCATGTTCGTTTGCGAACTAAAGTCCCTGGAACTTTAATGAAATAAGGTATGTGAACTTGTTTTACAAACCGTGGCATTATGTTCATGAATTGGTTCTTGCATAAGTACTTTGTACGATGAAAAACCAAACCGATTTTGTTTCAAATGGTTCATATATATTTCTATGAGATAGTGAACATTTGAAAAAATCTATTGAAACACATTTAGATTCATTTGATTATCTATCATGATTGATTGATCATCATATTTGATCTAGAAGTGTTAGATTAATGTGGCTAAGTTATAAGTATTCATGTGGCTAACTTCGGTTAGATGTTATTGAGCCAACAAGGTATACAAATTTGGGTACGGTTCATCCATATCCAAATATAGGTATATTTCGTTTGTGTGTATCAATCTAATACCATCTGACGGTGGAGATTGATTGCTTAATTTCTAAGCAGACTTAGCTTGAATCTTAAATCAGAAGTTCATTTAACGGTGAATGTCAATTGCTTTGTTACTAAACTATCTTAGCTTTGATTGTAAGCAACCCTGATTTGAAAGGCTATATAAGGGAGAACTTTAGCATCTGGGAAACCTAATCCCGACACTCTCGTGTGTCCTAGTTGCAAACTAGAGTCGATTCTCCTTAAACCTAGGTTTTCCAAAACCATTATTAGGTTAACGAGTTGGAGACTTCATTTGGGATTCGTGAAGCCAGATCCAACAATTTTCTCTATAGTTGCGTATTCTGATCTTACTTGTTCTATCGTTTTGAATTTTATCTTCTCTAAGATTTACTCGAGAATTATCTCTGATAGGTAATATATAAAAAGTAATCACAACAGTTCTTCGTCTTAGACTCTTGTGATTCTGCAATAACTTCTTTTGTTAATCAGTTAGGTTATTGTGAGGTGACTAATATTTCTAGGTTGCTCTTCGGGAGTATAAGACCGGATTATTAGTTGAGTTTCCGGTTCACCTTGATTTATCTAAAGACGAAAACAAAACCATAATATAAACATATATGTGGGAGACATATTTATTTATAAGTTTTCGACTTTGGGTCGTAGAAAATCTTAGTAGTGGGTGAGATCAGCTAAGATAATCAAGTGCGCAGAGTCCTGCTGGGATTCAAGAGGCATACGGAATGCGACTGTACCTTAATCGGTATGAGACTTGGTTAGGGCTCAACTACATTCCAGTCCGAAGTTAACTTGTAGTAGGATAGAGTCTGTAGCGGCTTAATACAGTGTGGCGTTCAAATCTGGACTAGGTCCCGGGGTTTTCTACATTTGCGGTTTCCTCGTTAACAAAATTTCTGGTTTCTGTGTTATTTCCTTTCAGCATTATATTTGTTTATATAATTGAAATATCACATGTTGTGCATAGTTCAATCACAGTTGATAAATCCGACCTTGTTTGTTGGATAGAACTTGATTGACTCTCAGATATTGGTCTTTGGTACCATCCGAGTTATTCTCATATCAATCAGTCTCACAAATTTCTATCTAGTTGATTTACTTATTGTATTGAGAAAGAGATAAATCTATTTGATATCTTTCTTGATTGAGTCTCACTTTTAAGTTGGTGCTCTCGGAATTATATTAGAGTTTAGTCCATGCATATTGCCGAACGAAATATTGGGTGTGGTTGTTATACCCCCGCGTTTTCAATAATCATCTACTATGTATGTTATTCGCATCACGGATACCATATGTGGAAGGCGTACTACTTAAGGTAAAAGTGATCTCACCATCACTAAGGTATGTACCAGACTGTAACACAACGCCAGATTCTGCAGCAAAAGAGGTCAATTGAGAAATATATGAAGGAATTATGGCCCATGGACGGAAACCAGTTTCACATTCTATAAATGCAAAATGCTTATAAAAGCTTGAACTGACAAAGTCAAGAAACCAGGGGAAGCAAATGAACTTCCACTGAAATCGCAAAAATACTTATGAAAGTAGATTGACAAAGTTAGCAAAAAACTGAAGTGATCAAAGACTCAGTAAAAATAAAAGAAGCTTACAAAGCTCTAAATTGACAAAGTCAAAAAACCTGGTGAAGTATTAACACTCACCACAATCGCTCTAAGATCTTTATTCTCGAAATGTTGGTCCTTATGGTGTATCTGGTCATAGTCGTATGGTTAAAGGAATCCAAAGACATTGCTATCATAATAGACGTGTGAAAGACTATATCCTGGTAGAGAGCATGCCGAACATTAGGACCAACTACTAAGCTCCGGATCAGTATCTCACCGACACATAATAGCATCATATCCAGGTAGCTTCGGAAATAAGAACCGGTTATCTCTGTTATAGTGGTGAAGCCCACATCACTAGAAAATAAGGTAAGCAACTCATAAGACCCACCATCTTAGTGGTGATAAGAGAAATAAAAGATACGCGGAAAATTTTGAATAGACAACCTCGAAAAGAGAGCTCGAGAAAGAATGAAAATGAGATGCAAAGTGGCCGGAGCAATTATGCCAAACAAAAAAAAAAGATGTAAGACATCCAAAAGAGAAAAAGCTAATCCAAGCCAATTACGCATCCTAAATAAAAACATAAACAAACTGCAAAGCAGCCAACGCTTGCAAAGCTGATCAAGCCAATTATGTCAGACGATAAATGAGTTGTAAGACAGCTAGATAGGGCAAAACTAATATAAGCCAATTAAGCCTCCTAAATAAAAATATAAACGAGCTGCGCTAAGAGCCAAAGCTAGCAGAATTAACTGATCCAGAAAAAAATATGGTTGAACAACTGCGAATAGAACATCTAAAACCGAAAAAAGGTCAAAAATATATAAGGCTTAAAAAAAATCAAGAGATAAGAACTAAAAAGCCCGACCTCGATGAGACATGTCGAGAACGGAACTCAAAGTAATGAGAGTAAAATAGAACATGGTCAAACATCGTAGACCGATAGATTGAAATGATCCCAACAAGGGTTAGTAAATAAAATTTGAGGTCAAAGGACCACAAAGCTAAACAACGTAGACTGGAAGGCTAAAAAAAAAGGTAGGAAACAGGTCGACGTACCCAAGGAAAAACGAAATAAGAGCTCGAATAAGCTCGGAAGTCGATAAAGTTGGCTTAAAGAAAATAAAAGCTCGAATAAGCTCAGAAGCCAATCAATTTGGCGTAAAAGAAAACAAGAGCTCGAATAAGCTCAAAATTCGAAGAAAAGTGACTTTGATATGAAAAGGTCAGAAAGATCGAAATAGCAATGAATATTCGGATCGAAAAAGGTATAGCCAAAGTCAAAAATGAGACTAGACTGGAAGAATCACGCATTATTGAAGTTGAGGATAAGAACTAAAGAAACAGAGAGAGTCTAATTATTATTTTTTTGAAAGAAAAACCCAAAGATAATCATTGAGAAAAATCCCAAAGGCAAAGTTACACAGTACATGAAATTTTCTCAGACTCCATCTTAGAGCTGACACAAACAGGAAGATTAACACACCATTTCCTATTATAAAGATTGTTCCTAGCGAACTTGGCTAACAGATCTGCCACTTGATTACCGTTTCTATTCTTAAAACAAACAACAACACTTCCTAGACAAAGAACTAGATGCTGACATTCTCTAATGATATTACCATCTTCCCAAGGAGAGATATTGCAGAGACCATTTATGTTGTCCATAACTTTTTTATTATCACCTTCCACTATAACATTCTTCAGTTGAAGCTGATATATCCATTGGAGAGCTTTTAAGGCTGCAACAGCTTCTGCTTGGGTAATATCTCTCACTCTTTCTACCATTGTCCAGGCTTCCACGAATTGACCTGCAAAATCTCTGATAATTAGAGCAATTCCAGCAATGTTACTATCAGGAAGAACAGAAGCATCAATGTTGATTTTTAACCATCCTCTTTGAGGAGGGATCCAACTGGTTATGTTAGTTCTGCTTCTAGCGGTTCTGTTGTGGTTGTTGCATAGCACCTGCACATGGTTTAGATTATTGTTAGTTTGAATTTTATTCTCCCTGCAATAATCTCTAATTTTGTTGGTAAGACTGTTGGTGGAGCTTCTTTTGTTGTCAAAAACCAGTTCACATCTTGCCTTCCATATGAACCGTAGAGTAATGACAATAAGATTAATGGCTGACTGTTTTCTGAAATTTATCCTTGAATTTGTGTCACTCCAGGATTTAATCCACTGCTGAATATCTTGAACATTTGCAATCTCTTGAGCAACTTCTTGAGATATGGCATTCCACACACTTCTAGCAAAGGTGCACTGAAGTATCATATGAGTAGTAGTTTCCTCTCCATTTATACATCTTTTACAGCTCCTATCTTGAACTTGAGAATGTCTAGCCAGTCTTTGATTAGATGGCAGAGTATCTTGAGCTAGTTTCCATAAGAACAATTGGAATTTGTGAGGAATTTTGAGATGCCATAAACCAAGCCAAAATTTAGCTTATTCTTCCTTGCTTCTCAGGTCTTGATTGTACTCACAGAAAATTGCTTTATAGGCTGAGTTGACTGTGAAATTACCACTGCTGGTCAAAGACCATTGTATTGTATCTTCATGTTGAGTAGATGGATTGATATTTAAAATTTTCTCCATCTGCTCTTGTGTAAAATAGTTTTGAAGAAGATTAACATTCCAGCTTTTTGTCTGACTGTCAAAGAAATCTGCAACTTTCGTATGCAGAGAAATATCTTCTCCATCATTGAAATTCTGTTGAACTTGCTGAGCTTTATAACCATGAATCCAGTTGTCTCTGAAAGTATACACTTTTTTGCCATCTCCAATCAGCCAAATATGAAGTTTCTTGACCCATTCTAGACCTTTGCATATGCTCTTCCAAATTTCAGTTACCTTATCATAAATATCATCTTGAAGGATGTTGTCATGTTTGAAGTATCTAGCTTCCAAAATGAGGGCCCATTCTTTGTCTTTTTCCTGGATAAGCCTCCATACAGTTTGGTGATGGCTGCTTCATTGTAAACCTTTAGGTTCTTAAAGCCAAGACCTCCCCATATTTTTGGAATGGAAATAGCACTCCAAGTAATAAAGTACAGACCTTTACCATTGTTCTTATTCCACCAGTACTTTCTTTGTGTGGTTTATAGCTGGTTTATTGTTGCTTGAGGAAGGATGAAGCAACCCATCTGAAATTGTGTCATGGAGTTTGTGACTGATAGGATTTGTGTGCTTCTCCCTACCTGATTGACTATACCAGCTTGCCATTGTTGGAGCCTTTTATGCATCTTGTCTTGGATGTTGCTGAAGCATTTTGTTTTTTCTCTGCCAATGATTAAATTTATCCCCAAGTAATCTTCTTCAAGAGGAATTAAATTCATTCCCATTACTTGAAAGACATCATTTTTTAGGTTATCACTGAGTCTCTTACTGAAGTGTAATCTGGATTTATTTAGATTAACCATTTTCCCTGAAACTGTGCAGAACTTGTGAATGACATTATTGAGGCTTTCAATTGAGCTTCTTTTTGCAGTGGAAAATAAAATGCAGTCATCTGCAAAGAATAAGTGAGAAACTGGAAGACTTCCTCTGGCAGGGAACACTGGGCTAATGGTCTTTCTCTCTACTTCATGTTGTATCATTCTACTAAAGCCTTCCATGCAGATAATGAAGAGATATGATAAAAGACTGTCACCTTGTCTTAGGCCTCTAGTTGGAGTCATAGTATCAATTGGTGAACCATTGAGAAGAATGGATATTGTAGCAGTAGAGATGCACTGATTTACAAGCTGACACCATCTTTCACTGAAGCCCAATTTCTCCAACACTTTAATGACAAATTTCCATTCCATCCTGTCAAAAGCTTTTGACATATCAAGTTTAACAACAACTGCACCATGATAAGCTTTTGTGTTCTTCATGTGATTAACAATTTCATGAACAATGATGGTGTTGTCCATTATGTTTCTGCCAGGTACATAAGTTGTTTGCCAAGGAGAGATGAGTTTATGAAGAACTGGTTTTAATCTGTTGGTCATGATCTTTGAAATAATTTTGTAAGATATGTTACATAAGCTTATTGGCCTAAAGTCAGCTGGGGTTTGGATGCAATTGTTTTTTGGTATGAGGGTTTGGAAAGTGTGGTTGAGTTTCTTTGAGGAGTTTACCATTTCTGAAGAATTCCTGCACCATGTTGATTATGTCTTGACCAAAAATTTCCCAATTTTGTTTATAAAAGCCTGCTTGGAATCCATCTGGCCTAGGAGCTGACCATGACTTTATCTGGAAAACACAGTGCTTTATTTCCTGGGAATTTGGGATGCCAGTTAGCTTTCTATTATCTTCAGCTGAAATGCAGGGGGATATAAGGTTCATAATCTCTTCATCTTCATCAGGGTTAGTTGTGGTAGTAATTTGTTGGAAATGATTTAGAAGAATTATTGAGATATCTTCTCTTGTGTGCTTCCATTCTCCCTCAGCATTCTTTAGGGATTGTATTTGATTACACCTTCTCCTATAATTTGCTTTGGCATGGAAGATTCTAGAATTTCTGTCTTGGTATTTTATTTCATCCTCTCTTGATTTTTGGAAGACCATTTTGTTCTTTGATTCATAGAGCTCCTTTAGTTGTTGTTAACATATTTGTTGGGCTTCAATGTCTATGATAGGTTGATTGATAATCTGCTGAATCTGAGCTTGTGTGTCTTTAATCTTCATATCAGTGTCTCCATACTCTTTAACTCTCCACACTTTTAAACCCACATTTGTATTCCTGAGTTTGTTAGTGAAAATGAAAGCTTCTGTGCCTCTTTTGTTGCATCTCCACTGTCTCCTAATCTCATCTTTACAAGTAGTATGTGAGAGCCAATGAGCATAAAATCTAAAGGGTTTGTTGAGATTTTCAGCTTGAGGGTTTGTGTTTAACAGAATAGGAGCATGGTCTGAGCCACAAGGGATAAGGTTGTGAAGGATGGCATTGGGAAATATATTCATCCAGGTTTGAAGACATAGGGCTCTGTCAAGTATGGTTCTAACTTGATTGAGTTGATGTCTATGGTTGGACCAGGTGAAAGGACTGCCTGTGTAAGGGATGTCTATTAGCCCCAAATTATTGACAGTGTTGGTGATGATTGGGTGTGACTGAGTTGGGTTTATAGAATAGCTTTGCCTTTCATAGCTGTACAGGGTGGAGTTGAAATCTCATATGATGACCCATGGGATATTCATGTTTTCACCCATTTCATGAATGAATCTCCATTGAACCTGTCTTTCAGTGTCATAACAAGAGCTATATAGACAAGTGAGGAACCATTCAGAGTTAGTTTCCATGTTTTTGATGATTAAATTGACCATGTAATTAGAGGAATGTATGATTTCAAACTTATTCCATCTTTCCAGAGTAAAGCTAGACCTCCAGCTCTAGTTTTATCCTCATTGCACCAAATGTTGGGATATCTCATTTGTTTCAGCAGATAAGTGGCTTTCTTAACGGTAGATTTTGTCTCAGAAAGAAATATAATATCTGGACTATAGTTAAAGATGCAGTTTTTCAGGTGATATCTAGTTAATTTATTTCCTAAGCCTTGCAGGTTCCAGCTAAGGATTTTCATGTTAAAGGGTATATAATGCAAAACACCAATATTAATATTAGAATTGAAGGAAATAAAAAGCTTGATGTTTATAGTTTTATAGCAGGTTACCATTGAATTTCCTTCTCCTGCATCAGATCCATAGTAGTTCACAATGTGCTTGTTCCAGTCTCCAACTCCTTCTTGCTGCTGATTATTCTCCTCTTCCTCCTTAATTGGTTCAGTCATGTTGTTAGAGCTAGCTCTGGAGATATCAACTTCTCTAGTCCTCTTAAACCTTCTGAAGAGCCCTCTCCTGCTACTTTGACCTCTTTCATGAGTAGAAAAAGCCGTCGAGCTATCTTCCTCTTGAGCTTGTTCTGGATACACAGAGTTGCAATACTGACCATCTTCTGGCCTGACGAAGAGGACCGTATTGGCTCTCCTTCTTCTGTTGTTTTAGAGTCTGACAAAAGCAAGAGACCCAGCAGGGGTCGTAAAAGAAGAGACGGCTCGAGAGTCTAAGAACTAGAAGTCAAAGGCGAAGCCATAAAGGCAAAACACGACCAAAATGACTATATAAGACTAAGGTATTGAATCAACGCCTAGAAACGAAATTTAAAGGTCAGAAATAAAGCTCGGATAAGATGGCTATACAGTCAATTAACTATTCTATTTCCACGAAGCAAAAAATAAGTAAGCCTAAGTCAAACGTTTGAACAGAAAGGGCCAAGGCCTAATCCCAATGCAAATAGTTAAAATTTGTATAAAAGGATTTAAGAAAAAATTAATTAACCCGGGAAACTGAGTCATGTAGAGAATAAGACCTCAAACTCATAAAAAAGGAAGCCAGATTCATGGCAAATTGAAAGGTCTAGCTGAGTTTAAAACCAATTCCAACTTCGGATCTTTATAATGATCGTTCGCCTATTCGAAAGGAGGAGCTTGGTATGACCGAATCATTGTTATGAATGGTAAGACATACTCAAATGCATATCGACGTTACAATGAATATTTGGATTACAATGTTTTTAGGGTGGTTGATTTGCAAGAAGTAGACCTGATTATTCCCTTGACGGATCATACATAATACCCTAAAATTTATACTGAAGAAGAGTTCTTGAGAGATGAATTGGATTTGAATTACGAGAGTGTTGAAGAGATTGAGATTTAGAATGAAGTCGTGGAAGACCCAATTGAGCTTGCTAAGGATTATAATGATGCTGAGATTTCGGTTGAAGCATAAATTAATAGTTCGATAGAGGACCACGATATACTTGAGATAAATAATTTATTATTAATTAAGAAAGATGAGGATCCGATTCAAGGTTTGTCTAATCCTATGCATAATTTTATATCTATTGATCCTTTCCATCCAATTGAAATAACTTCTCAAAAAGTTGCTAACCCAGCTTTTAGGAAAATACCTCACTTAGGATTGGAATTGTGTGCTTCCAAGTCTTAACGGATTTTTTTGCTTCTAAGTATCCACCACTTGATGTGTTTGATTCGAGTATTGTGCAGGTTCACCAAGCTGAGGAACCTTTTGAAGTTCCCGAATTCTATGTTCTTTATCCACTTCCGAGTGTAGAAAGGACTAAGTGTGGGGGAAACTTCAATAAAGTGATAGCTTCAATATGTATATATTGTGCTAATGTTTTTGTGAAGTTGTTATCTTAATTGCAGATTGTTATTTGGAAGGATTATTAAATTTTCAGATTAATGGTGTACGGATGATAACAATAACGTCGGGCTGACGATGTTAAACCAAGTGCTACATGGGAGGCAACTCATCAGTTTTGTATCTCTATCCCTTTTATTGTTAGTTTTGAATATCATATCTTGCATTCCCATCTTAGATTTTACAAAGTCCTACTATTATAATAAAATTTTTGACGAACATTATTCTCGTCAGAAAATCCTGACTGCGTACTTGTCACCAAAACGGCTCTGGAGACTTCGTTCAGAGTCCGATTTGAGTCGTTGACCCCAAGTTTTAAAGAAGACAGACTCAACTTTATATTAAAAAAATAAAATTTGAATTTGGAGTCTGTTAAGTTGGACCAATTGTCCTGGACATTTGAGTTTCGGTATTTTCCCAGAACTTTTTCAGATTGCATGTATGTCAGTCCGGAGACCATAACTTTTAGACCGTTTATTGAAACATTGTGCCTTTTTGACACCTCATAGAAAATACTTAGGCAAACAACTTTAGTTTAGGATGTTTTTCCTAGTTCTCTAGATATTTGTACAGTTTTTGAGTTTTTCCAGGTTGTTACGTCAGAAATCAGAATTTTCGGTTTTGAACATAGAGGACAATGTTGAGTTTAAGTGTGGGGGAATAGTTAAGCATGTATGGATATTATATTAGTATTACTTAAATAAAAAATAATAATAATAATAATAATAATAAAATCTTTGATTTCTTGCATACTTGAGACTTCATCTTTTGGAGTTAACTAATAGCTTGACTTTATCGTTCTACAATCCTTAATTATATACCTTCATAATTAAATGCAGATGCTAGAAATGGCATGGTAGTCGTTGGAAAATTTTTGTAATTAATCATTACTGAATCATTTTCTTTTTATTTTTGCAGTTATATGTTTCTCTAAGTGATTTGGTGGGATCCTAGTACTGCCACGAATGTTGTAGCAAGGTAATTATTGGTTTGAGCATTTATAAAAGCCCCATAAGGAAATTGTCTTATACTCAGAAAGAGTGAGCCAAAAATCAAAAATATATATAAGGCTCCTATTCATATACTGACATTAGTCATATGAAAATAACCTCGTACATCTTACATGATTTGTGTGAGACAGTCTTTGATGTTAACTTGGGATGTTTCATATTGATTAATAATCATTTGAAAATTACTTGTAACTAGTGGTATGTGTAAGATTGCCATCATCGTCTTCCAAGGATGTTTCAAGATGATTAACCGAGAGTTTTAGAACTACCAGATACATGGAAATTAATCATGTAGTCGTTGAAATGAGTGAAACCTATCATCATTATTTAGCAAGTCAAAAAGACTCGATGAGGTTCTCGACACTTGGATAGCAGTATGTATGAAACGTTTTCCCTGTCTCCGTCGCCTAAACAAGCGTGGAATGCAGGATCCATTGGAACTATCACATATTTGCTGAAGGGAAACATGCGCTTAGAGTATCTAATCATGTTGTCGAGTTAAATGGGTGATTATCTCAACTAAGCGCTAAATATTGTTAGAGCATAGCTCGGTTGAACCCACCAAGCGTTGGTATGTCAAGTTTGGTTGTCATATTTTAGTGAACCAAAACTCATTTAAAGAATCGCTTGATTATTTACTAGAGTCAACTTCGTATAGGTTAGCTTGAAAGTATTAGGATATGAGACATTACAAGTATTACGTGAAGACTTGAAGAATGTGAAGAAGTAAGGAGCTACAACGACGGAATCATCCTTCCACTTGAGATTAGTAATATTTGACTTGAATTGTTTCATTCCCTAACGTATCTTTCAAGTCGTGCATATTTAAAACATAACTACGAAGCTGTGAATGATTATACTCTAGTTAGACATAGTATTAAGGAATACAATCCGAAGTACAACGCTTATATTTTGAACTTCGTATATAAGACATCGACATAATCGTATGAATGTTGTTGTGATTATGTATGGGTATGAGTGAAGATTTCGTCCTACGAAACAATGTTTTACATTCGTTTAAAGGAAGTACAATTCATAAACTTGTTTTATGAATCGAAAGGGAAATCGCTAGGCTTATTGGTATTGTTATTCATTGCAAATCTTTGGATTAACGATAAGTGTCTTTAGTATAACCGCTCATGACGTGCTTATGTTCTTGGTAAAACTATTCACAAGGCCTGACTTATGTATTAGTATGACTTTTATTAGTGAAACCAATCTTAAGTAATCACCTGAGATGGTATGATCGATTTGTTGTAATTGGTATGACCAACTCTAGACATTGGAGGACCGATCCTAGTAAGAGGTGCAACCTATCACAAAGGGGAATCGATCCTTGTAAGAGGTGTAATAAGTTTTTAGTTATTGGGAACCGATCCTATGAACATGTGCAACACGTTTTTAGTTATTGGGAACCGATCCTATGAACATGTGCAACAAATACAAGTTAGATATCATATATATGTGGGAACCGATCCTAGTACCTAGTCAACCAAGTTTTGGTAACTAGCGTGACTAATTCTAGTACCCACATGGAGGTAGAACCGAAACTTGTTTTGGTAGAACCGTGAAACCCATGATTTTTGATTTGATAGGATAATCAATCACATAGTTATTGAAATCCGGATGAACCAATTCTAAACTTGTTTGGAAGCGTGGAAAATCGATTCCAAGATTGTAAATATGAAAAAGGATTTACAAAGTACAGATGTCGACATACTTTGAACATGTGTAGTAACTCTTATCATTTATTGTTCAAAGATATTCCTTAATAACTAAAGGAAAAATCTCGGATCGAAATAAATTGAGAATCTTTTAATTAAGGTTTTTAGTTTTATATGCTTTTAATTTTCAGCAATTAAAATGCATATCTTTAGAAAATAAAAATTAGTAATGTGCATTTACTAGTTGGAGATTTTCTACTGAGATTTCGGTCATTAATTGGACAGAGCATTTCCAGGAATTATGAAAACCGATTTTGTGTTTATTGCATATCTTTGAGAATATTCGGTTTTGGAAATTCCTTGGTGTCCAAACTTCCTTAGTCTATAAATATTGAAGTTTGCATTTCAAGCAAACTAATCCTCAGAGCCAGCGAAACTACCTAGTTGTGTTGTTACTGGTGGAGCCGCCTATTCGGAGAGGAAACTAACCTAATTAGGCGAAATATCTTACGGCCGCTCAGTTTAAAGACTTCTTTGGGATCGAGAAGCTCCATTAGTACCGTTGGTGGGAAATTAGATAATTGCAGTTTATTATTAGTTTCGATTGATTTGATTGACTAACAGTTGCTGAACTTTGATTGCACCTAGTTTGTTTATGCTTGAGAATCTTCTCTTCTGATATAAGATTCACTCAAACTAGATCGAAGTTTCGACGGGGAGCTTTAGACTGTTGGTAGATATAAAGACGTCTTGTGATAATCCATTGTTAATAGACTCCGTTCTGTGTGTGATTGATCACAAGAGATTCAAGTTGATTGTGTGCAGGTGTTTATTGAAGATCAAAGAAGATTTGAAGACGAAGAAGATTTCTGATTTGGGTTCATAATCTTTGGTGTGTACAATACTTGCTTCGGCTGGAAAAGGATCCAACTATAATCGGTTTATCTTTTTGATAGATTCGATTGATTAGTTGAGTAGATGGGCATCAATACAAATCTTTGTGATTAAAAGTATTGATTGCATAATCTTAACAATTACTTTGGTAATTTTTATTGGATAGATCTAAGGACTGACAAAGGAGTTTATTGGGATAAACGGAAGAGCCTTTTGTCAAACTCATATCACTTGGTTTAAAAGAATTGTTACCGAACAGATTTGTTGTTCCTTTACTGTTTGGAATACGAACCAAAGGAATTGTTCCAAGTGTGTGACTTATTGCAAGTTGGAGGCGCAGGGATACAGACGGAACTAGGTGAACTATATGTTTAGTTGCTTGGTCTCAACTATACGAAGTTGGTTTAGATTTTGTATAGCGTCTTAATACTGGGAGTATTCAATTCTGGACAAGGTCCCGGGGTTTTTATGCATTTGTCGTTTCCTCATTAACAAAATCTTTTTGTGTCTTTTACTTTTCTATTTCCGTAATTATAATTGTTTTATTATAATTAGAAGTAAAATACACAAACTTTAATTCCTATTTACTTGATAGCAATCCTATTGTGTTTAGTTAAGTCTGAACCTTTTATCAAGTAAACATACTTCGTTGTTGTATTGTCTCGATCTTGTATCTATAGTCAATCACACAAGTTATCTTGTCGTCGTATTGTCTCGATCTTGTATCCATAGACGATCACACGAAGTGTGAACCGATTAGTTGTATTGTCTCGACTCAGTGCATAGACAATCACTTTCGGAGAAAGGACTTATAGGTGGAAAAGTTTTATATTGAGGTATATTTGGGTACCCTCGTCTTTTCAAATATATATAAAATCCTTTGACGACATTCATACAAGTATTTAGGGTAACATCTTTCACCTTAGTCAACATTTTCTCAATTCACAATATATCTCCATTCTCTTATCTATCCATGCGATTTCAGTACGCGAGTGTTGCGGCTAACATTGCAACAAGTACAATGGCTATCGTAGTAGAGTTTTGCAATCAGGTTGAATGTCACACGTAAGTAATTATTTATGTGTGATGATTGCAATGTATATGGGATGTTTGCAGCTAAAGAACTACGCAGGCTAATTATTTAGCTTTCTGATTTGTGTCTGTCCTTAGTAGTTCTTCCAAGGCGAGAAATTGGAGTAAGTTTTGTGGGTATACCTCTTGTAAACCCTCACGAGACTATAACTCGTCCACTAGGGACTACTAGGGGTTTAAAGGCATGTTGCATTAGCTAAGTGTAACCGTATTCTCAATGGAAGGGAGTTGTTGTATTTAGGATTAGTTTTATTTAGTTTGCTCGAGGACTAGCAAAAGCTAAGTGTGGGAGAATTTGATAAGTGCATAATTCATATGATTTTAGTGTCCATTCCATACTTGTTTAAGCTATTATTCTTCCATATTGGTTTGCAAACTCAAGTTCCTGGACACTTTTCTAAAAAGATGGCTTGCAAACTATTGAAGGCTAAAATTCACGTTAGGGTCTTTCTTTCGTAATTTAGTATCGGGTTTCCGGAACTGACTAGGATACTTGAAGGCCAAGCAATGTAAACCTATATAAATAGGTATTAGGCATTTCAAATGGGATATCATCTCATATTAAACCTAGGGTTTATTCAACATCAAAACCTAGGGGGAAACCACCATTATTCATCTTCTTTGTAATATCAATAGTTAAATCCTTTGTTGATTAAGGATGAATTCAATGTTCTAAGCGTGAAGCTTTATTGTTAATACAAATCTATTCAGATTTTTTATCATCATCGTTTGTTTTTACCATATCTAGGGTTTATGAGTGATTATTAAATTGATTTGGAGTGCATGATAGATTGATCTATTAATAGTTCTATTGCTAGTAGAAGTTAGGAGATAAGTAATCGTCGAATAACTATCTACAGAAGTAGAAATCGCGAAACCTTACAGAGGGATTCTGTGGAGGAATCGTGTGTAAAAAAAACACTAACAAGTAAACCTTGAGCTAAGAGTTTAACTACTGGGATTAACTTAATTCACAAAGATTAAAGTGTTCGATTGGATTACACCTTGAGTGAGATACTACTTGGTGGTTTGGTTGAATAAAATATGATATTGGAGAGCTTCTGTATCAGTGGTGAAATGAGTTTTGAGGATAGCACTGAGTTGGCTGCTATTCTACGGTTGGTGATGAATGGTTCTTACGAACGATAGATGAATATATTAATCCAGTTATCACTTGTGTAGATGGTGGATTTTCGACAAGGTCAAAATCGTAAAACCATAATTATACATACTCCGGATCCGGAAATCGGATGAGTATTGAGACTCATGTCTCTCAACAAAGCGTGAAAGCTCATGCCATAAAATCTCTGGCTGAGAAGGCTATCTCTCATAGTATCTGTAGATGTGTAGTCTCCCAGCTGAGGACACGACACATCTCATGAATACTGAGCAATTTCAGTAATTATTTCTATATAGAATCGAAAGATTGGACGGCTCCTAGACAGCATGCCTGCTAGTATAGAGCGACAACATCTTCAGGATGCAACCAGGTTTTCCCTGAATATATAGGAGAAATATGATACTCCAGCAAGTTCATATTGCTCAACTCTCAGATAATTAATGCTCCTAGATAGGAAGCCCTACTAGTATAGAGCCATCAGTTAATTATCTCTAATCGCCTGAATATCCAACAATATTCTACGATTCTTCGTTATATTTCGTCACTTCAATTCGTGGTTCTTCCCAGCAGAATTCCACGGGTTAGTGATAAATATTCAACGAAACAGGCATCTGAGCATCGAATAAGCCCTGACTAAAATGGTGCAAGTGTACTTAGAAATAATGCACAGACCAGCATTTGAATGCGCAAACGAGCATTTCAAAAATACGAATGAACGATGAACCTATGCAAAATAGGAAGGAAAAATAATAATAATAAAATATTAGCAAAGGCGCCAAGGACTGGGCTCACCAGCCGGCTGGTCATGTCGTGACCAGTCCCACACCCAATTTTATATTTTATCATATTTTACTATTTTTCCATGATCTCATGAAAATTCTCTCGTTCGAGAAAATCTCCTTCGATTCAAGGAAATTCTCTAATCTCATGATATTTCTTTCTGTCAAGAAAATAATAAAATTAGGGAAAGGTGTCACAGGATCGAGCACCAGCCGGCCGGCCATGCCCTAGCTGTGGCCGGTCCCACACCTCACGTCCCCATTATTTTATTATTTCTCTCAATCCATGAAAATTCCCTGATTTCATGAATTTTCCCTAAAACCATGAAAATTCCCTGATTTCATGAATTTTCCCTAAACCCATGAAAAATATTATAAAATTGAGAAAACTTGTGGGACCGGAACCTAGCCGGCCGGTCATGCCCTAGCCGTTCCCACACGCCTCTTATTCTATTATTGTTATTTGTTTTCCTCATTCCATGAAAACTCCCTGATTTCAACAAAATACCTTGGTTTCAACAAATCTCTCTGATTTTATGAAAATTCTCTAAAATCATGAAAATTACATAAAATTGGGAAGAGTGCACTGGGACCGTGCCCGTTGGCCGGCCGACCATGCCTTGGCCATTGCCGGTCCCACACTCCATCATTCCCTATTTTATTTTTATTTTATTTCTCTCATCTCATGGAAGTTCCCTAATTTCATAAAACTCTCCGGTTTCATGGGATTTCCCTCAATTCAGAGAAAATACGCAAAATTACATAAAACGGGAAAAGTGTGGGACCGTGCTTGTCAGTCGTCCGGCCATGCCCTAGCCGTGGACGGTCCCACACCTTGCAATTTCCTGTTTTATTTATTATTTTTCATCATCTTATGTATTTTTCCTAGTTTCAGCAAAACCTGGATTCTGCATATTTTCTCAAAATGTTGCTCAAACGCGCATCGGAAAATATTGAAACTCTCAGGACTGAGACGCAGACACTATGGTGACACGGGAACATCCCCTTGAACGTCCAAGGGTGACCCTAAGGGTTGCAAACAGCCGATCCCACACATTTTAATGATTTTAACCTAATTTGCTCAATTGCTCATATTAGGTTCAAACTCTTTCCAAACAATTGGGTTTTGCTCAAACGACCATCAATTGGTCCCACGGTCACCAAGAGCCAGTCTCATGACCTCTTGGTCGGTCCCTCATCTTTTCATGGCTAGGTTTTTTTATCTGTCGCTCACACGAGCATTATTTTAATAACTGATTAAACCAGCATTTAATCATTCTTTCACCAACTAGTCCTCAAGAGACTTTGGTATTTTTCTCATTCGAGCATCTGGGCGTTACATGGTGGACTCATCATCCCATGTGGCCGGTCCCTGCTTCACTCTGCGGTTGATTTTGAATAAATCATCATTTCATTAAAATTAGGGTTTTTGAATCCAGGGCTCTGCAAAAACATGATTTTGAGCAGATTAAAAAACTGATAATTTTATGTTGATTCCATGATCAACATTTTTATTTATTATGCTCGACCCAGCAGTCAGTATCTTAAATTATTATTTTATTTGGTCCTGCTACCAACAATTCATCAAATGAGCAATATTCGCTCAAACCGGCAATATTTGCTCGAACCAGCAATATTTGCTCAGATTCAAGAATATTGGTTCAACTATCAATATTCAACAATTCAGCAACACAGTTTTCTCGTCTTAGGTAATCAACATAATAATACCTCGTCTCAGCAGACATATTTAATTCATGAGTTTCAAAACATTTGCAAATAATGTTCAACTCAGCAATACATGGACTCATCGTCCCATAAAGTCAGCAACTGACTCCACAATCACGAGATATCAATCGTGTCACATGGGGGGATATTAACTAGGGTTTTGTTCTGGAGGTCTACAACACATGTGTTCACCCACGACGAGAATATGAGCAAGTCGTGCAATCAGTTGGAAGAGTCAGCAAAGTAGTGGGTGGAAAATTAACCAAGTCTCCGCACGATGAGCAACTGGTTTTAACACGATTTCCCACTTCCCCACTCTATGATTCTAGCAACTGTCACACTTCATGGGATCATGGTGTTTTTAATTTAATAATATAAAAAGACCTCTGAATCATGATTAAAAGGACAAGATTTGAATACTCGAACATTCGTCTAAACAAGCAATTTCTCGGCAAGTTCATACAGACAATATTTCGTCTACACGAACTCATCGTCTGAGCAATCACTCTCATTTGAGTAAAATTCAATCATTCAGAGCGTTCTTATGCTGAATTCACAACACACCTACAATCTCAGATCACCATTGATCTCACACATTTCTCAGCTTCCCTCCTACAGATCAACCCATCCTCTCTTGTGACCGAATTGACTCTGGAACGGCCATTTTAGGCCGGAGTCTTACAGATTGATCTATCGAACTTAAAGCACTCCCTTCTTGCAGTGCATCTATGTGAGGTTCAACATTTCTCTCGGTTCAAGGAGTCTCCACACGGACGTCTCCTCAATTCCATAAAAACCAGAAAATTGTTTTTCCCCATCTACAGCTTGGTAAACGGCGAAGGATTCCTTTATCATCCCTTTCTTATTATTATATTTTTATTTATCTTACAACCAATCCCCCCTTTGTTATTTACTTTATTTTGCTGATCAAATAACATATGAATTACACAGCTCTCTGTGGGAACGATCTCTTACTACCTCTATATTACTAGTTAATTAGTGGGAAATATTAATTTGTTGTGTCCACGTGTCACATGCCCATTTAATCGCCTAAAATTTTTTCATGGGACATGACCGGCAATGATTGTGGTTCAGTGAATCATCTACACCCACAATCACTCAGACTTGCATACTTGCATCAAAGTACGCATCTGCCTTCACTCATAAGGCATTGCACAACGTAAGTCTTTTCTTCTTTCTCTTTAACTCTTCATGCCCCCATAAGCATAAGAGGTTCTTCCATGCATCAAACCAATTTACAAACTCACAAAATCAGCAACATCACAAACACAAAGTTATACTGCAACAAACCCATTTTATTGCACTTAGGAAGATTACAAAACTCGTCCATCACATGGACCAAAAACAGGCATTCACCCTCTTGGTGAATGCCTAACTCTCTCAAACATGAGACTAAATTTCTCCTGTGTATCCTACTGATTTTACCACTCCTTGGGACTTTTATACAACAAACTCACTATCCAAAACCGTGCACAAGACTTGCACACGCATGGAACAACCATGTGTCCCATCAGGTAGTTTTCCTAACCGCCAACTTTCTTTTCCAAATGATGCCACATCTGTTCTTGGTGGTTATGAAGACTCCCCCACAATTATAAACTCCTTTTATAACCGCCCTTACTTGTCTCGCGTGTTTGGCATGCTTGTGAAGCTCGTAACGAACTCCTAACCGTCACTTGAGCTGTAATGCACAACAGTTGCGCTTTATTGGACTTTGGTCTTAATCTGATGCCAGCCACCTTGGCCCTGCCAACTTCTTGTTCTAAGTTAATGCACGCACCATCCTTGTGCTTCAATCACCAAGGCCGACTCCTTAAGCTCACTCTAGTTACTCATGGCGCCATATGCTTCACTTCTCCAACTTGCATGACAATAGTAATGCCACTCTTGCATTACTAACTTGTTTGCATTGTCCAAGCTTTGGCCCTGCCTGGAACTAATGCATAGACTAATTCTTAGTCTATTCTACCAGATTGCATCATCCTTGAGTTTTGGCCAACTCAATTCCACGGACATGCCATAATGCCAACATCGCATGTTGCATGTTGCATCTTGCCACTTTGGCTTTGTCTTGCCTTTACCTTAATGAAGCTTCATTGTGTCGGACAACCAGGTTCATTACTTAGCCAAATGTATTTACAATGTAGTGCTACCTTTGTACTTCATTGTCCCTGCGGGGTTATGCCATTCTTAGCACTTGACAATCTACGCAGTGTTGCGCCATTTTGGTTGCACACAGACTTGGCCTGCAACTCTGTAGCGTGCAATCATTATGCGTCACTTGCAGCCATGTCATAGACCTCCCCCACCTTATCTGTTCAACGCCCTCGTTGAGCGCAACAAAGTATACTTGCTATACTTGTTCTCTGGCCTTGTACACTTCTGAACCTATCTCAGAAATCAACAAATTTGTTTGGCCTTTTACCTTGCCAAAACTTTTCTGCCTAGTACCATGTTCCATCACTTAGCTTACTACCTGGTCATTGATCCTACTGACTTGTACTGTTGTTGTCACGTTGTACTACGATTCAACTTCAACTACAACTACAATCGCATATCAACACCCAAATGCTTTTGTGATCTATTGCCATGCATTTTCAGAACTTCTCTGAAATTCGACAATACTCTTTTGGCTAACCCTAAACCAATGGTCTTCATTCGATTGCATCAGCATCACAAATCTTTTCTCCAGCCATTCCGTGCCTAAGTGTACACGCCAAACAGCCAACATATCACCCTGATATGCATAACTTAGCTTATTGCCTTCAATTCCGACTGACATTGCACTCTTGCAATTCAATAGGCCTTACTGTAGACTAAGTGTTCTTCAATCATATGCACCTACACCAAATCATGCCATGTCTTAAGGTATGCATGCTATGATTCCATGCCACTCTGGTATGCGCCACAATCCATAGCCTTTGCTGTCTTCATCAATGCAACAAAACTTACACTAGATTTGGCCTCCAAATCATATTGTAAATTACGCCTCCTAGCTTTGCACCATTTGTATGCCAAAGAACCAGCACCTTGCTGTTCTTTGCTTGTATTATCGCTATACCTTGATTGAAATGTATGACTTTGGTATACTCATGACTTAGGATACCCGGGGTTTTCACATCACCTCACTGGGCAGGGTTCCTCTTCACCCACCTTTGAAACCGGTACTTTAAGCATCACTTGCTCTTTCAAACTGCTACGCTTTAACGTGGCGGAAAAACAACACCATGTTCTTCCTAACAATGAGTTACTCTTAGCTCATATACTTGATTGACTTACATCTTCATTATTGTTGCGTTACTCCATGCATTCGATGCCAAATGCCTTCGCACTTCCACATAACTCAACAACAAACTCGACTACGCCACCAACTCATATTTGCTTCTTTCACTTTCAGCGTCTTCTATTGCATATTTTGGCTTAATATGCTATGTAGCATCTTCCACGCGAACTAGCTTTACTTTGAACAAAAGAGGTAAGATCTTTCACTTCAAATACCCTCATTCACTACTACCTTACATAGAGAGACTTCATTCCAACACCAAGGTCCACTCGACCTAAACTGAAAGAATACTCAAACTTGAGCAAATACTCGCACCAACTGATTGCAACTTGTAAGACCAGCCTTGCAATACTGACTTCATCTTCGCTTCTAAGCAACAAAGGAAGCGAGACAACACCTATTGTCCTCAATGTAGCAATTCACTTTGCCACATGCACTCTTCTACTTATCAACGTTCTTATGCAACTCCCGTAACGAAGCATAATATAGTTGACACTTAGTTGAATACTCCTTCAGACTGATGCTATCATGTTGCTTTAGCTTTCATGAAAATTTCTTCAATAATGGCCACATGTCATCTTTATGCATCACCACTACTTTGTCCTTCTTCTCCATGCATCTACAATTCGCCTAACTTGCATTTCTTCATGCATCATGCATCCTGGCCATTCCCAAATCCTATTTGGCGCATGCTATTGTTGCAAATCTGCTATGCCAGTCAACACCCGAATTTTAACGCAAACTTGTGCACCTTTGCACAACTGGAACAGACTTAACTTGGTGATTCTGAGCATCACCATAGAGCTCAGAAAAGTCATATCACTCAATGACTTCCGCGGATAAACATTTTGGACAGTTACAAACAAGGCCACAATCCTTGCAAATGAGGCGCCACTGCCTACGTTCCATGAAGCAAGAATGTTTCATTCTTCTTCAAAATAGGAACTCATTTTTACTGTCCACGCACGTCTGTTTAGTATTGTCTTTCCTCTTCTCCAAAATCAACTTCATTACCAACAATTATTGATTTGCAATCGACAAGAACATACGCTTGTGGTTATGATCAAATGCAGGTCTTTGGACACCCTTGTCCAAGCATACTGATCTCACTCATAAACCAGGTGCAAACACACTCCTTGTGTGCATCTAGCATCAACGAAGAACTCTTTGCAAACGCAAGACCATGGTATATCGGTTTTCCCCTAACTTGCGCTTATGTCTTCAGCCTTTCTATAAGCTTTATACTAGATAAGAATTGTCCATCCAATTCTTATTTCATGGCATCATATTGCCACAAACATGCTAGTTCGCAACCAGACTTTTGCATTATCGCCAAGGTACATGCATTCGAGAGAGATAATTATAATCTTCCATCAACTGGCTACGATGAAAATATATTCAATCTATCGCATAGACATGTTCTTCATCTACTTTGCCACTACAAAGGCCAATAACATCTTTGTATTCAGGAATTTCCCCAAAATTCCCATTACAACATGTAATGTACTCGCTACTGATAACACTACGATTATATGCATTCCTAATGCATAATGTTCGCATACTTGTGAGAAACATGGACTTTAAACGCCTGACTTCCACTATAGAAGTCAGCATACTCCTTATTCATGTCATGCAATCACTTGAAAACCCGGTTTTCAATGACTCTTGCACGTTCGCCTAACACTTTGGGATGGAATTCAGGCACCTTTGCCATGAACTTTACTAGCCTGTTGCTACTTCAAGCTTCAAGTTCATTCCAATTGATTTTTCCACACAAGACCAACTTCTTCTAGTCTCCATACTAGTGAAACCCAAACAATTCTTCACTGAATTTGACAAACAAATGACATTAACTTGAGTAAAAGATAAAAAAATCAGCAACTGTGTCCCCTAACACAGCTCTGATACCGGCTGTCACATGCCCATTTAATCACCTAAAATTATCATAGGACATGACCGACAATGATTATGGTTCAGTGAATCATCTTCACCCACAATCACTCAGCCTTGCATACTTGCATCAAAGTACGCATCTGCCTTCACTCATAAGGCATTGCACAACAGAAGTCTTTTCTTCTTTCTCTCTAACTCTTCATGCCCCCATAAGCATAAGAGGTTCTGCCATGAATCAAACCAATTTACAAACTCACAAAAATCAGCAACATCACAAACACAAAGTTATACTGCAACAAACCCATTTTATTGCACTAAGGAAGATTACAAAACTCGTCCATTGAATGCCTAACTCTCTCAAACACGAGACTAACTCTCTCATGTGTAGCCTACTGATTTTACCACTCCTTGGGACTATTTATACAGCAAACTCACTAGCCAAAACCGTGCACAACACTTGCACGCGCATGGAACAGCCATGTTTCCCATCAGGTAGTTTTCCAAACCGCCAGCTTGTTTTTCCAAATGATGCCACATCTGTTCTTGGTGGTTATGAAGACTCCCCCACAATTATAAACTCCTTCTATAACCGTTCTTACTTGTCTCGCGTGTTTGGCATGATTGTGAAGCTCGTAACCAACTCCTAACCGTCACTTGAGTTGTAATGCACAACAGTTGCGCTTTACTGGACTTTGGCCTTAATCTGATGCCAGCCACCTTGGCCCTGCCAACTTCTTGTTCTAATTTAATGCACGCACCATCCTTGTGCTTCAATCACCAAGGCCAACTCCTTAATCTCAACGGCACCATATGCTTCACTTCGCCAACTTGCATGACAATAGTAATGCCACTCTTGCATTACTAACTTGTTTGCATTTTCCAAGCTTTGGCCCTTCCTGGAACTAATGCATAGACTAATTCTTAGTATATTCTACCAGCTTGCATCATCCTTGAGTTTGGGCCAACTCAATTCCACGGACATGCCATAATGCCAACATCGCATGTTGCATGTTGCATCTTGCCACTTTGGCTTTGTCTTGGCTTTCTATTAATGAAGCTTCATTATGCCGGCCTACCAGCTTCATTACTTATCCAAATGTATTTACAATGTAGTGTTACCTTTGCACTTCATTGGCCCTGCGGGGTTATGCCATTCTTAGCACTTGATAGTCCACGCAGTGTTGCGCCATTCTGGATGCACACAAACTTGGCTTGCAACTCTGTAACGCGCAATTATTATGCGTCACTTGCATCCATGTCATACTACGACAGCCCATACAACACTATATACAAGATTAGGTCGATGTCATATCTACGAAGTTAAAAAGATAAGTGTTATACTTCATAGTCTAATTCCTTAATACTATGATCATGTCACATCACTAGAGTATTATATACAATATGCACAGTATATACAGCTTCGCAGTTATGTTTTCAATATAGCACGACTTGAAAGATACGTTAGGAATGAAACAGTTCAAGTCAATATTACTAACCTCAAGTGGAAGGATGATGTCATCGTTGTAGTTCGTTACAAGTATTACTCCGAAGAAGTAAAATATGACAACCAAAATTGACATACCAACGCTTGGTAAGTTCAAACGAACTATGCTCTAACAATCTTCCCCTTTGTCAATTTTAGTGACAAAACTCTTATTACATATGGAGCTAAACGAATTACAAAATAACTCATTCTTCGTATGCTTGATTCCAAGTTTCAACAACACAATAACCTGCATATATCCAATCAATAAATGCCGTTGTTGACATTTGAATAACAAAAGCTTTTACTCCCCCTAAAGGTAAGCTAGGTGTATATTTAATCAGAACGTCTTTGTTATTCCCCTTTTGTAGTAAGAATTAATACACAACAATATGATATGTTTCTCCCCCTTAGTCAATACTTTGCTCTTTCGTTAGATATAACGTTTAAGCACAATTGTTCGTTCCTAGTGATTAAAAATCACTTGTTTACTCCATATATTTCTCCCCCTTTTGCCAGAAAATGACAAAGGTTCGAGCAAATAAAGGAATACCGAAAGGATCTTACAAATCTAAAAGACTTGTAAACAACCTATAAGAGTTAAGCACGAAGGTTTCACATACCATTTTAGATAACCAATATTAAAACCAAAATTACAAAGTAATTTAGTTTTAATATGTTATCAAGGAAACAATTGCCGAAGCAGTTTTCCCTAATAGTCCAACAAATCGACTAAGAAGCTTAATTCCATTGTTAGACCGATTGCCTATGTACAATCGTTTATTTCGATAAGACCAAAATAAAGATCAGAATTAACTTTATTTTTCTCATCAGGCTCTAATTATTCAGACAATAACTTAGACCTTTCCCTTTAGACAAGACAAACACTAGGTTAGTTAACTAGTTTTCTTGTCAAGGCATTCGATTAGACTTGAATAAACGAATCCTTCAATTTGATAAGTCTAACTAAGATCAAAATTAACTTAGTTTATTTTATCTTGAATCAATTGGACTAAACAAATGATCTCGTATTTTGTTAAGCCACAAACAATAGATACAAACCAAAATAAATTGACTTGCACAATTATTTTCTTAACCGGAAGCAATTGAACAAATATAAACATTACAACACCGCAATTTCACCGAATTTCATTAAGCAAAAACACTTGATACCCAACAATAAAGAAGATACCAACAATAAGCCAAATAATTGACACAGTTTTTCTTAACTGGAAACAATTGAATCACATAAAGATCTATACAACATAATGGAACATATCAATTGTACCAAAATTTTGTTGAGAAAAAGCAAAATAAATGCAATATAAACAGGCTTTTCTTAAACAGGAAAATGATTAACTAACAAATTCGTTACCTTAATTTCCGCAGTCACATCTCCCCAGAAAGATATATCATTAAGCGCAAGTTCAAATAAGAACTATCCCCCAGTGTGTGTCATCCTCTCGCAAGAACAAAGGAACAACAACAAAAGAAACATTTAACAGAGAAAGGTTGAATCGGTTTTAACTAATGCGTTCCAATAGCAAAAGTTGAAAACCCGAAACACATATGTTATGCTAAGCAGAACTCATGTAAACACAAATTGATTCAACATATTGTGACTTTTCACATATTGGTTTCAATCGGAACACCGTATGATCCTTTGATAAAGCCTACCAACATGGGATAGAACTTAATCCCACTAAATCAAAAATCCACACAAATCATAAGGGTTTCATCATATGAGATCGAATATTAAGGTTAATAAAACCGAAATCAGACATCTCATAAACCGAAAACACATAGCAAAAATATAAACATTCATTCACAGGCTATGTAATCGGTAATTATCACATGAAACAAAAATTATAAAACAAAAATTTATTCATAATAATAATGATAGTTTTATTCAAAATAGACCTTATACAATTCTTGAAGTAAATCAAAACATTGATGTCTATTTTCTGGAAACAGAGACTGAATTGAGAATCAAATCTCTTCATGATGTTGAGATCTCTTTCGCTTGATACGAACAATTCTCTGAATTCCTTGAAGAGATCCTTGATCAAAGAATAATTCCTCAACCTTGAGTAAGTTAGGTTCTCCTTCATTTAATCTTTTCAGAAGTAACTATTGTTCCTTAACAAGATGAGCTTGAACATGTAGAGATTTCTCCAGAGAACGCTTCAACATCATAACCTCTAATATAGTTTTTGCACAAGTTCGTGCCATTTTGTGAATATCTTTTTCATAATCGGTCATGGAATATGAAAGATTGATATGATTGCAAGAGGTGGTTCTGTTTCCATTGGAGTTATGGTACCCGAAAGGATCACCGGCCATCTTTTCAGCATACCTTTCTGAAACCCTTGCAGAGAGCTTAGCATGGTAATCTGTAGTGTACATAATTCTTGTTCCAGAAGAGTAGACAAGATTTTTCTCCTTAAGAGACAAAAATTACTGAAACTTATATAACAATAGTTGCAAAGAACACCAAATTGGGGGATACATGGATTAATTGGGGGATATCTGTCGGCATGGTTTTTTGATGCTGTCGGCATGGTCGATGGATTGCCGGCATTGAAAAACCATGCCGGAAATATCCCCCAATTATTCCATGTATCCCCCAATTAAATGTTCTTTTCAAAGACTTGGTCACCGATTATGGAAATCAAAACAAATATTCTCCTTTAATATAAAAAAAACCGAAATTTTCAATATTAAAGATTTTAAGAAAGTGCCTTCTTGTGAATATTTCCATAGATCTCGCAAGTTTTTTATACTATTCTGCTATATACAATGAAATTATCAAACATATATAGTTTGAGCACTTCATGAGTCAGTGTATTCAATCATGATACTAAGTATCTAGTTGAGACAGACTATTATCTTCAACAGTTGTAGAGAATCTTCCTTTACCCGTTCTCTTAGGGATCTTACTCCTCTTATAAGACAGACCAAACTTATCATAGAAATGACTATCATCAAGGTATTAAGATATTACCTTATGTATTGATGAACTGGAGAATTTTCCATATTCCTTTTGTTTGGTTCCACCATCTACTTTGGAACCCATTTCCATGAGTTGCTAGTCTTTCGATCCTCTTTCCTCTTGTGATGTATTACTCTTTGAGATCCCTTTTGAGAATTATTGTGTGAACTCTTTGATCTGAGAAAACCAGAATTATGTATGATTTCTTTCGAAAAAGGTCTCATGTTAAAACCTTGACTAGAAGTTGTTTTCTCAGAGCTTGAACAAGTTAGTTGTTGGCAATCTCTTACAACATGACCTTTAATTCCACAATGAAAACATCGTCTGTAATGATGTTTATGATGTTGTGGAAAACTCTGATGTGAGTAGTTTGTCTTGGGATTGCCAGAGAATACAGATGCTCTTTTAGAAGATGAAAATTACTTTCAAGAGCCTTCAATGTCATCCTTCTTTCTTTTTGAGGGAAAGATCAAATCAGATTTTATGGATTTATCCGGGAAGGATATAACCAGTTGATTTTTTGATATCAAGGAATGCTTTTCATCTTTTATCCTTTCGACACGTTCTGAAACTTTCTTTATATCAGAATCATATGAGATATTTAAGGCATTGTATTTGTCGGCTGCTGTTTTTCTTAAGATTTCAGTCCTCTTTTCTTGATCTATGCTTTTATTTAGTTTCTCTTCCAAGGATTGGATCTTTGAAGAAGATGTGATCTTAAGAGAGTCTAAATCATCTTTCAGGGTACTTAGATCAAGAATGAGTTGATCATTTTCAGCTTTCATGCGACACAATTCTTCTAGAAGCTTTCCTTCTCTTCCTAATGCAAGAGTGAGTTCAGTTGCACATCGGATAAATTGTTCACTTAGTTCATTTAGCTGTGATGTTTTTATATTCACAAAATCAATATCTTTTTTATCATTATGAAGAGATTTTTTCAGAATCTGAATCATTGATTGTGAATACAGGGATTAACTTAACCTCTTCATGAGAACATACCGACATATTTTCAGAAGAGCAAGTAGAACTTATGGAAGAATCCCCTTTTAAACATTTGCTAAAATTAAACCTATAGAGAGACTTTCCAAAATCTTGTGATACGTTAACTGAGTCTGTTTTTGGTTTTACCTTACCACTCTGTAGACTCATATCAGGTTGGATCGCACCAAACACAGATTGTTAGATCTTTTTGTGTTTGTCTGCTCTGATACCAATTGAAAAGATGAGGGTACCCAAATACACCACAATTTTTTTGTTTCAACCTATAAGTCCTCTACCGAATGTGATCGTCTATGGACAGAGTCGAGACAATACGAAAATTCGTTTCACACTTCGTGTGATAGTCTATGGATACGAGATCGAGACAATACAACAACAAAGTGTGTTACTTGATAATAGGTTCGGTAATAACCAAACTCTATAGGATCACTATCAAGTATTTACATAGTTAACGTACAAGTGTAATTTACTTTTAATTATAATAAAACAATTATAATTGGTGAATAGAAAAGTAAATGATACAACAAGATTTTGTTAACGAGGAAACCGCAAATGCAGAAAAACCCCGGGACCTAGTCCAGTTTTGAATACTCTTAGAATTAAGCCGCTATACAAAATCTAATACAAACTTCGTATAGTTGAGACCAAGCATACTAACCCTAGCTACTTAGTTCCATCAATATTCATGCTCCTTCGACTTCTAGAGTCACGCACGTGAATATCAAGTCCTTTGGATCGTATTCCAAACAACGAAGGAAGAATTTGTTTGGTAACCACTCTAATAAATCTTGATACAAGATATAGATGAGTCGTTGACAAAGGCTCTTCCATTTAACCTAATAAACTCCTTTGTCCGGTTAGATCAATCTCACTTTAACTACCGAAATAGTTAGATTCAAACTCAATCAATATAAATCTCAAAGAGAAATATAGAAAATGCCGATCTCACGCAACTAATCAATCAGAACTATCAAAGATAAACCGATTCTAGTTGGATCCCAGCCGATCAAGGTTTGTGCACCAAGTCCACAATGTAGTTGCAGGAAATCCTACAATACACCCCTCGTATGATTTTATCGTTGATCAGCCTATTTTTAGGTTTACACTCTTAATTTTATTGATTAATTTCTGAATATTCTTACAAGGAAAATAAAGAAATCAAGAATGATCTCTGCTCTCAACTTTCTCTATCCTATTTACTTATCTCTCACTCAAAAAAGATCTCTCTCTCCTTTACAACTCGAATGACTATTTATAAGGGAAATACATAGTGGATGACATCTAATCTGTCCTTTATTTTCGGATATGGTTTGCGACATTCTCGCAACCTTACAAATGTTGACTTCGCAAGCTTTCTAATTTTCGCGAGACTATCATACCTTTCTCATGATCTTTGCTGATGTCGTTTCTGAAATTGTTCTGCGACGTTTTTGTGCAATACCATTGTTAACTTTGCTTAGACATAACTGTTGCGAGATTCTGATTCTACACACAAGATACGAAAACTAATAAGAAATCTTCTTCGTCTTTAAATCTTCTTTTATCTTCAAAACCTGCACAATACCACTTGAACCTCTTGTGATCAACCACGCACAGAACGGAGTCTGTTAACAATGGATTATCACAAGATGTCTTTAGGTCTAACAACAGTTCTAAAGATCTCGTCGATACTTTGATATAGTCTGAGTGAATCTTATATCAGAAGAGAAGATTTTCAAGCATAAAAAAACTAGGTGCAATCAAAGTTTCAACAACCGTTAGTCAATCAAATCAAATCAAAAACTAATAACACTGCAATTATTTAGTTTCTTACTAACAGTACTCGTAGAGCTTCTTGATCCCACAGAAGTATTTAAACGAGTGGTCGTAAGAGATTTCACCTAATTACGATACTTTCCTCTCTCAATAGACGGCTCCACCAGAAACAACGAGAAATGAAGTTTGCCTACCTCTTAGGATAGTTTGCTAGAAATGCAAACTTAGGTATTTATAGACCAAGGATGTTTGGACACCAAGGAATTTCCAAAACCGAAAATATTCCCAAGATATGCAATAAACACCAAAATTCGGTTTTCCTAATTCCAATAAATGCTTTTCCAATATTTCTGAAATCTCTCGATAGAAAATCTCCAATTAGTAAATTCACATTACTAATTTTTATTCTCTATGGCTACGCATTAATTGCTGGTAACTAAAGCATATAAAATCAAAAACCTTAATTAAAAGATTCTTAATTTATTTCAGCACAGGATCACCTTGAGTACCAAGGAATATCTTTGAACAATAAATGATAAGAGTTATTGCTCCTGCTCCAAGTATGTTGACATCTTTTCACTTCAAATCCTTATTTCATATTTACATGGATTTTCTTTCTTGGAATCGGTTATACCACACTTCCAAACAAGTTTAGAATTGGTTTGACAGTATTCCAAGACTACTATGTGATTGGTCATACCAAATCACAGTGGTTAGTTGTGATCGGTCCGACCAAGTCACATACATGGGTTCGGATCGGTTATACCTAAATATGGTACCTACTTATGATCGGTCACACCAGTCACTAAGATCGGTTACACCAGTTACAAGGATCAGCTTCATCTTCACATGGTATCTACTTGTGATCGGTCACACCAGTTACCAGAACCGGTTACACCAATTATAAGGATCGGTCACACAACACTTATGATCGGTCATACCAATTACTAGGACCGGTCACACCAATTACAATGATCGGCCATACCATCACATGGTGATTACTTAGGATCGGTTAAACCAATTACCAAGACCGGTCATACCAAATCATACGTCTAGGCATTGTGATCAGTTATACCAAGATACATAACCTAAATAAATATCGGTTCTACCAACTCACACATATTCGTCATCCAAAGATATGCAATGAATAGCCGGACCAATAAGCCTATTTATTTCCCTTTCGATTCAGAAAACGAGTTCATGAATGTACTTCCTTTAAACAAATGTAAAACATTGTTTCCTAGGATGAAACCTTCACCATAACCCATTCACATAATCATAACACTATATACAAGATTATGTCGATGTCATATATACAAAGTTCAAAAGATAAGCTTTATACTTCATAGTCTAATTCCTTAATACTATGATCATACTACTATGATCATGTCACATCGCTAGAGTATTATATAAAATATGTAAAGTATATACAGCTTCGCAGTTATTTTTTTAAATATAGCATGACTTGAAAGATACGTTAGGAATGAAATAGTTCAAGTCAATATTACTAACCTCAAGTGGAAGGATGATGTCGTCGTTGTAGTTCATTACTTCTTCTCATTTTTCAGGTCTTCGGAGTAATACTTGTATGTCTTAACATTCCTAGACTTTCTAGTCTAACCTAAACGAAGTTGACTCTAGTATTTAATCAAGCGACTCTAGATGAGTTTTGATACTAAAATATGACAACCAAACTTGAGATACCAACACTTGGTGAGTTCAACCGAGCTATGCTCTAACAAAAGTAGCGCGATGTTGTTCCTCCCGATCTCATCATCGATCGAGAAAAAGGAAAAAATTTTGATGATTCTTCCCTTCCCGGAGATAATTTTTTCCCCTTTTTAAAATACAAAATAAGAATGACAAAAGTGTTAAAAGAAAAAAGCAAAAAGGTAGTCAAAAAGATTACTATTGGCATGCTTACCGAGAAGGGAATGAGCCTCGGAACTAGCAAAAAAGGTTCCTCTACCATCTGAAAAGAAAAGGGGAAATCCTGAAAACTTTAAAGCATCATCAAAAAGATGCAGCATAGAACCAACAAAAACATAACTATTTAACACCAGAATTGGTGAACGTAATTCATATTGAAAATTATGATTTGTGACATGATTGTCAGGAAAAACAGATCAGTGAAACCGAACTAAGTATATCCATTCGTTGAAAAATCATGGGAATGAAAGGAAACAAATAAAAGTTGAAAAGCAAAAGAAAAGGTTTGAAAGCCTCTAAGGTTTCGGAAAACATAAAAATCTTCTGAGAAAGCAGAGATGAAAATAAGACTGTAAACAAAACTTTTACAGATCTGAAAAGGTTGTATATAATAAATTAGAAAGGAAAATTAAGTGGAAAGACTTGACTGCCTTAGCCGGTATACTACCTCAACTACCTAACTCTAAAACTTAAAAGACAGTTGTATTGACGACCGGCAAACAAGAGTCATGCACCACTAACTCATTAATATAAGAGGAAACTCTTTGACTTCGAAAACGAGGTGTACAACACTTACTGGGAAAAACTCTTCGAACCCTGAGAAGAGGTGAAAAATACGCCCCATGTAAAAAACTGTGCACATAATGAAGGACAATAACTTTTTCACCTCTCCATAAACTAGTGGCTTCCTCAAAGAGAATATTACTTAAAGCCAAAACTCGACATGTGTCATGTGATCTGAGAAGGTGGAGATGATTCTACCTAGACCACTAGCTGACAATCTAATATTCTTATTAAAAGATACTTCTCTTTTTTGGTGGAAGTGAGAGGAACAGTCGATCTTATCAGAGATATCCTCGATACAAGCTAAGGCTCGAGATATGATGCCTAGGTCATATCACCTATCTAAATAATGTAATAAGACACCATATCGATAAGCTATTTAAGCAATCATACAGATGAGCTGTCAAAAACCTTTTCTAAAGCTAAAATAGAAAGAAGAAGAAAAAAGTACATCTTTTCGACGAGATGAAAAAGTTTAAAAAGATAAAAAAAATAAATAACCAAAGTTTAAATAAAATACAGTCCAAAGACTATATTTATAAATAAATCGGGGGAAAATATGTAGATGGCAAAATATATCATCTACCATCAATTGACAGCTGGAACGTAGAAGGAGATCACGTCAAGATCGAGTTATAAGTCCTCACACATCAGGTACAATCTAGAGATAAAGACTTAACATAAGACGAGACACATATGTAGTGATCTACACTACGAATTAGCTCATAAGAAACTCAAGATCTCTAAGGATAGAGATCGGATTTGAGAAGAGAAAGAAATTGCGAGAGAAAGAAGCTTTTGATAAATAATTCAACATAGGTCCAGAAGAGACCAATCCGCAAGACATATACCCCTCTCACTCACAAGGACAGAACGTGTGAGTGGCACGAGGGTAACTAGCTAAACAGAAATATAAAACATAATTAAAGAACAATTAACGGCTAAACTGGGGTGCCCCTTAACAAAGCTATCCTATCTCAGAATTGTCATTTTATGACAAATGCTCTCCCTTCTTTAGATTCTTGTCCCCAAGAATTACTTTTGGAAACTGCACTTCTATGGCCTTCTTGTCTTCCCAAGTAGCTTCAGAATTTTTCATTCCTTCCCATTGAATCAATACTTGCTTGACTGAGCAAGTGTTCTTCTTGATAATTCTTGTGTCTAGAACCTGTAAGGGTCTTACCTTCATCTCTCCTTCCTTAGACAATTGAGGTAGAGTTGTTTGTGGTAAGTCTCCTTCTCCAAGCTTTGGTTTCATCTGTGAGACATGAAAGGTTGGGTGGATTTTGGACTCAGCTGGAAACTTCAATTTGTAAGCCACTTGGCCAATTGTTGCTTCAATCTGATAAGGCCCAAAAAATTTAGCTGATAACTTCAGGTTCCTCCTCAGTTGGACTGAAGTCTGTTTATATGGTTGTAACCTTAGGTATACCCAATCTCCCACTGCAATGACCTCTCTGTCCTTTTCTTACCAGCTTGGCATTTGATTCTGTGTTGGGCTTCTTCCAGATCTCCTTTCAGTAGTTGTTTCATGGATTTCCTCTGCTCTATGTAGTCATCTACATCAGGATAAACTCCTTGTGCTGCTGGAGAGACCCAAAACTGTGGTGGTGCATATCCATACAAGGCTTCAAATGGTGTGAGCTTTAATCTTGCGTGGAAACTGGTGTTGTACCACCATTGTGCCATTGGCAGCCAACTGACCCATTTATTTGGTTTAAAGCTGGTAATACATCTTAAATAGGATTCCAAGCAAGCATTCACTCTATCAGTCTGTCCATCAGTTTGAGGGTGATAAGTTGTGCTCATGTGTAAAGCAGAATCTAACCTAGAAAAAAGGGCTTTCCGTAAATTTCTCACAAAAATTGCATCCCTATCTGACACTATAGACTTAGGAAGACCATGAAGTTTGAGTGTCAATAAATACCTCTGCCACTGAAGTTGCAGTGTAGGGGTGGCTCAAGGGAATGAAATGGCTGAACTTAGTGAGTCTGTCCACCACTACTAGTATAACCTCCCTGCCTTCATATTTTGGGAGACCAGAGATGAAGTCCATGCTTATGTGTTCCCAGGCTTGCTCTGGGATGGGCAGTGGCTGAAGTAGGCCTGTTGGACTGGTGTTGAAACCTTTGTGCTGCTGGCACACATCACAAGCTTGTACAAAAGTCTTGATATCACTGTGCATTCTTATCCAGAAGAAGTATAACTTGGCAGTAAGTGGCTTGTGCTCCAGAATGCCCTCCAACGGGTGAAGAATGAGTGGAGAGAATGACTTTCTGCCTTAATCCTCCATGTTGTCCAATATAGAGCCTTCCTTTGTAGCTCAACACCCCTTGCTGATAAGAATAACTTTCTACTGCTCCATCTTGTACAGTTAACTTAGGAATTATCTCTTCTGCATGAGTATCTTTTTTATAGCTATCTTGAACTTATGTGAACCACTCAGGTTGTAGTTGAATTAAACTCTGACATGAAGATTGCTCTTCCAAGTGGACTCTGGATAAGGCATCTGCTACTTGGTTCTCAGACCCCTTCTTATACTTCAATTCATAAGCATACCCCAACAGTTTGGCTAACCATTTTTGTTGTAGTAGTGAGTGAATCCTCTGCTTCATGAAATATCTAATACTTTGGTGGTCTGTGAAGATTGTGAATTTGTTTCCAAGTAAGTAAGATCTCCACTTAGTTACAGCCATCGCTACTGCCATCAGTTCCTTTTCATAGGTGGGCATGGCCAAGAATCTGGGTCTCATCCCCTTGTTGTAGTATGTTATAGATCTTCCGCCTTGCATCAGTACTGCTCCAACTCCAGTGTCACAAGCATCAGTTGAGATCTCAAAGGGTTTTCTAAAGTCTGGTAACACTAGGACTGGTGTGGTGGTGACAGCATCCTTCAACTTTTCGAAAGCAACTTGAGCTGAGTTGTCCCAATGGAAGCTATTCTTTTTTAAAAGATCTATTAATGGCTTTGCAATGAAGCCATAATTCTTAACAAATTTTCTATAGTATGTTAGACCTAGAAACCCTCTCAAGTCCTTGATGGTTGTAGGAGTGGGCCATCTTGTCATGCAGTCTATCTTGAGGGGATCAACAGCTACTCCCTCACCAGAGATGATATGCCCCACTCTAGCTTATCTTGTCCAAATGTACACTTGCTGAGCTTTGCAAACAACTGATTCTTTTGGAGAGTCTCTATAGTAATATGGAGGTGCTTCATATGTGACTCTATATCTGGGCTGTAGACTAGTATATCATCAAACAATACTAGTATGAATTTCCTTAGATAAGGTTTAAACACATCATTCATTAATTCTTTAAAGCTAGCTGGGGCATTAGTCAAGCCAAATGGCATAACTAAAAATTCATATGCCCTTGATGTGTCTTGAAGGCAGTCTTCTGAGTATCTCCAGGTGACACTATGATCTGATGGTATCCATCTCTCAAGTCAATCTTGGAGAAAATAAAGGACCCCTTGAGTTCATCCAATAACTCCTCAATTACTGGAATTGGGTACTTGTCTTCAACAGTAATTTCATTGACCTTCATGTAGTCAACACAAATCTCCAGCTCCCATCTTTCTTCTTAACCAATAGAATGGGGGAAGAGAAGGGACTATGGCTAGGCTTGATCACCCCTGACTTGAGCATCTCCTCCACTAATTTCTCTATTACTTCCTTTTGCACATATGGAATTCTGTAGGGTCTTTGGTTAGGTGGTACTGCATTTGGTTGTAAAGGAATATGATGATCATGAAACCTTACATGTGGTAATGTAGTTGGTGCATTGAATATGGAAGAGTACTTTGTGAGAATTGGTTCTAGAACTTCAGGTGTTTGAGGGTTGGGTTCTACGGCTGTGATGGAAAACAAATGTCCTGCCATCCCATGTTTATTCTTCTTGAGGTACTTTTAACAAGCTCCAACAGACATGAAAGAAATTCTGACTTCCTCAGTAATCCCCTTGAGTTAAATTTTCTTATCATCTTGGACAAAGGATACTGTCATTTTTTTAAAATCAAATTTCACAGGGCTTATATTTCTCATCCAGTCTACTCCTAACACCATGTCACAGCTTGCTAGAGCATTGCTCGGTCGAACTCACATGTGTTGCTATCTCAAGCATGTTTTTCAATATTAGTGATCAAAACTATAAGTCTTGATTTTTAGTCTACTATAGCTAAGGTCTCGGACTAGGATAGAAAGTGTAGTTGATCTCAAGAACTCCATGATAATCATCATACAAGACGAAGGACTACTCAAGGAACCGGTGGATCTTCATTGACTAAAAGGTATGTGGAGACTTGAACTTATCTATCACTCAAAAGTCAATTTATCTCCTATCTTGAGACAAAAGTCGTTTTGCTATATAGACTTAGATTATACACATTTGCTATTTCGAGCCGAGTTTATCTCGTCTACCTATTTCTCGAAATATGTGTTGGTAAGCTTTCGCTTTAGCCAAGTTTATCTTTACCTAGGGACGAAAGTCCTGACAAGTTTCAATCACTTTGAAAATTGCTTAATTTGACGAAAAATATTTTGTGAATAACAACTATAGAATATCAACGTCATCTAAGAATGTTTCAATGATTGAAATGAGAGTTTAGATTATATAACCATTGGAGGATATAAGAATTGTTGTGGAAACAAATATATGTATAAGTACTTATTCCTTGAACCGAAGTTTGTGAACTTTGTTGATCAAGAGAACCGGAATGGTGGCGTGAGCCAAGTCCACGAACTCAGTCCGCGAACTGGCAGAAGTTCTCGTCCCGAAAAATTCTGCTGGAGCTTGTGAACTCCGTCCGGGAACTTAAGTCCGCGAGCCCAGTCCGAGAACTTGAGTAGGTTATATCTAAAAACGATGTTTGTGAACTTATTCTTATATAAACTAAGGAATGCAAACTGCAAGCTGTGGCTATATAGTTCATGAACCGATTCGAGTGAATCAAATCGTTTTTGCTTCAATTGTGTCTTGTGTAGTTACATAAGATTTCCTTACAATTGAACAACTCTCTAACTAGTTCATTTGAGTCACTTGAACTAGTTATGGTGAAGAAGAATATGGTTGATATGAAAGTGATCATATGGCTAACCATTTGGTTGACTATTGTTGAACCAACAAATGTACAAGTTTGGGTACGGTTGCACAAGCCTAGAAACGTGCATTTCATTTGTGTGTAACAATCTAGTTTTCGATCTAACGGTTGAAAGATATTAGCTTGAATCTAATCAGGTTTTCATCTAACGGTGAATATTGAATGCTTTGTTACCAAGCTAACATTGATTGAAAACCCTGATTTGAAAGACTATATAAGGGAGAACTCTAGCAACTGGGAAACCTAATCCCCACACCTTCTGTGTGATACTAGTTGTGCTAACCTAGAGTCGATTTTCCTTTAACCTTTGGTTTCTTCTTCTAAACCAGGTTAACGACTTAAAGACTTCATTGGGATTGTGAAGCCAGACCGATACTACTTTCTTGTAGTTGTGTGATCTGATCTTGTTATTTATATCGTACGAGTACAATTATAATAATTGGCTTGAGATTGATATCTCCGATAGGCAAGATATAAAAGAAATCACAAACACTTCGTCTCATCGTTTGTGATTCCGCAATATCTTTTTTTGCTGCGTCGATTAAGATTACTGTGAGGTGATTGATAATACTAGGATGTTCTTCGGTAATATAAGTCCGGTTTATCAATTGGTTCATGTTCACCTTGATTTATCAAAAGACGAAACAAAACTCGTAGGTATATTCGTGGGAGACGAATATATCTATTACAGTAGACTTTTATGTGTGATATAGATTTGTTTATTAAAGTCTTTGACTTTGGGTCGTAGCAACTCTTAGTTGTGGGTGAGATCAGCTAAGGGAATCAAGTACGTAGCATCCTGCTGGGATCAGAGACGTAGGAGCATAACTGTACCTTGGATCATTGTGAGATTGATTGGGGTTCAACTACAAACCATATCGAAGTTAATTTGGAGTAGGCTAGTTTCTGTAGCGGCTTAATACAGTGTGTGTTCAATCTGGACTAGGTCCCAGGGTTTTTCTGCATTTGCGGTTTCCTCGTTAACAAAATTATGGTGTCTGTGTTATTTCTTTTCCGCATTATATTTTGTTATATAATTGAAATATCATAGGTTGTGCGTTGTTCAATCAATTAGAATATCCGACCTTTTGGTTGATGATTTAAATTGATTGACACTTGGATATTGGTCTTTGGTACCATCCAAGTTATCTCTCTAGTATTTGATAAAGACTCGCAGATTTCTATTTGCTTGAGTATATATCAAATCGAGAGATTGAGATATAAACTCTTTGATATAATTTTTATCTAGATTGATTCTGACTGTCTAGTTGATTCTCTAGAAAGTATATTGGAGTTTGTCCTTACAGACTGCTAAGCGAAATATTGGGTGTGGTTGTTGTACCCCCACTTTTTCAATTGGTATCAGAGCAGCCAAACACGTTTAAGACCTTACAAGTCTGCGTTTGTAGCAATCTGACTCTATGGACAGAGGTGTTATCTCAATTAACGTACCACCAGTCTTCGATGGTTCAAACTACCTATGGTGGAAAGTTGTTATGCGCTCTTTTATTCAAGCTCATGATTTTCGAGTGTGGGTACATGTTATTAATGACTATGATCCTCCGGTTAATACAGAAGGCGATGTATCTATACCTAAGGATGTTGGTAGTTATAGTCCAGAATAAATCCTTTCTGCAAAGCAAAATTCTGAAGGCTTAAATGCTATCAGACAGGCCATTACCCCAGACCTTCTGATAGGTGTTGTAAAACACCTAATTTTATATCTAGTATTTATGCTTTCTTTTCTATTATCCTTGTGAATTGCATCTCTTATGTTTAGTTTTGAGTTATTAGGTGCAATGGAGTCATTTTGAGCAAAAGAAGGATAAATCGTGCATTTGGAGTGTAAAAGGCAAAAATGTCAATTCACGGCGAGTGATACTTGGAGCCAGATAAAGTGATGCAACAAAAGAGGTGAAGAATATCTGTCAGTTCCGCGCAACTGACAATTAAGCAACAAAATAGAATAGGCAGTCAGTTCTCTAAAACTGACAAGCCAAATATCACTTTGGTGGCCCTTATCAAGGAGTGCAGAGTGTCAATATCAATTTTATTCATTACATCCCTAAAACCTAGAGAATTCTCCTCATTTGTGTTTGTATGAAACTGAGAGACTTGAGGAAATAGAGGCGCAGTCGAGAGTAATTCAGAGATCCAAGAAGTTTTGATCGGAGATGATGGAAGCGGTGGTGAATACTGGTTCGAGTTGAATCTATATATTACACGAGAAGATTGTGGTGGTGATTCTGAGCAATTACATAGAGGAAGAAGGTTTATTGAGAGAAGAACACAGATAAATACGCTGCTAATGGTAGGTCAAGGAAATGGAGGAAGTAATGAAGATTAGGAGATGGTTTTGTCGGATTATTTGGTTTGATGGTGTTGAATCTGATGATGGTGTTGTAATGAGAATAAAATGATGCTAGGGTTGTTGTTCAGATGGGATTTATGTGATGAATTTCTAAAGTTGAGAATACACAGAGAAGGGAGGAATTGATGCTGCTGACTCGAGTTCATGGTGGTTTTTGCCAAAGAGGAAAGGGGTTTTGCTCAAATTTGATTTGTACAACAAACTTGGAAGAGATGGTGGTCTCTGTGTTGAACTCGTAAGAGGAAGATGAAGAAGAAGGTAGATCTGAGATGTTGAAATTCATGGGAAAGTTATGTTGAAACTCATGGGAGATGTTGAGATTATGATGGAAATGAATCGAGAAGAAATTGAAATCTTGGGTTGTTTTGAATTGCTCGAAGTTGTGCTCATGACAGTAGAAGATGGAATTCTGGTGATGTTAATTGTTGATTGGCAGTGAAGCTAGAACTGAACTGCAGATTGGTGGTCTTGAGTTGAGTCATGGGTACTTGATGTTTAGATGAATGTTAGGACTTGGTGTTCATTTACAGATGCAACTGTGGCTAGGTTGTTCAGATGAAGTTGCAGCTCAGGTGGAAAGGGTGTTGTTGAAATGTTGATTGTGAATGTATGGTTGTGGAACTGAATCTGTGTGGTGTTTGTTGGATGGCCTGAGATAGAAGCAAGCAATGAAGCTAAGATATTTCCGTTGATGTCTGGTGCTAGTGAAAGAGAAAAGTGGAGATTTCGAAAGTGGTATCAGCTGTTGCAAATGGTGATGAGGAATAGTTGCTGCCAAGAACAAGGAAGAACGAAATCTGAAGCAATAAAATGGTGTTGTTGCAGCTGAGAGTGAGATGATGTTGTATTTGATTGTGTGGTGATGTAGGTGATGGATGTGTATGAGATGAATGGCAGTACAATGATAGTTGTGGCATGAATGGATTACTAAAATGAATAGATGGATGTTAGGACAGGGAATGTGAGCATGGGCTAGCTGTTGTTGGTACCTGTCTTAATAGAGAAGAGAAGCGGCTTAAGAAGTTGAAGAGAAGAATTGCATCTGCAGGTGGTTGAGCTCATGAATCAGTTTTTAATGGTTGTATGCTGAGAGATTGCAGTTGAAGCTATGGGAAATTGCAGGTGCGGTGATGAGCATTTGGAGATGAATTGCAATGTGCAAGTGAGCTGGAATTAGGCTTGAGATGCCAAGGGAAGTGGTGCTGAAATATGGCAGTGTAATTGCAGGGACTGAGATGTTGAGAATGTCAAATGGTTAGGTTGATATAGCTTAGTGCCAGGAACTGGTGGTGTTTATGAAGTACAGTTGCAGGTTGGAGTTGGGACTGTATTGCAGGTTGATGTGATATGAAATTGCAGGTGGAGTTACTGAATTGCAGTGGTGACAGATCTGTTAAGCCGCAGTTGGTGCTAGAGAATGAATGTTGTTGAGTTGCAGTTTGCAAGGAGCCACAGATGGAAGAAATGTTGGCCTGACTGTGGTTGCAAGTTGGTGCAATGACTTGCAGAGAAGGAAGTGCATCATTGATGATGAAGCACAATCATGGTGCAACAGTGGGTTGGCCTGCAAGCTTAAGACATGACAAGTTAGACCCTAACTCAGCTGAGTTGTCTTGACACAGATCTGACTCATTTGACTGTTATGTTTGACCGGTGACCGGGTGGACTTTGCCGGTCACCTGAGTTTTTTTCCAGTCACTTCTCCGGCCAATTTCCGACCATTTTACCAGTTTTCTGGCAACAATTTTTGGGACATATTTTCACACGGGTATTCCTCACATATGGGCTTGGTGGACATCTTTGTATTGGACTTTAGAGATTGGACCTAATTTGAGAAGTGGGAGAAAAGCTACAAAAAGGAAAAGTCTTCTACTTCTTGGGTGGACGTATTTTTTTTTACTTGGAGCTTTGGAGGAGAGCGGCGATTCTACGAGGGTTTGCTTTCATTTTTATGTTTCATCTTCTTCATTTTTATTATTGATTATGATGAACTCAAAGGCTATGAGTAGCTAAATACAATTATTGGTTATGGGATAAAGTTGATTTCACAACATGATATTGTTTCAATGAATTAGTTTTGTCTCAACTTTATTGTTTATGATTCATGGTTTACATTGTTATATGATTTGATTGTTTGTTTGGTTGAGTCCGGAATCAATCCGATTTGCATTCGTTTCTAAAGCTAAATTAGGGTTTTCAATACGAAAAAGTTGTTTATCCCTGATTCTAAGTAGCATAATTGTGGGTAGTGCTTGTAGTGATATATCCTACTAGTCACAAGTGGATCATAACCTTGGTTAAATCAAATTAGTGCTTTTACACGTTTGGTTGCCTTGATTAGTATTATTCCATAAAACTTAAAGCTTTTAGGGAGTTAAACTTAATTGTGCTTTTACACTTTAGGTTGATTTCTAGGAAGAATTCACATATGCATCTTTTAATGTGGTTGTGATGAAATCAGGGAATTAGCGGGATATACTTGCGATCAAGGTATCCTAGGACTTTTAGTAAATGAGAGATTAAATTATCAATTCTAGTCATTGATGAAAATACATGTTTGTTAATGATACTATCCCGTGACCAATATCTTCTCCTTATTGATTATTCAAATTATTTTATTGCTTTCAATTACTTTTATTGCTTTGCTAAAACAAAAATCCCCCTTTGGTTACTAAGAAACTGAAATTTGCATAACAACAAAAGCCTCTCTGTGTGAACGAACTCTTTATTACCACATACTTCATTTAAATTTAGTTGAGTGAGAAAGTGAATTATTTTTGACGCATACGACAGCGATCACCTTCAGCACTAGTCTACTTGCACTAAGTCTAAAGATGCCTGGGATATCTTAGAAACTACTTTTGAAGTCAACATATACGTTTCTAAGAAGTATACCATCGATGGAGGAAATAACCTCAACACTCTTTCCAAAAATATTTCTTTTGGAAAGGTAAGAATTCCTGATCAAAATTATGTTCAAACTGTTGCATTCAATGTTGTTTCCGACACAAGTGAATCCTCTACCTTGTCTTGGGCTGATGAATGTTGTTCAGATGGTATCTGGTTTGAAAAACCATTGATAACAGAAAAGATCAAAGAATTTGTAAAAAGAAGCATTAGACGTGACAAACATCTTTTGTCAGCCTCCACTGGTAATGATTCCGTAAAAGAAAGATCTCTTAGTGTCAACCGTTTGAATACGATTGATGGATGTGATAAACCCTCAGCTCTTACAACAGAAACATCCACATGCTCAAGTTTTGATTGAGAATTTGAGTCTGACACAGAGATTTTAGAATTCTAGAATAAAGATGTTCTTCAAGAAAATCTTCAATTAAAAGCTTTATTGAAGAAACTAGAATCATTAATCCATGTGAAAAATCTTGAGATAGATTGTCTTAATGATAAACTCACCAGAACCATTTCTCTAAAGGAGAAAGAGATTAATACTCTTAAGGATGATCTACAAAGATTGTCTGGAAGCTCTGACAAAATCTCAGCAATATTATTTGGTCAGAAGTCCTTTGGAAACACTAATGGTTTAGGATTTAAAAGCAAGTATGCAGGCATTGTCAACCCCGTTGCTTCTATTGATCAGGGAAAAATAAAGTTTGATTGTTGTGTTAAACAGAAGGCACCTCAACAAGACAAAGGAGCCTTGATCTGTTCGTTTTGCGGACATGCGAATCATGTTCAAAGTATGTGCTGGACATTCAGAAGGAGCAATAAGAATCTCTCTAAACTGCAGAATAACATGCAAAAGATGAGTCTGGATAATCATTGTGGCTCCCATAAAACCAGTATTTCCAGAATCAAGAGAGGTAGGAATTCTGTTTACACGACAAACCTTGGTAAATCACTATGTGGTAAACAAGGGGAGCGTTTGGCTCACAACGTCTCTATCTAATGCTAGAGACGTTTGCATCCTCATCTTTAACTTGAGAAAATGGGGTTCTGCGTCTTTGTGGCTCAAGTAGTGTATTTTTTTTTGTTAAGAAAATATTCTCCTAACAATATAGATATTGTTTTTCTAAACTACGGAAGACTTGTTCTTCTAGGGTTTAGACGCTCATTTGTCTATTTAATTCATTTGTAGACTGTTTCCTTTCTTTCCTAAAAAGATACAGTTTCATGGATCCTGTAACTAGAGGCATCACAAGCAGAGATGCAGTCGAAGCAATCAATGTGTATCTTTGTAAGGGAATCTCTTCCTCAAGGGTGAATAATGTGAAGACTACAAATTATGGAGAAGGTTCTTCCTCTAACTACCTCTTGTCTCTCTATCAGCTTGATGATAACTTCAGGGGTTTGGTGAAAGACTTCATCAACAGAAGAAACAATTTAAAATCTCAAATTGTTTCGTCTTTAGAAGAGATAGCTCACTATGAACAAATGTTGTCTCTTTCAAAGAACACCTTGCGTGAGCTAAAGAGAGAACTTAGTGAATTGACTGATATTTCTGAAGATTTGGAGGAATTGAACGACCCATCAATGGGTTTTTCAATAATGAGAAGGAATTCTCTGTAAAGGATCTGAGGAAGAACTACAACGACTAGTAAGTCTTCGAATAAGAATTATGTTTTCTTGTTTTTGTTAGAAGAATAACTAGAGTTTGGAATAGCCATTATTGTGATTTCACATAGCTATGTCCAATGTTTTCATCTTCATGTTTTTAGATTTATTGGTTTAAATTCTAAATTTGTTTCGAAGATGATTTTCGCAGTATTAATCTTTATGGTTTTATATATTGCAATATTGTTATGGGATATGTGTGTTTACGTCCGTGAACTATGATTGTCCCGTACCTTGTCAAAAGTAAAGTCTTTCGCACGTCGATATGCATGTATTGATAAAAGAATGAATAGACTTTTGAAAAATACAAAAGTTAAGCCTATTATGTCAATTATTGATGAAGGATAGGTTAAAATCTTTTGTTTGCAAGGATTATGTCTATTGAATGTCGTTATGCGAATAGTGATGGAAAATAGAATGAATCCTTGTGTATTCCGCAGTATTGATATTCCCTGATCCATATTTTATGTATTACTGTGAGGCTCTGTAAAGTGTCTTATGTTGAGCACTAAAATGACCAAGTTGATTATTTTTATGATTAGCTTAGTTGTTGTTCCGCGAGATACTTTATGTCGAGCATTTTTAACTAAATTAATCATCTTGTTTGGTTATTTAGTTGTTGCTCCGTAAGTTTTCTTATGATGAGCATGACCAATTAAATTGATTACTTTTGTGATTAGTTTGGTTGTGTATTTCAATTAGATTAATTATGGGTTCTCTTGTGATTAATCTAATTGTATTTTTTTGAGTCTCCATAAGTTCACTTATGTTGAGCATCTTTCGATTAAATTAATCATGGGTTCTCTTGTGGTTAATTCAATTGAGTATTTTGGATTCAAATTCATTCTTGTATGTGATTTGTTATGTCCAAAGAAATCCTTCATTTCTTTAGAAATCAAGGTCGCTCTTGTTGTTCCTTCGGGAATGACATTTTATGGGGGAGAGTTCTTAATTGAACTTGTGCTTAATTGCCAAATCTTTGTGGGCAGTGTGGCTGTGGAATATTATAGGGGTTATCTTGTATCTTTATAAACTCCTTGATGAATGCATTTAGTTTCGGCTTTATGATTGCATCTAAATAAGATGATATGTGTTTCTTTCTTTTGGTCATGAAATGTCTCTTTCGGAAATTTCATTAGGATCCCGTTCTTGTACCTTTGCCAATTTTATTGACAAAAAGGGGGAGAATTAATATGTAGTTCACACTACAAATACATATGGTTTTCGTATCATTATGTAAGGGGGAGTGGTTTCCATGTGAGATGGAGTATTGACTAAGGGGTAGTGATACATATCACCATAGTATTGTTGTGAAGTTGTGATACAATTGAACTTTGACGCTGTGTAATGATACTATGACATTGTATAACAATGATTGAGAACTCTTGTTTTCTCATTGTTATAGCTACGGATTTTCAACAACGATGATGTTGAACTTACAACCTTTGGGATCATTGGAGTACTTGGAAGTGACGAAGATTTCGAGTAATGTTGAAGATTAGACATGTGGAATAGGAGCTACAAAAGTTAATTTATTTATTTTTTGTATTCCATATGTATTGATAGTTTTGTCACTAAAATTGACAAAGGGGGAGATTTTTAGAGCATTGCTCGGTCGAACTCGCATGTGTTGCTATCTCAAGCATGTTTATCAATGTTAGTGATCAAAACTATAAGTCTTGATTTCTAGTCTACTATAGATAAGGTCTCGGACTAGGATAGAAAGTGTAGTTGAGCTCAAGAACTCCATGGCAATCATCATACAAGAGGAAGGACTACTCAAGGAACCAGTGGATCTTCATCAACTAAAAGGTATGTGGAGACTTGAACTTATCTATCAGTCAAAAGTCTATTTATCTCCTATCTTGAGACAAAAGTCGTTTTGCTATATAGACTTAGATTATACACATTTGATATTTCGAGCCGAGTTTATCTCGTCTATCTATTTCTCGAAATATGTGTTGGTAAGCTTTCACTTTAGCCAAGTTCATCTTTACCTAGTGACGAAAGTCATGACAAGTTTCAATCACTTTGAAAATTGCTTACTTTGACGAAAAATAGTTTGTGAATAACAACTATAGAATGTCAACGTCCTCTAAGAATGTTTCAATGATTGAAATGAGAGTTTAGATTATATAACCATTGGAGGATATAAGCATTGTTGTGGAGACACATATATGTATAAGTCCTTATTCCTTGAACCGAAGTTTGTGAACTTTGTTGATCAAGAGAACCGGAATGGTAGCGTGAGCCAAGTCCGCGAACTGGCGGAAGTTCTCGTCCCGAGAAATTCTGCTAAAGTTTGTGAACTCCGTCCGGGAACTTAAGTCTGTGAACCCAGTCCGAGAACTTGAGTAGGTTATATCTAAAAACGATGTTTGTGAACTTATTCTTATATAAACTAAGGAATTCAAATTGCCAATGTGGCTATATTGTTCATGAACCGATTCGAGTGAATCAAATCGTTTTTGCTTCAATTGTGTCTTGTGTAGTTACATAAGATTTCCTTACAATTGAACAACTCTCTAACTAGTTCATTTGAGTCACTTGAACTAGTTATGGTGAAGAAGAATATGGTTGTGTAGATGGTGGATTTTCGACAAGGGCTAAAATCGTAAACTCATAATTATACGAAGCTCTGATCCAGCAATCAGACGTGAGTATCGAGACACGGGTCTCTCATCGAATTCTCAACGGAGAGTACTTTCTCTCAGAGTACATGGAGATATGTAGTCTCACGACTGGACAACAACATATCTCATGAATACTGAATACTTTCAGTGATTATTTCTATATAGTATCACGATATGGACGGCTCCTAGACATCTTTCTCTGCTAGTATAGAGCGATAACGTCTTCAGGAACAAACAACGAGTTTACCCTGACTATATAAAGGATATGACTTATCGACAAGCTCATATCGGGATAATTAATGCTCCTAGACAGCTTGCTCTGCTAGTATAGAGCCACAAAGTTAATTATTCCTAATTACAATTGCTCCTAGTCCATGGTCTAATCCACGACTGGTCCCATGGAATGGCAATAACAATTGCTCCTATTCCATGATCGAATCCACGACTGGTCCCATGGAATGGCAATAACAATTGATCATGTTCCATGGTCGAATCCACGACTGGTCCCATGGAATGGCAATAACAATTGCTCCTATTCCATGGTCGAATCTGCGACTGGTCCCACGGAATGGAAATAAACAATTGTTTTGATTCTATGATCGAATCCACGGCTTGATCTCATAGAATAGCAATAACTATATTATCTCATTACTCCGATTTCATGATCGAATCCACGACTGGTCTCATAAATGGTAATAGATAAATCTTAATTACTTTGATTCTATGGTCGAATATACGATCCCATGGAATGGTAATGCTCACTTTATTATTCTGAATTCGTAGTCGAATCCTCAGCTGATCATATGAATTAATAATAAACATCTTATTACTCAGTTTTGTGAATTATTCTCCCCTGAATTCCACAATTAGTAATAAATAATCAACAACCGGGCGTCTGAGCTACCTCTAAGTAAGCCCCGATTCAAATGGTGAAAGTGTATTCAACGACGATACACTAACAGTCACCGCACGAACGAGTATTTCAAAATACAACGAAACGATGAACTTATGCAAAATAGGGAAGAAAATAATAAATATTAAAAATATTGACCAAGGTGTTGGGAACACGGACACAAGACCTACCGACCGTGCCGTGGTCAGTTCCATGCCAGTTTTATATTTTTTAATACATTTTTATTATTTTCCATGATTTGATGAAAATTCTCTCATCTGATCAAATCTCCTTCGTCTCGAGGAAGCTCCTCGGTTTCATGGTACTTCCATAAATCCATAACAAATAATATAAAATTAAGAAAAGGAGTGTGGGGCGTGACCATTGGCCAACCGGCCATGCCTTGGTCCCAGCCGGCCCCACACCCCACGGATCCTTATTATTTTATTATTATTGTTATTATTTCTCTAATTTCATGAAAAAACTCCTTGATTTCATGGTATTTTTTGCACAAATCATCATATAATAATAAAATAAAATAAAATTATGAAAACTTGTGGGACCGGGCCACTAGCCGGCCGTCCATGCCCTAGCCGGTCCTACACGCCCTTTGCTTTATTATTTTATTATTATTGATCCTATTTTTCCTTGAGTTCATCAAATTCCTTGATTTTATGGTATTTCTCTCAAATTAGGAAAAATTCCTTCAAATCATCAAAAATACCTAAAAATATTAAAAAATTATGAAAAACTCGTGGGACCGGTCCATAGCCGGCCGGCCATGCCTCCATGGTCCCACACGCCCGTGTTTTTATTATTTTAATATTTTGCTTCCATGAACTCATGAAAAATCCTTCAATTCATGGAAACTCCCTAAATTCATCAAATTTCTCAAAATTCATGAATTTTTTATAAAATCATCAAAATATTATAAAATTAGGAAAAGGCACCACGGGACCGTGGTCACGACCGGCCGACCATGCCTTGACCACGGAGGTCCCACGCCTCCTTATTCTTTATTTTATAATTATTTTTCATCATCTCATGGTGTTTCCCTCAGTTTCGTCGAAACCCTAATTTTGGCATATTTTCTCGAATGGATGCTCAATTGCGCGCCAGAAAATATCAAAATTCTCAGGACTGAGACGCGGACGCCTTGGGGACACGAGCAAGCTATATTGACCGACCAAGATTGGCTCTTTGGCTCACGGAAGCCGGTCCCATCAATGTTCACAGTTTTGACCTAATTTGCACAATTGCTCGTATTAGGTCCAAAACTCTTCCAAACACTTTGGATTTTCATGAAGTGATCGTCAGGCGGTCACGTGACTACCCAGGGACGGTTTCATGACCCCATGGTCGGACCCTCACTCCGTCATAATTAATTAGGTTTTCTCACCTAAGGCTCAGACGAGCATTTTCGAATAAATGATTAAACCAGCATTTAATCATTCTTTCACCAACAAATCGTCAACTCTTCAGGAGTTCTTTGTATTTGCTCACGTGAGCATATGGACACTACATGGTTGATCCACGGTCTCATGTAGTCGCTCCCTCCTTCTTCCCATGGTTAAAATTCGGATGAACCATGAATTGATCATCAATTGATCAAATTAGGGTTTCTGAATCCAAGGATCATCATTCCAGATTCCAAACTTAATAATTTTACGACGACCTCATGGTCATTAATCTTATTAATTATGCTCGGTTCAACAACCAGTACTTTAATTAATATTTTGGTCACGCTGTCAATAATCCATCAGATGAGCAACACTTGCTTAGACGATCAAATATTCAACAATTCATCACATGAGAAACACTTGCTCAGATGATAAATATTTGCTCAAACCAAGGAATACTGGTTCAACAATCAATATTCAATGATCCATAGAATGAGCAATACTTGCTCACTTCATCGTAAGAACTATACCTCTGTCTCATGACATGTTCAATTCATGAGTTTCAGAACATCATGTTCAACTCAGCAACTACATGGACTCATCGTCCCATCAAACCTCGAAGTCATCAATTGACTAACATACCACGAGACGTCAATCGTGTCACTTTGGGGGATATCACTTAGGGTTTTGGTCTGGCGGTCTACGGAACGTGTGTTCAAACACACGATGGAATGTGAGTAAGTCGTGCAATCAGTTGAAGGAATTCACGAGGTAGTGGGTGGAAAATCGACCAAGTCTCCACACGTTGAGCAACTGGTTTCAAACACGATCTCCACTTCCCCACTCCTTGATTCCATTAATTGTCACACTTCATGGAATCATGGTGTCTAAAATTCCAGCAATATAAATAAGTCTCTGAATCATGATTGAATCATCAACATCAACAGTATCATCAATCTCACGTCTCATTGACAACACGAGATCATCAACTCATCAATTGAGCAACTACTCTCAATTGAGCAATTTCAATCATTCAGAGCTTATCATATTCAGAATTCACACACCCACAATATTTGATTACCATTGATTCCACACATTTCCCAACTTCCCTTCTACAGATCAACCCATCCTCTCTTGTGACCGAATTTACTCTAGAACGGTCATTGTCTTGATTTAGGCCGGAGTACTACAGATTGATCTCTCAAATCTAAAGCACCCCCTTTGCATCGGTGCATCTGTGTGAGGTTTAACATTTCTCTCGGTTCGAGGAGTCTCCTCCGTACGGTCGTCTCCTCAATTCCTTAAAAACCAGCAAATCGTTTTTCCCCATCTACAGGTTGATATGAAAGTGATCATATGGCTAACCATTTGGTTGACTATTGTTGAACCAACAAATGTACAAGTTTGGGTACGGTTACACAAGCCTAGAAATGTGCATTTAATTAGTGTGTAACAAGCTAGTTTTAGATCTAACGGTTGAAAGATATTAGATTGAATCTAATTAGGTTTTCATCTAACGGTGAATATTGAATGCTTTTTTACCAAGCTAACATTGATTGCAAACCCTGATTTGAAAGACTATATAAGGGAGAACTCTAGCAACTGGGAAACCTAATCCCCACACCTTCTGTGTGATACTAGTTGTGCTAAGCTAGAGTCGATTCTTCTTTAACCTTTGGTTTCTTTTTCTAAACCAGGTTAACGACTTAAAGACTTCATTGGGATTGTGAAGCCAGACCAATACTACTTTCTTGTAGTTGTGTGATCTGATCTTGCTATTTCTATCGTACGAGTACAATTGTAATAATTGGCTTGAGATTGATATCTCCGATAGGCAAGATATAAAAGAAATCACAAACACTTCGTCTCATCATTTGTGATTCCGCAGTATCTTTTTTCGCTGCGTCGATTAAGATTACTGTGAGGTGATTGATAATACTAGGATGTTCTTCGGGAATATAAGTCCGGTTTATCAATTGGTTCATGTTCACCTTGATTTATCAAAAGACGAAACAAAACTCGTAGGTATATTCGTGGGGGACGAATTTATCTATTACCGTAGACTTTTATGTGTGATACATATTTGTTTATTAAAGTCTTTGACTTTGGGTCGTAGCAACTCTTAGTTGTGGGTGAGATCAGCTAAGGGAATTAAGTACATAGCATCATGCTGGGATCAGAGACATAGGAGCATAATTGTACCTTGGATCAGTGTGAGATTGATTGGGGTTCAACTACAGTCCAGACCGAAGTTAATTTGGAGTAGGCTAGTTTCTGTAGCGGCTTAATATAGTGTGTGTTCAATCTGGACTAGGTCCCGGGGTTTTTCTGCATTTGCGGTTTCCTCGTTAACAAAATTCTGGTGTCTGTGTTATTTCTTTTCCGCATTATATTTTGTTATATAATTGAAATATCACAGGTTATGCGTTGTTCAATCAATTAGAATATCCTACCTTTTGGTTGTTGATTTAAATTATTGACACTTGGATATTGGTATTTGGTACCATCCAAGTTATCTCTCTAGTATTTGATAAAGGCTCACATATTTATATTTGCTTGAGTATATATCAAATCAAGAGACTGAGATATAAACTCTTTGATATACTTTTTATCTAGATTGAGTCTGACTGTCTAGTTGATTCTCTAGAAAGTATATTGGAGTTTGTCCATACAGATTGTTAAGCGAAATATTGGGTGTGGTTGTTGTACCTCCACTTTTTCACAGCCTCCCAATTTTAAAACCCTGACATCAAAAGTAAAGTTATACCCCTGGATTTTTTCCAGCTAAACTGAGGACATTTAGCATCACTGAGCACCTTGTTACCATCTGCCACAACTACTTGCAAGGCAACAATGGGAACTATCAATGCACCACTGAGTTTGGCCATTTCTGGATCAATAAAACTATGGGTGCTACCACTGTCAATTAAGACAGTGAAGGAATTTTTATTCTTAGTAATTCCTTGAATTTTAATAGTGTTGTGAGAGATATTACCAGATAAGGCATGTAGTGAAATTTCCACTTCCTCTTCTAGCTCTTGGATGACTGGTGAATTTCCAGGTGATTCTTCTTCAGAAGTAGCTAACTCATCTTCATCACCAACCAACATGTACAACTGTTTTTTAACACACCTGTGACCCATCTCGTACTTTTCATCACAATTATAGCACAAGCCCTTTTCCCTTCTTGCCCTCATCTGAGCATAAGTTAATTTCTTGATGGGAGGTAGTTTAAGGCTACTATCACTGGTGGGAGATGGTGAGTTGGACTTTGGTGGAGTTACAAAGCTTTTATAGCTGCTACTGCCCATTGAGAGTGGAGGAAGTCTTGAAACAAATTTGGCCTTCCTAGCTGCCCTCTCCAACACAGCCTCCTTCATCCTTGATAAGTACATAGCCTAATTGAGTGTTGAGGGAGAATGCATTTGGACTGCCATTCTAATTTATTCCTTAATTCCACTGACAAAGCTAGAAGTAAAGTAAGCTTCATTCAGATATCTATTCTTAGGAAACATTAAGTCCTTAAGATCTTCAAAAAGCTCTTGGTACTCTAATACTGTGCCTTCTTGACAGAGCTTGTTGAATTCCCCCACCACATCATCATGGCCAAGATCTTGAAACCTAAAATTGATATCACTGCAAATCTCTTCCCATAAGATTATCTCTCTTCCCACCTGATAGTCTTGATACCATACATATGCTTTACCCTCTAAATGAAGAGAAGAAACCATGACCTGCTGCTCCTCATCCATTAAATGTAATTGAAAGAACTTATTACATTTACAGATCCAGGATCTAGGGTTATTTCCATCAAATTTAGGAAAATCTAACTTAGGTTTGTGAGTATTTGAAAATTGGTCAGACAAGATATGATGGTTACCTTCTGGCGGTGTTCCCCCAGGTTTCGGATGGGTATGATGTTTGAAAGGGGTTTCGAGTACTCTGTCACCTGATTTTTGTTGATTGAGGATCTTCTCTTCCAGAGACGACATCTTAGAATCAAGTAAGCTTCCTAGTCCTGCTAATAACGCTGGAGAAACCATGTTCTGAGCTTCATCAATTTTTTTGTTGAGATCTTTGAAACCCTCACTTTGAGTGCTAGACAGTTCATTCACTCGCTTATTCAAAGCGTCAAATTCCTTCTGGGTCACCATAATCACACAGGAACACTCGGATCGAGTGCTCTGCTACCAATTATAGTGATCTACACTACGAATTAGCTCAGAAGCAACTCAAGATCTCTAAGGATAGAGATCGATTTGAGAAGAGACAGAAATTGGGAGAGAAAGAAGCTTTTTGATTAATAATTCAACATAGGTCCAGAAGAACCAATCCGCAAGACATATACCCCTCTCACTCACAAGGACAGAACGTATGAGTGGCACGAGGGTAACTAGCTAAACAGAAATATAAAACATAGTTAAAGAACAATTAACGGCGAAACTGGGGTGCCCCTTAACATATGGGTGACCCTTAACAAAGCTAGCCTATCTTAGAATCATCATTTTATGACAACATAACATCATGACACATGGAAGACGCGAGTTCTGGAACGAGAAGTGAAGACCAGGGAAAGGTTGTCGGGATGGTGACCTGAAGATCACATGTCGAGAGATTAACCGACTAACAAAGTAAAGTATGAGTGGATCATGACGTCACCTCCATCTAGTCATAAGTGGTCCCTCTATATTAACTTGTTTAGATTGAGTCACACGCTAAACTAACTACATATAAGCCATCGAAGGCTCACTTTGTAAATTAAGACGTATGATTCAGTCTAACTAAATGAATAAGAGTTATCTTTCTGTTATTATCTCTCTTACTAAGTTGTGATCCCCGACCAAAAGATAACTTGATAATCATCAACTGGACTAAGATAAACATCTCAAAACCAAGATCAAGAACAAATTGAGTATGGAGATAAGACTAAAACCAGTAATCAAATCATAATATTGTGTAGGTATGTATTTCGTAAGCTCGATCAAATTTATGAAAATTTTGCATCTTTTACTCTACTACATAAACAATTCCAAACAGAAGTTGGTTTTAGTAGGTTAAATCAAGAAATAATTTTGACACCTAAAGACATGACTATATACCTGATGTACCAAGGTACGTAAGTTCAACCGAGCTCTAACAAAGTGCAATTAAAAATAAAAAGTACATAAAAAAAAGTAAAAATAATTCTAATTACATTTGGAAGAAAAAAGTCATTAATTTCAAGAAACGACATCATTTTCGTCTAGGGTAGGGTAGTTATATTTTGTGCATGACTGTCGCCGCTAGTAGCTTCGATTGTGGAAATCAACAATGACAATAATCAGGGTTGAGTCTTGATGAAGTGATAATAAATCTGGTATATCAGTAGACTTGAAACTGTTTTCAAGTTTCACAGGTAAATTAGCTCGATCCGTACTAATCAACTAATTAAGAATGAGATTGGAAGCAGAAAACTCCTGTTAACCGGAAATATATTAATAATAAATAAAAGAATAACATATTTATTTATTTTTTAATATTAGGTTTATACGACCTTGGACAGGTGTAAGGGAGAACCAAAATATGACCTAATTTTGATGCGGCATACAACTTAACCTGACAAATGAGAATAAATTTGGTGACGAACCCTAAATTCCTCCAATGATTTGGAAAATCAATTCTTGATTAATATATACATATATATATATTATATGCAAAAAAAATTTAGTTCATTTATTTTAGACGAAATTCTAGAAAATGATTTTCTTAGTTAAATGAAAAGAAAAACATAAAAGAAAGGGCGTAAGACCCGAACTCCAAAAAGAAATAGGAAAAACATTTTTTTTTTGACAGAAAAGGCAAATTATATTAAAAAGATCTGAATGTTACCAGAAAAGTAACAACAGATAACAAAAATACATGGACTAATGCATCACAGCATTCCAATTACACAGCAAAGTGCTCAGCTGAAAACCAGAAAATAATTGCGACTTCAAGCCCCAATTAAACATCAAACATTTTACATCCGTAATCAGTTGATCCAAATACTTCTTCACATTATTATGAATTCTAGCATTCCTTTCATTCCAGGCACACCACCAAATAGCAAAAGGCAGTATACTCCATATCTTCTTTTTTCTGTTTCGAGTTCTCCTCCGACATTTATCTCCCCATTCCCATAAATTGGATTTCACATTTCTAGAAAGAACCCAATTGATATCAAAACTTTTGAGAAAGTAAGACCAGATATCAAAGACAAACTTACAGTGAAGAAATAAGTGTTCATTTGTCTCCTCACAATCATCACAGAAAGTGCACTTTGGATCTTGCACAAGCCCTGCAGAGTATAAATAATCAAAAGTGGGAGCACCACTAAAGCACGATGTCTAGACGAGAAACGAGACCTTTAATGGCACATTAGAATTCCACAATTATTTATCAGGGAAAGTCAACAAACCACCAGTTTCAAGAGCAGCATAAGCATTAGCCACAGAAAAATCTTCTCCATAGCGCCAATGTCTTGAATCCTTATTCACAAGTCGAGCAGGGTCACCAATAATCTGTAGAAGATTAGCCACATCCAATATCTCTTGATCATTCAAATTTATAGTGAAGCTTAAAATCCAAGCACCTTCATTTGAAATCAGATCATTAACCAAAGCATTTTTTTGTCTTGTTATCTGAAATAGGGAGGGAAATTGCTGTTTCAGAGGGAATTCCCCAATCCATACATCATCCCAGAAATACATAGACACACCAGCACCAATATTCAAGACAGTACCATCTTTAACAAAATCTCTAGACTTCAGAATTCCAGACCACACACTGTGACATATAGAGTTTTTTGTCAGTGAAGGTAGAAAAGCATTTACTGCACCTCCAAACTTTTGATTTACAATTCTCCTCCACAGGGCATATTTCTCTGAGCCATATCTCCAAATCCATTTAGAGTGTAATGCCTTATTCATCAACTGAAGTTTCTTTATACCAATACCTCCCCTACTTTTTGGCAAAGCAGTTCTAGACCAAGAAACCCAACTCCTCTTTTTAGTAGAAGTATTTGATCCCCAAAGGAAATTCCTCATGATTCTCTCAATTTCTTTAGAAACAAACACAGGCATTTGAAACATAGTCAGATAATATATTGGTAGACTAGAAAGTACACTTTGAATCATTAACACCCTTTGGCCTTTAGAAAGATATCTTCTTTTCCAGCTAGAAAGTTTTTGTTGCAGCTTAAGTATGATATCATTCCAAATGATTCTGTTTTTGGACTTACTACCAAGTGAAATACCCAAGTAATTCATTGGAAGTTGAGTCACAGAACAACCAAAAATGTCAACAAAACTTTCTGCATTATGTTCTTGGCCTAAGCCCACAATAGTACTCTTCCTGTAATTTACCTTAAGACCAGAAATGATCTCAAAACCTAGTAAAATATTTTTCAGATTTTGAACTTGAGATTCCTCATCTTTGAGAAAAACAATCGAGTCATCAGTAAATTGAAGATGAGTTATTAGAGTAACTTGTTGAGAGACAGAGAAACCAGCAATAAGACCTTCATCTGCTGCTTTTTTGATCAATAATGAGAGCACCTCAGCTACTAAAATAAATAAGAAAGGTGAAATAGGAAAAACATTAAAATAAATTTCTTTATGAAATCAGTACTTACACTTTTAAAGAAAGATACAAATTTCTCGAATAGAAAAAACCTAATTATCAAGATAAAGTGTATTCCAGAACGAAAAATATACTAGACCAAGATTGCAAAGCCGCATCTTAACTTGTACAAATTTTACAATGATAACTAGATTGGTGCACGTGCTACACATCAGGCATTTTTTTTCTTTTAACTTGTTGTGCACGGGGCTTCCCCCCTCCCCGTGGCGATGTGTTTTTTATTTGGTGTATGTGGGGCTTTGTCCCGTCCCTTGACGATGCATTTTTATCTGGTGTGCACGGGGCTTCGCTCTCCCCAAGGCAATGCATTTTTTTATCTGGTTTGCGCGGGGCTTTGCCCTGCCCCGTGGGATGTATTTTTTATTTGGCGGGGCGGGGCAAATACATTAAATATGTGGAAAATATGTGCAGATTTTATTTATGTATTCCTTTTATTTTCGCAAAAAATATGTGGATTTTCCCCCCCTTTTATATGTTAATTTGGAAACAAAGAGTCCTAGTATGTTAGGTACTCGATTTCCAAATTGAATTTGGACTTCCATAAAATTCCAAACACGGTAAGTTGGGTTTTCCTTTTGAGTTTGTAATTTTTAAACCAATTATATGTTGCCAAGTGTCCTCACCTAAATATTGTCACGTCATGAATTCCAAATTGAATTTGGTTTCCTTTTTCTTTTTATCTTTTTCCTATTCTTTTTAAACCGATCATACGCTGCCAAGTGTCCTCACCAAAACGCTCATTTCACAAAACTCAAAAAAGACCTATCTCAGCCAATAGGAAGAGGCGTTTCCTCACCATTTAACGTGGGAGCTTTATTTGTCTAGGCCTTTAAGTCTTTAGATATAAATTGAACTTTGTCATACCTAATGGAACAACCGTAGAAACCTAGTTTAACGCTTTTACACTTTGACCAAACCTTATGAAACTCACCTATAGTATTGGAACTGATGATATTATAACTTTAACCATTAAAAAAATTTGTATGGATTGAGAGAAGACAGTATCGGTAGCTTCAGAAACTTTTAACCTAAATTTTTAACCTTTTAAAGAAATTCGGCAAAACCGATCTTGCATCATCAGGATAGTTTGGTCCTTATTTCTTTAAAAATATTAAAGTATCTAAAATAACTTTTCTCTTTCTTATTTTCTTTCTTCCTCACGTGATTTTTCCTTTTTGGTTTTCTCTTTTATTTATTTTCACTACTAATTTCTCTCTCTTCCTAACATTAATAGATAAAAACTTTCAAAAATTAAATATCTCAAAATATAAGTCGAAAAATAATAAATTTTATATATTCGGAAAGGTCTCGACGAGATCTACACAACGAGTACTCATTATACTATGTTTCCGAATTTTAACTTTTTTCGGTATAATAGTAGTTCATATCCGAGAATGAACACTATTTTATAACATGGTAGTTCATTCTAGTTCTAGCAGTTTATTTCGTAGAATGAACTCGTATCTACTAGCAATTTGTTTTGTAGAATAAACTCATAATAGTAGTTCATTTTGAAGAATTAAGTCGCAATGGTAGTTCATATTGTAGAATGAACTCGTGATGGATGTTCTTATTTTCGAATGAACTCATAATGGTTGTTCATATTGTAGGATTGATAATTCATGTTGTAAAATGAACTCGTAAAGATAATTAAGGATGGTAGTTCATATCGTATAATGAACTCGTAATAGTTGTTCATTATTGTAGTTCATATTATAAAATGATGTCGTAAATGGTAGTTCATATTGTACAATGAACCCATGATAGGTGTTCATATTGTAGAATGAACTCGTAATAATAGTTCATTATACCAGTTCATTTTGTAGAATGAACTCGTATGTTATTTAATCCTAAGAGTTCACTTTTTAGAATGAACTAGCTAGTATGATAATTTATTAAAGTAGTTCATTTTGTAGAATGAACTCGTATAATTGTTCATTTTATAGCTAAAGAATAACGTAAAAATTAAAAGCCCCGAAATATAGCAATAATGGTATTCGTTGGAAAGCTCTCGTCGAGGACTTTCCGAAAATATAAAATTTATCATATTTGGACATATGGTTCAAAAGATATTTTCGTTTTAAGTTTTTATTTATTTATATTTTTATTAAGAGAAAGAAAAAATGGTATTTTTGCCACTATTAAAGGATTGTGATATCCCTGATGACATCATCCCGCGTGGGTGTTGTCCACCCTAGGACCAAACAATAATATTTAGGACCAAACAATAATATATATTTAAGAAAAGGACCAAACAGATAGTTGACTAAGTCAAAAGGACCAAATAAACTCTAATATATTATTCGTAGGACTAAATGGTATTTCCTACATATTAATTATGATAGAATATGAACATCCAACTCAAAACCAATTGACGACGAGTAGACTGGCCCTTTAACTATATGGAGGGTCAATGCTAAGGGTTTGGTCTATGGACTCTTTGCAGGTAGGGATGCATAGAACCGAGCTGAAACGAGCAAACCGAGCCGAACCGATATGAACCGAGCCGAACCGATATGAACCGAGCCGAAACCGAACCGAACAGTTCATCCAACAGTCAGTTTCAACACAAGAACCGTTGATCTTTCAGTTCAATCTATGGTTTGACCATACAAACCGACCGAACTGAACCGATCGAACCGATTAATATAGACCCTAGATTTGTATCACCCTAATCAATCCTAGCCGTCTATATCCAAAACCCTAACTATTTAAACTCTCAGCTGGTTCACCCAAATTTCATTTCTTCTTTCATTTCTCTCACCTCACCAGGTTCCTCCACCACTACTCATCATAGAACCACCTCCATCAAGAGCACCATCACCTCTCCATCGAGCACCACCACCTCTGGTAAGCCAATCGATTGATTTCTTTTTAGTTTCCTCTTATATTTCTCCGTACTTTCTTATTTATTTGTTCTTCTGTTAGGGTTTCAATTTCTAGGGTTTCTTAATTTTTTGAACTAAACTAATCGATTGATTTCTTTTTAGTTTCTGTTTATAAATCCATGTTTGTTGTCAACCGATATGGGTTTTAATTATTTTTTGTTTTTTTATATGCAGAAAGACTGAGAGGAGCAGCAGCAGTTCTTCATCAAGTATAGACTGTATAGTTGTGTTACACAACTTGTGTTAAGACTTTGAGGAGCAGGTAACTTGTGTTTCTTCCTTTTTGGATATTTTTCAGTGTTTTTCACTTCTTTATGAAGTATGCCTTTTGTGCAATGAAAATAGATCTAGAGATGTTGATGTGGGAATGAAAGTTGTGTGGTATGAAGGATTCTTTGTTTGTTTGTTTCGTCAATAATCATGAGCGGGTCTGGATTTTGTTTTTGTGGGTTTTTAGGGTTTTTAAATGTTTTTGAATCTGATAAAGTTGGATTTAAGATATAAAGAGTTATGGGTAGAGTGATAGTCTTTTCTGTCTTTCTACGGTTATCTAGAACATGGTAAATGGAGTTGTTATGGATTTTGATGTGTTTTTTATGTATGAAATATGCTTTAATTTTGTTATCTGTTAGATTGGGTTTGTTTCTTTTGTTACTTTTTGTGGGATTTTGAATTAGAAACATGGGGTTCTGCTTAGGATATGCTTTTTGTTGGCTTGTTCTTCAACATGGTGTATCATGTATCAATGCGTGTTCATCTGTTCTCCCATTATTTACACTCATGTATATGTTTCTGGAAATTGTTATAGTTCTTATACCTTTGACATTAAGGATCTGTTTTTGTGGTACACTGTTAATCTTTAATTGGACTGAGGTTGAAGGCATATGTTATGTTATCTTGTTGTCCGTATGTACGATACTTGCTTCAGTTTGTATCGGGGCTTCAGTCTGTATATAGTTAATTGACCTGATCTTCCTTGGGATTATTAGTGTTGTATCTGTTTAGTGATGTACTCAATAACAGCTAAGTTTGTTTCAGTAACTTGTTATTGAATTGAAATCTTGATGCAATCTATATGTGTAAGTATGCTTGGCTTTGTGTGGAAAAATGAAAAATTGGAACTGCGAAGAATAACTGTGTTGTCTTATGGTTACTTTTGTGCTTTGTTTCTGAATATGTTGTCTCCTTATTTTTGTTGCTTGAAATGCTAATTTGTTTAGATTTTGCAGGGGCTGTAACTGCTAATGGTTGGACAAGTAGTTCAGTTTCTGTGTCGGGCAATATGTCATCTCCATCCTCTCGATCTCCAACTGCTGGGTCTACTAAAGTGACACCTTCCGTAACACCTGGAGATGTTGCTACACAAGCAACATAGCATCCTACACAGGACCCTGCACCTGAAAGTAAACCAAAGAGGAAGGGCAGAGTAACTTCTAAAGTATGGAATGATTTTACTAGACTCAATGAGGAAGTACCCGAATGTAATCACTGTAAGAAGAAAATGCAAGCCAAAACTCAAGGAAATGGAACATCTAGTATGAGGACACACCTGACCAGATGTCGTGAAAATCCCAATAGGAAGAAGAAAGGACAACAAAACTTGGTGTTTCCAATACCAAAACCTGGGAAATCTTCGCAACTACTTTCTCTTAGTTGTGACAAGGAAATATGTAGAAGGAAATTGGTTGAGTTTGTGATACAATATGGGATACCTTTCAGATTGGAAGAAGGAAAAGGCTTCAGAGCATTTTGTCAAGTGTTAGAACCTAGATTCAAGGTGCCAAGCCGTATGACAATCTACCGAGATATTTTAGTCATCTACAAAGAAGAGAAAGCATTGTTGAGGAAGTATTTCAAGGACAAAAAACAAAGAGTATCTCCCACAACAGATACATGGACTTCTCCTAATAACTTCAATTATATGTGTGTGACAGTGCACTTTGTTGATGTTAATTGGAAGCTGCAAAAGAGAATCATTTTGTTTTGCCATGTCAAGGGTCATAGTGGACTGGATATTGGAAAAATGCTAGAGGGATGTTTGTTGGATTGGGGGTTAGAAGATGTTTTTGTTGTGACTTTGGACAATGTCAGTGCAAATAATGCGGCAATGGACTATCTTCAAACCAGTGTCATCAATTGGAGATGAGCATCAGTTCGAGCTCAATACATGCAGGTTAGATTGCTTTTCCTTGTTTTATTTTCATATATGTTTTCACATTGCTTTGGTTATTTGTTTTTGTACGAAACTATTTGCATAGTTTAGGTTGTCAGCTGAGATTTGTTAACCATGTTTAAACTTAGTCTAATGTTTGATCTGTATGAGTTTTTTGTAATTTAGCTGATTGTTTCGATTTAATCATTGTTTGAGCTGATCCTGCTAATCGAAATAATCTTATGTGTTATTTATGTCTGTGAAGTTTCTCTGTTTGTTTCCCATTTCATCTCTTATGTTGAGCTGGTTATGATAATGGAGGATGTGGGCTTTTAGATGCATATATAGGATATATTCTTACTTCAGTTACAGTGTTACTCAGGTTTGGAAGTATCATGTTCTTGTTTTGTTTGTTTGTATACCTAAATACAGTGCATAGTTTTTAAATTTAGCTTGTCTTCTTAAGTGTTTACAAATATAGATGAACTGAGTCAATTGAATTCAAATCAAAGTAAAAGGTGTAGATGATGAAGTTAATATAATGTTTCTTCACTTTAAACTTAATGGGGTTGTTTCACTCACTTCTCCGTGAGGGTCAATTCAATTTTTTGATGCACAATGTAGTGCTTTTGTATTTTGAAGTCACATGTATGAACTCTATATTCATTTGAACTTTTGTATTTTCTAACAATGTTGTTCTCATGTATTAGAGCATAGCTCGGTTGAACCCACTAAGCGTTGGTATGTCAAGTTTGGTTGTCATATTTTAGTGAGAAAAAACTCATTTAAGAGTCTCTTGATTATGTACTAGAGTCAACTTCGTATAGGTTAGCTTGAAAGTATTAGGATATGAGACATTACAAGTATTGCGAAGACTTGAAGAAGTGAAGAAGTAAGGAGCTACAACGACAACATCATCCTTCCACTTGAGGTTAGTGATATTTGACTTGAACGGTTTCATTGCCTAATGTATCTTTCAAGTTGTGCATATTGAAAACAAAACTGCGAAGCATGAATGGTTATACTCTAGTTAGACATAGTATTAAGGAATACAATACGAGGTTTATTGCTTAACCATTAAACTTTGTAGATAAGACATCGACATAATCGTTTGAATGTTATTGTGATTATGTATGGGTATAAGGTGAAGATTTCATCCTAGGAAACAATGTTTTACATTTGTTTTAAGGAAGTAAATTCATGAACTTGTTTTGTGAATCCAAATAGAAACCGCCAGGCATTATTGGTATTGTTATTCATTGCATATGTTTTGAACTACCAATATGTGCGATTAGTATAACCGCTCATGACTTGTTTATGTTCTTGGTAAAACTATTCACAAAGGCCTGACTTTTGTATTGGTATGGCTTTTATTAGTGAAACCAATCTTAAGTAATCACCTGAGATGGTATGATCGATTTTGTGTTATTGGTATGACCGACTCTGGGTAAAAGGGAAACAATCCTAGTAAGAGGTGCAACCTATCACAAAGGGGAATCGATCCTTGTATGAGGTGCAACAAGTTTTTAGCAGAAAGGGGAACCGATCCTATGGACACGTGCAACACGTTTTTAGGCAAATGGGAACTGATCCTATGGACATATGCATCAAGTACAAGTTAGATACCATATATTTGGGGAACCGATCCTAGTACCTAGTCAACCGAATTTTGGAAATCTAGTGTGACTATGCACAATACTCACATGGAGGTATAACCGAAACTTGTTTTGGTGGAACCGTGAAACCCATGATTTGTGATTGAGTGTTCTTGATCAATCACGTAGTTCTTGAAAGTTAGATGAACCAATTCTAAACTTGTTTGGAAGTGTGGAAAATCGATTTCAAGATTGTAAGTATGAAAGAGGACTTAGAAAGTAAAGATGTCGACATACTTTGAACATGTGCAGTAATGCTTATCTTTAATTGTTCAAAGTTATTCCTTAATAGCTAAAGGAAGAAAATCCCGGATCGAATAAAATAAATTGAGAATCTTTTATTTAAGGTTTTTAATTTTATTTTTGGAAAATGAAAATTAGTAATGTGCATTTACTAGTTGGAGATTTTCTAATAGATTTTCGGTCATTATTTTGGACAAAGTATTTCTAGGAATTATGGAAACCGAATCTGGAATATATTGCATATCTTGAGAATATTTTCGGTTTTGGAAATTCCTTGGTGTCCAAACTTCCATGGTCTATAAATATCAAAGTTTGCATTTCGAGCAAACAATCCTCGTACAGCAAGAACTATCTCAGTTGTGCTACTACTGGTGAAGCCGCCTATTCGGAGAGGAGAGTAATCTAATTAGGCGAAATCTCTTACGGCCTCTCAGTTTAAATACTTCTTTGGGATTGAGAAGCTTTATTAGTACCGTTGATGGGAAACTAGATATTTGTGGTTTATCTTTTGTTTTCGATTGATTTGATTGACTAACAATGGTTGAACTTTGATTGCACCGAGTTTGTTTATGCTTGAGAATCTTCTCTTCTGATATAAGATTCACTCAAACTAGATCGAATTTTCGACGGGAATCTTTAGACTTTTTGTAGATCTAAAGACGTCTTGTGATAATCCATTGTTAGCAGACTCCGTTCTATGTGTGATTGATCACAAGAGATTCAAGTTGATTGTGCGCAGGTGTTTATTGAAGATCTAAGAAGATTTGAAGACAAAGAAGACTTTAAAGATTTCTGATTTGGGATTCATAATCTTTGGTGTGCACAATACTTGTTTCGGTAAAAGAGGATCCAACTATAATCGGTTTATCCTTGTGGTAGATTAGATTGATTAGTTGTGTAGATCAGCATGAATACAATTCTTTGTGATTAAAAGTACTGATTGCAAAATGTTAACAATTACTTCGGTAGTTGATAATAAGATACATCTAAGAACCTGACGAAGGAGTTTATTGAGATAAACAGAAGAGCCTTTGTCGAACTCATATCACTTGGTTGAAAAGAATTGATACCAAACAGATTTGTTGTTCCTTTAATGTTTGGAATACGACCCAAAGGAATTGTTCCAAGTACGTGACTTATTACAGGTCGAGGCATGGGAATACAGACAGAACTAGGTGAACTATAGGTTTAGTTGCTTGGTCTCAACTATACGATGTTGGTTTGATTTTGTATAGCGGCTTAATCCTGAGAGTATTCAATTCTGGACAAGGTCCCGGGGTTTTTCTGCATTTGCAGTTTCCTCGTTAACAAAATCTTGTTGTGTCATTTACTTTTATTTTCCACAATTATAGTTGTTGTTATTATAATTTAAAGTAAATTACACAAACGTTAATTCCTATTTACTTGATAAGTAATCCTATTGTGTTTGGTTAAGTCTGAACCTTTTATCAAGTAAACATACTTCGTTGTTGTATTGTCTCGATCTTGTATCCATAGACGATCACACGAAGTGTGAACCGATTTGTTGTATTGTCTCGACTCAGTCCATAGACAATCACTTTCGGAGAAAGGACTTATAGATGGAAAAGTTTTAGTTTAATTTGAGGTATATTTGGGTACCCTCGTCTTTTCAATTGGTATCAGAGCATGCAAACACGAAAAGATCTAACAATCTGTGTTTGGTGCGATCCAACCTATAAGAAATTGAATCCATGTCTGATTCAGTTAACGTAGAGTAAGAAGATGATATACTTCAGAAAGGATGTTTGTTTTCAAAACCTGATAAACAACTTTGCACTGTTAGTTCACTAGTGGAACACAATTCATGAAATATTAACCATGACGAGTCAATAAGAAAACAAATTGTTGTGACAAACAAGTCAGATTCAGGTAATGGTGATGAGATTAAATTTTTCATAAAGCTTGATGAAAAATATAATCTAAAGAATAATATATATTATCCATATGCCGAAAATATCGTCAGAGAATCTTTGATTCATGAAGATGCTGAATCTAAATCACTTGAATTTGCTCAAGCCAATAGAGATATATTAGTTAAAACAAGGATATGTGATTCTAATCTTCGGAATCTCTTAACTAATATACAACATCATGATTCTAATAGTCTAACCACCTACAAGAATCAAAATAGATGTGTTTTAAGGGGTAATCCTCTGACTAGTATCCAGTCAAGATCATCCGACGATGATTATCTCTTAAAAGGAGAAAAAGATCAACTCAAGTGTACAAAAACAAATGATTTAAGATCATGTGTTTTGTTGTTGATCAACTGTCTGAAATAGATCCCAGGAAACAATTTCATCAATTGATGTTGGCATTTAGAATTTCCCTTGATGTGCTCGATTCAAATAAAAGGGAAGTTCTTGAAAGGAGCACAAGAAGGTGAAAGACGTATGATACTATACTCTATCTACCTTTTTTATAATCATCTAAGGTGTTTTTCTATGTTTGGAATACCTTTTCTATGTTTAGAAAAATACTTTCGATTTAAGGAATGTCTATGAGAATTTATTTTTTTTAAATATATATTTTCGGATCTATAATATACCTTGATTAGGTATCTCAATCTTGGAATCCAAGTTTGAATATAAACCATCTACACGACCGATACTTTTCTATGTTCTGTTTGCGGTCAAAGATGGGTGAAAATACTATAGACATTGAATCTCAACTTTGAAAACTTGAAACCTTTCCAGTTGAATTCAAGTGCTACTTCTCAAACAAACATAAAAAGATGGGCTATTTTGTGTTTCCTCCCCTCCCAAGATCGCTAATTAGCGTTTCCTCCCCAAAAAGATTAAAATTAGTGTTTCCTCCTATCGGTAGGTATTCCATCCATTGCTTGGTTAGTTGAGTTAGCATCTCTGCACGCGTGGCATAAATTGTACACGTATTTTATGATCTTCCAAAAATACCCTCTTCACTGTTTTCTTCCCCTGATTCACTCGGCATCATCTAAATTCTCAATCTGAGAAACAACCAAAACCCGCAGCTCCCCTTTTCCAGCATAAACAACATCTAATATTATTATCTATACCAAAAATTCAATCTTATACCATATGCAGTAATCAACACTACAACCTTCATGATTTCAACCCCGTTTCTCCATTTGTAAATTTCTTCCAATCGAAACCCATTAATTCAACAAATGAGATCCCCTCTTTCTCTAATCAATTTCTTACAACTCGAGCTAAATGATTTTGTATATACCATTTCTAAAAGACAAACAAATTGAAATTTCAGAGGAACATATGTCTGTGAAAATAAATTTTGGAGGAACCCTAAAAACTTGATTTCTCCCAAATTAAGAACTAGGGTTCTGCTTTTCTTCTCTATCAAAGATGCGGCTGTAATTCAGAGAAGAAATTGATGTTCTCATGAAGAAAGCTGAAATCAAAATGGGTATGAGTATGAATTCGAGATGAGGAAGACAAAGACATGTTAGGGCTTCAGAGAAATGGATGGGGTTTGATGGATCTGAGATGAATTGTAGATACTGAAATGGATTTCTACTGCTGTTAGGTGTTGGAGTAGTGGAGGACGATGATTGTGTGTGTCAAGATTTGAACAGGGAAACACAGTTGTGGCAGCAGAGATAAATCAAAAAAGCAATCAGTAGGTGAGGAAGGTTGAGTTTGGCTTGGGATTCAGGAATGGGAAGTTGAGATGAATTTAGGGGTTTTGAGATCAATGGTAGTAATTGAATTGTGATGATTATCATGGGTTTAGTTGGAATTAATTGAATGGTTAAGAAGGGATTAGTGATGTTGTGCAGTGATGATTGAACTGTAGAAGGCAGTGATGCAGAATAATGATCTATGAAATTGAATTTTGATTGAGGCAAGTAGTAAGAAATTAATAGTTTTTTCAGGTAAAATCTGAATCACGAATAAGAAGGAAGAATCAATGATGTTGATGGTCAAATTGATGTCAAATTTGGTTTATTGCCGAGATTGAGATGTTTCAGTTCAACTAAACCAGGTGCTGATATTGAGATGCTGCCGAGATTGAGATGTTTCAGTTCTAAGTTTGGTTTGTTGCTCAGATTGAGATGCTACTGAGATTGGTTTGTTGCCGATGGGATCTGTTTGGATTTCACGGTATCGGTTTCAAGATTTGGGTTTAATTATTTGAAGAAGGAGGGGGTACTTTGGGTAATACACGTGACACATGTACAATTTTATCCACGGGTGCACAGATGCTGACTCAGCTAACCAAACAGTGGATGGAATACCTAACGATGGGAGAAAACACTAATTTCCATCTTTTTGGGGAGGAAACGCTAATTAGCAATCTTGTAGGGGAGGAAACACAAAATACCCCTAAAAAGAATCATATTTATTTTGAGCTTATGCTTGTGTTAATGGGAGATTTTGAAGTCGCTCGTGATCTTTTGGAAACTGTAGTAGTGAATGAAAAATTGCTCGAGTCAATTCTCTTGAAGTCGATTGTGGAATTGAATCTTCCGAAACAAAGACTCAATCATCTGAAAGAGAAGAAAAGACTCAAGAATCAAAACACCGAGGAATCTTCGGTGAATAATGGGAGCTCTTCTAAAGATTAAGTTATATGTTGTAATACTTAATACAGAAAAATAGACATCAATTTTTGATTTCTTTCAATGATTATATTAAGTCTATTATGAATAAAACTATCTTATTATGAATAAAATTATTTGATTTATAATTTTTCTTGTGATAGTTTTTGATTTACATGGCATGTGCTTGAATGTTTTATGTTATTGCTATGTATGTTTATGGGATGTTTGATTTCGGTTTTACTACATTGATATTCGATCTCATAATGTTGTGAACCCTTATGGTTTGGGTGACTTTTTGATTAGCAGGATTAAGTTCTAGCCCATTTTGGTAGGCTATATCAAAGGATGATGGGGGGTCCTGATAGAAACAATATGTGAAAAAGTCACAATATGTCGAATCGGTTTTGGTTTAGCATAAAATCATATGTGTTTCGGTGTTTTTTCAACTTTTGCTTGCAATAGTTAAAAACCGATTTTCAACCCTTCTCTGGTAAAGGTTGGTTGTTGTTATTCTTTTGTTTTGCATAAGGATGACAACATAATGATATTTCGATATCAATTCTCCTTGTAAGAAGATGCAAACATATTGGAGAAGTGGATGCGAAATTTGAGGTACCAGTCTTGTTAGTTAATTGTTTTCATGTTTAAGAAAAGCCTGATTTTATTGCGTATATCTATTGCTTTTGCTTAACAAAATTTCGGTACAATTGATGTTTTATTCTATTATTTGTGTATGGATGTGTGTGTGATTCAATTGGTTCCGGTTAAGAAAAACTATTGTTATCTTGCTTTATTGTGTGGTAACAATTGTTTAGGCTTACAAAATTTCGGTGCAATTGCGGTGCTTTAATGTTTATGTTGTTTCAATTGCTTCCGGTTGAGGTGAATAATTATGCAAGTTGATTTATTTGGTTTGTATGAATTGTTTATGGATTAACGAAAGAAAAGGTTTACGGGATGAATTGTTTAGTCCAATTTGATTCCGGATAAGAGAAGCTAATTTAATTTTGATCTTAGTTAGACTTATTAAAGTGGAGGTTTCGGTTATTCAAGTCTAATCGAATGCCTTAACAAGAAATGCTAGTTAACTAACCTAGTATTTGTCTTGTTTAAAATTTAAAGGTCTAAGTTATATGGATAATTAGAACCTGATGAGAAAAATAGAGTTATCTTTATTTTGGTCTTATCAAACAAGCGATTGTATTTGTACAATCGGTTTAGCAAAGAAACTAAGGTGCTTAGTTGATTTTTGGTTTGCTAAACTATTAGGGAAAATTGCTTCGGGAAATTATTTCCTTGGTAACATATCAAAACAAATTACTTTGTAGTTTCGGTTGTGATATTAATTATCAAAAATGGTGTGTGGAACCCTCGTGCTTAACTCTATAGGTTCGCAAGTCTATTTTGAGATTTGTAAGATCCTTTCGGTTTGTCCTTTATTTTTTTTCGTTTCTTTGTTCTTTTGTGACAAAAAGGGGGAGAAATATATGGAGTAAACAAGTGATACTGGCATTGATTTATATTGATTGGTATCACTAAGGGAAAGGACATTGGTGCTTAAATGTTTATCTAACGAAAGAGTAAAAGCATAGACTAAGATGGGGGGGGGGGGGGGGGGGGTAACATATCATATATGTGTAGTTATATGGACTACAAAGGAAATAACAAAGACATGCGGATTGATAAAATCTACCTATCTTACCTTTAGGGGGAGTATTAGCTTTGTTATTATAATGTCAACAACGACATTTAAGGATTAAATGTATACATGTTATTGTGTTGTTGAATTCGGGAATCAAGCGTATGTGTAATAAATTCTTGTAATTTGTTTATCCATATGATGTAAGAGTTTTGTCACTAAAATTGACAAAGGGGGACATTGTTAGAGCATAGCTCGGTTGAACCCACCAAGCGTTGGTATGCCAAGTTTGGTTGTCATATTTTACTGAGCCAATCATTTAAGAGTCGTTTGATTATGTACTAGAGTGAACTTCGTATATGTTAGCTTGAAAGTATTAGGATATGAGACATTACAAGTATTGTGAAGACTTGAAGAAGTGAAGAAGTAAGGAGCTACAACGACAACATCATCCTTCCACTTGAGGTTAGTGATATTTGACTTGAACTATTTTATTCCCTAACATATCTTTCAAGTCGTGCATATTGAAAACAAAACTGCGAAGCATGAATGATTATACTCTAGTTAGACATAGTATTAAATAATACAATACGAGGTTTATTGCTTAACCATTAAACTTTGTAGATAAGACATCGACATAATCGTTTGAATGCTATTGTGATTATGTAAGGGTATAAGGTGAAGATTTTATCCTAGGAAACAATATTTTGCATTTGTTTTAAGGAAGTAAATTCATGAACTTGTTTTGTGAATCGAAAGAGAAATCGCCAGGCATTATTGGTATTGTTATTCGTTGCATATCTTTTTAACTACCAATATGTGTGATTAGTATAACCGCTCATGACTTGTTTATGTTTTTGGTAAAATTATTCACAAAGGCCTGAGTTTTGTATTGATATGACTTTTATTAGTGAAACCGATCTTAAGTAATCACCTGAGATGGTATGATCGATTTAGTGTTATTGGTATGACCGACTCTGGGTAAAGGGGAACTGACCCTAGTAAGAGGTGCAACCTATCACAAAGGGGAATCGATCCTTGTATGAGGTGCAACAAGTCTCTAGCAGAAAGGGGAACCGATCCTATGGACATGTGCAACACTGACAAAGCGAGGGTACCCAAATATACCTCAAGCTAAAACTTTTCCTACCTATAAGTCCTTTCTACGAAAGTGATTGTCTATGGACTGAGTCGACACAATACAACTAATCGGTTCACACTTCGTGATTGTTTATGGATACGAGATCGAGACAATACAACAACGAAGTATGTTTACTTGATACAAAGGTTTGGACTTAACCAAACACAATAGGATTGCTTATCAAGTAAATAGGAATTAACGTTTGTGTAATTTACTTTAATTATAATAAAACAATTATAATGCGGAAAATAAAAGTAAATGACACATCAAGATTTTGTTAACGAGGAAACCGCAAATGCAGAAAAACCCCGGGACCTAGTCCATAATTGAATACTCTCAGGATTAATCCGCTACACAAAATTACACCTAACTTCGTATAGTTGAGACCAAGTAACTAACCCTATAGTTCACTTAGTTCCGTCTGCATTCCCACACCTCCTACCTATGAATAAGTCACGTACTTGGAACAATCCCTTTGGTTCGTATTCCAAACAGTAAAGGAACAAGAAATCTGTTTAGTATCAACTCTATTCAACCAAGTGATATGAGTCGGACAAAGGCTCTTTCGTTTATCTTAACATAAACTCCTTCGTCGGGTCTAGATATATCTTATGGTTAATCATCCTAAGGTAATCGTTTAATATTAAGCCAACCAACACCTTTAATCCGAAGAACGGTGTTGATGTCGATCTACTCAATTAATCAATCCAATCTACCACAAGGATAAACCGATTATTAATTGGATCCTCATTTACCGAAACAAGTATTGTGCACACCAAAGATTATAAAACCCAAGTAAGATCTTCAATATCTTCGTTGTCTTCAAACCTTCTTAAATCTTCAATAAAAACCTGCACGCAATCACTTGAATCTCTTGTGATCAATCACGCACAGAACGGAGTCTGTTAACAATGGATTATCACAAGATCGTCTTTAGAACTAACAACAGTCTAAAGATCCCTGTCGAAACTCTGAACTAGTTTGAATGAATCTTATATCAAAAGAGAAGATTCTCAAGAATAAACAAACTATGTGCAATCAGATTTCAACCACCGTTAGTCAATCAAATCAATCGAAAACAAAGATAAACCGCAATTATCTAGTTTCCCACCAACATGTCGCGCTAGAGCTTCTCAATCCCAAAGAAGACTTTAAAACGAGCGGTCGTAAGAGATTTCACCTAATTATCTCTGATATGCGGCTACACCAGTAACAAAGACAAAATAGGAAGTCTGTTGTTACGAAGGATTAGTTTGCTAGAAAGGAAAACTTCGTGTATTTATAAACAAGGAAGTTTGGACACCAAGGAATTTCCAAAACCGAAATATTCTCAAGATATTCATAAATGCACAGATTCGGTTTTCATAATTCCTGGAAATGCTCTGTCCAAAAATAACAATCAGAATCTCTTGGAAAATATAATTAGTAAATGCACATTACTAATTCTGTAATTTCCATACAAATGAAATTAATAACCTTAATTAAAAGACTCTTAACTTATTTGTGTTTCGATCCTGGGATTCTCTTCCCTTAGCCGTTAAGTAATATCTTTGAACAATTATAGAAATAAACATTCTCAGCACGTGTTCAAAGTTTGTCGACATCTTAACTTTGTAAGTTCTCTTTCACACTTACAACCTTGAAACCTATTTGGCACACTTCCAAACAAGTTTAGAATTGGTTTATCTGACTTTCAAGAACTATGTGATTGATCAAACCAACATTCAATCACAATCATGGGTTTACGGTTCTACCAAAACAAGTTTCGGTTCTACCTCCATGTGAGTACTACGCATAGTCACACTAGCTTCCCAAAAGATTCGGTTGACTAGGTACTAGGATCGGTTCCCCACATATATATGGTATCTAACTTATATTTGTTGCACTTGTTCACAGGATCGGTTCCCCTTTCGGTTGTAAACCTTGTTGCACCCCGTACAAGGATCGGTTCCCCTTGATGTACTGCACCCCTTACAAGGATCGGTTCCCTTTCCCCAAGGCAGACATAATCCGATCATACCAAGGTGATTACTTAAGATTGGTTTTACTAATAAAAGTTATACCAATACAAAAGTCAGGCCTTTGTGAATAATTCTACCAAAAACACAACAAGTTGTGAGTGGTTCCACTTTATCACACATATTGGTTGTTCATAAGATATGCAATGAATAACAAAACCAATAACACCTGGCAATTTCCTTTTCGGTTCACAAAACAAGTTTATGAACTTACTTCCTTAGAACACATGTAAAAAGTGTTCCCTAGGATGAAATCCTCACCTCATACCCATACATAATCACAATAGCATTCAAATGATTATGGCGATGTCTTATCTACAAAGTTTAATGGTTAAGCAATAAACCTCGTATTGTATTCCTTAATACTATGTCTATCTAGAGTTCAAATATGCTTCGCAGTTATGTTTTCAATATGCACGACTTGAGAGATACGTTAGGGAATGAAACAGTTCAAGTCAAATATCACTAACCTCAAGTGGAAGGATGATTGTTGTCGTTGTAGCTCCTTTCTTCTTCACATCTTCAAGTCTTCGCAATACTTGTAATTTCTCATATCCTAATACTTTCAATCTAACTTATACGAAGTTTAACTCTAGTACATAATCAAGCGACTCTTAACATGAGTTTTGATTCACTAAAATATGACAACCAAACTTGACATACCAACGCTTGGTGGGTTCAACCGAGCCATGCTCTAACAATCTCCCCCTTTGTCAATTTTAGTGACAAAACTCTTACATCATATGGATAAACAAATTACAATAATTCATTACAATCCGCTTGATTCCCGATTCAACATCACAGTGAAACTACTTACATTCAATCCTTGAAAATATCTCTGTTGACATTACAAATAACAAAGAAAATACTCCCCCTAAGGAAGATAGGTAGATATTCAATCCGCAAGTCTTTGTTATACCAATCTATATGACATGTTACTCCCCTTTAGTCTGTGCTTTCACTCTTTCGTTAGATAAAACATTCAAGTACCAATGTTCTTTTCCTTAGTGATACCAATTAATATAAAATCAATGCCAGTATCACTTGTTTACTCCATATATTTCTCCCCCTTTTTTCACAAAAATGACAAAGAAACAAAAAAATAAAGGACAACACGAAAAGAATCTTACAAATCTCATAATAGACTTGCAAACCTGTAGAGTTAGGCACGAGGGTTCCACACATCATGTTCTGATAACCAATATCAAAATCGAAACTACAAGTAGTCTAATTTTGATATGTTACCAAGGAAACAATTGCCCGAAACAATTTTTCCCATTTAGTTTATCAAACCAAAAACGACTAATCACATTAGTTTTTTTGTTAAACCGATTGTTGAAAAACAACCGCTTAACTCGATAAGACCAAAATAAAGAATAAACTCCATTTTTCTCATCAGGTTCTAATTATCCATAAACTTAGACCTTTCAATTTTAAACAAACCAAATACTAGGTTAGTTAACTAGTATTTTTTTGTTTAGGCATTCGATTAGACTTGAATAACCGAAACCTCACTTTGATAAGACAAACTAAGATCAGAATTAACTTAGTTTCTTATCCGGAATCGAATTGGACTAAACAACTCATCCCGTACACATATTATTTCGTTAAGCCATAAATAATTCATACAAACCAAAATAAATCAACTTGCATAATTATTCACCTCAACCGGAAGCAATTGAAACAATAATAGACATTATAAGCACCGCAATTGCACCGTAATTTTGTAAGTCTAAACGATTGATACCATACAATAGCAAGATAACAATAGTTTTTCTTAACCGGAACCAATTGAATCACACACACATCAATTGTACCGAAATTTTGTAAGCCTAAACGATTGATATCATACAATAAAGCAAGATAACAATAGTTTTTCTTAACATGAACCAATTGAAACACACATCCACACACACATCATGGAATAAATATCAATTGAACCTAAATTTCGTTAAGCAAAAGAAACAATATATATAATATAAACTCAGGCTTTTCTTAAACAGGAAAACAATTAATCAACAAGATTGTTACCTCAAATTTCGCATCCACTTCTCCAATATGATTACATATTCGTCCAGGGAGAATTGATATCGAAATATCACCACGTTGTCATCCTTATGCGTGAAAAAAAGAACAACAACATACCTAAACCTTTACCAAAGAAAGGTTGAAAACTGGTTTTAACAATTGCAAGCAAAAGTTGAAAACCGTCGAAACACATATGCTTTTATGCTAAACCAAAACCAATTCAACATATTGTGACTTTTTCACATACTGTTTCTATTAGAACCCCTCATAATCCTTTGATAAAGCCTACCTACTAGGGCTAGAACTTAATCCCGCTAAATCAAAAAGTCACCCAAACCATGAGGGTTCACAATATATGAGATTGAATATTAAGGCAGTAAAACCGAAATCAAACATCTCATAAATCAATTTGCAATACACCATAAATTTTTAACATAAATTCAAGTATTGAAATTACCTCAATCTCATAGGAAACTGAATTACGAAAACAACTCAAAAAGAATGAGGTCATTCCGAGCTCGGACGAAGAAGTTATGGGCAAAACAGTTTTACACTTCTTCGTAAGGGGACCTCTCACTAGGATCGGTTCCCTTCCATGACATGGTACTTGTGACAGATCACAACACTCAACTGTTTTCGACATAACTCTTGCATACGATGTCCGAATTTAGTGATTTTTGGCTCGTTTTGACCACAAAAGCAAGAGCTACACATATATGATCATTAGATATCAACATCATCAACTCAAAATTACCGTTTTTATCAAAAGCTCAAATATAGATAGATAAGGTATGAGTATAGAAGATAAATCTCCCTAAAGATGTTAATTAGTTATATAATAATCGAGAGATCATGTGCTCAGTTTTTCATGTGCTTCATCACCTTTCAAAAGATTGAGCACCAAGGTAAGCATGCACATTCTAACACAACTAGGTTGTGTTTAATTGATCCTTGTCTTGTTCGTTACGAGTGACTAAGACTGAATCATCATTCCTGACCTCTTGCTTGGTTTCTTTTCTCTTGTTCCATCTCTTGTTTTTCTTCTTTGACTTGTGATTTAGACTGTAATTATCACAACCTTTACTAGTACAAGAGATTTTAGACATAATGTCTTTCTTTAGCCTTTCAAGAAGACTCTTGTAATTATTGTCACCAACAATTAACAGCTGAGAGTCATTCTTGTGACTAACTTTTGGTGCCTTCTTGGCTATGGAGGACTTAGAGACCCATTTAGAGTGGGGTTTTGCAGGAGTAGCTTTCTCCTTCATAATACCATTAGGATCATTGTCCTTTTGAATACTTTGCGAAACACCCTTTCTCCAATTTGGAACATCAGATCTTGTCTTTGCATTTACAAAGTTATCTCTCTTTCTATATTCGGGTCTTTTATGAGATGACCTTGTCGAGTGATATGAAAAATTTGAATTATCATTATAATAATTCTTTTGCCTAAACTTAAGACAATAACAATCTGAGTTCTTATGAGGAGAAAACTTAGCCAATTAGTTTGATACAATGGAAAACGCATCTTGCATCTTACGAACTTTGCATCCCCATTGCAAGTGTCCTTTATTACCACAATAATAAAAATGCTTAGTATAAATATACGAAGTATGAGTTTTAGTGTTACCTTTTTGTGGATCCTCTTGCATTGAAGCTTGACGAGTTTTCTTCTTCTTCTTATCCTTGTTCAACGTTGTTGCCTTCTTGACAGACTTCTCTTCTTTACAAGAAATATGAGCATCTTTGTCATCAGTGGAAGCCTCTGATTTAAAAGAATTTGTAGCTTTAACAAATTTTACCTCTTTGCTAATATTTGAAGCATCTATTCCCTTATAGCCCAATCCTCGTGTATCACGATGATTTCTACTTGCTTCTAACATTGAGATTAAATTGTTTGAGCTAGAATTGAAATTTTTAAGGTCCAAATTTTCTTCTTCCAACATCTTGATTTTATCAAGAGCACTATCTAGATCATCCTCAAGGCGTTTTCCTTGTGAGAGATATACACCTTCTTTCTCTTCAAAACTCTTTTGTTGAGAGTTAATCCTTGCATCAGATTCAACAAGTTTATCTTCCAACAAGTGAATTTTTTCAAGAGCAACATCACACTCTTTCTCTAACAATTTTGTTTGAGAGAGACTAGCACTGGATTTTTCTTCAAGACCCTGTACTTGTCGAGAATTAAACATTGCTTCTAATTCAGCACGTTTCTTTTGCGACAAAAACAGTTCTCTTCGAAGATTTTCACATTCTAATTTCTTAGAATTTAGATCGTTTGTACGATCTTTAAGAAGATAATCACAGTTTTGGAAACCAATATAATATCCTTGAAAAACCTTCTTCAACTTCTTGTTCTCACAACAAAGAGGAGTTATAAAACCAAGTACATCCGAAGTTCTCAGCTTTTCATCTTTCAAAGGTTCTAGCAGTTCAGAGTATTATGAGATATCCTCTTCTACTTCTTGTTCAAAATATGAGTCATCATCATCAGAAATTTCATCTAATCTTTCTTGTAGACGTATTTTCCAGTCGTCATCGGTTTCTGCATTATTAAAAAGATTAACTTGTCTAGTAGAATCTCTAGTGATGATATCTTCAGATATTCATTCGTAGATGCCATCATCAAGTGTTGATTCAGAACTCTTGATGTCTTGCTTTACATTAACTGAATCATTCATTAGATTCAATTCTTATAGGTTGGATCACACCAAACACAGATTGTTAGATGTTTTCGTGTTTTCCTGCTCTGGTACCAATTGAAAAGGCGAGGTTACCCAAACATACCTCAAGCTAAAACTTTTCCTACCTATAAGTCCTTTCTCCGAAAGTGATTGTCTATGTACTGAGTCGAGACAATACAACTAATCGGTTCACACTTCGTGTGATTTTCTATGGATACGAGATCGAGACAATACAACAACGAAGTATGTTTACTTGATACAAAGGTTCAGACTTAACCAAACACAATAGGATTGCTTATCAAGTAAATAGGAATTAACGTTTGTGTAATTTACTTTAATTATAATAAAACAATTATAATGCAGAAAATAAAAGTAAATGGCACAGCAAGATTTTGTTAACGAGGAAACCGCAAATGCAGAAAACCCCGGGACCTAGTCCAGAATTGAATACTCTCAGGATTAAGCCGCTACACAAAATTACACCTAACTTCGTATAGTTGATACCAAGTAACTAACCCTATAGTTCACTTAGTTCCGTCTGTATTCCCACGCCTCTGACCTATGAATAAGTCACGTACTTGGAACCATCCCTTTGGTTCGTATTCCAAACAGTAAAGGAACAAGAAATCTGTTTGGTATCAACTCTATTCAACCAAGTGATATGAGACGGACAAAGGCTCTTCCGTATCTTAACATAAACTTCTTCGTCGGGTCTAGATCTATCTTATGTTTAATCACCCTAAGGTAACCGTTTAAGATTAAGCCAACCAACACCTTTAATCCGAAGAACCGTGTTGATGTCGATCTACTCAATTAATCAATCCAATCTACCACAAGGATAAACCGATTATTAATTGGATCCTCATTTACCGAAACAAGTATTGTGCACACCAAAGATTATAAAACCCAAGTAAGATCTTCAATATCTTTGTTGTCTTCAAACCTTCTTAAATCTTCAATAAAAACCTGCACGTAATCACTTGAATCTCTTGTGATCAATCACGCACAGAACGGAGTCTGTTAACAATGGATTATCACAAGATCGTCTTTAGAACTAACAACAGTCTAAAGATCCCTGTCGAAACTCTGAACTAGTTTGAGTGAATCTTATATCAAAAGAGAAGATTCTCAAGAATAAACAAACTATGTGCAATCAGATTTCAACCACCGTTAGTCAATCAAATCAATCGAAAACAAAGATAAACCGCAATTATCTAGTTTCCCACCAACGTGTCGCGCTAGAGCTTCTCAATCCCAAAGAAGACTTTAAAACGAGCGGTCGTAAGAGATTTCACCTAATTATCTCTGATATGCGGCTACACCAGTAACAAAGACAAAATAGGAAGTCTGTTGTTACGAAGGATTAGTTTGCTAGAAAGGCAAACTTCGTGTATTTATAAACAAGGAAGTTTGGACACCAAGGAATTTCCAAAACCGAAATATTCTCAAGATATTCATAAATGCACAGATTCGGTTTTCATAATTCCTGGAAATGCTCTGTCCAAAAATAACAATCGAAATCTCTTGGAAAATATAATTAGTAAATGCACATTACTAATTCTGTAATTTCCATACAAATGAAATTAATAACCTTAATTAAAAGACTCTTAACTTATTTGTGTTTCGATCCTGGGATTCTCTTCCCTTAGCCGTTAAGGAATATCTTTGAACAATTATACAAATAAACATTCTCAGCACGTGTTCAAAGTTTGTCGACATCTTAACTTTGTAAGTTCTCTTTCACACTTACAACCTTGAAACCTATTTGGCACACTTCCAAACAAGTTTAGAATTGGTTTATCTGACTTTCAATAACTATGTGATTGATCAAACCAACATTCAATCACAATCATGGGTTTACGGTTCTACCAAAACAAGTTTCGGTTCTACCTCCATGTGAGTACTACGCATAGTCACACTAGCTTCCCAAAAGATTCGGTTGACTAGGTACTAGGATCGGTTCCCCACATATATATGGTATCTAACTTATATGTGTTGCACCTGTTCACAGGATCGGTTCCCCTTTCGGTTGTAAACCTTGCTGCACCCCGTACAAGGATCGGTTCCCCTTGATGTACTGCACCCCTTACAAGGATCGGTTACTTTTCCCCAAGGCAGACATAATCCGATCATACCAAGATGATAACTTAAGATTGGTTTTACTAATAAAAGTTACCAATACAAAAGTCAGGCCCTTGTGAATAGTTCTACCAAAAACACAACAAGTTGTGAGCGGTTCTACTTTATCACACATATTGGTTGTTCATAAGTGTGGATGGGGAAAAACGGGTCGCCGGTTTTTCGGGAAAGTGGAGAGTCGAGCGTGATGTCGAGACTCCTCAGCCGGGCAAAATGTTAATCCTCACACAGGTGCATCGCTGCAAATGGGGTGCTTAGATTCGGGAAATCAATCTGTATGACTCTGGCCTAAACCAAGACAATGGTCGTTCCAGAGTCAATTCGGTCGCAAAGAGGGAGATGGGTTGATCTGTAGGAGGGAAGCTGAGAATTGTGTGGGATCAGTGATGATCGAGGATTGTGGTTGTGTTGAAGGTTTCTGCAATAATGGTGAACTGATAAGTTCTAATAAGTTCTGATGGATTGATGAATTCCTGAGAGTGATAGTTCGAGTAATTCTACGTAGACGAGAGTCTGTCTGTTGAATCATGGTTTCAGAGACTTATTTATATTGTCAGAGTCGTGAACACCTTGATCCCTGTAAGTGTGACGGTTTCTTGAGTGAAAGGGTGGGAAAGTGGGAGATCGTGGTAAAGTCAAATCCATGTCGTGTGGAGACTTCTGATCGTGCACCCACTACTTTGCTAACTCCTTCAACCGTTTACATGACTTACACACATTTCTCGTTGTGGATGAATCCACGTGCCGTAGACCGCCAGACCAAAATCCTACGTGATATCCCCCCATTTGTGACGTGATTGATGTCTCACAAGTCGTGGAGTCTGCAGGGCAGACGTGTTTTGATTAGTCAATTGTTGACAATGAGTTTCGAGCATGAATGATGAATGCTCAGCGATTCACGGGTTGAACATGTAGTTCTCTGAAGGGATGTCAGTATTGTTGATTCACTGATGAATTACTGACGAGCGACTGAGCAAGTATTGCTCAATTCTGCGAATTACTGAATATTGAGGATTTGATGAGAAACTGAGCAAGCATTGCTCAATTCACCAAATTAGTGATTTTTGATAGTCTGTCGTGCAACTAAGCAAGTATTGCTCAATTCGACAAATTACTGATGAGGTTCTGAATATTGATCAATATTCGAGCAATTGAGCAAGTATTGCTCGATTTGGCGAATTATTTACTGGTGACGTGGCCCAATAAAATATTAATTAAAATATTGGTAGATTACCGAATATTGTATAATTAATTTTTATGTTGATTGGTGGATCAACATAAATTTATTAGTGTTTGAAATTGCTCAGAATGATGGTTTCACAGAGCATTTATTCGAAACCCTAATTTTCGATCAATCCTCCATCAATTGGCGAATTGTTGAAAATTAGTCATGAATGAAGAGGGACCGACCACATGGGATGATGAACGCCCATGTGATGCCAGTGTTCGAGTGAGCACGCACCAGGGTTCTCAGTTTGAGAGTTGGTGAAAGAATGATGATTAAATGGTGGTTTCACCATTTACTGAAAATATTCATGGATTCATCATTAGGTGGTAAAACCTAAGTATGAGAGATGGGACCGACCAAGGGGCATGGATTCATCATTATCTACTTCAGTTTACAGTTTTCAGCAGGTACAGGGTAGTGACCGATTTCAGTTTAAAACCGAAAAAATAACCGAATCGTGTCAGTTCAGTTCACAACCGAACCGGTTAGTAAACAGACAGTTTCAGTTTGAATTGTAAGAACCGAGCTTTGTACAGTTCAGTCCACGGTTTCACCTGAAAACCGAACGGACCGACCGTTGTGCAGCCCTATTTGTAGGGGTAGGTCCCGCCACGTAGCTCCCCTTCAACTATATTCGGTCTACGTGGGACTATTATCCTCAACACACTATCTACTAGGGCTTAACCCGTGCCGCAATGGCACAGGCATGGATATATATCGAATGAAATGTATCCTCGGGATTATATTTATCCTAACTATTTATGAAATGTATAATAATACAGTTATAATATGTTATATATACCATCGAATTTCTATGTATGTCGAGGTCGTTGCAAAGATGTCCATATCATGCCATGGTAACAAAAACCACTAAAACATTTGTTCTATCTGTTTAAATATTAATGAAATTGCAAATGGTACGCATTAGTTACAATTTAATCCATGTGGATCGAGTCTGTCTATGCCCAGAAGTACGAATTATTCCATGTCTAACTCTTTGGGGTACAGTTATTCTGAAAATTGATCCTCCATTTCGAGTCGTCGCCTAAGGTTTTCTGTGTAGTAATGATCTGTGGTAGCTGCCAGTGATGGTGTCAAGATTCATGTGGCGTACCCTTTCAACACCATTAACCTGTAGAAAGCGCAAGATACCAAAATGTTAGCTAAGCAGTAGTAATTTCAACCTTACTGTATATAATATCCTACTTTAGCATCAAAAACATAATAAAAGTTTACTTGGTCAGTACTATTGGTGTTGTCACGGTAGAGTACTTTATAATTCTATTTGGATTGAAATTTGCACATTTTTACCAGGAATTATAAGTTCATCCCTTCATCTGTTATGAAATTCTGCTGGAGTGCACGATTATTAGACATGATTATAGGTCTTTTATGACTTTACTACTAAGGTCATATATCCATGGCTTAAATATGCTTTGTAACACCCCAAAATTCGCATTAGGGGTTATCGGCGGGTATCGAATTACATTTCCTTAACACTTTCATTTTATAATTTTAATAACCAGAGCCAACTTGCATTTTAGAAAAAACGTACAACTCAACAAAATCAGTAGGAGAAATCCGCAGTACACAAAAGAAAATGGATGTGAAAGACTACACAGCAAAAACTGGACAGAAAAACGCAAGACTGAACAGGTTGCATTGGCGAGGCTCCATAGGAGAGGTCGGAATTTGGAGATTTACCCCAATTTAGAAAGTAGAAAGAACCACCTTTCATAATCATCTTAAAAATCCAGATTGGAGTTCATTTGGTCTGCGAAACGAGTGTGCTAAGTCGTCACAGAACTGCGAACCTACAGTTTTCAGTTCTGACATACTGGACGTTGAAGGCCGTAAATTCTAAATGATCAGTCGAAACACTAAGACCTTCTAACATGTTATAGAAAAGACATATATATGAACATTTCCTATCAAGGAAGTACCCTCTAAATCCCTGCCCATTGACGACAGTTTCGCAGACAACAGACTGCAGTTCAGGTTGTCAGAAAAACGAAGTTTTTAGCTGAAATATTCAAATTTGCATGAAAAGACATCCATTATAAATTAAATCCTTTGGAATGTATAAAAATAAACTTCTAAGACAATAACTCATGTGCCTAAGCCTTCAACATTCACTCTCTTAAATAAAGACAACAAAGTTCATGGAAGTAAAACAAGAAATGATGCATGATTAAACTAACAACTTCTCATATGCTTCTCCCTTCGATAAAATCTGCAAAAAGGTGTCAATTTGAGTGAGATGACGCTCAATAGAATTTACACCATGCATCTTAGAGTATCTATAAGAGCTTAATCAAAGGATATACAATGAGAAGGCATCAAACGAAGAAAACGTTAAAACTTAAAAATATGAAAGCTAGTTCAAACGCCGTATTGTCACTTAAGCTTACTCAAGTTTAGTACACGAATATCCTTGGGTCGTGCCCCACCTATCTATGTATCCTCGGCATGGGTACCACCTGCCTATATTCAATCGCACGAGTATCCTTGGGTCGTGCCCCACCTATCCATGTATCCTCGGCATGGATACCGCCTGCCTATATTCCATCGCACGAGTATCCTTGGGTCGTGCCCCACCTATCCATGTATCCTCGGCATGGGAACCGCCTATCTTTTACCGTTAGGGTCTATCATTGTTCTCATATATACATGCCACCGATTTCAAGACATCCAGACATACCACCATCACACCAAAAACCAAGTAAACTCAAAACAAATAGGACAAAATTTTAGTGGGTAATTTTCACAAATAGGTTATGCTCAACAGTAAACAAGGGTTAAAGCTATATTACACATTAGAGTTTGAGGTTCACTAATTGGGAAAAACAAATCCTTCTCATGACACAAAGAACAAGATTAAGAAACTTCATAAAACCACAAGTGTAATGATTATCTAATAGTTTAAAACATTTAACAACTACTAAGAGTAATTTGGATCATTGGCTAAGAACAACCTTGAAAATTAAGCAAAATAAAATCTTAGAAAACACCCAAATTAGTACTCAGCAACCACATTTCAATTAACAAGAACGGGAATGAAATTCGTGTATAAGAGCAAATACCATAAGATGAAAGGTTAGAATTCTACCTAGAATATCTGATTTCTCCGTTGGTTTGTTCTCCCAAAAAAAAAACCTTAGCGCTCTCTCTACAGCTCCAATTCTTCCCCTCCGTTACTCATCCTAAAATTTCTACTTATAATTCATGTAATAAAACAATTTTGATGCTCATTTATTCATGTAGTAATGTTTCTCCTAATATAATTTATTTCTAAATTCATTAGGGTAACCATTTCCACCCAAAGGTTTCCTAACGTTTCGACAGGTTTTAAAAAGGAAATGAAACGGCTTTTATGTTTAGGATTGAAAGAGCAGGCCACATCACTAGCTAGAAAAATAAAACAACACATAACCGGGTGAAATCCAAACCGATAGCACATAAAACGGGTAAAGGGGAGACGGGGCTTTACATCCCCCTAAAAAGAAATCTCGTCTTGAGATTTAAATCTTACCTTCAACAGTTGCATTATTGATCTCCGCTTCAACCGCATCGTATGCCTTTCCTTCTTGTTGGTTGGGTTGTGTTGTCCTTTGAACCTTCTGAGATCCTTGATTTACCAAACGAGGACAAAAACTCTTTATGTGACCGAAATCACCACACTCATAACACTATTTAGTATTGTGAAATTCGCGGCGGTTATCTCTTGCATCATCCTTCGGTGGAAATCCTTGCCTTGAACTTTTTGCATGATCATTTTTCTCGCTAATATAATTCCTCTTCCGCTCCATTCTTTCCTAGAAATTCTTGTTCTCTGCTTCTATAACCAGCGCCCTCTCGAAAATTGCAGTATGTTCAGTAAGTAAATGCGGTGCTAAAGTTGCACGAATTTTTGGGCTCAGTCCTTTCAAATATTTCAATGCTCGCATAGGTTCCGTCTTTACTATGTCGGGGCGTATCGAGACAGTTCCTCAAACTTTTCATCATACTCAAGTACGGACATGCCACTTATTTCCATATCTAATTCCACGAACTCATTAATTTTGGAATTCTTTATAGCTACAGAAAAATACCTTTCAAGGAAGATCTTTTTGAACTCGTCCCAAGTAAGACCTTCCACATTTCTCCTGGTTTTGGTCACTGTCCACCAATGACCAGCAACATTCTGAAGGTAATACACAGCTATCTTTACCCTAAGATGGTCCTCGACCACGAGAAAGTCCATTCTTTTCTCCATCTCTAGTAGCCAGTGTTCCGCATCGAAGGGATTTGGTGAACCCTTAAACGGGGTAGGCTTAAACCTGTGAAACTCAGCCATAACCTTGAAATCGTCACGCACAACAGGGGTTGGTTGTTTTTCCCTAGCCTCACGGAGTGCAGCAGTCATCTCTCAAATTGCTGCAGCCAACACCTCATACCAACTCCATCATTGGTGCTAGGTGAATCTCTACCAGTCATATCCTATATCGGATACACAAACCACTCATAACAATATACTACAACAATAACATATGCACACAACATATTAACCTTTACATAAAACCTAAGCAAGCAATTAAAACAAGCAATCAATTCAAGCAAGTTATAAACACAACAAAACAAAATTATATAAAAACTAATTATAGTCACATGTAAGATCTACCACCTAGGGCTCTGATACCAACTAATTTGTAATGACCCGTCCCTCCACCGATATTGTCCCCACTTAGCCACTACGGTCATCCGACAGTGCGGTGTTTTCTACGGGCATCGCTGCGGTCATCCAGCAGTAACTTCCCGGCAGGTCACCCATCCCAGAATTGCACCCGCCCGAGCATGCTTAACTGCAGAGTTTTCTGCCAACTCTGGAGCCAACTGTGCTGTAAATGCCTCGATGTTAGGAAATGACAAACCATTACTTATATTCCATTCGGCCAGCTACTACCAAATATCGGGGTATTACAATACCACCACCTTAAATTGGAGCCGTCCCCGGCTCCGGAATATGTACAAGCCCAGATCTCCGACGTTCCCTGCCCCTCATGAGAAGCACCTGGACCAACCCCGTCCAACGTACCTTCTCACCCTCGGCAGGTGACCCGTCGTCGGCTCTGATACCATTTGTAATGACCCGTCCCTCCACCGATATTTTCCCCACTTAGCCATGCGTTCATCCGACAGTGTGGGGTTTTCTACGGGCATCGCTGCGGCCATCCAACAGTAATTTCCCGGGAGGTCACCCATCCCAGGATTGTTCCTTCCCGAGCAAGCTTAACTGCAGAGTTTTCTGCCAACTCTGGAGCCAACTGTGCTGAAAAGACCTCTGTGTTAGGAAATGACAAACCATTACTTATATTCCGAATATCGGGGTATTACATGCTTGGTTTTTCCACCTTCACCAAATAATGAGGGTTCATAGGTCAAATTGTATACTTGACCTCATAAATATTGAAACTTAGCATAATAAGAAATTAAAGCAAATCTAAATGTTAGAGCATTGCTCGGTCGAACTCGCATGCGTTGCTATCTCAAGCATGTTTGTCAATGTTAGTGATCAAAACTATAAGTCTTGATTTCCAGCCTATTATAGCTAAGTCTCGGACTAGGATAGAAAGTGTAGTTGAGCTCAAGGACTTCATGGCGATTCATCATACAAGTAGAAGAACTACTCAAGGAACCGGTGGAACTTCTCGACAAAAAGGTATGTGAAGACTTGAACTTATCTGTCACTCAAAAGTCTATCTACTTTATCTCCTACTTCTTGAGACAAAAAGTCGTATGCTATATATAGACTTAGATTATACACATTTGGTATTTCGAGCCGAGTATACCTCGCCTATCTATATCTCGAAATATGTGTTGGTAAGCTTTTCGCTTCGACCAAGTTTATCTTTACCTAGTGACGAAAGTCATGATATGTTTCAATCATCTTGAAAATTGCTTTGACGAGAAATGATGTAACAACTATATAACATCCTCTAAGAATGTTTCAATGATTGGAATGAGAGTTTAGATTACATAACCAATGATGGACATAAGCATTGTTGTGGAAACACATTTATGTATAAGTCCTATTCCTTGAACCAAAGTTTTCGAACTTTGTTGATCAAGAGAACCGGAAGAATGGCAAGTGCCAAGTCTGCGAACTCAGTCCGCAAACTGCCGAAGTTCTCAAACCCGAGAATTTCTGCTGGAGTTGACAAACTACTTGCGTGAGCTAAGTCCGCGAACCCAGTCTGCGAACCGGCGAAGTTCTCATCCCCAAGAATTTCTGCTGGAGTTTGTAAACTCTGTCCGGTGTCTTAAGTTCGCGAACCTAGTCTGCGAACTTGAGAAGGTTATATATCTGAAGATGATTTCTGAACTTAAACTTTAAAAAGACTAAGGAATGCAGTTTGCAAACCGTGGCTATAAAAGTTCATGTACCGATTCAAGTGAATCAAATCATCTTTGCTTCAATTTTGTCTTGTGTAGTTACATAAGATTTCCTTGCAATTGAACAACTCTCTAACTAGTTCATTTGAGTCATTTGAACTAGTTATGGTGAAGAAGAACATGGTTGATATGAAATGCTCATATGGCTAACCTTTTGGTTAACTATTGTTGAACCAACAATGTACACGTTTGGGTACGGTTAACAAACCTAGAAGCGTGCAGTTCATTTGTGTATAACAAGCTAAATTTTCGATTTAACGGTTGAGAAATATTAGCTTGAATCTAAATCAGGTTTTCATCTAACGGTGAATATTGATTGCTTTGTTACCAAGGCAAAACCCTGATTTGAAAGACTATATAAAGGAGCCATCTAGTATTGTGCAAAACTAATCCCCACACCTTACGTGTGATACTAGTTTGCATACTAGAGTTGGTTCTCCTTTAACCTTTGGTTTTCTTCTTCTATAACCAGGTTAACGACTTAAAGACTTCATTGGTATTGTGAAGCCAGACCGATACTACTTTTATCGTAGTTGTGTGATCTGATCTTGCATCTTCTATCGTACGAGTACAATCAGATTGATTGGCTTGAGATTTGATATCTCCGATAGGCAAGATATAAAAAGTAATCACAGACATCTTCGTCTCATTGTTTGTGATTCCACAACATCTTGTTTCGCTATCATACGATTAAGATTGTTGTGAGGTGATTGATTAATATAGGCTGTTCTTTGGGAATATAAAACCGGATTATCAATTGGTTCCTGTTCGCCTTGATTATTATCAAAAGACGGAACAAAAACTTTAGGGTTTTTCTTTGGGAGACAGATTGATCCTTTGATAGACTTGTCTATGTGAGACAGATTTGTTTATTGTCAAAGCCTGCGATTTTGGATCGTAGCAACTCTTAATTGTGGGTGAGATCAGCTAAGGGAATCAAGTGCGCAGTATCCTGCTGGGATCAGAGGCGTAGGGAGTACAACCGTACCTTGGATCAGTGGGAGACTGATTTGGGTTCAACTACAGTCCAGTCCGAAGTTAGCTTGGAGTAGTCTAGTGTATGTAGCGGCTTAATACAGTGTATGTAGCGGCTTAATACAGTGTATGTTCAATCTGGACTAGGTCCCGGGATTTTTCTGCATTTGCGGTTTCCTCGTTAACAAAATTTTTGGTGTCTGTGTTATTTCAATTTCCGCATTATATTGTTTTATCTTTATAATTGAAATAATATTGGTTGTGTGTTAGATCAATCAATTGGAGAATCCGACCTAATGGTTGTTGATTGATATTGATTGACACTTGGATATTGGTCTTTGATACTATCCAAGTTATTCCTTGTATTTGATTAGTACTCGCAGTTTCTGTTTGAGGAAATTAAATCAAGAGAGAGATATAAACTCGTTGATATACTTTTAATTGATTGAGTCTTGTTGATTCTCATAAAAGTATATTCGAGTTTGTCCATACAGATTTCTAAGTGAAATATTGGGTGGTGTTGTTAGACCCCCGCTTTTTCAATTGGTATCATAGCAGGCAAACACGTTTAAGACCTTACAAGTATGTGTTTGTAGCGATCTGACTCTATGGACAGAGGTGCTATCTCTATTAACGTACCACCAGTCTTCGATGGCTCTAATTACTTATGGTGGAAAATTGCTATGCGAGCTTTTCTTCAAGCACGTGATTTTCAGTCATGGGTATATGTTGTTAATGGCTATGATGCTCCCGTTGTGGCAGTTGGAGATGTAAATGTTCCAAAACCTATTGGTGAATACACTCTGCTGAGATAACTGCTGCAAAGAAAAATTCCGACGGTTTGATTGCTATCATACATGCCATTACCCCAAATCTTCAGCACCATGTGTCTAATTGCACTCGGTATAAAGATGCTTGGAATATCTTAGAAACCGTATTCGAAGGTAACTCCAGTGAAAAGGAAGCTAGGATTCAAAACCTTAATTCTGATTGGGAGAACCTTCGTATGGCAGATGAAGATACATTTGATGAGTTCAATCACATAGTGTCTGAAATTTTTAATGCATCTTTTGCATTGGGTAAGACTATTCCTGAAAAGGACATTGTGATGAAAATTCTCAGATTGCTGCCATCTAGATACGAGTCTAAGAAGCATGCCATCGTTGAAGGAAATAACCCTGATACACTTTCCAGGACGACACTTATTGGAAAGTTAAGAATTCTTGATCAAGAGATAGGGAGAACGTTCGCACTCAACGCTGTGAACAAAACTGAGATGTCTTCCTCTCACCTATCCTGGGCTGATGAATTTGATCATTCACTAATATTCAATGAGGTCAAGAGTTTAATAAAAAGGAAGAATAGATTTGCAGGTTCTCCATCTTCTCTGGTTGCTGATTCAACAGATGACAATACTTCTCAATATAACTCAGTTGAGTCTAACTGGTGCAATGGATTTACTGCCCTTACTTTAGATTCTCTTTCAACTTCAAATAAATTCGTCAAAACCATGTCTCTAAAGGAAGAAGAGATTAATTCTCTCAGAGATGACCTGCAAAGGTTGTCTGGAAGCTCTGACAAAGTTGCAGCAATGTTGTTTGGTCAGAGATCCTTCGAAAACTATCATGGTTTAGGGTTCAATAGCAAAACAACAAAAGTGATGGGTTCTGCAAATCAGGAAACAATGGTTGAGCGTTGTATTAAAGAGGAGAAATTACATGTAGACGAAAAATCCACATTGATCTGCTCCTTCTGTGGACACTCAAGGCATGTTAAAGATACCTCTTGGAGATTCAAGAAAAGCAACAAGAGAGTCACCAAACTTCAAAAGAACATGAAAAGAGTGAGTCTGGATAAAGACAAACAGAGTAAATATTCCAGAAGAAGTAAGAAATCTGTTAGCTCAACCACCAGTGACAAGCCACGGAAAAACAAGGGAAGTGGGCATTTGGCCCGTCCGATCACCAACTGAATGGTAACTTTTACCTTCTCATCCTTAACTTGGGAAAGATGAGAAGTGTCTAAAAGCGGCTCAAGTAAATGTTCGTAAGTTTCCATTTTTATTTGTGTAGTTCTTTCTGTTTGGAAGATCATGTCAAGATTATCTAGGGTTTGAAACTTATAAATCTCCTGGCACTGTTTTCCTTCTCCTTCCTTATTTCACGTTCTCATGGCTCTTGTAACTAGAGGTACGTCCACAAGAGATGCAGTAAAAGCAGTCAATGTAAATCTGTGCAAAAGAATCACTTCCTCGAGGATGATAAAGAAGAAGTCAACAACCATTGGAGAAGGTTCTTCCTCTAACTGTCTCTTTTCTGTGTGTCATAATAATCATTTTAGAGACATGGTGAAAGATTTCATCAACAAGCGAAATGATTTAAAATCTCAAATCATTTCCTCGTTGGAAGAGAAAACTCACTATGAACAAAGGTCGTCTCTAACCAAGAATACTCTGCGTGATCTAAAAAGAGAACTTAGTGAGTTAACTGATATTTCTGAAGATCTAGAGGAATTGAACGATCCCATAATCAATGGTTTTTTCAATAATGAGAAGGAGTTTTCTGTAGATACTTTGAGAAATATCTACAATGCCTAGTAAGTATTCGAATGAGAATCCTGTTTCTTGTCTTTATTTGGAAGAATAACTAGTGCTTGAATAGCAATGATTGTGACTACACATAGCTATTATTTTTCATCTTCTTGTGTGTTTTTTTTAGGTTTTTTTGGTATAAAATTCTAAAAATATTTGGAGGATGATATTTTTGCAGTATTAATCTTTATGATTTGTTATATTGCAACTTGTTATGGGATATGTATGTTTGCGTCCATGAACTTGACGGTCCCATACTTTGCCAAAGTAAAGTCGTTCGTGTTCGGTATTCACGTACTGGTAAAAGGATGAATGGACTTTTGACAAATACAAAAGTTAAGCCTATATTGTCAATTATGTTGATGGAAGGTAGGTTAAAATATTTTGTTTTCAAGGATTATGTCTATTATTGTTGTTATGCAAATAATGATTGAAGATAGAATGAATCCTTGTGTATTCCGCAGTATTGATCATCCCCGATCCATATTCGTATGTATTACTGTGAGGCTCTGTAATGTGTCTTATGTTGAGCACGATACAACCAAGTTGATTATTTTTGATTAGATTTGTTGGTTGTTCCGTAAGGTACTTTATGTTGAGCATTTTGAACTAAATTAATCATCTTGTTTGGTTATTTAGTTATTGCTCCGTAAGTTTTCTTATATCGAGCAAAACAATTGACAATTAAACTGATTACTTTCGTAATTAGTTTGGTTGTGTATTCCAATTAGATTAATTATGGGTTCTCTTGTAATTAATCTAGTTAAGTATTTTTGTGCCTCCATGAGTTTTCTTATGTTGAGCACAATCAATTAAGTTGATCAGTTTTTATGTTTAATTTGATTGCGTATCCCAATTAAATTAATCATGGGTTTACTTATGATTAATTTGATTGAGTTTTGGATATAAAAATCATTCTTATGGTTTTGGTGTCCAATAAAATCCTTCTTTTCTTTTGAAATTAAGGTCGCTCTTGTTGTTCTTTCGGGAATGACATCAAATGGGGGAGAGTTCTTTTGAACTTGTGCTTAATGGTCATATCTTGAGGGGTGTGCGGTTGTGGAATTTTAGAGGGGTTATCTTGTATCTTTAAACTCATTGATGAATGCTATTAACTTCTTCTATATGATTGCATCTAAATAAGATGATGTGTGTTCTTTCTTTTTAGTCATGAAATGTCTCTTACGGAAATTTCATTATGATCCCGTTCTTGTACCTTTGCCAATTTTATTGACAAAAAGGGGGAAAATTAATATGTAGTTCACACTGCAAATACATATGGTCTTCGGGTCATTATATAAGGGGGAGTGGTTTCAATGTGAGATGGAGTATTGACTAAGGGGGAGTGATACATATCACCATAGTATTATTGTTGAAGTTGTGATACAATTGAACTTTGATGTTGTGTAATAATACTATGACACTGTATAACAATGATAGAGACCGATGCTTTCTCATTGTTATAGCTACGGATCATCAACAACGGTGATGCTAAACTTACAACCTTTGGGATCATTGGAGTACTTGGAAGAGACGGAGATTTCGAGGAATGTTGAAGATTATACGTGTGGAATAGGAGCTACTTAAGTTTCTTTATCTTTTTTGTATTCCATATGTATTGATAGTTTTGTCACTAAAATTGACAAAAGGTGAGATTGTTAGAGCATTGCTCGGTCGAACTCGCATGCGTTGCTATCTCAAGCATGTTTGTCAATGTTAGTGATTAAAAATATAAGTCTTGATTTCCAGCCTATTATAGCTAAGTCTCGGACTAGGATAGAAAGTGTAGTTGAGCTCAAGGACTTCATGGCGATTCTTCATACAAGTAGAAGAACTACTCAAGGAACCGGTGGAACTTCTCGACAAAAAGGTATGTGAATACTTGAACTTATCTGTCACTCAAAAGTCTATTTACTCTATCTCATACTTCTTGAGACAAAAAGTCGTATGCTATATATAGACTTAGATTATACACATTTGGTATTTCGAGCCGAGTATACCTCGCCTATCTATATCTCGAAATATGTGTTGGTAAGCTTTTCGCTTCGACCAAGTTTATCTTTACCTAGTGACGAAAGTCATGATATGTTTCAATCATCTTGAAAATTGCTTTGACGAGAAATGGTGTAACAACTATATAACGTCCTCTAAGAATGTTCAATGATTGGAATGAGAGTTTAGATTACATAACCAATGATGGACATAAGCATTGTTGTGGAAACACATTTATGTATAAGTCCTATTCCTTGAACCAAAGTTTTCGAACTTTGTTGATCAAGAGAACCGGAAGAATGGCAAGTGCCAAGTCCGCGAACCCGAGAATTTCTGTTGGAGCTGACAAACTACTTGCGTGAGCTAAGTCCGCGAACCCAGTCTGCGAACCAGCGAAGTTCTCATCCAGAGAATTTCTGTTGGAGTTTGTAAACTCTGTCCGGTGTCTTAAGTCCGCGAACCTAGTCTGCGAACTTGAGAAGGTTATATATCTGAAGATGATTTATGAACTTAAACTTTAAAAAGACTAAGGAATGCAGTTTGCAAACCGTAGCTATAAAAGTTCATGAACTGGTTCAAGTGAATCAAATCATCTTTGCTTCAATTGTGTCTTGTGTAGTTACATAAGATTTCCTTGCAATTGAACAACTCTCTAACTAGTTCATTTGAGTCATTTGAACTAGTTATGGTGAAGCAGAACACGGTTGATATGAAATGCTCATATGGCTAACCTTTTGGTTAATTATTGTTGAACCAACAATGTACACGTTTGGGTACGGTTAACAAACCTAGAAGCGTGCAGTTCATTTGTGTATAACAAGCTAAGTTTTCGATCTAACGGTTGAGAAATATTATCTTGAATCTAAATCAGGTTTTCATTTAACGGTGAATATTGATTGCTTTGTTACCAAGGCAAAACCCTGATTTGAAAGACTATATAAAGGAGCCATCTAGTATTGTGCAAAACTAATCCCCACACCTTACGTGTGATACTAGTTTGCGTACTAGAGTCGGTTCTCCTTTAACCTTTGGTTTTCTTCTTCTATAACCAGGTTAACGACTTAAAGACTTCATTGGTATTGTGAAGCCAGACCGATACTACTTTTATCGTAGTTGTGTGATCTGATCTTGCATCTTCTATCGTACGAGTACAATCAGATTGATTGGCTTGAGATTTGATATCTCCGATAGGCAAGATATAAAAAGTAATCACAAACATCTTCGTCTCATTGTTTGTGATTCCACAACATCTTGTTTCATTACCATACGATTAAGATTGTTGTGAGGTGATTGACTAATCTAGGTCGTTCTTCAGGAATATAAGACCGGATTATCAATTGGTTCCTGTTCACCTTGATTATTATCAAAAGACGGAACAAAAACTTTAGGGTTTTTCTGCGGGAGACAGATTGATCCTTTGATAGACATGTATGTGTGAGACAGATTTGTTTATTGTCAAAGCCTGCAATTTTGGGTCGTAGCAACTCTTAGTTGTGGGTGAGATCAGCTAAGGGAATCAAGTGCGCGGTATCCTGCTGGGATCAGAGGCGTAGGGAGTACAACTGTACCTTGGATCAGTGGGAGACTGATTGGGGTTCAAGTACAGTCCAGTTCGAAGTTAGCTTGGAGTAGGCTAGTGTATGTAGCGGCTTAATACAGTGTGTGTTCAATCTGGACTAGGTCCCGGGGTTTTTCTGCATTTGCGGTTTCCCCGTTAACAAAATTTCTGGTGTCTGTGTTATTTCAATTTCCACATTATATTGTTTTATCTTTATAATTGAAATAATACAGGTTGTGCGTTAGATCAATCAATTGGAGAATCCGACCTAATGGTTGTTGATTGGTATTGATTGACACTTGGATATTGGTCTTTGGTACCATCCAAGTTATTCCTTGTATTTGATTAGTACTCGCAGTTTCTGTTTGAGGAAATCAAATCAAGAGAGAGATATAAACTCGTTGATATACTTTTAATTGATTGAGTCTTGTGGATTCTCTTAAAAGTATATTCGAGTTTGTCCATACAGATTGCTAAGCGAAATACTGGGTGGTGTTGTTAGACCCCGCTTTTTCACTAAATACTATAAAAGATTATCCGAGTAAGGGAATTAAAGACATCCAGATTACAAACAATATCGTGATTGCAAAAAATATAGATTGAAAGTAACGTTGTTTTTACTGCATCCATATATTATAATATTTCAATGATGCATAACCGGGATGTGTGCTAAGTTACACTATAACTGGACGACAAAGTAGGTAATCTGCAGCAAGGAAAAGTACTTCATATACTAATTTTGAGGTGCAATGTGCAGAAAAAAATAACTCCATCTATGGTATGGACTGATGGATGAACGTTGTATGCATCCTACACCACTAACATGATAGTAGATTTCCCCATAATGTCTGTCACCAAAAGATGGAAAATAGAATAGATGAGAACAAATGTAGGTCACAAAAATGAAGGCCTCAAAAAGTAATAACATTACTACCATGCTCGAATTCATTAGGTGTGTCTCCATTACCTGTATTCATGATAAAACACTTTAGAAACCACATACAGTTCCTTTGTGAATGAGATATAGAAGAGGACATCTCAGAAATTTAATTCGGATCCAACACATCAAATATGTTCTAAATAACAACTTGGGATGTTGTATGATTTATTAAATCCCGTTCCCAGCTTTTTGAGGTAAATAATAAGCCGCCTGAGAAAAGAGAAACTCTATTTGATCGGAACCTGGCCATATTTTATCTGAACGCGACCAATTAAGAAAACAGTGAGGATCAGTTTTTGTGTTAAACATGTGAAGAAAATATATATTGGATTATACCGAGTTTTTTTTTTTTTTTAACATGCATTGGTCCAACACACAACATGGTAAACATGCAGCGAAATACACAACCTCCCGGAAAGCCGACCATCATATAACACAAAATATTGTATTCATTTTAGGGTAGAGAACAAAATTCTAGTGAGCAACGTGTTGCCTAATTGACATTGGATTTCGTCAAATCATAGAAATAAAACCGATGGATCTTAAATGGTGTAAATGAGATTCTTAAGTCTTAACTAAGTGCAATTGATATATAAGTCTGGGACCTCTGGGTTACGAAAAGGTAATAACTGCAACAAAATATATAAGTTCTGCAGCAGCTAGTCAACTACAAATTGGGAATTGGATGAAAGTTAAGCTCAATGCAACACTTCATTGAACGTTCTGTCATCTTGGTGGAGTATGATACGAATTGTCAATTCCTATCAACTTGAAAATCTAACCAAACAGTTTAAACTATTTCTAATAGGATTTGAAATATCTTAAGAGTGAGTAAAACTGCAATGTATAATCCAACGACATCTCAAATAAATCACTGTGAATCCAAATCAGCCCATAAGTTAGCATGACGATTGTAGCATCAAGAATAATAAATAATGAAAATGTAAAACGGAAAAGAACAGTTAGACATTTTATGAAAAGGTAAGCAGCAAAAGACACGTAATATAAAAAAATAAAAATACTAAGAAGCAAGAAGACTAAATAATCCCGAGCAGTAGAGGTAACTTAGGATTGAAGATGACTATGAATTCATATACAATCTTGAAAAAGCGGGGTATAACAACCTCACCCAATATTTCGATTAGCAATCTGTATGGACAAACTCTAATATACTTTCAAGAGAATCAACTAGACTCAATCTTAATAAAGTATATCAAAGAGTTATATCTCTCTTTCTTGATTTAATTCTTTCTCAAGCAAATAGAAATATGCGAGTCTAATTGAATACAAGAGAAATCACTTGTATGGTACCAAAGACCAATATCCAAGTGTCAATCAATTTAAATCAACAACCAAAAGGTCGGATATTCTAATTGATTGAACAACGCACAACCTGTGATATTTCAATTATATAACAAAATATAATGCGGAATAGAAATAACACAGACACCAGAATTTTGTTAACGAGGAAACCGCAAATGCATAAAAACCCCGGGACCTAGTCCAGATTGAACACCACACTGCATTAAGCCGCTACAGACACTAGCCTACTACAAACTAACTTCGGTCTGGATTGTAGTTGAACCCCAATAAATCTCATACTGATTCAAGGTATAGTTGCGTTCCTTACGTCTCTGATCCCAGCAGGATACTACGCACTTGATTCCCTTAGCTGATCTCACCCACAACTAAGAGTTGCTACGACCCAAAGTCGAAGACTTTAATAAACAAATCTGTATCATACAGAAAAGTCTACAGAATAGATAAATCTGTCTCCCACAGATAAACCTACAAGTTTTGTTCCGTATTTTGATAAATCAAGGTAAACATGAACCAATTGATAACCCGGACTTATATTCCCGAAGAACAGCCTAGTATTATCAATGACCTCACAGTAATCTTAATCGACGTGGCTAAAGAAGATATTGTGGAATCACAAACGATGAGACGAAGATGTTTGTGACTACTTTTCTATCTTGCCTATCGAAGATATAAATCTTAAGCCAATCGTTACGATTGTACTCAAAACGACAGAGTCAGCAAGATCAGATCACACAACTACGAGAAAGTAGTATCCGTCTGGCTTCACAATCCCAATGAAGTCTTTAAGTCGTTAACCTGGTTTTTAAAAAGAAACTAAAGGTTTAAAGAGAATCGACTCTAGCTAATACAACTAGTATCACACAGGAGGTGTGGGGATTAGGTTTCCCAGTTGCTAGAGTTCTCCCTTATATAGTCTTTCAAATCAGGGTTTGCAATTAATGTTAGCTTGCAAACCCTGATTAGATTCAAGCTAATATCTTTCAACCGTTGGATCGAAAACTTATCTTGTTACACACAAATGAAACGCCCGTTTTAGGTTTGTGTAACCGTACCCAAACTTGTACATTTGTTGGTTCAACAATAGTTAACCAAATGGTTAGCCATATGAGCACTTTCATATCAACCATATTCTTCTTTACCAAAACTAGTTCAAATGACTCAAATGAACTAGTTAGTGAAAAAGTAGGGGTACAATAACCACACCCAATATTTCGCTTAGCAATCTGTGTGTACAAACTCCAATATACTTTCTAGAGAATCAACTAGACAGTCAGACTCAATCTAGATAAAAAGTATATCAAAGAGTTTATATCTCAATCTCTCGATTTGATATATACTCAAGCAAATAGAAATCTGCGAGTCTTTATCAAACACTAGAGAGATAACTTGGATGGTACCAAAGACCAATATCCAAGTGTCAATCAATTTAAATCAACAACCAAAAGGTCGGATATCCTAATTGATTGAACAACGCACAACCTATGATATTTCAATTATATAACAAAATATAATGCAGAAAAGAAATAACACAGACACCAGAATTTTGTTAACGAGGAAACCGCAAATGCAGAAAAACCCCGGGACCTAGTCCAGATTGAACACACATTGTATTAAGCCGCTACAGACACTACCCTACTCCAAATTAACTACGGTCTGGACTGTAGTTGAAACCCAATCAATCTCACACTGATCCAAGGTACACTTATGCTCCTACGTCTCTGATCCCAGCAGGATGCTACGTACTTGATTCCCTTAGCTGATCTCACCCACAAATAAGAGTTGCTACGACCCAAAGTCGAAGACTTTAATAGACAAATCTGTATCACACAGAAAAGTCTACGGTAATAGATAAATCCGTCTCCCACGAATATACCTACGAGTTTTGTTCCGTATTTTGATAAATCAAGGTGAACATGAACCAATTGATAAACTGGACTTATATTCCCGAAAAACAACCTAGTATTATCAATCACCTCACAATAATCTTAATCGACGCATCGAAAAAAGATACAGCGGAATCACAAACGATGAGACGAAGTGTTTGTGATTTCATTTATATATTGTCTATCAGAGATATGAATCTCAAGCCAATTATTACAATTGTACTCGCACGATAGAAACAACAAGATCAGATCACACAACTACAAGAAATCAGTATCGGTCTGGCTTCACAATCCCAATGAAGTCTTTAAGTCGTCAACCTGGTTTAGAAGAAGAAACCAAAGGTTAAAGGAGAATCGACTCTAGCTTAACACAACTAGTATCACACAGAAGGTGTGGGGATTAGGTTTCCCAGTTGCTAGAGTTCTCCCTTATATAGTCTTTCAAATCAGGGTTTGCAATCAATGTTAGCTTGCTAACAAAGCATTCAATTTTCACCGTTAGATGAAAACCTGATTAGATTCAAGCTAATATCTTTCAACAGTTAGATCGAAAACTAGCTTGTTACACACAAATGAAATGCACGTTTCTAGGATAGTGTAACTGTACCCAAACTTGTACATTTGTTGGTTCAACAATAGTCAACCAAATGGTTAGCCATATGATCACTTTCATATCAACCATATTCTTCTTCACCATAACTAGTTCAAGTGACTCAAATGAACTAGTTAGAGAGTTGTTCAATTGCAAGGAAATCTTATGTAACTACACAAGACACAATTGAAGCAAAAACGATTTCACTCGAATCGGTTCATGAACTATATAGCCACGGTTTGCAATTTGCATTCCTTAGTTTTTATAAGAATAAGTTCACAAACATCGTTTTTGGATATAACCTACTCAAGTTCGCGGACTGGGTTCGCGGACGGAGTTCACAAACTCCAGCAGAATTTCTCGGGACGAGAACTTCCGCCAGTTCGCGGACTGAGTTCGCGGACTTGGCTAACGCCACCATTCTGGTTCTCTTGATCAACAAAGTTCGCAAACTTCGGTTCAAGGAATAAGGACTTATACATATATGTGTTTCCACAACAATGATTATATCCTCCAATGGTTATATAATCTAAACTCTCATTTCAATCATTGAAACATTCTTAGAGGACGTTGATATTCTATAGTTGTTATTCACAAACTATTTTTTGTCAAAGTAAGCAATTTGCAAAGTGATTGAAACTTGTCATGACTTTCGTCACTAGGTAAATATGAACTTGGTTAAAGCGAAAGCTTACCAACACATATTTCGAGAAATAGATAGACTAGATAAACTCGGCTCGAAATAGCAAATGTGTATAATCTAAGTCTATATAGCAAAACGACTTTTGTCTCAATATAGGAGATAAATAGACTTGTGAGTGATAGATAAGTTCAAGTCTCCACATACCTTTTAGTCGATGAAGATCCACCGGTTCCTTGAGTAGTCATTCATCTTGTATGATGATTGCAATGGAGTTCTTGAGCTCAACTACACTTTTTATCCTAGTCCGAGACCTTAGCTATAGTAGACTAAAAATCAAGACTTATAGTTTTGATCACTAAAATTGACAAACATGCTTGAGATAACAACGTGTGGATAAGGAAAAACGATTTGCTGGTTTTTTACGGAATTGAGGAGACGACCGTGCAGAGGAGACTCCTTGAACCGAGCGAAATGTTAAACCTCATACAGATTCACTGCAAGAAGGGAGTGCTTTAAGTTCAAGAGATCAATCTGTAGGACTCCGGCCTAAACCAAGACAATGGCCGTTCCAGAGTCAATTCGGTCACAAGAGAGGATGGGTCGATCTGTAGGAGAGAAGCTGAGAAATGTGTGAGATCAATGGTGATCGAAGATTGTGGGTGTGTTGTGTATTCTGTGAAGAAATAAAATAAGCTCTGATTGATTGAATTTGCTCTGTTGAGAGTAATTGCTCAGACGTTGAGTTGTTAATCTCATGTTGTCTGTTTGACGAAAGATTTGTCTTCTTTTCAATAATGATTCAGAGACTTATCTATATTGTTAGAACTGTAAACACCTTGATCCCATGAAGTGTGACAGTTTATGGAGTCAAAGAGTGGGAAAGTGGAAATCGTGTTAAAACAAGTTGCTCATCGTGCGGAGACTTGGTTGTTTTTATACCCACTACTTTGCTAACTCCTTCAACTGATTGCAAGACTTGCTCACATTATCATCGTGTGTATGAACACACATGCCGTAGACCGCCAGACCAAAACCCTAGTTAATATCCCCCCATGTAACACGATTGATGTCTCGTGATTGTGGAGTCTGCAAGGCAGACGTGTATTTAGTTAGTCAGTTGCTGACTTCATGGGACGATGAGTCCTTCTATTGCTGAGTCGAACGTGATTTGCAAATGTTCTGAGACTCATGAATTGAACGTGTCTGTTGAGACAGAAGTATAATTGTCGAATAAATGTTGATAGTTAAGGTGAACAAATATTGTTCACTTGATGAATTGTTGAATATTGATAGTTGAACCAATATTCCTTAATCTGAGCAAATATTGCTCATCTGAGCAAGTGTTGCTCGTTTGATGAATTATTGGTAGCATGACCAAATAAAATATTATTTTATTTTAAAATACACTGAACCAAGTGTAATTAATAAAAATGTTGATCATGGGATCGTCGTAATATTATTAGCGTTCGAATCTGGAATTATGAACCTTGGACTCGAAACCCTAATTCGATCAATTGATGGTTTAATGAAAATTAACCACGGAGTGAAGGAGGGACCGGCTACATGGGATGATGGGTCGACCATGTAGCGCCCAGATGCTCGGGTGAGCAAATACCAAAGTCTCTTGATGACCAGTTGGTGAGAGGATGATTAAATGTTGGTTTAATCATTAAAATAATGCTCGTCTGAGCCTTAGGTGATAAAACCTAATTAATTATGAAGAGATGAGGGACCGACCAAAAGGTCATGAAACCGGCCCTGGTTCGTCGCGGGATCGACTGACGATCATTCCATGAAATTCCAAGTTGTTTGGAAGGATTCTGGACCTAATACGTGTGATTGTGCAAATTAGGTCAAATTGTGAAAATGTGTGGGACCGGATCCTTGCAAGCCAAAGAGCCAACCTTGGCCGGTCAAGGTAACATGATCACGTCACCAGAGTGTCCGTGTCTCAGTCCTGAGAATTTTGATGTTTTCTGGTGTGCGTTTGAGAAACATTTTGAGAAAATATGAAGAAATCAAGGATTTTGCTGAAACTGAGGAAACTACATAAGATGAAGGAAATAATAATAATAAAATAAAGGAATCATGAAGTGTGGGACCGACTATGGCCAAGGCATGTCCGGCCGGCCAAAGTGCCCGGTCCCATGACACTTTTCCTAATTTTATATTATTTTCATGATTTTAGGGAAATATCATGAAATCAAGGAGTTTGTTGAAACCAAGGAGTTTTGTTGAAATCAAGGAGTTTCCATGAGATGAGGGAAACAAATAATATTAATAATAATAAAATAAGTGCATGTGGGACCGGCTTGGGCATGATCGTCCGGTTAGGGCCCGGTCTCACGAGTTTCCCTAATTTTATCATTTTTCCTTAATGTGAAAGAAATATCATGAAATCAAGGAATTTCATGGGATCAAGGAAATAATAATAAAATAATAAGGAATGCAAGGTGTGGGACCGGCCACAACTAGGGCATGACCGTCCGGCTAGTAGGCTTGGTCCCGCACACCTTTCCTAATTAATTATTATTTTCTTGATATGAAGGAAGCACCATAAAACTGAGGAGTTTCTTTGAAACGAGAGAATTTTGTTCAAATGAGGGAATTTTCATGAGATCAAGGAAAATAATAAAAATATGATAGAATATAAATTTAAGCATGGGACTGGCCACGACATGACCGGTCGGCCGGTGGGCCCAGTCCCCCAGCGCCATGATTAATATTTTATTATTTATTATTTTCTTCATATTTTGCATAGGTTCATCGTTCCTTCGTGTTTTGGAATGCTTGTTCGTGCATTCAGGTGCTCGTTAGTGCATTATTGCCGAGTACACTTGCACCATTTTGGTCGGGGCTTACTCGATAGTGGCTTAGATGCCCGTGTGTTGAATATTTATTACTAACCCATGGAATTCTTCTGGGAAGAACCAGGAATTGAAGTAACGAAATATTATGAAAATCCTATAATATTTTCCAGGGATTCAGTTAATGAATCTAATGATTTAGGAATAATTAATTGAAGGCTCTATACTAGTACGATCGTCTAGGAGCATTAATTATTCAGGAATTGAGTGATATGAGCTTGTTGAAGCGTCATATTTCTTTTATATAGTCAGGGAAAACATTGTGATATCCTGAAGATGTTATTGCTCTATACTAGCAGGCAAGCTGTCTAGGAGCCGTCCAATCTTTCGATTCTATATAGAAGTAATTACTGAAATTGCTCAGTATTCATGAGATATGCCGTTGCCTCAGTTGAGAGACTACACATCTACATATACTCTGAGAGACAATATTATAAGTCAGAGATTCTTGTGGCATGAGCTTTCATGCTTCAATAAGAGACATGAGAATCAATACTCATCTGATTACTAGATCAGGATCATGTATAATTATGGTTTTATGATTTTAGCCCTTGTCGAAAATCCACCATCTACACAACGCATGCGAGTTCGACCGAGCAATGCTCTAACAATCTCCCCCTTTGTCAATTTTAGTGACAAAACTATCAACACATATGGAATACAAAAAATAATAACTTAACTTTTGTAGCTCCTATTCCACATGTCTAATCTTCAACATTACTTGAAATCTTCGTCACTTCGAGAAAACAAGAGTTCTCAATCATTGTTATACAGTGTCATAGTATCATTACACAACGTCAAAGTTCAATTGTATCACAACTTCAACAATAATACTATGGTGATATATATCACTCCCCCTTAGTCAATACTCTATCTCACATGGAAACTACTCCTCCTTATAACAATCCGAAAACCATATGTATTTGTAGTGTGAACTACATATTAATTCTCCCCCTTTTTGTCAAGAAAATTGGCAAATGTACAAGAACAAGATCCTAATGAAATTTCAGAAAGAGACATTTCATGACCAAAAAAAAGAAACACATATCATCTTATTTAGATGCAATCATAAAGCCGAAGCTAAATGCATTCATCAAGGAGTTTATAAAGATACAAGATAACCCCTATAATATTCCACAACCGCACTCCCCACAAAGATTTGGCAATTAAGCACAAGTTCAATTAAGAACTCTCCCCCATAAAATGTCATTCCCGAAAGGACAGCAAGAGCGACCTTAATTTCGAAAGAAAAGAAGGATTTCTTTGGACATAACAAATCACATACAAGAATGAATTTGAATCCAAAATACTCAATTAAATTAACCACAAGAAAACCCATGATTAATTTAATCGAAAGATTCTCAACATAAGTGAACTTATGGAGACTCAAAAAAAATAAAAATACAATTAGATTAATCACAAGAGAACCCATAATTAATCTAATTGAAATACACAACCAAACTAATCACAAAAGTAATCAATTTAATTGGTCATGCTCATCATAAGAAAACTTACGGAGCAACAAATAAATAACCAAACAAGATGATTAATTTAGTTAAAAATGCTCGACATAAAGTATCTGGCGGAACAACAACTAAGCTAATCATAAAAATAATCAACTTGGTCGTTTAGTGCTCAACATAAGACACTTTACGGAGCCTCACAGTAATACATAAATTATGGATCAAGGAAGATCAATACTGCGGAATATCCAAGGATTCATTTTATTTTCCATCACTATTCGCATAACGATATTCAATAGACATAATCCTTTCAAATAAAATATTATAACCTATCTTCCATCAATAATTGACATAATAGGCTTAACTTTTGTATTTGTCAAAAGTCTATTCATTCTTTTATCAATACATGCATATCGACATACGAAAGACTTTACTTTTGACAAGGTATGAGACAATCATAGTTCAGGGACGTAAACACACATATCCCATAATAATATTGCAATATATAAAACCATAAAGATTAATATTGCAAAAAACATCTTCCAAAAAAATTTAGAATTTAAACCAATAAATCTAAAAACATGAAGATGAAAACGTTGGACATAGCTATGTGTAATCACAATAATGGCTATTCCAAACTCTTGTTATTCTTCTAACAAAAACAAGAAAATAGAAGATTTACTAGGCAAATAAGCTCCTATAGAGAACATGATCTGAAACACTAAACCAGTTCAGCAACCAGAGATTGAATATGGACGAGCTCATTAGTTGCTTTCTTCAGTTCGTTTTTCAAAAACTCAAGATTCCTTGTTGCAATTCCGAGTTGTTCACGTACGACTTCAAAATCTCGAAGAAGATTTCCTACCAGTTGTGATGACATCTGAACTGGTAGTTTATTTTCATGATCAATGGCATGATAACATGTTATGAAAACAGGATTCTCGTGAAACTCGATAGTCTTCCCCTTCTTGACTTCATCTTCTTCGTTTCCTCCATTCATTGTGCACACCAAAAATTGGTAAAACCCTTTGACCTTTCAGAACAGTGTAACAAGGGATAAGTTCCATGGAAAACCCCAGGAGGACTTGTACACGTTAGTGTGGGTCAGGAGTTCGTGCACTGGTGGTCACGGCCTTAAGGTGTGACCAAAAGAAACGAGAATGAAGTTCGTATGTCAAGACTAATATTTGAGAACCAACTATTTGGAGGAAGCACATGCAAACAAGAAATTTTCTTAAGGACGAAAGATCATGATTACAAGAGAAAAACTGGAGCGAAGCTCAACAGATTTTAAAGATATACAAAGAAAACATACAACTTTGACAGCACTTCTTGAGACTATGAGCATCCTTCTTAACTACAAGAAGAATGCTACATTGAATAACTGTCATGTTGTGTTTAGATGAGCATTTTGCTCACCAATGTTGATTGCTTCTTTTTCTCCTTCAATAGGATTTACAGAAGGAACACTTGACTTTCTTTAGGAAGTTTTATCAAGAGAGGAACAAGAAGTACCTGAGTCACCCGCTTTCCTTGTCTTTTTGATGCTCCGTTTGAGTATGTTTATGCTGATCTTAAGCTCTGAGACTCGATTATTGATATGAATGTAATCTGGAGCAGGAGTCTTGGATCTGCAACCTTCTTCAAGGTGAGACAAGGAATTCGACCTCTTTTTCTTTTTTCCTATGCCTTCTTCTCTTTTCAAAGTTATTTAAGAAGTCAGTTGCTCTACTGCCTTTCTTCCTTCTACTATTGTCGGCATTTTTTGTTTCAAAAACACAATTAATAAAAGACTTATCACAGTATTTTTCTTGATTGTCAACAATGCCTTTTACTCCAACAAGATGAGAGACAGGTTTAATAACTTCATTAGACACCCATACAAGAATGTTGTGAAGTTTTTCATTCCTTAAACGAAAACGACATTTTCGCTCAGAATGTCCTTTATTTCCTCAATAGTAGCAGTTAAAGGAGTTATTCTTAGCTATTCTCATGTGAGATTTAGAAGGAGAACAATCCTTGTTCTTAGACACATTACAAGCTTCAAACGGTTTGTCACATGAAGAATTATCAATAGCTTTAACAAAATGATCTTACTAGTTTTTGGAGCGTCTATTCCTTTATAGCCTAGACCACGTGTATCACGATGTTCTTTACATGCTCCAACCATAGAAGACAATTTTGTAGAGCTAGAATTAAATCTTCTCAGACTCTCTTCCAGTGATTTCACTTTATCAAGAGCAACTGCAAGGTCAATCTCCAAGGATTTTTCTTTGGTAAGAAGACCGAGTTCTTTGTCATCAAAACATTTTTATTGAGAGTCATATCTTGCTTCAGCTTCTGCAAGTCTTTCTTTCAACACAATGAGATTTCGGAGAAGATTGTCACATTCAGACCTTTTTGTGCGTACATCTTCTTCACGATCTTTAACGATAGACTCTAGAAGATTATATCCACCATCATATCCTTTAAAGAGTTTTCTCAATTTTCTGTTCTCTTGACAAAGAGGAGTCATGTACTTATTCAAGCAAGTGGTTGACTTCTTTTCTTTCAAAGCATGGTCAAACAGCTTGATATATTGAGAGACTTCCTCATCGATACTTTGTCCTTCTTCCGAATCACTGTCATCCGAAAGTTCATCCAACTTCTCATCAAGAGATTTTTCCCAGTCGAATGCAGATTCAGTTAAGGAACATGAGATAGAGTTTTTCTCAGAAGTTTCAGGACTTTGAAGCTCACATGAGAGTCTCTGAACTGATGTTGCGTTATCAGAGATAATACTCTTGTCCATAGAGTCAGATCGCTACAAACACATACTTGTAAGGTCTTAAACGTGTTTGCCTGCTCTGATACCAATTGAAAAAGTGGGGGTACAACAACCACACCCAATATTTCGCTTAGCAATCTGTATGGACAAACTCCAATACACTTTCTAGAGAATCAACTAGACAGTAAGACTCAATCTAGATAAAAAGTATATCAAAGAGTTTATATCTCAATCTCTCGATTTGATATATACTCAAGCAAATAGAAATCTGCGAGTCTTTATCAAATACTAGAGAGATAACTTGTATGGTACCAAAGACCAATATCCAAGTGTCAATCAATTTAAATCAACAACCAAAAGGTCGGATATTCTAATTGATTGAACAACGCACAAACTGTGATATTTCAATTATATAACAAAATATAATGCGGAAAAAAAATAACACAGACACCAGAATTTTGTTAATGAGGAAACCGCAAATGCAGAAAAACCCCGGGACCTAGTCCAGATTGAACACACACTGTATTAAGCCGCTACAGACACTAGCCTACTCCAAATTAACTTCGGTATGGACTGTAGTTGAACCCCAATCAATCTCACACTGATCCAAGGTACAGTTATGCTCCTACGTCTCTGATCCCAGCAGGATGCTACGTACTTGATTCCCTTAGTTGATCTCACCCACAACTAAGAGTTGCTACGACCCAAAGTTGAAGACTTTAATAAACAAATCTGTATCACACAGAAAAGTCTATGGTAATAGATAAATCCGTCTCCCACGAAATACCTACGAGTTTTGTTTCGTCTTTTGATAAATCAAGGTGAACAGGAACCAATTGATAAACCGGACTTATATTCCCGAAGAACAACCTAGTATTATCAATCACCTCACAGTAATCTTAATCGGCGTGGCGAAAGAAGATATTGTGGAATCACAATTGATGAGACGAAGATGTTTGTGACTACTTTTCTATCTTGCCTATCGAAGATATAAATCTCAAGCCAATCGTTACGATTGTACTCAAAACAATAGAGTCAGCAAGATCAGATCACGCAACTACGAGAAAGTAGTATCGGTCTGGCTTCACAATCCCAATGAAGTCTTTAAGTCGTTAACCTGGTTTAGAAGAAGAAACCAAAGGTTAAAGTAGAATCGACTCTAGCTTAGCACAACTAGTATCACACAGAAGGTGTGGGGATTAGGTTTCCCAGTTGCTAGAGTTCTCCCTTATATAGTCTTTCAAATCAGGGTTTGCAATCAATGTTATCTTGGTAACAAGGCATTCAATATTCGCCGTTAGATGAAAACCTGATTAGATTCAAGCTAATATCTTTCAACCGTTAGATCGAAAACTAGCTTGTTACACACAAATGAAATGCACGTTTCTAGGCTTGTGTAACCGTACCCAAACTTGTACATTTGTTGGTTCAAAAATAGTCAACCAAATGGTTAGCCATATGATCACTTTCATATCAACCATATTCTTCTTCACCATAACTAGTTCAAGTGACTCAAATGAACTAGTTAGAGAGTTGTTCAATTGCAAGGAAATCTTATGTAACTACACAAGACACAATTGAAGCAAAAACGATTTGATTCACTCGAATCGGTTCATGAACTATATAGCCACGGTTTGCAATTTGCATTCCTTAGTTTATATAAGAATAAGTTCACAAACATCGTTTTTAGATATAACCTACTCAAGTTCGCGGACTGGGTTCGCGGACTTAAGTTCCCGGACGGAGTTCATAAACTCCAGCAGAATTTCTCGGGACGAGAACTTCCGCCAGTTCGCGGACTGCTCACGCCACCATTCCGGTTCTCTTGATCAACAAAGTTCGCAAACTTCGGTTCAAGGAATAAGGACTTATACATATATGTGTTTCCACAACAATGCTTATATCCTCCAATGGTTATATAATCCAAACTATCATTTCAATCATTAAAATATTCTTAGAGGATGTTGATATTCTATAGTTGTTATTCACAAACTATTTTTCGTCAAAGTAAGCAATTTTCAAAGTGATTGAAACTTGTCATGACTTTCGTCACTAGGTAAAGATGAACTTGGTTAAAGCGAAAGCTTACCAACAGATATTTCGAGAAATAGATAGACGAGATAAACTCGGCTCGAAATAGCAAATGTGTATAATCTAAGTCTATACAGCAAAACGAATTTTGTCTCAAGATAGGAGATAAATAGACTTTTGAGTGAAAGATAAGTTCAAGTCTCCACATACCTTTTAGTCGATGAAGATCCACCGGTTCCTTGAGTAGTCCTTCGTCTTGTATGATGATTTCCATGGAGTTCTTGAGCTCAACTACACTTTCTATCCTAGTCCGAGACCTTAGCTATAGTAGACTAGAAATTAAGACTTATAGTTTTGATCACTAACATTGACAAACATGCTTGAAATAGCAACGCATGCGAGTTCGACCGAGCAATGCTCTAACAGTGAGAGAGTTATTTAATTGCAAGGAAATCTTATGTAACTACACAAGACACAATCGAAGCAAAAACGATTTGATTCACTCGAATCGGTTCATGAACTTTATAGCCACGGTTTGCAATTTGTATTCCTTAGTTAATATAGATGAGTTCACAAACAATCGTCTTTAGATGTAACCAGCTTAAGTTCGCAGACTTAGTTCGCGGACTTAAGTTCCCATAAGGAGTTCTCAAACTCCACAGATTTTCTCGGGTCGAGAACTTCCGCCAGTTCGCGGACTGAGTTCACGGCTCTTGTTCCGGTTCTCTTGATCAACAAAGTTCACAAACTTCGGTTCAAGGAAAAAAGGACTTATACATATATGTGTTGCTACACAATGCTTATATCCATCATTGGTTATATAATCTAAACTCTCATTTAAATCATTGAAACATTCTTAGATGACGTTATATAGTTGTTATTCACAAACCATTTTTCGTCAAAGCCATTTCAAAGTGATTGAAACTTAACATGACTTTCGTCACTAGGTAAATATGAACTTGGCCAAAGCGAAAGCTTACCAACACATATTTCGAGAAATAGATAGGCGAGATAAACTCGACTCGAAATAGCAAATGTGTATAATCAAAGTCTATATAGCAAAACGACTTTTGTCTCAAGATAGGAGATAGAGTAGATAGACTTTTGAGTGATAGATAAGTTCAAGTCTCCACATACCTTTTAGTCGATGAAGTTCCACCAGTTCCTTGAGTAGTCCTTCGTCTTGTATGATGATCACCACGGAGTTCTTGAGCTCAACTACACTTTCTATCCTAACCTGAGACTTAGCTATAGTAGATTAGAAATCAAGACTTATAGTTTTGATCACTAACATTGACAAACATGCTTGAGATAGCAACGCCTGCGAGTTCGACCGAGCAATGCTCTAACAAATCTATCTCTTAAGCTCTTGTCAATAAGAAACACAAAATAAAAACCGATGAGTTCAATTTAAAATCGATATGCAAAACAAACTCATTATCAAAACCGAATACCTAATTAACCATTTAACGCCAAAAAGAAACGGCTTTAGAGAGAAAGCGAGATATACCTTGTTTAATAACTTCTTGCAAAGATTTTCCAATCAATCAGGTCATTACTAATTTATAACAATTATAAAATAAACAGACGGAGATGACTAAAAAGGCCTAAATTCTATAGATCATATCTCATATATTGTGAGATATGGAGGAGGTGAAAAAGATGTTGCAGAGAGAAAGAGGGAAATCGAGAAATACATGACTCTTGAGGACGTGAATCGATTGGATTTTCGGAGAAAAAACCGAGTAAAGAATTTGGAGGAGCCACTAACAATTTAATCGTGTGTAATGAATAGATTATAGACAACCACAATAATTAACTTATCTTTGCCATGACAAATCCTGACCACTCTTAACATGGGAAAAATTATTCAAACTGTGCTATGTATTCTAGACTGCTACTTCATAAGCATAAAGCAGAACCTGGTTGAAACGGACTAACGAATTCATTACGAGAGAGCAGATACTCACTCCCCCGTGTGATTTGCTCTAAACCACTGAGTCGGCGCAAAATGGTAAAATACCAATTTTACACGACTTCCGAGAGGCGCGATTTTTCCCGCCATTCCCTATACCCTCTATATAACCAGCGAGTAGCATATAACCGGTCCATAAATTTCGGAAGGAAAAGGAGAGTGAAAAGAGTTTTAGAAGAACAATGGATGAAACCTTGCAGGATCAGAATAAGCTCCCGGAACTAAAATTAGGTATCAGCAAATGACCCAATCTCTTTATTTGTCTCCTCTTCTGTTCCCGAACTGCAGGACTAAGGGTTTTATATCTTAATCGTTTTTTTGTTTTGTTCTGTAACTGTGTAGATTCTAAACAAGCTCAAGGGTTTATCTCATTTTTCAAAAACCTACCCAAAGTAAGCCCATCTTTCATTTTACTGTACTATCTCTCCATTTTGCTGAATGGATGTGTATATATTGATGCCCTAAAACTCGTTTATTGATCAATTGAAACCCTATATTAACTCAATACTGCCGCTATTGGCTTCTTCATTGCAGGATCCTAGAGCTATTAGGTTTTTTGATCGTCGGGTAAGTTTAAGTTTTGTTTCCTGTATGTGTTGATGTTTAATTAATTTTGGTTTGGATGGTATCAGTTTCATTTTACCTTTTTGAAAATCTTGAAATTCCTGCCTTGTAAGTTGCTTCATTGCTTCTTGTGGTTCCTCTGAGATTAGTTATTGGTTATACTCGGTGTGATATTTCTGGGAAATTTGAAGCAAGGGGGTCTAGTTATAATTTATCTTAGAGGTAGGATCCAAGGAGACAATGTTGGTATAAGTTGAAACTTTTCTTCTTTGTAAACTGCTAAATGATTTTGTTTGTTGTTTTTGTGTCATTTATCTGGAGCCACTGCAGACTATCGTTATTGTAATCTAGGTTGTACCATGCGATGACACAGAATAACTTAGAAAATGTACCACTTAGACATGCTGAGGGCAGTGAAATATTCCACTCACAAATGCATGAAATTAAAATCTGTGCTGTTTGTAATTTATCTCCGATAGGAGCATCTAATGTTAGTAAAGCCAGAACCCTAAACCCTGGGTCTATCACGACCTCAGGCTCAGTCCTGTTTTCATCTCCTTACCATCAATAATCAGACAAAACATCCATACTTAAGATTTTCATTGGATGCACCGAGCAACTTGTATGAAATACGTTGGGTTATCTCCAGCTTGTCATGGTGTGAAAGAAAATCAGAAACTTTGTAGCATTGTTATGTTACTTTCATTTACCCTCTAGATCATTGCAATAATAAATCTGTAGCTTATTATACATTTACTCGTTTCATTTTTCTCTATTGGTTTAAGTTTACATAATTTGATCAGGATTATTATACTGCACATGGTGAAAATGCAACTTTTATAGCAAAGACATACTACTACACTACTACTGCTCTGCGACAACTTGGTAGTGGCTCTGATGGTATTTCCAGTGTGAGCGTCAACAGGAATATGTTTGAAACCATTGTCCGTGATCTTCTATTGGAAAGGACAGACCATACACTAGAGCTCTATGAGGGTAGTGGTTCAAATTGGCGGTTATCAAAAAGTGGAACCCCCGGAAACCTGGGCAGTTTTGAAGATGTTTTATTTGCCAACAATGAGATGCAAGATTCTCCTGCGATAGTTGCGTTGTATCCAAACTTTCGCGAGAATGAATGCACTATAGGGTTGAGCTATGTTGACCTGTCTAAGAGAGTACTTGGGTTGGCAGAATTTGTGGACGACAGCCAGTTCACAAATGTCGAATCAGCTCTAGTTGCTCTTGGATGTAAAGAATGCCTCTTTCCACTGGAGAGTGGAAAATCTATTGAAATTAAAAGCTTGCATGATGTGTTGTCTAGATGTGGTGTCCTTCTTAGTGAGAGAAAGAAAACTGAATTTAAGTCGAGGGATTTGGCGCAGGACCTTAGTCGTCTCATCAAGGGCTCAATTGAACCTGTTTGTGATTTACTCTCTGGTATGGACTATGCATCTGGGTCTCTTGGATCATTGTTGTCCTATGCAGAATTACTTGCAGATGAGAGTAATTATGGTAACTTTACTATCCAAAAGTACAATCTTGACAGCTACATGAGGTTAGATTCTGCTGCTATGAGAGCATTAAATGTTTTGGAGAGCAAAACAGATGCAAACAAGAATTTCAGCTTGTTCGGTTTAATGAATAGAACATGTACTGCTGGTATGGGAAAAAGGTTGTTAAATAGGTGGTTGAAACAACCTTTACTAGATGTAACTGAAATCAACTCCAGGTTGGATTTGGTCCAGGCGTTTGTCGAAGATACTGCTCTTCGCCAAGATCTGAGACAGCATTTGAGAAGGATTTCAGATGTTGAGCGGCTAATGCATAACCTTGAGAAAAAAAGAGCTGGTTTGCAGCACATTATAAAGCTTTATCAGGTACTTTTGTATTTAATTTTAAGTTTATGTTTGATACATTTTCTTGATCTTGTAGTTTACACCAGTATATCTTCCTGTGCAGTAATTTTTCTAAGAAATAAATTACCCTACCAAACCAGGATATTCATCTAGCTGTTTTTTAATTTTAATATGTGCTAGTGCTACGCCAAATTCAGTTATTATTCTCAATTGGGCATCTTTCTTACACCTCACACCCAATAGGATGTACACTTTCGAATCCCATTACTTAATAGTAAAAATGAGAAAAGGGAATAGCAATAGTAACTTGGTCTCTTGTGGTATTTTTATGTGGGTTTTTCTGGTTGCATGCCATGGACTGGCTGCAAGTCCATCAATCATCTGCTTTCTCTTTCCTTTCCTTCTGTGAATCCTTATAACACTAATTCTCTAATGCAGTCAAGCATCAGACTTCCGTATATTAAAAGTGCTCTGGAACGATATGATGGCCAATTTTCACCACTGATAAAAGAGAAGTATCTTGATCAACTTGAGTGTTATATTGATGATAATCACTTGAATAAGTTTGTTGCTCTTGTTGAAACCGCTGTTGATCTTGAGCAACTTGAGAATGGAGAGTACATGATATCACCTGGTTATGATCAAAAGCTATGTGAACTAAAATCTGAACGGGATGCAGTAGAGCAGAAGATACATAATTTACACAAAGAAACTTCTAATGATCTTGATCTTCCTCTAGATAAGGCTTTGAAGTTGGATAAAGGGACACAGTTTGGACATGTTTTCAGGATTACAAAGAAGGAAGAGCCTAAAGTTAGGAAGAAGCTAGCAACACAGTTTATAATCCTTGAAACTCGAAAGGATGGGGTAAAGTTTACAAACTCAAAGCTTAAAAAGTTAGGGGATCAGTATCAAAAGGTACTAGAAGAGTATACAAGCTGTCAAAAAGAGATCGTTGCTCGAGTGGTCCGAACTGCAGCAACGTTTTCTGAGGTACACTTATAAATTAGGTTTCTTAGGGGAAGCTTCACTTATTGCTTTCATTTGTGTGTTGTATAGTATCATTTATGTGAACTTTCAATTTGCAGGTTTTTGATACATTAGCTGGGATTCTTTCTGAACTAGATGTTTTGCTTAGCTTTGCTGACCTTGCCACTAGTTGTCCAACTCCATACGCAAGACCAAGCATAACTGCTGCGGTAATGGCTTTACAGTTTACAGTTGTTTTGCTGGTATTTCATTCTATTTGTGACAGTCTTATTTGCATCGACAAGGAAGGATTTTCTTCCTCTGAATACTTATACTTCATGTTGGGTGTTAAAGGATGAAGGAGATATTGTACTAGAAGGGAGTAGACACCCTTGTGTTGAGGCTCAGGATGGAGTAAATTTTATTCCAAATGATTGTAATCTGGTGAGTATTTGTGTATTCCAGGAAAATCAGCTATTCAAGGCTTTTTTTTTTTTTCATTAAAATGAGATTTAGCTTTGTTCATCTTGTTATCAGATAAGGGGTAAAAGCTGGTTTCAAATCATTACGGGCCCTAACATGGGTGGAAAATCTACATTTATTCGGCAGGTTAGTTGTTTCTGTTTTGCTGGTTCTAATAACATTTTTAGTAATCCAATCCAATCATCCCGTCCTGTTGGTTGTTATGTTCAAGAGAAGTGATTTGATATCCATTCTGTAATAGAGGAAGAACAACCTATATATGACCAAATTCAAACAAGATAGGAAAATGGGGCTCATTTGAATTAATTATGTCTCTGTATGTATAGTTCGTTACTTGTTTAAAAGCTCCCAGTTGGAGTTTATGTTTGACTATCAATTAGAGCTTTTTCTGTACCCACAATACACTTTGCATACAATGGCAACATCCATAAACCAAAAGGGTTATGCATGCCCAATTTCGTCAATCTCCATTAGTGCCGACAGTAACAGGGTATACATTGTAGCGGATATAATCTGCATATATAGACATACAGTATTGTAGAAGTGATTGAAAAAATCTTTTCCATTATCGACAGGTTGGTGTGAATGTTTTGATGGCACAAGTTGGCTGTTTTGTTCCTTGTGACAAAGCACACATTAGTGTTCGTGACTGCATTTTTGCTCGTGTTGGTGCTGGTGACTGCCAGGTAAATTTGACAACAGATTCTGTTAACATGATGCTACAAAATTTGTAAAAGTGAATATAATGGGGAAGTACATGATTCCTATTAGTAACAGGAGTACATTTATTGTGTAGCAAAAGATATATCATCTTAGACCACAGTTAGAAAAACTGCAGTATCCTCTCATCCTTGCTAGTTATATGCAAACACCTTTTAATTTAATTTGATTTTAATTTCAATATTTAATAGCTTCGTGGAGTCTCCACTTTCATGCAAGAAATGCTAGAAACTGCTTCGATATTGAAAGGAGCAACAGATAGGTCGCTTATAATTATTGACGAGTTGGGGCGTGGGACATCAACTTACGATGGATTTGGTTTGTAACTTAACCTTACCATATTGATATCCATAATTTACATTAGTATTATTTCACTTTAATGCTGCATCTGGTCATGAATCTAATGATTTTTAGGTTCGATTTTCGACGCTTCTAGTCGATTATAATCACAGGAATACTCACTATTGAACTAGGTTTGCTTTCTTTCTGCATTCAGGTTTAGCTTGGGCAATATGTGAGCACCTTGTTGCAGTGACAAAAGCACCAACTCTATTTGCAACTCACTTTCATGAACTGACTGCGTTAGCTCATGAAAATGCCTACAGTGAACTTTCTAAAAAGCCCAACCAGGGCGTGGCAAATTACCATGTTAGTGCGCACATTGATTCGGAAAGTCACAAGCTGACCATGCTTTATAAGGTTGGTGCAATATTACGAACAGTTGTGTAAGCATGAAGCTGCTTCTGGATTTACACTGTCTTCTGCTTATCTTTCCACCAACCTTTTGTAATATTGGTCATGGTCTTCTTACCTTTTCAGTATTTAAATGAAGTATTATTAATTTATTATCCAACTTTGTCCAGTTCAGCCTTGTTTTGACACTAAATACCTAATCAATATTTGCTTATCTCATGATTATGATGATGGTCCCTGGCTCAAAGTTTTATTGTTTGGTACTGTCAGACACTTCTAACTTTTTAAGGGATATGGGCTCACAGGTGTCTATGAGTCTGAGGGTAAAAATTTATCCATAGTATGGAAACAACACATTTATCCTTACTGTTACCAATTTTATGTTAAGAAAAAAAAAATAAATGTTAAGAAATATGTGCTTCTAGATAGTCGTCTTCCGCTAATATGCTTAACTTATTTCTTTATGAAGCCCTTAGTTCCGTTGGACAAATTCTTTCAGGTTGAACAAGGAGCTTGCGATCAAAGTTTTGGTATTCATGTAGCAGAGTTTGCAAATTTCCCTGAAAGTGTTGTTGCCCTTGCTAGAGAAAAGGCTGCAGAGTTGGAAGATTTTTCACCAGATTTGATCATTTCAAACCATTCAAAAGAAGAGGTTTGTTAATAAAGACTTATTACTTACATATTGTAGTGTATTTTGATTCCATACTGGTTGGTTCTACATTATGAGTGTTTACTTGGTAAATTTAGGTGAAACATTGATTTTGTAAGAGTAGTGCGTCTTAGAATAAACCTTGTATCATAATCATATGAACAAGGAAAAAAATAGAGCAACCCTTGCACCATAGAGCAACCCTTGCACCATATAATGTTTTATCATGAAGAAATGCAGAATGTCATGTCGAATTAATATATGACCACGGTTGGGAACTCTACATTTAGAAAGCATTTGCTCTTAACTAAACGTTTGTGGATATATATTATATGAAAATGTCGTGTTTCAGAAGATATCCCTGGCCTCTCAACTGGTTTTGTTTCTTTGCCAGGACATTTGATTGTCTACTTTGAGATGCATTCTCAGTTCTTCATACTATGTACTCATTACATGATTTGTTTTTCATTGTTCTCTCTACTTTTTTTCTTCTTTATATTTGATGTCTGTTACGTTTTATTGTTCTCATCAAGCTTCACCTGTTAAAAGTGTGAAAAACATTGACCATGCCAAAAAATATTGTGTTGCAACTTACGAGATCTGGAATGAACAGTATTATGCATAAGTCATTGGCATACGACTTTTGTACTGCTATGATCTTCTTTCTCTTGAATATATATCCAGATCTTAGAGTAGAAACCACGATGCTTGACTTCTCTGATGACAATATTAAATTTGCTATGAGCATATGTTAGCAAGATTCTTATTGTTTTACTTTATTTACAGGTTGAACCTAAACGAAAGCGTGAATGTGATTCTGAGGACATGTCTAGAGGAGCTGCTAGGGCTCGTCGATTCTTGCAGGAATTTACTGCTCTGCCATTTGAGCAAATGGAGTCGAAGCAGGCCTTTCAGCATATCAGCAAATTGAGAAGCGACTTAGAAAAGGATGCATGTGACTCCAGTTGGCTCCAGCAATTCTTCTAGACAACTTCAATCTCTTTTCTGTCATGAATGGTGGTAAACCTGTAGAAAGCTTGAGGTAGAACAGAAGTTAGGGGATCACCGCAAACTTTTGACACCTCTTTCTTGCGATTCCTCACCGACCAAGTATGGGGATTTTACATGGTATATAGGCTCCTTGCATTTTTAATGAAGTGTACACTCGTTTTGGTAGCAAGTGTTATACATGGGTACATAAGTCTTAGTTAGACATGGATGGTATATGCCAAAATGTCTGACAAGGTGTTTTGTAGTTAATGACCCATGTAGGTAGAAGACTTTCTAGTGCTCCCACTAATTTTGCTGTTTAGTATAGTGAGCAGCAGAGAGCCTTCCGGATCTTTTGTTCTTAGATTGTATAGAGTTTGATTCGCATCTTGAATCATAGAAGAAAAACCTCTGATCAGGAGTAATGTATCTTTTTTTTGTCTCCCTTAATATTTGTGCATATCGTGATTTGCATAATCTTCCTCGATTAAGTTACTCCACTTGTATTCTTAGGTTTACAGAAAATAGTGCAGATGCAGTAGAGTGTTAGGCTGTGTTATGGGGTGATTCACATGCTTCACAGCATGGTAAAGCATGGCAAAAGATGACGCTCACAGCTGAGTTCCAGAGAAACTGTGAATCAAATTGTGGATTGACACCCAACTAGTTCTAGAAAGTCTTCTACGTACATGGGTCATTAACTTTCCTCGTGTTTTTCATCTTTGCTAGACAATATCCCATGATCATCCATATAAGAGCAAGTCTTATGGTGGAATCTAACCTATTCCAAGTGTGGAATAAATCATGGAATGCCAAGTCTAGTGGCTTCCAAGTTGGGATATTCCACAAAAAATCCAAGCAAAGTTCCATGAATTTATGAAAGGGTCTGTGGAATCCATCTAAACGCTATTGAGAATAGCGCTCAACGCCAATAAAAATAGCGCAGTAAAAGACAAGAAACGCTAATAAGAATAGCGCTTAGCGCCAATCAAAATATCGCTGGGCGCTATTCTCATTAGCGTTTTTTTTTCCTTTCTTAATCAGACGACTAGTTTGAATAGCTATGATTTGCTGTTACGAATAAGTGTTTGATATGAGCACGATTTATGGGAAGTGGTAGATTTAATCTACCTCAAACTCTCACGTGGCAGTTAATGAGGTGAGATGGGTCCACCTAAATATTATCTAAATTAATTATAATATTCAGTTTTTATTAGAAGCAGACACGTGTGTTTTTTATTAGTGGCTGTGGAAGTAAAACAGTTCTGCAGTTTGATTTTCTGCATATCTTTTTTTAGTGAAGTTCCGGTATTAGAGGTTTAAAAAAAACGCTAATTTTATTGGCGTTTAACGCTGTTTTGATTAGCTTTTAACGCTATTCTGATTAGCGTTTTTGTAATTCCACCATTAGAATTGAGCTTCCATCTACAATTCCAAATGTTGAGGTGGCATGGAAGATGGAAGATGAAATTGTTCCACGATAAGATTTGCTCTAAACTATTCAACAAAACACAAGCACATCCTGATTTATTTATAGGCCAATTACAGAATGGTCATGCTTTTTGTAATTCGTTCACAAAATGGTCATACTTTTGTAATTCTTTTACAAAATGGTCACACTTCCATCCGATTTAACATTTTTGAATAAAACGGTGTTAACTTTTCCCAAAATACCCTCCTCACTTAACTAATTGGTTAAGGTGGTGGTGATGAAGCGGTGGTGGTGGTGGAAGCTTAAAAATCTTCGCTAAACCCCAAAAGGGAAGCAATGAACCCTTTGGGTGAATGTGGTGTAACGACCCTGAATGTGGTGTAACGATCCTGAATGTGTTCTAACGATCCTGAGTCGACTGAGTGGCGCTGGCCTAGTTAATCATATTCAACTATGCAATATAGTAGCACAAAAGGAAGCAACACAGCGTGGGCTGAGTGGCGCTGGCCTAGTTTATGTGAAGGTTGGCATTCACAACCATCGACTCTGGGGTATGGCCGATACGGGTGCTTCGCACACTGTTGTGAGCTTGTCGATGGCAGAGTACTTGGGTTTGGAAGTATATCAGGCTAGTAATTGTATGAAGATTGTCAATGATATGGCTAAACCAATCAAGGGGATGGCTGTGGCAAATGTTGAAGTGGGAGAATGGTGCAACCGAATCAGTATTATGATGATGCATTTTAATGATTTTGAGATGATCCTTGGTAACAACTTTTTCAAGATAGCAGAGGCAACAGTGATGCCTCACCTTGGTAGGATTTTCACACAAAGTCCAAGGTGCACCTTGTTTAGCAAAAAGTGTAAGGAATGTCAGTCTGTATGACATGAGGCGCGACAAAGGAAAGGAAAGTGAGTTTTCCCCTGTATGCTCGTTCGAAGAAAGCTTAGCTGAGATTCATGAAGAGTTTGGGTATCCTATGGATCTTAATATCCCTTGTTCGTCGTGATTGATCTATGTATAAAGCAGGGGCATTGCAGTGCTAGTTGCAAGTGCGTGAACCTGCAAGGTTGCTGAATTATGAAGGCTTTAGCATTTATCTGTTTGCTATTTCTATTCGAAGTTTAAGTTGGGTGTTGCTGATCTAATGGTCCAAAAGATAACACACTATTTGCTGGTGTATTTGCTTTGGTTGTTTGTTACTTTCAGTAAGGCCGTATTGGCCAATGGTGTAAATAGGAAGGAGTCCCCTGGGGGGGGCACTACAAGTATACTAAACCAAAGTATGCAATAAAAGATGTTGAAAGCAAAACCAAGCAAGAAGAAGTAAAAGTTGATGGCATAGGAGAGTTTTTGTTGAGAGAGTTACGCAGAAGTGCGACAGTACTTGGCAGCGATAACATGGAGTAACACAACAAGAATGAAGATGTAAGTCCATCAAACATATGAGCTGAGAGTAACTCATAGTTAGGAAGAACATGATGTTGTTCTTCCGCTACATTAAAGCGTAGCAGTTTGAAAGAACAAGTGAGGCCTTGTTAGTTTCAAAGGCGCGTGAAGAGGAGCCTTGTCCAAAGTGACGGTAGGATGTCCCGGGCTTCCTAACTCATGGCTAATGTCATGAATTTCAGTCGTATTTGCATAAGACAGTTGCAAAGTGATTGAAGAATACTTAGTCTACAGTAAGGCCTGTTGAATTACAAGAGTGCAATGCCAGTCGCAATTAGATGCAGTAAGCTAAGTTATGCATATCATGATGATATGTTGGTCATTCGGCGTGTATACTTAGGCACAGAATGGATTGGAAAAGATTTGTGTGCTGATGCAAGGGCATAACAACATACTGCAATAGCTTTGGGTGTTGAGATATGAATGAAGTGGAATTGAAGCATAATCGACGATGCAACAATGAAGCTGAAATTCATAGGCTTAATTGCAAGGCGCATAAACTAAATAATGGCGTAAAGTACTAGGCAGAAAGTTTTGGCAAGAATGTTGGCCAAGCAAGTTTGCTGATTTTTGAGAGTGGCTCAGAAGCGTATAAGGCCAAGTAAGTTCACCAGAACCTGAACTGATGTTGCATTCAACGAGGACGTTGAATGGATTGGGTGGGGAAGGTCTATGACCGGTACCAACAGTGAAGCACAAAGATTACGCAAGACTGAAGTTGTGGCCTGGCTGATGGAGCTGCACAATTCGATGATGTAGCGCCAACATGGCTGAGACAAGAAGCGCTACTTAGCACATGCAATACTATATATGTGATAGTGTTGCATATCCTTATTCAGAGTTAGCTCAGCTCAAGGAAGGAATAAAGGATGAAATGCAAGTCATGGAATGGCTTAGGCATTGTCCCAAGCATTGGACAAGGCTTGGACAATGCATACACGACATTGGCGTTGCTAAATGCGCCATTGATGTCAATTGCTCAGGAAAAAAGAATGCAAGTGATGCACCTAAAATATGAAGTTGAACTAAGCAGCAGGGATAGACTCGATTGGCATGATTTATTTGGATGTTGGCATCCAAATAAGCTAAGTACATGGCCGAGATAAATACAACGCAACTGTTGCCGCACTTGACAGAGGCCAAGTTGAGTGAAACACAATCATTGCCGAACATTGGCACGTGCCAAGTTGAGCACAACGTAATGATTTCTGGATACGAGTTGTGTTAGAGCATAGCTCGGTTGAACCCACCAAGCGTTGATATGTCAAGGTTGATTGTCATATTTGAGTATCAAAACTCATCTAGATTCGGTTGATTAAATACTAGAGTCAACTTCGTTTAGGTTAGAATAGAAAGTCTAGGAATGTTGAGACGTACAAGTATTACTCTGAAGACCCGAAGAAAGTGAAAGAAGTAATAACTGCAACGACGACATCATCCTTCCTCTTGAGGTTAGTAATATTGACTTGATCTTGTTTCCATTCCTAACGTACCTTTTAAGTCGTGGTATATTGAAAACATAACATGCAAAGTTGTATATATTTTTATATAATACTCTAGTGTTAGACTTGGTCATAATAGTATGATCAAAGTATTAAGGAATCTATTGTATATAGTTACTTGATTATATGTGCAATTATATAGGTGTGATTTTATCCTAGAAAATTATGTATTATTACATTAGTTTAAGGAAGTAGATGTATGAACTTGTTTTCATAATCGTAAGGGAAATCGTGATTGGTCTTGTTCTTTATCCAATATCTTTTGGATGACCAATGGAAGATGACAATCGTAGAACCTATCTTAACTTATGTTGAGACTTGAGGTATAACCGGTCATAGCCTATAATATATAGATAGTTGTAACCGGTCACAAGCTATATTGTAATGCAAGTTGTAACAGGTCACAAGTTACTTTGGGATCCAAGGTATAACCGGCCACAAGATGAATTGGGAAATTAGTTGTAAGCGGTCACAAGCTACCCTCGGGAAGCAAGGTGTAACCGGTCACAAGCTACTTTAACTAAATATTTTGGAGCAAGGTGTAACCGATTACAACCTATCTTGGGAATCATGTTATATCCGGTCACACCATATTTTGGAGTGATGGTATAATCGGTTCCATGAGAAAAACCAAGTATCCATGGGTCACATATTTCTTCATGATGTGTGTGAATTAGGGTTTTTGGTTTTCTAAGATGAGAAGCTTCTAGATGTCTATATATTTTAACATGTACATAACTCTTATCATTAATTGTTCAAAGATATTCCTTTATACTCAAGGTGATCCCATACCGAAAAAGTGAAAAGCATTTAATTATGATTTTCATCGTATATGTTTTAATTACAAGCAATTAAAGCATATCCTCTTGAAGATATAATAATTATTAGTTAATGTGGTAGACTAATCATAGAAGTTTTCTATGTGAGTTTTCGGAAATATGGTTTGGCATTTAAGTAGAAATAGGAAAAATGAAATTAGGTACTTTAATGTGAATATTTTGAGAATATTTTCGGTTTTGGAATTTCCTTGTTGTCCAAACAACCTTGGTGTATAAATACTTGAGTTTGTATTTCTTGCAAACTATCCTAAGATCCAGAAAAACTTCATTCTTCTAGTTTCTGGTGGAGTCATCTATTCGGAGAGGAAAGTACCCTAATTAGGCGAAATCTCTTACGACCGCTCGTTTAAATACTTTTGTAGGATCAAGAAGCTCTACGAGTACCGTTGGTGGGAAACTAGATAATTGCACTGTTATTTTAGTTTTCGCTTATTAATTTGATTGACTAACGGTTGTTGTAACTTTGATTGCACCTAGTTTTTTTATTCTTGAGAACATTCTCTTCTGATATAAGGCTCACTCAAACTAGATCAAAGTATTGACGGGATCTTAAAAACCATCTTCGGGTCTAAAGACATCTTGTGATAATCCATTGCTAACAGACTCCGTTCTATGCGTGATTGATCACAAGAGGATTCAAGTGGTATTGTGCAGGTTATTGAAGGCAATAGAAGATTTGAAGATGAAGACGAATTCTGAAAAGACGAGGGTACCCAAATACACCACAGCCTTTTTGTTTTCAACCTATAAGTCCTCTTACCCAAAGTGATCGTCTATGGACAGAGTCGAGACAATACAACAAATCGGTATTCACAATTTGTGTGATTGTCTATGGATACGAGATCGAGACAATCCGACTACCAAAGTGTGATACTTGATAATAGGTTCGGACTTAACCAAACTCTATAGAATCACTATCAAGTATAACAGAGTTAACGTTTGTGTATTTTACTTTTAATTATAATAAACAATTATAATTGCAGAAATAGAAAAGTAAAAAACACAACAAGACTTTGTTAACGAGGAAAAGTGCAAGTGCAGAAAAACCCTGAGACCTAGTCCAGAATTGAATACTATTAAAATAAAGTTGTTATACAAAATTTAAACCAACTTCGTATAGTTGAGACCGAACAACTACCCCTAGTGGACTTAGTTTCCTCAGTATCCCTGCACTTCCGACTTCGAAGGTCACGCACTGGTACAATTCCTTTGGATCGAATTCCAAACAGTAAAGGTACAACAAATCTGTTTGGTAACAATTCTATTGATTCTTTGAAGATAAAGATATCTCAAGTCATACGCAAAGGTTCTTCTGTTTAATCCAATAAACTCTTTTGCCTGGTTAGATAAATCTATCAAATAACTACAAAATTAGTTAAGTTTAGATTCACACTCAATCAAAATAAATCTCAAAGAGATATATTGAGAATGTCGATCTCACACAACTAATCAATCGAATAAATCTAATTATAGGTGGATCCCAGCCGATCAAGGTTTATGCACACACAAAGATATGACAACTAATAAGAAATCTTCTTCGTCTTCAAATCTTCTTTAATCTTCAATAAACACTTGTACAACACCACTCGAATATCTTGTGATCAATCACACACAAGATCACCCTGAGTACTAAGGAATATCTTTGAACAATAAATGATAAGAGTTACTGTACGTGTTCAAAGTATGTTGACATCTTTTCACTGTAAATACTTATCCATATTTATACGGATTTACACTCTTGGAATCAGTTATACCACGCTTCCAAACAAGTTTAGAATTGGTTGACCTGTATTCCAAGATAACTATGCGATTGATAAAATATCAAATCACATACATGGGTTCAATCGGTTCTACCAATCACTATGATCCATTATACCTCAATACGGAAATACTTGTGATCGGTCACACAGTTACCAGGGCCGGTTACATCAGTTACCAGGACCGGTTAGCATATTCCCATGGTATTACTTGTGATCGGTCACACCAGTTACCAGGATTAGTTACACCAATTACCAGGAACGGTTACCAATTACAATGATCGATTACACAACACTCTGTGATTGGTCACACCAATTACAAATATCGATCATACCATCTCATGGTGATTACTTAGGATCGGTTACTCTAATTTAATAAAAACTAGTCATACCAAATCATTAGTCAACCATTATGATTAGTTATACCAAGATACATAACATAGTTACGATCGGTTCTACCATCTCATACATATTGGTAATCCAAAGATTTGCAATGAATAGTCGTACCAATAAGCCTAATGATTTCCCTTTCGATTCATAAAACAAGTTCATGAATGTACTTCCTTTAAAAGAATGTAAAACATTGTTTCCTAGGATGAAATATTCACCATAACCTATTCACATAATCATAACAGTATATACAAGATTATGTCGATGTCATATCTACGAAGTTCAAAAGATAAGCGTTATACTTCGTAGTCTAATTTCCTAATACTATGATCATACAAATATGACCATGTCACATCACTAGAGTATTATACAATATGTACAGTATATACAGCTTCGTTGTTATGTTTTCAATAGAGCACGACTTGAAAGATACGTTAGGAATGAAACGATTCAAGTCAATATTACTAACCTCAATAGGAAGGATGATGTCGTCGTTGTAGTTCTCTTTTTCTTCACATTCTTCAGGTCTTCGGAGTAATACTTGTATGTCTCAATATTTCTAGACTTTCTAGTCTAACCTAAACGAAGTTGACTCTAGTATATAATCAAACGACTTTAGATGAGTTTTGACATACTAAAATATGACAACCAAACTTGACATACCAACACTTGGTGAGTTCAACCGAGATGTGCTCTAAAAATCTCCCCCTTTGTCAATTTTAGTGACAAAACTCTTATTACATATGGATAAACAAATTACATAAGAATTCATTTTACATACACTTGATTCCAAGTTTCAACAACACAATAACTTTCATATATTCAATCAATAAATGACGCTGTTGATTTGAATAACAAAAGCTTTTACTCCCCCTAAAGGTAAGATCTCTCTACTAGTTAACTTACATCTTTGTTATTCCTCTTTTTGTAGTCAGAATACTACAACAACAATATGATATGTTTCTCCCCCTTAGTCAATACTTTACTTTTTCGTTAAATATAACGTTTAAGCACAATTGTCCTTTCATTAGTGATTGCAAATCACTTGTTTATTCCATATATTCCCCCCCCCCCCTTTTGTCACAAAATGACAAAGGTTCGAGCAAATAAAGGACAAAACGAAAGAATCTTACAAATATAAAAGACTTGTAAACAACCTATAAGAGTTAAGCATGAAGGTTTCACATACCACTTTAGATAACCAACATTAAAAGAAAAACTACAAGTAATTTAGTTTTAATATGTTATCAAGGAAACAATTGTCCGAAGCAATTTTCCCTAATAGTTTAACAATTTGATTAAGAAACTTAATTCCCTTGTTAAACCGATTACGTATGTGCAATCACTTATTTCGATATGACCAAAATAAAGATCAGAATTAACTTTGTTTCTCTCATCAGGCTCTAATTGTTCAGACAATAACTAGATCTTTCCCTTTAGACAAGAAAAACACTAGGTTAGTTAACTAGTTTTTCTTGTCAAGGCATTCATTCGATTAGACTTGAATAACCGAATCCTTCAATTTGATAAGTCTAGCTAAGATCAGAATTAACTTAGTTTCTCTTATCCGAAATCGATTTGGACTAAACAAATGATCCTGTATTTTGTTAAGCTAAAAACAATACATAAAAACCAAATAAATTGATTTGCACAATTATTTTCTTAACCGGAAGCAATTGAAACAAACATATACATTACAACTCCGCAATTGCACCGAATTTCGTTAAGCAAAAACACTTGATACCCAACAATAAAGAAGATATCAAACAATAATCCAAATAAATTGACACAGTTTTTCTTAACGGGAAACAATTGAATCATACACACATATACATCCATACACAATAATGGAACATATCAATTGTACCGAAATTTTGTTAAGCAAAAGCAAAATATATGCAATAACATGCTTTTCTTAAACATGAAAATGATTAACTAACAAACTCGTTACCTCAGATTTCACAACCTCTTCTCCCCAGAAAGATATATCATTGTAGATGGGGAAAAACGGTTTGCTGGTTTTTTAGGAAAATGAAGAGACGGACGTGTTGTCGAGACTCCTCAACCGAGCAAACTGCTCAACCTCACATAGATGCACTGCAAACGGAGTGCTTAGATTCCAGAGATCAATTTGTAGGACTCCGGCCTAAACCAAGTCAATAGCCGTTCCAGAGTCAATTCGGTCACAAGGAGGGAGATAGGTTGATCTGTAGGAGGAAAGATGAGAATTGTGTGGGATCAATGATGATCAAGGATTGTGGATGTATTGAAGGTTTCTGCAATAGTTGGTGAACTGGTAAGTTCGAATAAGTTATGGTAGATTGACGAATTCTTGAGAGTAGTTACTCGATAAATTCTATATGAACGATTACTGATGATGTAATTCTGTCCTTCAATCATGGATTCAGACACTTATTTATATAGTCAGAGTTGTGAACACATTGATCCCTGTAAGTGTGGCGGTTTCTTGAGTGAAAGAGTAGGAAAATGGGAGATCGTGTTAAAGTCAGTTCCATGTCGTGTGGAGACTTGACTGATCGTGCACCCACTACTTTGCTAACTCCTTCAACCGGTTGCACGACTTTCACACATTTCTCGTCGTGGATGAATCCACGTTCCGTAGACCGCCAGAACAAAACCCTAAGTGATATCCCCCCATTTGTGATGTGATTGATGTCTCACGAATCGTGGAGTCTGTATGACAAACGTGTCTTAGTTAGTCAGTTGTTGACTGATCATACAATGAGTATAGGCTTTATTGAATCGAGCACTTTTGACAAATGCTCAGCGATTCATGAATTATGTTAATGTTGCTCGTCTGAGCAAATATTGTAAATTCGACGAGTTGTTGAATATTGATGAGTTACTGAATATATGTGGGTTATTCGAGCAACTGAGCAAGTATTGCTCGATTCGACGAATTAATGATAAATTACCGAATATTGATAGTGGGATCAATATTCGAGCAACTGAGCAAGTATTGCTCAATTCAACGAATTACTGATAATTTACTGAATATTGATAGTGGGATCAATATTCGAGCAACTGAGCAAGTATTGCTCAATTCGACGAATTATTTACTGGTGACGTGACCCAATAAAATATTAATTAAAATATTGGTAGATTAAATATAATTAATTCAGATGTTGATTGCTGGATCAATATAATTTAGTGTTTGAACTTGCTCAGAATGGTAATTCGTGGAGCGTTTGTTCGAAACCCTAATTTTTGATCAATCCTTCATCAATTGACGAATTGCTGAAAATTGGTCACGAGTAAGGGAGAGACCGACCACATGAGATTATGGACATCCATGTGTTTCCCAAGTGCTCAAGTAAGCACGCACCAGGGTCCTCAGTTGGACTGTTGGTGAAGGAATGATGACAAAATGCCGGTTTCATGATTTATTGAAAATAGTTGCTCGATTGAGCGTTAGGTGATAAAACCTAATTCATGAAGAAGTGAGGGACCGACCAAGAAGGCATGAAACCGGCCCTTTGGGGTGTGGGACCAGCTGGTGCTCGATTGAGCAAATCCCCAGGTTAGTTGGAGAGAATTTGGGCCCAGCATGAACAATTGAGAAAATTAGGTAAGAATTTTGAAATCCTGTGGGACCGGATTTCTGCAAGCCCTAGGGATGACTCTGGTCGGTCACTAAGGCATGCACGTGTTTCCATGGTATCCGTGTCTCAGTACTGAGAGTTTCAGTATTTCCTGACGTGCATTCGAGCAACATTGTGAATTTTCAGAAGAGTTTCATCTTGACTGAAATTCTTGATTTTTGTTGGAATGAGCATGTATGCTCAATTGATCAATATTTTGTTAATATTAAAATAAGAGTATTTTAACATTTAAAATTTCCGTGAGAGGCTAGCCGGTCATGTGACCATGTTGGCTTTTGGTTTTTCATGATTCGAGCAAAATTTGAGAAAATATGAAGGAATCATGAATTTTGCTCAAACCAAGGAGTTTCATGAATTGAGGAAAATAATAATTATAAAAGACTAGGGATTGCAGGGTGTGGGACCGACCACGGCTAGGGCATGGCCGGCCGACTATGTTGCTCGGTCCCGCACACCTTTCCCTAATTATATATTATTATTTTTCATGAAACCGTGATATTATGGAGAATCCATAAGTTTTCATTGAAACGGAGAAGTTTCATGAGTTTAGGGAATAATAATTATAAAAAGCTAGGGATTGTGAGGTGTGGGACCGGCCTCGGCTTGAGCATGGCCGGCAGGCTAGGTTGCACGGTCCGGCACAACTTTCCCTATTTTATAATATTATTTTTCATGAATCCATGAAGTTATGGAGAACTCATGAGTTTTGCACAAACAAGGAAAGTTGCTAAATTGAAGGAGTTTTTCGTGAGTTCATGAAAATAACAAAATAGGGCAAAATAATAGAAGAGGCATGGGACTGGCCACGGTAGGGCATGGACGGCCGGCCGGTAGGCCCGGCCCCTAGGCGCCTCTTATTATTTTATTATTATTTGTTGTTTCCTCCATTTTTGCGTAGGATTCCTCATCTGTCCACATTTTTGGATGCTCGTTTGTGCATCCGGGTGCTCAGTCGTGCATCATTGTTGAGTACACTTTCTCCATTTCTGTGGGGCTTACTCAATGATGGTCCAGATGCCCGGTTGTTGAGTATTTATTACTAATTCATAAAATTCAGTGGAGAATAATTTATGAAATGGAGTAATATAATAAGTAGTTATTTATTATCAATTCATAGGATCAGCTATGGATTCGACCATGAACTCGGAATAATAAAACAAGCATTATCATTCCATGGGATCGTGGATTCGACCATAGAATCGGAGTAATAAAATTACCTATTACCATTCCATGAGATTCGCGGAATCGGAGTAATGAGATAATACAGTTGTTTATTGTCATTCTATGAGATCAAGCCGTGGATTCGATCATAGAATTGGAACAATTGTTATTGCTATTCTATAGGATCAGGACGTGGATTCGACCATGGAATCAGAGCAATGGTTATTGCCATTCCATGGGATCAACCCGTGGATTCGACCATGTAATATGAGCAATAATAGATTATTCTGGGAATTCAGTGGTAAATGTCACGACAGAATTAATCTATCGTAGGAAAGATATTAGCCAGTTAAGGCGTCATATCCATCTAAAGGGTGCATAGTCAGGGAGTCACAAGTGTTGCTTATGACCTGAAGGCGTTAGTACTCTCAATCTACGGAGAACCGCCTGAATCTATACACGGTCTCTCCACATAGTCAGGGAACGATGAGTGTCACCGACGTCCTGAAGGCGTCCGCCGCCTAACTATTCTTCTATGTGGAGGTGGGTCTCTCTCCTGCAGTCAGGGAACAGTGAGCGTCACCGACGTCCTGAAGGCGTTAAGCTCTCAATCTACAGAGAACTGCCCAATTATGTTATTCTGCATAGAGGTCACGATGAAGTGTCAGGGATCGAACGCTCAGCTAGTGGAGGCTTCTCGAAAGACATACTCTTCGTGGCTTCGTAAAATATGAATGGTTGCATGCCTGAAAGTCGTGTCAGAAACATGTATCATACGGTTTTTCCCTTTGTTGAAAATCCACCATCAACATTAAGTCCCCTGCGTAGTGAGGGACAGTCATGTTCCGCAGTATGCATTAAATGGTGATTTTCAGTCAATGAGATTAGTGGTTGAACTCAGTCTACAAAGGTGTTGTCAGAATCCACGATTTGCCGTAATGATGTTACATACGAGCAAATGTTCAAATGTGGTGTAGATGGTGGATTTTCAACAAAGGGCAAAACCGTAAAATCATGAGGCATGTTTTTGACACGGCTTTCAAGCATGCAACGATTCATATTTTACAAAGCCATTACGAATATGTTTTCGAAAAGCCTCCCTTAGCTGAGCGTTCGATCCCTGGCATTTCGTCGTGCCCTCTATGCAGAATAACGTATTTGGGCGGTTCTCCGTAGATTGAGAACTTAAACGACTTCAGGACGTCGGTGATACTCACTGTTCCCTGACTGCAGGAGAGAGACCCACCTCCACATAGAAGAATTGGGCGGCGGACGCCTTCAGGACGTCGGTGACACTCACCGTTCCCTGATTATGTGGAGAGAGTGCATAGATTCAGGCGGTTCTCCGTAGATTGAGAACACTAACGCCTTCTGGTCGTAAACAACGTCGTGACTCCCTGAATGTGCACCATTCAGAATGGATGTGACACTTTAACTGGCTAATATATTTTCTGAAATAGATTACTTCTGCCGTGACATTCACTACTGAATTCCCAGAATAATATATCATTGCTCTTATTCCATGGTCGAATCCACGGCCTGATCCCATGGAATGGAAATAATATTGCTCATATTCCATGGTCGAATCCACGGCCTGATCCCATGGAATGGCAATAACAATTGCTCTGATTCTATGATCGAATCCACGACTTGATCTCATAGAATGACAATAAAACACAACTGTGTTATCTCATTACTCCGATTTCATGATCGAATCCACTGATCTCATGAAATGGTAATGGATAATTTTAATTACTCCGATTCTATGGTCGATTCCACGATCCCCTAGGGTGGTAATGCTCATTTTATTATTCTGAATACGTGGTCGAATCCATAGCTGATTCTATGAATTAATAATGAACATTCATTTTTTATTACTCAGTTTCATGAACTATTCTCCACTGAATTTCATAAATTAGTAATAAATATTCAGCAATCAGGCATCTGGACCATCACTGAGTAAGCCCCACAAAAATGGTGCGAGTATACTCGACAATGATGCACGACTGAGCACCCGGATGCACGAACGAGCGTCCAAAAACATGAAATAATAAGGAATCCTACACAAAAATAGGAGAGACAAAATAATAATAAAATAATGAAGAAGCGCCCATGGGCCGTGCCCACCGGCCGGCCGGCCGTGCCCTAGCCGTGACCGGTCCCATGCTTCCTCCATTATTTTTCCTTATTTTATTTTCATAAACTCATGAAGGTTTCTCCATCTTAGCAAAATTCCTTATTTTGTGCAAAACTTGTGAATTCTCCATGACATGGTGGATTCACCAAATAATATTATAAAATAAGGAAAGGTGTGCGGGACCGGGCAACGTAGCCGGCCGACCATGCCCATGGCCGGTCCCACACCTCACAATCCTTGGCTTTTTATAATTATTATTCCCAATCTCACGAAACTCATCCGTTTCAACAAAAACTCATGGATTCTCCATATCTTCAAGGATTCTCCATAACTTCAAAGATTCACGAAAAAATAATAGTATAAAATAGGGAAAGGTGTGTGGGACCGGGCAACATGGCCGGACGGCCATGCCCTCGCCTTGGCCGGTCCCACACCTTGCAATCCCTAATCTTTCATAATTATTATTTTTCTCAACTCGTGAAACTCCTGGGTTTGAGCAAAATTCATGATTTCTTCATATTTTCTCAAATATTGCTCGAATCACGAAAAACCAAAAGCCAACATGGTCACACGACTGACTAGCCTCTCAGGGCAATTTTAAATATTAAAACACTTTTATTTTAATATTTTCAAAATATTGATGAATTGAGCATACATGCTCATTCCAATAAAAATCGAGAATTCTCAGTCAAGATGAAACTCTTCTGAAGATTCACGATGTTGCTCGAACGCACATCAGAAAATACTGAAACTCTCAGTATGGAGACACAGACACCATGGCAACACGTGCACGCCTTCATGACCGACCAGAGTCATTCGTAGGGTTTGCACAAAGCCGGTCCCGCATGTTTTCATAATGGGATAATTGGACTTTGGTACCCAGGTTTAGACCAACACTAGTCTTTGGTCTAACCTTTGTCCAACGTTAGTGCTTGGTACCTGGACTGGACGTTGACCCGGGTTGACTGGGTTAAGTCCTAACTTCTGTTTTGTAATTATTTAAAAAAATTATATAAAATGAAGTTATTAATGAAATTACTATCATACCCTCTGAGCACAACAAATATAATATTCCCAGACCTTCTATACACCACCACAGATGACAACAACTCATACATAAGTTAAGACTACAACACATTTCCATTACCATGTAGTCTCCAATAGATAAATCATCAAGCTGAACCTATATTCAGTCGTTTGAAAAGCACCGTAGAAAAACATCCAACATACGTCTCCACCTTGCAATAAAGCCTCTCAATTCACATCCAAAATACAATGGCAGCAGCCCTAGTTCTTCTTCATCTGTATACAACCACTATTACAACGCCATATCACCGAGAGCTGTAACTGCAACCATCAAGAACACTTCATTTATACACAAATATGCAATTCGACGCTTCGTCCCTGATTCAACACTTTCCCTTCTCGCCTACAAATTCTTGAACATCACAACGAAAAGCAGCAATCTTCAAAGAATATCTTTACCTTCTTCTCTATCAACATTATCAAATCGAACAAAACCCACCTTCTAATTGTTCCCATTGTTCACAACAACAACACCACCAGATAAAAAACCTAATTCATCATTAGAACCCTGAATGAACCACCGTCTTCGATTCAACCCTAAATCAACCACCATCTCTAGAAAACAATGGAAAATTTATTTTTTATACTCGATTGATCAAATTGGTCTTACAATTTCAACTTGGAAGCTCTGATTTATCATGGGTTTGTATTCAATTTAGGAACTAGGGTTCTTCAATTTGGGGAAGAACCTCAATCTAGGTTTGAAGTTTGAAGGTACTGTCATGGAGGTGGGAACGACAAGAGGGATGAATGTTTGGTTTCGTGAGTCTGGGTTGCTCAAGTTACAGAATTTTGGGTTGTGTTTGAATGAAATATTGGTTGCAGCTGATTTTGAAGTTGATGAAGAACAAGTTGCTGCTACTGCCAACGAAAAGTAAGAAGAAGGATACATAATTAGGGTTACTTATTTGTTCGAATCTTGATCCTTGGTCTCCTCCATCAAAAGATTCAAAACCCATCTCTGATCTCTGCAAACCCTAATTTCGTATTTTCTGTCTATTTACCGATTCAAACAAGTGTTGATTTTGCCTCAAATTAACACAACCATATTCGAATTAACACAACCATCTTCCATTCATGATTCGTTTATTCGATTGTTTCAACAGGAAGAAAGAAAAACAAATATACAGGGGAGGTTCAATAGAATGGAGAAGGCAATAGCAGAAGACTAGAAAATAATTCGTGTATAAGAGAGATGAAGACCGTATACCTTGTTATTTCAGATTCCCTTTAAGGGTAAAGTTTTAAACTCACGAATTTCCAACATTTTTATTTCATAAAATTTATTAATGTCTGGTCATAAATGGTCAACTTAGGTCAACGTCTAGTCCAGGTACCAAGGCCTAACGTTGGACAAATGTTATACCAAAGCCTAGTGTTGGTCTAAACCTAGGCACCAAAGTCTAATTATCCCTTTCATAATTCTGACCTAATTTGCTCAATCGCTCATACTGGGCCCGAACTTTCTCCAACCAACTGGGCATTCTCCGAATGACCAACAACTGGTACCGTGACCACCAAGAGCCGGTCCCATGCCCCTTGGTTGGTCCCATCTCTCATACTTAGTTTTTACCACCTAATGATGAATCCATGAATATTTTCAGTAAATGGTGAAACCACCATTTAATCATCATTCTTTCACCAACTCTCAAACTGAGAACCCTGGTGCGTGTTCACTCGAACACTGGCATCACATGGGCGTTCATCATCTCATGTGGTCGGTCCATCTTCATTCATGACTAATTTTCAACAATTCGCCAATTGATGGAGGATTGATCGAAAATTAGGGTTTCGAATAAATGCTCTGTGAAACCATCATTCTGAGCAATTTCAAACACTAATAAATTTATGTTGATCCACCAATCAACATAAAAATTAATTATACATTATTCGGTAATCTACCAATATTTTAATTAATATTTTATTGGGTCATGTCACCAGTAAATAATTCGCAAAATCGAGCAATACTTGCTCAATTGCTCGAATATTGATCAATATTCAGCAACTCATCAGTAATTTGTCGAATTGAGCAATACTTGCTCAGTTGCACGACAGACTATCAAAAATCACTAATTTGGTGAATTGAGCAATGCTTGCTCAGTTGCTCATCAAATCCTCAATATTCAGTAATTCGCAGAATTGAGCAATACTTGCTCAGTCGCTCGCAGTAATTCATCAGTGAATCAACAATACTGACATCCCTTCAGAGAACTACATGTTCAACCCGTGAATCGATGAGCATTCATCATTCATGCTCGATTCAACGAAACTCATACTCATTGTCAACAATTGACTAATCAAAACACGTCAGCCCTACAGACTCCACGACTTGTGAGACATAAATCATGTCACAAATGGGGGGATATCACGTAGGGTTTTGGTCTGGCGGTTTACGGCACGTGGATTCATCTACAACGAGAAATGTGCATAAGTCGTGTAAACGGTTGAAGAAGTTAGCAAATTAGTGGGTGCATGATCAGAAGTCTCCACACGACATGGAACTGACTTTACCACGATCTCCCACTTTCCCACTTTTTCACTCAAGAAACCGTCACATTTACATGGATCAAGGTGTTCACAACTCTGACAATATAAATAAGTCTCTGAAACCATGATTGAACAGACAGACTCTCGTCTACGTAGAATTTTTCGAGCTATCACTCTCAGGAATTCATCAATCCATCAGAACTTATTAGAACTTATTAGTTCACCATTATTGCAGAAACCTTCAACACACCCACAATCCTCGATCATCACTGATTCCACATAATTCTCAGCTTCCCTCCTACAGATCATCCCATCTCCCTCTTTGCGACCGAATTGACTCTGGAACGGCCATTGTCTTGGTTTAGGCCGGAGTCATACAGATTGATTTCCCGAATCTAAGCACCCCCTTTGCAGCGGTGCATCTGTGTGAGGATTAACATTTTACCCGGCTGAGGAGTCTCGACAGCACGCTCGACTCTCCACTTTCCCGAAAAACCAGCGACCCGTTTTTCCCCATCCACAGATTGGAGACCACAGTGGGAGATTAATCTCTCGGTTGCAATCTCTCATTTTTTCACAAGATGGTCGATCTTAGGTCAGGTTCAGTTACAAATCCCAACACCAACAACGCTAACACCAGCAACAATAGTGGTGGTACTCCTGAAACCATTCCTACTTCTAATAATGGTGGTGACATTACTCCTCCTCACACTAATGTCGAAAATCATCCTCTCTTTGGGCGGCATCCAGAAGAAATCAGAGAAAATCCGCCTACCATAGGCGATCTCATGAAGGTCCAAGAAGTTCTCTCCAAGAATCAAACTGACATGGATGCTACTCAGAAGGAACTATTTAACTATCTCAAAACTCTCACTGACAGGATGTCAGAAAAAACTCAATAGAAAGGAAAATACAAGGAAACATTTCTAACTGCTGATCCAGAAGTTATTCCAGTCCCTGACGATGATGAAACCCGCAAAGCTGCAGAACCTGAACCTGCCTGTTTCATCACCCGTGAAGACCTGGAACGTTTTATGGAAAATCGAGGAAGAGGCCATGCACCGTCCGTGCACCGTCACCAACCTCCATATCCCGTTGCTACACATAGAATCCCTCTCTCAAAGGGTTACACTTCTTCAACGTACACACTCTACAATGGAACGGGGAATGCTCGAGAACATGTTTCTCGGTTCCTGGAAGCATTAGGAGAGCATGAACATAATCATGTTGTCCGTTTGAAGGAGTTTTCAAAATCCCTGACAGGTCGAGCGTATACTTGGTACAACAACATTGCACCAGGGAGCATAGCTAATTGGGGAGAAATGATTAATGCTTTCTACAGGAAGTATTTCTTTGTTTCTGAGCAAATTATCTTTCTGACTTGGGAAGGATGGCTCAGAAAGCTGCCGAAAATCCGAATGGTTATGTGAAGAGGTTTCGAGTTCAAGCTTTGGACTGTCATGATCCCAACGTTACTGAACAACAATTGGTGGACTTGTGCATCAATGGGATGATACCAGTCTACAGAGCTTTGATGGAAAATCTTCGTTTCCAGACCTTCTCAGAACTTCATGAAGCGGCCAAGCGATCGGCGAATACTGCTCCGGCCTTACTGGAAAGAACTAAAACTGTCAAAGTAGAGGAATCGAAAGATAATCGAAGCAGCACCTCCCGGCGTCTGATCAACAAGCAGTACAACGTTGAAACTTCCATGAATGTTGCTGAAGGGAGCAAGAGAAAAGCCGAGGCACAACAACATAAGAATGCTGCTCCGACGTCTCACCCTCCGAAATCTCCAAGGAAGTATAACCAGACTAGAAATGCACAACCTAAGAAGAATGATCAAGAAGTTCCTGACTTCCCTTTTCCCATTGAAGAAGTGATCGAACTATTAGAAGTCTGGATCCAAGATGGTGCAATCAAACTACCTCCTGTCAAAAAGGAACCAACTGCGGAACAAATGGAAAATGCACGCTACTGTCATTTCCATAGGTATGTCAGTCATCCAACAAGTGATTGCAGAAATTTGAAGCGCATTTTCAAAGAGAAGGCCGATTCAGGAGAACTGGGGACTGAAGGAGTGCACATAAATCCTCTCCCAATCAGAACGTTCGCACTCTCCGAGCAGCCAGTCAAAGAAGCAGTTCAGTCCTTAATTGAGCACGTCTGCGAGTTGTTGTACTTGTCAAAGGCTCAAAGAAACGATATGTTTGCTGCACTGAACCATATTGTGTCATACAAACGACTGACAATTAGGAGACACTCCCTGAACCGCCAGTGATGGACAAAGAGATGTACGACTGGGGACTTCTCATTATGGTGCATCTCAAGGGAAATGAATTCAAACGAGCATTGGTCGATGTTGGCACTGTTGTTAACATCATCTCTTTGAAAACCCTCAGAGCTGCTGGAATTACTCGACAAGAAGCAACTCATTCCCCTATTTCAATCCGAGATCATGAGGGAACCTCCAGGGAGGCTTATGGTTACATCATTCTCAACATAAGAAATGATTCAGCCTGGACCGAAACTAAATTCTTCATAATTAAGGAGGATCCGGAATATGACATGGTTCTGGGGAGAGCATGGATTCATGATGGAAAAGTTGCTGCGATATCTTCATCATCTTCAGTTGCACAATTCTCCGTCGAAGAAAGCTCTGACTCGGAAGACGATCAACCTTTCGAGCATTTGGGAAAAGTCAAAGCTTTGATGGAGCTCGCACAAAAAACTGGGGAGAAAGCCAACGAGTTTGTCGGAAGGTTTCGCAATAAGGCAAGTCTTATTCTGGGGACTCGCTCAAAACCTAGCCATCACCAAACGCTATGAGTGGTTAGTCTCACCTCAGCAATACTTCACCAAATGGTTAGACGCAGAGCCCCTCCAAATTCATCATCTCACTAACACGGTCATTACTAGGATAATGACTGAATTTCACAATCAATATCCTAAGTATTCTCCTTTGCATGAGTGTCCACATGTGCCGCAAAACTGGAAAGCTCCACCAAATCCACGAGGAATTTCAAACCAGCAGAAGATATTCAAAGCACGTACAACCAAGCCTAACAAATTTCATGAAGGAGATTTGGTTCTTAAGGCAACCAGACGCAATTTGCACTCCACAAAGAGTTCTAACTGGGAAGGACCTTTTATGATTACTAAGACAGTTGCTGGAGGATACTACAAATTGGCTGACATCAAAGGCAAGACAAGTGTGCCAGTGATTCATGAGAATTGGCTCAAGATTTTCGACGCATGAAGAATTCAACATTGGATGTTTTATATCCAAGGCAAACTCTCAAAGTATTTGGCGTTCACACCTTAGGATTTTCTTTTACTTTTTTTTTTTTCAATTCCTCCAAAACGTGTGCATACTTGCACTCAGTATTTGAAATTCAACAATCTATTAAAGTCTTTTATTTAAGAAAATCTCTATCAAATCCAAAATCCAAAAGAAAATCCTCAGCCACTCATAAATTCAGAACCTATCAATAAAACCTCACGTCTCTCAGAAGATTGTCAAAGGAAAACTAAATGAAGTCAGCAAAGAAAGATTTCTACTCCTCTGCCTCCTCCAAGACTTTCAAGGCTGCCTTTTCCGCCTCCAGCTTCTTGGTTACTTCAGCAACTTCATTCATCTTCTTCAACACAACATCACTAGTGGGGAAAGGAGCATCACCCTCTACCGCTTTCTTGATAGCCTCAAACTTTTGACGAAGCCACTTCATATTGAAGCCAAGTTCTTCAGCATTCTTCAAGTTGTACTCCCAATGAAAGAGTACATCTCGGGTAACAACATTTATGGCTATGATCCGGATATCATTTATAACACACAAGATGGATTCTACTTGCCTCGTCAAGAAATAACTGCGTCCTGGATCCTGAGTAACAACGATGTGTCCATACATTTCCCACAGTTTCTCATACATGGCAGCATATCCGATGGGAACGCTAAATCCGCCAGCAAACTGGTGATATGGGAGCAACTCACCAAATTGAGGAGCAAAAGAAATCCCTGCAGTGGGATACTCGTGTACTATCATACGATTCTCAGTTACTGGAGCAGTGTCAACAATCATGGGGACAACTTCAGTTGGAGTAGCTTCTACCATTCTCGATTCGGATTCCACAGTCTCAGGCACAATTGGGGTTTTTGCCACCTCCACGGCATCAAAAACCAGCACTTCATGACCCTGATGTGCAGGGATGGAAGTCTCATCACTTACAACTCCATGATTTCCCAAACCATCACCATTGGATCCATTACTCCCAATTTCGGCATTTGGCACCTAATGTGAAGATCACATGGGATTAGAATGGTTCAAGCATGGAAACCCAATACGACCATAAAATTAAGAAATTGAGTGAACTAACATCATCTAAGTTCCTTATTATGCATCTAAGACATGCACAAGTAGTGCGAAAGTTACGAAACACGTTTCCAAAACAAGCTCAGCTAGAAAAAGTTTACACTGCCCTGTGTTCAATGACGAACTGGGAGAAATTGGTAAGGATCATAGAGTTGAGTTATACACCATTCTCTTCGTATGGAAGTCCTCTACAACATGTCAAAATTTCATAATAATTGGAGAAACTAGCGAAGAGATGTGGCCAAAACATTGGGCAACATGCAATCTGGGAAAATCCTGAAAGTCTCCTGGAACTTTACTGTTTCGCCTTTTTCAGGCCCTAAACATGCTCAAAAGTCAAAAACCTTAATCGATTAAGCTTGTAAATTTCCTGGGCTTGAATATGCATATGCATATATCGAAAATCCGACTCCAAACGAGGATTCTACAACATTTTTACTAAAAGACTGAAGTCTGAAATTTTCTGGTGACGTATTTCGGAAAAATTACTCGTATATTCACATGTATTTTCACTCATTCATTCATAAATCAGCAATATCATATATCTATGAAGAGGTCACACGAGGTATACTTACTAGGGGAGTCTCTAAACCATTTGAAGGCTCGGCAACGTTGAAATCTCCATTGGCAACTCTGTTATCTTCATTCGGTTCGAGATTTCGGGAACTCTCCATATCTCCATGACTCAAAGAAGAGTGTGCTTCATCAATATGCTCCTTTTCTGCCATGATTTCCTCCTGAATACATCAACAACAATCATCACTAATTCGTCCCAAAGCATGTTACAATGATTAACGCGAAAAGAGAATACTTACGTCGACTTCTTCAGTGCTGGATCCCTGAATTATTAGACCAGGAGCAAAAAGAAGACCATCAATAACCGATGGAGCAAAATTCTGGAACGAATTGACAATATTCTTTCAAGATCCTAATTATATGGACGAGAAAGTCACAATGGCAAAGAAGGCGCTAACAACTCACCAAAGAAGCGGCAGGGGATTGTATATTGTTCGGTATCATCCTATGAGATGCCCTGCTCCTGCCTTCTCCTCCTTGAGGACTTTCTTGAAGATATGGAGAGTTACATCAATTCGAGGTCTCACAACATGACCATCCTATCACAAGGTCAACAATACAATTAAAAGTGTGATTGACATACTTTGGCTGAAATTGCAAAAAAGGGATTTACCTGTGTCGCAGTTGGAGACGTTTTCCTATTGTCTCCACTGGAAAGGTATCTCAGTCTGGGTCGATCAGAAATCATGTCAGAGGAAGGGAATTCTCAAACTGAGGACTGAACATCCATAACAAACTGGTACACACGCTCAAGTTGCTGACGCCAAAAGTCTATGTAATCAGGGGTTACGAAAGTATCTCGGTCAGAACATGGAAACAAATAATCGCTTCCTTCCACACGTGTGCAGTCTAAGTGAGCCTTCAAGTACTCAATCTCTGGCTTATTTGTCCGATGACCCGGAATACACTGATCAAGACCCATCTGTCTAGCTGCTCTATCAATGTTGTATTCTTATACCTGGAATTCTCCATTCCTTACTGATATCAAGAAACCAGGAGTACAACTCAAGACAAAAGATCTCTCTCCTTCGCTCAGACCAGCACCAGTGCTCAACGTGATATTCTCTTCAGCAGTATTAAAAGTGATCAGTTGTGAGAAGATAGAAGGAACCGACACCCAGGGGCGAAAGTTGAACTCGGATTCAATGTCCAAGACGTCAGTAATGCATATCTTATATTGAGGCTTCTTCCTAGACCAGCGCATGATCCTGGCATTGTTCTTCTCAAGGAGGGCATGACGAGTGTCGACCTTGGGACCTTGCAAGATACTACGGGTAATGGGGGCATAACTCTCAAGATGCTCCCACATCAAGGCTTGAAGGAACATGGTATTGGCATATGTCTCGACTTTCATGAAGCCGTCAGAAATACTGGAGTCTATAACTAAAGAGTCTAAATTTGCGAACAATAAACCCAAGAATAGACTGCCAATGGGAATTTTCTCACCTTTGGCCATATTTATGGCAAAGAGAACCACAAACGGCTTCATCAAGTGTCCACAATCTTCAAGGGTATCCCTGGAGAGCCACAGACATAAGAAAGCAGCAATTGTTAAAGTGCCATCAACCGGTTCTTCAGGAATTCTATCTCTCGGACACCAATGCGATAACCATTGAGCATAGCAGGATATGGATGACTCATTGAATTCGTGCATCTTGGACTCCAATACATTAGATATCTCTTTCTCCACTGCTGAAAGCTCTTCAGGAAAATTACCGGTAATTGGAAGGTGCAACAAAGCAGCTACATCCTCTAGAGTAATAGTAAATTCTCCCCATATGCATATGAACGTGTGAGTAGGAACACACCAACGGGAGAGAAAAGCTACCATACATGCTATATCATGATTGATGATCAAATCTCCAGCAACTTGAATGGCTCGTGTCACCTGAGCACGATCCAACACGGTCCTCACACGGCTTTGACCCAGCATGTGTCTTGCCCATCCAGAGAAATGCGTCAGAGGTTTTCGTGAAAGCTTAAAATCCACATGAGATGCCGAGAAGTGTTTCCCTTGCAAACAAAACCGAATTACTGATTGAGGAGATACCAACTTATTCTGAGTAGTGCTCCTGGGATTTATCAGCAACCGAAATGAGGAGCCTAAGGGACGCTTTTCAGGTCTATACAGATACACAAAGAATTTGTCCTCAGCACTTGGAATGTTCTTAGTCCTGGGGCTCTCTGATTTCTCCTTAGAAATCTCAGAATCATCATTTCTGGAGGAACCATCATCTCTGGAAGATGAGTCTGTGGAAACATCCTCTCTAAAGGAAACATCATCTTCAGAAGTTCTACGGGACTGAGTCATCTCTGCAAAGTTGCTGTGACATCCATACATGAATTTCATCAACACAATGGAATTAAAGCAACGAAACAATTATGATGCTCATATTGACGTCTACAAAAATGGTAATCCTCAACTCTTACCTATTTACGATTTCACGAACTTAGTGATAGCAACGTAAAACCCCAAATTTGCTCGTTCTATCAAACCTGCAAAATCGAGCATAAAACATATCATTCAAGAGTCAACACTGACTTTTCGAGAAACTATGAGTAATTTACATAACCCTCTATGTGGGCACTCGCTGATTTTTACTTGTACATACGTTATAAAATCACTGGATTCACACATACACTGTGAATTCACCAATTCATAAATTGCGTGTTCTCAAAACTCGATTTCTATTTAATAAGATGTGAATAAGTCACGCGCATAAAAACAAATTCGCGAGTTAATGAACTCACGTAAATAAATAAATTTTTTGTGAGTTAACAACTCACGTAAAAAAAAAAAAACTTTTTTTGCTCAATCGAGCATTCGTCTGTGAAACGAGGGACTTTTCTATTTTTGAAGAACTCTCCACACTTCAAATAAAATTTCGAAAGTTCTCAAACAAATTTTCATCATGAACTCCAGGTATTTTTCAAAATTCCTCTAACTCTAAGGATTATTATTTACTACTTTTACGAACAAACCTATGTTCTCAAAAGTATTTGCGAAATTCATGCTGCAAGAACAAACTTGGGTTTTCATGAAACCTAATAAACAAAACTTTTGCTACTGCAACTAGACAATGTCTATTCAAAATTTTATGTGTCTCTTCCATATTAGGGATTTTTGCTCGTTCCTTCAACCAACAGACAAACGGGTATATACGTACGTTTTCTAAAAATCCTTCATAAATCCTACGCGTGCATGAAACCATGGGATTTTTGGTTTTGTGAACAACTCATGAATCATAAAACTTACACCAAAAAAAAATCGCACAGACTTACCTGCCGGCGCCGGCCGGAATTCTGCCGGACGGTGATCGGACGTCGGCGGGGCTGATGTGAACTTTTCCTGCTGCTGCTGAACTCATGAGGGTGATGAAGAAAGGGACTGCTGGTCGGTCAATAATTTTTTTTTTTTAGGTATTCTTCCCTTTTATATCAAATTTATTTCCAAAACCTAATAAAACATGGGTTTCCTTTTTTGGGCTCGGGCCTGCAAATCCTAAACCGACCATACTAAACTTCCAAACGCCCAAATCAGCAGTGCCTCATCTCTCCACGCTTAGATGACACTCCACCTCACTATCAGGATCCTCATATGTGCATTTGCTCGTACATAACACCATTGGGGTAAATCGAGGATTCTGAAACTACCTTTGTAGACTGAGTTCAACCACTGATCTCGTCGACTGAAAATCACCATTTAATGCATACTGCGGAACATGACTGTTCCTCACTAAGCAGGGGACTTAATGTAGATGGTGGATTTTCAACAAAGGGCAAAAACCGTAAAATCATGAGGCATATTTTTGACACGGCTTTCAAGCATGCAACGATTCATTTTTACGAAGCCATGACGAATATGTTTTCGAAAAGCCTCCACTAGATGAGCGTTCGATCCCTGGCATTTCGTCGTGCCCTCTATGCAGAATAACGTATTTGGGCGGTTCTCCGTAGATTGAGAACTTAAACGCCTTCAGGACGTCGGTGATACTCACTGTTCCCTGACTGCAGGAGAGAGACCCACCTCCACATAGAAGAATAGTTTGGCGGCGGACGCCTTCAGAACGTCGGTGACACTCACCGTTCCCTGATTATGTGGAGAGAGTGCATATATTCAGGCGGTTCTCCGTAGATCCCATGGAATGGAAATAACAATTGCTCTGATTCCATGATCGAATCCACGGCTTGATCTCATAGAATGGCAATAACACTACTACATTATCCCGTATTCCAATTTCATGATCGAATCCACAGCCGATCTCATGAAATGATGATAGAAATAATGAGGAATCCTTCGCAGAACAGGAGAAAATAATAAATAATAATAAAATAATAAGAGGCGCTCACAATGGGCCCACCAGCCGGCCGGCCGACCGTGCCCTAGCCATGGTCGGTCCATGCCTCTCCCATTATTTTCTTTATTTTTTGTTATTTCATGAACTCATGGAAACTCCTTGGTTTTAGCAACTTTCCTTGTTTTTGCAAAACTCGTGAATTCTCCATAACTTCGTGGATTCACGAAAAATATTATAAAATAAGGAAAGGTGTGCGGGACCGGGCAACCCAGACGGCCGGCCATACCCGAGCCGTGGTCGGTCCCACACCTCACAATCCTTAGCTTTTTATAATTATTATTCCCAAATCTCATGAAACTCCTCCGTTTCAACAAAACCTCGTGAATTCTCCATAACTTCAAGGATTCTCCATAACTTCAAGGATCCATGAAAAATAATATTATAAAATAGGGAAAGGTGTGCGGGACAGGGCAACCAAGCCGGACGGCCATGCCCCAGCCGTGGTCGGTCCCACAACTCTCAATCCCTAATCTTTCATAATTATTATTTTCCTCAATTCATGAAACTCCTAGGTTTGAGCAAAATTCATGATTTCTTCATATTTTCTCAAATATTGCTCAAATCATGAAAAAACAAAAGCCAACATGGTCACACGACTGGCTATCCTCTCACGAAAATTTTAAATATTAAAACACTTTTATTTTAGTATTTTCAAAATATTGATGAATTGAGCATACATGCTCATTCCAACAAAAAATCGAGAATTCTCAGTCAAGATGAAACTCTTCTGAAAATTCACGATGTTGCTCGAACGCGCATCAGAAAATACTGAAACTCTCAGTATGGAAACACGGACACCACGGAAACACGTGCATGCCTTCATGATCGACCAGAGTCATTCCTAGGGCTTGCATAAAGCCGGTCCCACATGTTTTCATAATTCTGACCTAATTTGCTCAATTGCTCATATTGGGCCCGAACTCTCTCCAACCAACTGGGGAATCCTTCAAATGACCAACAACTGGTCCCGTGATCACTAAGAACCGGTCCCATGATCTCTTGGTCGGTCCCTATCTCTCATCTCTAGTTTTTATCATCTAATGTTGAATCCAGCAATATTTCAATAAATGATGAAACCAGCATTTAATCATCATTCTTTCACCAACTCTCAAACTGAGAACCCTGGTGCGTGCTCACTCGAGCAATGGGCACCACATGAACGCTCACCATCCCATGTGGTCGGTCCCTCTTCACTCATGACCAATTTTCAGCAATTCACCAATTGTTGAAGGATTGATCAAAAATTAGGGTTTCGAACAAGCGCTCCACGAATCACCATTCTTAGCAAGTTCAAACACAAAATTATGTTGATTAAACAATCAACATCCAAATTAATAATATTCGGTAATTCACCAATATTTTTGATTAATATTTTATTGGGTCACGGCACCAGTAAATAATTCATCGAATTGAGCAACACTTGCACAGTTGCCCGAATATTGATCCAACCATCAATATTCAGTAATTCATCAGTAGTTTGTCGAATTGAGCAACACTTGCTCAATTGCACGTCAAATTACCAATATTCAGTATTTTTTTGAATTTAGCAACACTTGCTCAGTTGCATGCCAAAATTATCAAATTCGTCGAATTGAGCAATACTTGCTCAGTTGCTCATCAAACTCTTAATATTCAGCAATTTTTCGAGTTGAGCAATACTTGCTCAGTCGCTCTGGTCAGTAATTCATTGACATCTCAGAGAACTACATGTTCAATCCATGAATCGCTGAGCATTCACCACTTATGCTCGATTCAACAAATCTAGACCCCATTGTCTAATTAGTCAACAACGTACTAACTAATACACGTCTGCCTTGCAGACTCCACGATTCGTGAGAAATCAATCACGTCACAAATGGGGGATATCACTTAGGGTTTTGGTCTGGCGGTCTACGGCACGTGGATTCATCCACAACGAGAAATGTGCGTAAGTCGTGTAAACGGTTGAAGAAGTTAACAAAGTAGTGGGTGCACGATCAGTCAAGTCTCCACACGACGTGGAACTGACTTTACCATGATCTCCCACTTTCCCACTCTTTCACTCAAGAAACCGTCACACTTACAGGGATCAGTGGTACATCATTCTTGCAATATAAATAAGTCTAAATCGAGGACATCAAGATATCATCGATTATTATCGTCATCTGTCAATAACTCGATAAAACTTATTCACAGAACTCAACTTCAGCAGTTCACCAATATTGCAGAAACCTTCAACACACCCACAATCCTCGATCATCATTGATCCCACACAATTCTCAGCTTCCCTCCTACAGATCAACCCATCTCCCTCTTTGCGACCGAATTTACTCTGGAACGACCATTGTCTTGGTTTAGGCCGGAGTCCTACAGATTGATTTCCCGAATCTAAGCACCCCCTTTGCAGCGGTGCATCTGTGTGAGGTTCAGCAGTTTGCTCGGTCGAGGAGTCTCGATAGCACGCTCGACTCTCCACCTTCCTAGAAAACCAGTAAACCGTTTTCCCCCATCCACAGATTGGCGACCACAGTGGGAGATTAATCTCTCGGTTGCAATCTCACATTATTGCAAAATGGCTGGTCTTAGGTTTGAGTTAATTACAAATGCAGACGATGCTAGCACTAGCAACACTGATAACAATGAAGATATTCCGGAAAACATTCCCGCTTCCAACAATGATGGTGGTGATACTACTCCTCCTCACACCAACAACGAAAATCATCCTCTCTTCGGCCGACGTCCTGAGGAAGTCAGGGAGAATCCGCCTACCATAGATGATCTCATGAAGGTGCAAGAAACCCTTGCCAAAAATCAGACTGACATGGCTGCAACACAGAAGGAGCTGTTCAATTTTCTCAAGACTCTCACTGAGAAGATTTCAGAGAAAACTCAAGAGATAGAAAAGGCCAAAGAAACATCTTCGACTGCTGATCCTGAAACCACTCGGATCCATGTGGTAGACGATGATGAATTCCACAAGGCTGCAGACAATCCACCAACGAAGGAACCTGCAGGCTTCATCACTCGTGAAGTCCTGGAACGCTGTATAGAGGATCAATGAAAATACAAGACATTGATTCATCGTCATCAACTTACATATCCTGCTGCTACGCAAAATATTCCTCTCCCGAAGAGCTACACTTCCCCAACGTCCACACTACAACGAAATAAGGAACGCTCGAGAACACGTCTGTCGATTCATGGAGGCATTAGGAGAGCATGAACACAACAGAATGATCCCGATCTACAGAGCCTTGCTGGAGAATCTGCGATTCCATACTTTCTCAGAACTTCATGAAGCAACCAAGCAATCAGGAACTACCGCGCATGCTTTACTGGAAAGAGAAAGACCTAGACTGAGAACCTCGTGATACTCAACGTCTCTTCAACAGACAATACAACCTCCAACATTCCATGAACGTTGTTGCTGAAGCATACTTTTCCAATCTCCCAGGATCCCTCGGAAGCGCAAAGAAAGGATAACCGATCCTGAAATGCACAAACCTCAACCCTGCATCAACAAACAAGGAGATGCACAACTGGGGACTACTTGACACAAGAGGAAATGAATTCGAAAGAATGTTGATCGATGCTGACACCGCCATCAACATCATTCCACTGAAATCCCTTAGAGTCACATGCATCAGTCAACAAGAAGCTACTCATGCACCCATCTCAATCAGAGACCATGAAGGAACGATCAGAGATGCTTATGTCTACATCACTCTCAAGACGAGCGTGGATCCACGCTGAAAAGATGGGTACTGACAAAGCGCCTTTGGTTGGACATCTCTCCAACAAAGAAAGTTCTGATCTAGAGGAATTGTCGGACATTCCATCAACAGAGCACCTGGAGGAATTCCGAACTTTGACGAGGTTGTGCATAGACATTCATCAAGAGGTTCCACACTCAGGAAAGTCTCATTCCTTCCACGCCTGTGTCATTTATTTCCTCACATGCTATCCTAGCATGGGGACTCAATCCTGCTAGCAACTCTGCTACTGTAAGACGTTACGAATGTTAGTTTCACCGCATTAGTATTTTACCAAGTGGTTGAATCTGACATTTCTCTGAATCGAGCATCTCACTGAGACATTCATTATTGAGATGATGTCCAAGCATGGAAAAGAATACTTTGGGCGTTTCTCCATAGCCTTGCATGAGTGTTCATGTGTGCAACAAAATCAGAAAGCTCTGATGTCTGCACAAGTGTTGAATCTCACTACCGCAACGAAAAGAATGCTGAATCAACAGAAGATAGTTGGGGCCGAGACGATCAAACCTAAGACATGCTCAAGGGATATGAAGCTTCAACGCTCAAGCATCTAAGAAGCCTTCAACTTGTACTCCCAATCAAAGAGTACACCTTCGATAATGGAGCCTATGGATTCAACACAATTATCTCGACACTGATTCAACACCAACACGATCGAAGCGTAAATGAACCACAATCGATAAGTCTTCACTATCCCATGATAAGACTTCTGAAGAAGATACAACATCATTCATCCATGGATGGCACAAACTCCTTCAACATACACCGGGGACTTGATCTTATTGGAGAAATCGATTCAAATTTATCTCAATAAATGTTATCCACATGACAATTTATTGCAGACTGATGTAATTCCATGAAACGTCATCAACGGAACTTCTCTACATCACGAACCTTGCACGACCAAGGAACTTTTTCTCCTCACATTCAGAATGGAGACTACCGCTGCTATCTGCCACAACAACATCGATTCTCTGACGAAGCCACTGTGAAGAATTTGGGTTGAAAGCCTAGTACACCTTCATCTTAGGAATGCTCAACTCACCAATCAGTTCGTGCATATAAAGGAGGAGCAAAGACTATGTCGATAATCTAGCCTTTTCGGTCTTTGGAGCAACTCCAACCATAGTATCGGCATCAACAAGGATACATGGAGGAACTCCATTCATAGTCTCAGCATCAACAAGAACATCTGGAGAAAATTCAGTCGTGATCTCAGCATCAACAACGGTCTCAGGAACAACATCCTCATGACAAGGCTTCATCAACTAACCATTCTCTGAAGTGTTACACATGAAGCGGACTTCTTCAATCTCTAATGATTCGTATCAAGATATTTATACCTGAAAAAATGGTAACATGAACGTCTTCCCAAATCTTACACGACAGACGGGCATAAACCAAAGTCTTCTACAAGATGTTCTCATCGCCTCCACAAAAGAGATACAACACATTTCAGGCCATGGGTTTACAAAAACGTACCAATGAGTGAGGAATGGGACAATGATTCCTGAACAAAAGATGTTCGTCTATGTCTCTTCTACAACATACCAAAAGGGCGCGTCAATCGGACATACGATCTGAAAGATATGGCCTTTATCGTCAGGTCTACGAAATCTGAAATTTTTTGTAAGGGATTACAAATTACAAATGTGCACGCTTCGTTGGCTGATCTCTGCAACTCCAAATTAAGTGATTCTATGCTCATGTGATGACTCAGTCTCTTAGCATCGTCGAATTCCGACGTCGTATGAGGTTCCTACAGCTTCCAGAACATACAACATGCAAGCAGCAATTCTCAGACGGGATTCATAACTTCCACAGTTGATCGGTGTTCACCAGGTCTTTCCGCTAAGTCCTTCATCAAGGTACCTCCAACTTCGACCACCTAGGTCTTTAAATCATTTTTTCTACCTGAGTCCTCTATCTAGGTCTCGCCAGAAGAAGGGAAAACGAAAAGGAGATATTTGACAAAATACTAGGGATTGACGGTTCACTGATCATGCCGATTAGTTTCACAGTCCAAAACCCATGGCAGCAGACTCTCATGTGCTGATAGTTCATCATAAAAGTAATTCTACCACCTGTACATGCAACCATGGTCATTACATCACCCTCTCTTGGGAGCAACCTCAATTATGGTCCCGTGACCAGGGTTTCAGAAGCGATGTTTCTACGACTGACAGAAACAAGATGGCACTGCAAGCACCATGTATCAATCAAGGTTTCCTGATCTCAAATGAACCAAGACATTATAATCCTTCACCAACCGTTCAAGACACAAGCGAATGGTCTAAAGACATAATATGAGTGTTTTGCGACAAATCCGTCTGAAGTAATTTTACACTTTGCTGTACAAAGCGACGATATGGGAGCAATTGGTGAAGAATCTAGGGATGGGTCATATACCATTCTCTTAGTAGGGATGTCCTCTACAACATATACAAAATTCACGGCAATTGGAGAAACGAGCAATGAGATGTGACCAAAACATTGGACTACATGCCAGCTGAAAAATTTCTCGAAGTCTCTTGGAAGTTTACTGTTTCGCCTTTTTCATGCCCTAAACATGCTAAAAACTCAAAAATCTTCTTTCACAAAGCTTGGAAATTTTCTGAGATTGAAGATACATATGCAGATCGCGAAAATCCTACTTCGAACGAAGATTCTACGGTGTTTTGGTTAAAAGGCTGAAGTCTGAAATCTTCTGATGACGTATTTCAGCAAAATTACTCGTATGCTCACATGGATTCTCATTCATTCATTCACAAATCAGAAATTTCATAATTCTATGAAGATATTACATGATATATGCTTACTAGGGGAGTCTCTAAATCATTTGAAGGCTCGGCAATGCCGGAATCTCCATTGGCAACGCCGCTATCTCCATTCGGTTCAGGATTTTGGTAATTCTCCATATTCCCATATCCCAAAGAAGAGCACGCTTCATCAACGTGTTTCTTATCTACAATGATTTCTTCCTGGATTCATCAACAACAATTAGTATTATTTCATTCAAGGAGATGCCACAATCACCTGCACGAAAGAGATACTTACATCGATTTCTTCATCAGATTCCTGAATTGTTTGGCCGGGAACAAGTTGAAGACCGTCAATGGATGGAGCAAAAGTATGAAAAGAAATAACAAACCTTGGTCTCGTGATCCTAATTGCACGGTAAAATTCATGACACAAGGAGCGTTAACAACTCACCAAAGAAACGGCTGGGGACTGCACGTCATTTGCTAACCTCCTGTAGGCCTTACTTCAAGGTTCTCCGCTCCCGTAGAATTTCTTCCTCCGTGGAGTCTACTGTTGTATCCTTACAACAAATAGACAAACAGAAGTATAGAATTGGTGATAAACACCTCCTAAATCAGATGATTCAGGCCAAATCTGGCTTAAGAAAGCACAACCAACAATGGTTTCATTTCACTAATTCAGATAGATAGAGCAGAAGACTTCTCTTTACAGATTTATATCTAAATGATTACCCTAAAGAATACTCAATAGATGACCGACGCGTGTCGACTATCTAACGGTCACACTCTCATCTAATTAACAGTCCCAACCGTGTCATAGGAGCACGCACTCACTCTACTACTGGCAGACTAACTATACTATTGGCACCCAAAAGGGGTAGCCCGTACTTAAGGGATACAACATTGCCTTCCCCTGAAAAACATCCTTGTCCTCCAGGATGGAAATTACAATAGGAAGATTGTCTTGTAGATGGGCAGGTGTAGGTGCATCTGGGCAGTGCAGTAGCATTCATCGAACATAGTAAGACTTATGACCTTTCACTAACTTCAAAAATAACTCGGTAATTGACAGTGCTGACTCAGTGAGCATAGGCAATCCTTCTCCATAACTAGTTGAGACATGAATCTGAATCTACGTGTGTTCGTCTGTAAAATGAACCTGCAACCATAGAATAGCTAAAACGTCACTAGCATCAATCCTTCTCTCAGAAGTTGGGGCCATACCCTTGATTCCAACTCTCCACAAACTAGCGGAAGATAATTTGAATTTCCACTTCAAATAATCTATCCATATCCACACAAGTAGAAGTTGAATTGCCCTAGGAAAATTTTGAGCTGCCATTCTTGTGCATAATTCCCCAGGGTGAACATGTGCTTTGTCATCACTACTACGAGCGATCTAAGAAGCCGATTGTTTAAAGAATGATGCAAACATGTCGAATGATGTGCAAAATTCTTCAGTAGACTCCCGACTGGTAGGATTTCATAACTCTCTGTGCGTCATAATATCTGCTCTCACCAACTCGTGCAGAATCTGAATTACCATGAGCAAGGCCTGAATTCCAATTATATTTTCTACAGTCGACTCATGTAGAATCACAATGAGAAAGAACAGGGATTCTACCGATATCTGATGCTTCCAGGTTGAGTACTTAGGAGCATGCACTCGGCTATATCCTGAAGGAAAATTCCAAACACAAAAAGATGTGTGTATATAACTCCAACCTGAGTGCTCAACTTTCAACATAACTCACACCTGTAGCGGAAACTTCCATAATACTTCAAATGTAAGCAATTGAGGATGCTGAAAAGGACTAATTTTCCAAAAATACCACTGGATTTGAACAATTATGGGAACTGAGATATTAAGCACCAGAAGATATGTAAACTCCTTTGAATGAATCAGCAACCCAATTGGTTGTCTAATAAGAACTTGAATAGTTTTGTATGAATCTTGTGAAGTAGTATGTAAAACAAGTGGCAGCTGCAAGAAAATAACAACGTTACCATCATTCTGTCGCATCACTATACTCCCAACCAAGTCAGCAAATAGTTCATTTGTTAAAAACTGACTAATTGTAACACACTTGGTTATAGGCCCAAGTTGAATGGTAACAAACAGATCAAGTGCCGTAGCAACCTCGCAGAACATAATGCGAGTTGATCCACTTGCAAGTTGATGATGGATCTCAGCTTTGTATAACAGATTGCGTCTATAATTTCCGTTTTCGCAAAAACACACAACTAAGATAAAACTGTTATCAATCCAGCTAGCATTTCTCAGACTCCACAAATCAGGTGGAACCAATTTAAACTTCCAACTCAAATACTCCACTAACAGCCTCCCATGAAGAGTGTGATTTAACGAGAGCAAGATCTAAGTGCTCAATATGCTCACAAACTGCAAGAATTCATTATTCTTCAATAATTCGCCATAAGGGACCTTGGTAGCAGTAGGTAAACTAAGTTGAAGTTGCGAGAGAATATCACCATAATTATGTCTCGACACTACAAACCAAACTAATATATCAAGGAATAAAATTTCAAACTGCTCTAGACTTCCCAACAACTTACAAATGTCCCCGGCGACACCATTTTCAGCAACCTTATGACAAATCCCAGCTTCACAGAACATATTGCTACACCAACCAGTTGAGAACAACTTGAATTTCCAGCTCAAATACTCAACCCACAGCAGCATATTTAGACTACGAGTAGATAATATAGTTGCTTGCAGATAGGAGTCTTTACAAAGTAGCGCAAAACCAACACCCACTGACAAAAAATGAAAAATCAAAATCCCATCTAGCAACCCACTACCCAACTGCAAGATGAAAGAACCACGAAAACTGTGTCTATTACTATGATGTTTTTGATCAAATAATTCCCTCCCAGTACCAGCGTCATGATGACCTGTCACTTGAAGTACCAACCTAGACCAGGGAGGTTTACCATGCTGCAACATTTTGTTGCACAACTTGCAACCTTCCAGAGTTAACTCAGAGATTAAAGCAGCATTATTTGTATCCCATGAACTGGCACATACATTGAGTATCAATGAACAAGAATCATAGAATTCAGAATTATCCACAGAAAGAGTAGTCCCTCAAATAAGCTCACTTCTCTTGCCACGATCAAATATTGAACAAGTGTAAACAAAACAGGGATAGAAACAAACCCCACCATCATTCCATCTCCACAAAACACTATTAAGCAGTTTACACAAGAATTCTTGTACAATATCAGGTTCATATACCTTAACCCATATGAGTATCAAAATTCTGTTTCTCTTAGCTTTATGAACAAACAACTTCCTCATATCATGAATATCAACAGATTTGACACATAAAAGAGTAATCGAATCTATAAACCCCAATTCTGAATCATACCCAAGGCTAAGAAGCAATTGAAAAATCACTTTACTAGCAAATTTACCTCTATCGAATAACAAACGAGAATCATCAATGTTAAAGTGAGAACAAGCCATACCTAGAATGTTGGTGTGGAGAAAGAACAAATCGTCCAAACATTCAACATTTTCAAGGGTTTCCGAAAAACAATTTGACGCAATTTGCCCTGTTAAAATCATTTATCACCGATTTTGAAATATCTTCAGGTTGTGAACTCACACCATTAAGTGGATCTACATTTTCTTCAAAGCAAGACGACGGAAACAACTTGCAATCAAGAGATTCATCTTGGGGTTTTTCTTCAGATTCAGCTGATGAAATTGAAGATTTCTGAGTCAAATCACTTACTGGATCTGAATTAACAGGAGTTGGTTCCATTTGTTCATCAATGTAATTCTTCATCGTCTTCAGTTGTTGAATCACTGATTGAAGTAATCCCAGACTCTCTACCGAATTCGCATTATACAATCTCCATTCCATCGCCAATATTTCCTTAATTTCTGCTGAAAAGAAGCTCATCCACCCATCGACGAGCTGATGAGGTTGAAGAAGTTCACCTTCCAACTTCTTTGCTACTGCATCCTGAAATCTTTCCAAACTATAAATTTTCTGAGATAATAATTCAATTTCTGAAGAAAAAAAATTGGATAGAAATCGTCCATATCTACAATCTTTATTGAGGAAATTAGTAGAATCGAACGGCTCTGATGCCAGTTATTGTATCCCTACAACAAATAGACAAACAGAAGGATAAAATTGGTGATAAACACCTCCTAAATCAGATGATTCAGGCCAAATCTGTCTTAAGAAAGCACAACCAACAATGGTTTCATTTCATTAATTCAGGTAGATATAGAATAAGACTTCTCTTTACAGATTTATATCTAAATGATTACCCTAAAGAATACTCAATAGATGACCGACGCGTGTCGACTATATAACGGTCACACTCTCATCTAATTAACAGTCCCAACTGTGTCATAGGAGCACACACTCACTCTACTACTGGCAGACTAACTATACTATTGGCAGCCAAAAGGGGTAGCCCGTACTTAAGGGATACACCATTTCCTTCCCCTGAAAAACATCCTTGTCCTCCAGGATGAAAATTACAATAGGAAGATTGTCTTGTAGATGGGCAGGTGTAGGTGCATCTGGGCAGTGCAGTAGCATTCATCGAACATAGTAAGAATTATGACCTTTCACTAACTTCAAAAATAACTCGGTAATTGACAGTGCTGACTCAGTGAGCATAGGCAATCCTTCTCCATAACCAATTGAGACATTAATCTGAATCTGCGTGTGTTCGTCTGTAAAATAAACCTGCAACCATAGAATAGATAAAACGTCACTAGCATCAATCCTTCTCTCAGAAGTTGGGGCCATACCCTTGATTCCAACTCTCCACAAACTAGTGGAAGATAATTTGAATTTCCACTTCAAATAATCTATCCATATCCACACAAGTAGAAGTTGAATTGCCCTGGGAAAATTTTGAGCTGCCATTCTTGTGCATAATTCCCCAGGGTGAACATGTGCTTTGTCATCACTACTACCAGCGAGCTGAGAAGCCGATTGTTCAACGAATGATGCAAACATGTCGAATGATGTGCAAAATTCTTCAGTAGACTCCCGACTGGTAGGATTGCACAACTCTCTGTGCGTCATAATATCTGCTCCCACCAACTCGTGCAGAATCTGAATTACCATGAGCAAGGCCTGAATTCCAATTATATTTTCTACAGTCGACTCATGTAGAATCACAATGAGCAAGAACAGGGATTCTGTCGATATCTGATGCTTCCAGATTGAGTACTTAGGAGCCTGCATTCGGCTATATCCTGAAGAAAAATTCCAAACACAAAAAGATGTGTGTATATAACTCCAACCTGAGTGCTCAACTGTCAACATAACTCACACCTGTAGCGGAAACTTCCATAATACTTCAAATGTAAGCAATTGAGGATGCTGAAAAGGACTAATTTTCCAAAAATACCACCGGGTTTGAACAATTGTGGGAACTGAGATATTAAGCACCAGAAGATATGTAAACTCCTTTGAATGAATCAGCAACCCAACTGGTTGTCTAATAAGAACTTGAATAGTTTTATAGGAATCTTGTGAAGTAGTATGTAAACCAAGTGGCAGCTGCAAGAAAATAACAACATTACCATCATTCTGTCGCCACACATACTCCCAACCAAGTCAGCAAATAGTTCATTTGTTAAAAACTGACTAATAGTAACACACTTGGTTGTAGGCCCAAGTTGAATGGTAACAAATAGATCAAGTGCCGTAGCAGCCTCGCAGAACATAATGCGAGTTGATCCACTTGCAAGTTGATGATGGATCTCAGCTTTGTATAACAGATTGCGTCTATAATTTCCGTTTTTGCCAAAACACACAACTAAGATAAAACTGTTACCAATCCAGCTAGCATTTCTCAGACTCCACAAATCAGGTGGAACCAATTTAAACTTCCACCTCAAATACTCCACTAACAGCCTCCCATGAAGAGTGTGATTTACCTAGAGAAAGATCTAAGTGCTCAATATGCTCACAAACTGCAAGAATTTATTATTCTTCAATAATTCACCATAAGGGACCTTGGTAGCAGTAGGTAAACTAAGTTGAAGTTGCGAGAGAATATCACCATAATTCTGTCTCGACACTACACACCAAACTAATATATCAAGGAATAAAATTTGAAATTGCTCTAGACTTCCCAACAACTTACAAATGTCCCCGGAGACACCATTTGCAGCAACCTTATGACAAATCCCAGCTTCACAGAACATATTACTACACTAACCAGTTGAGAACAACTTGAATTTCTATCTCAAATACTCAACCCACGGCAGCATATTTAGACTACGAGTAGATAATATAGTTGCTTGCAGATAGGAGTCTTTACAGAGTAGCGCAAAACCAACACCCACTGACAAAAAATGAAAAATCAAAATCCCAGCTAGCAACCCACTACCCAACTGCAAGATGAAAGAACCATGAAAACTGTGTCTATTACTACGATGTTTTTGATCAAATAATTCCCTCCCAGTACCAGCGTCATGATGACCTGTCACTTGAAGTACCAACCTAGACCAGGGAGGTTTACCATGCTGCAACATTTTGTTGCACAACTTGCAACCTTCCAGAGTTAACTCAGAGATTAAAGCATCATTATTTGTATCCAATGAACTGGCACATACATTGAGTATCAATGAACAAGAATCATAGAATTCAGAATTATCCACAGAAAGAGTAGTCCCCCAAATAAGCTCACTTCTCTTGCCACGATCAAATATTGAACAAGTGTAAACAAAACAGGGATAGAAACAAACCCCACCATCATTCCAGCTCCACAAAACACTATTAAGCAGTTTACACAAGAATTCTTGTACAATATCAGGTTCATATACCTTAACCCATATGAGTATCAAAATTCCGTTTCTCTTAGCTATATGAACAAACAACTTCCTCATATCATGAATATCAACAGATTTGACACATAAAAGAGTGATCGAATCTAGAACCCCAATTCTGAATCATACCCAATGCTAAGAAGCAATTGAAAAATCACTTTACTAGCAAATTTACCTCTATCGAATAACAAACGAGAATCATCAATGTTAAAGTGAGAACAAGCCATACCTAGAATGTTGGTGTGGAGAAAGAACAAATCGTCCAAACATTCAACATTTTCAAGGGTTTCCGAAAAACAATTTGACGCAATTTGCCCTGTTAAAATCATTTATCACTGATTTTGAAATATCTTCAGGTTGTAAACTCACACCATTAAGTGGATCTACATTTTCTTCAAAGCAAGACGGCGGAAACAACTTGCAATCAAGAGATTCATCTTGGGGTTTTTCTTCAGATTCAGCTGATGAAATTGAAGATTTCTGAGTCAAATCACTTACTGGATCTGAATTAACAGGAGTTGGTTCCATTTGTTCATCAATGTAATTCTTCATCGTCTTCAGTTGTTGAATCACTTATTGAAGTAATCCCAGACTCTCTACCGAATTCGCATTATACAATCTCCATTCCATCGCCAATATTTCCTTAATTTCTGCTGAAAAGAAGCTCATCCACCCATGGACGAGCTGATGAGGTTGAAGAAGTTCACCCTCCAACTTCTTTGCTACTGCAGCCTGAAATCTTTCCAAACTATAAATTTTCTGAGATAATAATTCAATTTCTGAAAAAAAAATTGGTTAGAAATCGTCCATATCTACAATCTCTATTGAGGAAATTAGTAGAATCGAACGGCTCTGATGCCAGTTGTTGTATCCCTACAACAAATAGACAAACAGAAGGATACAATTGGTGATAAACACCTCCTAAATCAGATGATTCAGAACAAATCTGGCTTAAGAAAGCACAACCAACAATGGTTTCATTTCATTAATTCAGATAGATAGAGAAGAAGACTTCTCTTTACAGATTTATATCTAAATGATTACCCTAAAGAATACTCAATAGATGACCGACGCATGTCGACTATCTAACGGTCACACTCTCATCTAATTAACAGTCCCAACTGGAAGACTACTGGTAGATTTATGTCATAGGAGCACATACTCACTCTACTACTGGCAGACTAACTATACTATTGACAGCCAAAAGGGGTAGCCCGTACTTAAGGGATACAACATCTACATTGATCCAGGATTTCATTATACGATCATCCTGGGGTAGAGCTAATGAAATAAATAGAAGTACAACTCAGTATGAAGGATCTCTCACCATCACTCAGAGGTCCCAGGGGTACCATTTCTTAAAGTTTCATCCATAGAGATGTCATATCTGGAAACACCATCTTTGGAAGTATCATCCTGGGAATCAGTCATTCTTGCAAAGTGGCTATTTCATCACATCGTTCATACAAAGCGCAGGATTCGACAAAACAATGAATCATGGAATAAAGGTGCTCACAAACACGCAACAAAATGGTAATCCTCAACTCTTACCTATTTACGGTTTCACGAACTTAGTGATAATAACGTAAAAACCTCAAAAAACTTGCTCGCTTCTTCAAACTTGCCAAGACGAGCAAAGTTCATTATTTAAAGTCAACACCTGACTTTTCATGAAACTATGAATAATTCACATAACCTTTCATGTGAACGTTCGCTGATTTTCTACATGTGTGCATGCACTATAAAATCGCCAAACTCATACATACATTATGTCATCACGTATACAATTGTTTGCTTTCAGCAATTGCTCAAAAATCATAAAATTGATTTTCATAAAACCGTGAATAACCCACGTAAATTTTTACTGAGTGAACATCCACTGGTTTTCCGAAAATTGGACAGACGTCCATTCTACAATTGTGAAAACTCACATACAGATATTATTTCACCGTGAATAATTGTCTACTTTCAATAGTTGTTTAAAATCAAAACATTGATTTTACAAAAATATATAACGTGAAACTCAGGTAACTTTGAAAATATGTATTTTCTTGGTCCCTCTCGTGAGCATCCGTCTTTGAAACGAGAGTATATTTTCAAAAATAAAATTTTTCATGAAAGCTGATAGACAAAATTTTATTACTAACAGACGCACGTCTATTCAGAAAAAAAAAACTTTTCTCTCGTACGAGCATCCACCTTTGAAATGAGGGTTTATACACTTTGTGAAATCTCACATATTTAAAAAAATAAAATTTTGGTTTTCATGAAAGCTCATAGACAAAATTTTATATCATTAGACTCAGGTCTATTTGGTTTGTTTCTTAAACTAACGAATGGACGTCTGTTCTTAAAACAAGGATTTCCTTTTTGGGGTCGAGCCCGTAAACGCTAAACTGACCAAAACTGGACGTCCGACCGACCAAATCAAATCAGCAGTGCCTCATCTCTCCGTGCTCATGGGATGACACTCTATCATACTATCACAGTCCTCACCCGAACATTTGCTCGTCCATGACACCATTTGGGCAAATTGAGGATTCTGAAAACACCTTTGTAGACTGAGTTCAACCACCGATCTCATCGACTGAAAATCACCATTTAATGCTTACTGCGGAACATGACTGTCCCTCACTAAGCAGGGGACTTAATGTTGATTGTGGATTTTCAACAAAGGGAAAAACCGTAAAATCATGAGGCATGTTTTTGACACGTCTTTCAGGCATGCAACAATTCATATTTTACGAAGCCATGATGAATATGTTTTCGAAAAACCCCACCAGCTGAGAAATTCGATCCCTGGCATTTCATCATGACCTCTATGCAGAATAACATAATTGGGCGGTTCTCCGTAGATTGAGAGCTTAACGCCTTCAGGACGTCGGTGACACTCATTGTTCCCTGACTGCATGAGAGAGACCCACCTCCACATAGAAGAATAGTTGGGCGGTGGACGCCTTCAGGACGTCGGTGACACTCACCGTTCCCTGACTATGTGGAGAGACCGTGTATATATTCAGGCGGTTCTCCGTAAATTGAGAGCACTAACGCCTTCAGGTCGTAAACAACACCGTGACTCCCTGACTATGCACCATTCAAAACGGATGTGACGCCTTAACTGGATAATATTCTTTCTGCAATAGATTAATTCTGCCGCGACATTCACCACTGAATTCCCAGAATAATCTATTATTGCTCCTATTCCATGGTCGAATCCACGGCCTGATCCCATGGAAGGGCAATAACAATTGCTCTGATTCCATGATCGAATCCACGGCTTGATCTCATAGAATGGCAATAACACTACTACATTATCCCGTAGTTCGATTTCATGATCGAATCCACAACTGATCTCATGAAATGATGATAGATAATTTTAATTACTCCGATTCTATGGTCGAACCCATGATCCCATAAGATGGTAATGCGTGTTTTATTATTCTGAATTCGTAGTCGAATCCACAACTGATCCTATGAATTAATAATAAACAACTATTCATTTTTATTACGCAGTTTCATGAATTATTCTCCGCTGAATTTCATAAATTAGTAATAAATACTCAATAACCGGGCATCTGGACCATCACTGAGTAAGCCCCACAAAAATGGTGCGAGTGTACTCGACAATGATGCACGACTGAGCACCCGGATGCACGAACGAGCGTCCAAAAATATGAAATAATGAGGAATCCTTCGCAGAACAGGAGAAAACAATAAATAATAATAAAATAATAAGAGGCGCTCAGAGTGGGCCCACCAGCCGGCCGGCCGGCCGTGCCCTAGCCATGGTCGGTCCATGCCTCTCCCATTATTTTCTTTATTTTTTGTTATTTCATCGACTCATGGAAACTCCTTGGTTTTAGCAACTTTCCTTATTTTTGCAAAACTCGTGAATTCTCCATAACTTCGTGGATTCACGAAAAATATTATAAAATAAGGAAAGGTGTGCGGGACCGGGCAACCCAGCCGGTCGGCCATACCCGAGCCGTGGTCGGTCCCATACCTCACAATCCTTAGCTTTTTATAATTATTATTCCTTAATCTCATGAAACTCCTCCGTTTCAACAAAAACTCGTGAATTCTCCATAACTTCAAGGATCCATGAAAAATAATATTATAAAATAGGGAAAGGTGTGCGGGACCGGGAAACCTAGCCGTACGGCCATCCCCCAGCCGTGGTCAGTCCCACAACTCACAACCCTAATCTTTCATAATTATTATTTTCCTCAATTCATGAAACTCCTGGGTTTGAGCAAAATTCATGATTTCTTCATATTTTCTCAAATATTGCTCAAATCATGAAAAACCAAAAGCCAACATGGTCACGCGACTGGCTAGCCTCTCACGGAAATTTTAAATATTAAAACACTTTTATTTTAATATTTTCAAAATATTGATGAATTGAGCATACATGCTCATTCCAACAAAAAATCGAGAATTCTCAGTCAAGATGAAACTCTTCTGAAAATTCACGATGTTGCTCGAACGCGCATCAGAAAATACTGAAACTCTCAGTATGGAAACACAGACACCACAGAAACACGTGCATGCCTTCATGACCGACCAGAGTCATTCCTAGGGCTTGCACAAAGCTGATCCCACATGTTTTCATAATTCTGACCTAATTTGCTCAATTGCTCATACTGGGCGCGAACTCTCTCCAACCAACTGGGGAATCCTTCAAATGACCAACAACTGGTCCCGTGATCACCAAGAATAGGTCCCATGCTCTCTTGGTCGGTCCCTATCTCTCATCTCTAGTTTTATCATCTAATGCTGAATCCAGCAATATTTCAATAAATGATGAAACCAGCATTTAATCATCATTCTTTCACGAACTCTCAAACTGAGAACCCTGGTGCGTGCTCACTCGAGCACTGGGAATAACATGGACGCTCATCATCCCATGTGGTCGGTCCCTCTTCACTCATGACCAATTTTCAGCAATTCACCAATTGTTGAAGGATTGATCAAAAATTAGGGTTTCGAACAAACGCTCCACGAATCACCATTCTGAGCAAGTTCAAACACAAAATTATGTTGATTCAGCAATCAACATCCAAATTAATAATATTCGGTAATTCACCAATATTTTTGATTAATATTTTATTGGGTCACGGCACCAGTAAATAATTCGTCGAATTGAGCAACACTTGCTCAGTTGCCCGAATATTGATCCAACCATCAATATTCAGTAATTCATCAGTAGTTTGTCGAATTGAGCAATACTTGCTCAATTGCACGTCAAATTACCAATATTCAGTATTTTGTTGAATTGAGCAACACTTGCTCAGTTGCATGCCAAAATTATCAATTTCATCGAATTGAGCAATACTTGCTCAGTTGCTCATCAAACTCTTAATATTCAACAATTTGTCGAGTTGAGCAATACTTGCTCAGTCGCTCTGGTCAGTAATTCATTGACATCTCAGAGAACTACATGTTCAATCCATGAATCGCTGAGCATTCACCACTTATGCTCGATTCAACAAACCTATACCCCATTGTCTAATTAGTCAACAACTGACTAACTAATACACGTCTGCCTTGCAGACTCCAGAAATCAATCACGTCACAAATGGGGGATATCACTTAGGGTTTTGTTCTGGCGGTCTACGGCACGTGGATTCATTCACAACGAGAAATGTGCGTAAGTCGTGTAAACGGTTGAAGAAGTTAGCAAAGTAGTGGGTGCACGATCAGTCAAGTCTCCACACGACGTGGAACTGACTTTACCACGATCTCCCACTTTCCCACTCTTTTACTCAAGAAACCGTCACACTTACAGGGATCAGTGGTACATCATTCTTGCAATATAAATAAGTCTAAATCGAGGACATCAAGATATCATCGATTATTATCGTCATCTGTCAACAACTCGATAAAACTTATTCACAGAACTCAACTTCAGCAGTTCACCAATATTGCAGAAACCTTCAACACACCTACAATCCTCGATCATCATTGATCCCACACAATTCTCAGCTTCCCTCCTACAGATCAACCCATCTCCCTCTTTGCGACCGAATTGAATCTGGAACAACCATTGTCTTGGTTTAGGCCAGAGTCTTACGGATTGATTTCCCGAATCTAAGCACCCCCTTTGCAGTGGTGCATCTGTGTGAGGTTCAGCCGTTTGCTCGGTCGAGGAGTCTCGACAGCACACTCGACTCTCCACCTTCCTAGAAAACCAGTAAACCGTTTTTCCCCATCCACATCTTGGATGCATAATAAAAAACTTAGATAGTGTCAGTTCACTTACACGCTGGATTTTATGATTGCCTTTGGTTTCCATGCTCGAATTTCTCTAATCTCATGTAATCTTCGTATTAGGTACGAAATACCAAAGTTGAGAATAACAGAATAGATGACAATTCGAACCGTATGGTGAATCAAGTTGATGATGTTACGATCTCTGAACCTCAACGCCATGAGAATATTGCTAATGAAGTTGTCGAGGAAACTGAGACTCCAGTTGTTATTGCTCCGACAAAAGAAACCGAACCAAGAGCAGAAGAGACTGTGCCAGAAGAAGCTATTACCATGACTATGGAAGTTGCTCCGGTAACTGAGAATCGCATAGTGATACACGAATATCCTAATGCAGGGATTGTTTGTGAGCCTCCATTTGGTGTTTTACTCCCATATCATGTATCTGTTGGCGGATGCAGCGTTCCCACTGGGTATGCCAATATGTATGAGAAGTTGTGGAAGATGTACGGCCATATTGTTGTTACAAGAGATCCTGAACGTAGCTACTTCTTGACAATGAAATTAGGAAACATATTGCGTGTGACATTCGTACCAGGGCCAGAAGTACCGTCACTCGAGATGTACTCTTCGATTGGGAGTACAACTTGGAGAAATATGAAGAACTTGGTTTTAACTTGAAGTGGCTTCGTCAAAATATCAACACCATAAAGGATGCAGTAATGAAGAATATACCCTTTACCAGTGATGCCGTGATGGAGAAAATGACCAAGATTGCTGAGCTGACTGAAAAGCTGGAGTTGGAGAAAGCGGCTTTGCAAGTCTTGGAGAATGCTGAGAAGCAGAAATCGTACTTTGATGGCTTCCTTAAGTTTTCTTTCCATAATCTCTTGAAACTTGAACTTCTGAGAGATGTGAGGTTTTATTTTGGTTTTGAATTAATGAGTGACTGAGGATTTTCTTTTGGATTTTGGATTTGATAGAGATTTTTTCTTAAATAAAAGAACTTTTGATAAATTGCTGAATTCAAATACTGGATGCAAGTACTCAAACGTTTTGGAGGAATTGAAAATACATGTAAAAGAAAATCCTAAGATGCAAACGTCAGACGTCTTGAGCATTTGTCTTGAACATAAAAACTCCCAATGTTGAATGCTTCATGCGTCAAAAATCTTAAGCCAATTCTCATGAATCACTGATATGCTTGTCTTGCCCTTGATGTCATCCAATTTGTAGTATCCTCCAGCTGCTGACTTAGCAATCATAAAAGGCCCTTCCCAGTTAGAATTCTTCGTAGAATGAAAATTACGTTTAGTTGCCTTAAGAACCAAATCTCCTTCACGGAACTTGTTAGGCTTGGTTTCTCGTGCCCTGAAAATTTTCTGTTGGTTCGGAATTCCTCGTACGGTGGGATTCCATATTGGTGGAGCTTTCCAATTCTCTGGCACATGTGGACACTCGTGCGAGGGAGAATATTTAGGATATTGGTTGTGAAATTCGGTCATTATTCCAGCAAGGACTGGGTTAGCGAGACTGTGGATTCAAAGAGGTTCCGCGTCTAACCATTTGGTGAAGTATTGCTGAGGTGAGACTAACCACTCATAATGTTTGGTCACGGCTGAATTATGAGTTAGATCGAGTCCCCTGACCAGAGTAGAATATTTTAAAGTTGGTAATATAGATGCATGAGGGGGAATGAGACTTGCATGAGTGCGGAACCTCCTGACGAATTCATGTGCACTCTCTTCGAGTTTTTGGGTGAGTTCCATCAAGGCTTCGACTTTTTCGAGATGTTCGAACGGTGGATCATCTTCCGCTTCGTCCGAGTCGGAGCTTTCTTCAAAGGAGAAATGTGCGATTGAAGGTGTTGCAGTTACCTTTTCAACATGAATCCATAACCGTCCAAGGATCATGTCATATCCTGGATCTTCTCTGATTATGTGAAACTTGGTTTCTGACCAAGTTTCCCCAACTTTCATTCTGAGGATGATGTAACCATATGCATATCTGGATATTCCTTCATGATATCTGACTAAGACAGGAGCATGAGTGGCTTCTTGTCGAGTTATGCCTGCAGCTCTGAGAGTTTTCAAAGGAATGATATTGACAGCAGTGCCAACATCGGCTAACGCTCGCTTGAATTCATTTCCTTTGAGATGGACTGTGGTGAGAAGTCCCCAGTCATACATATCCTTGTCTGTTGCTGGAGGTCCAGGGAGTGTTTCTGGGATTAACAGTCATTTTCCGGACACTATATGGTTCAGAGCCGAAAACATGTCCATCCTTTGAGCCTTTGACAGATACATCAATTTGCAGGCATGCTCGATCAATGATTGAACCGCTTCTTTGACTAGTGGTTCAGAGAATGTAAAGGTTCGGATTGGGAGCGGATTCTTGTGTACTCATTCAGTCCCCAGTTCTCCTGAATCATCATTTTCCTTGAATATGCATTTCATATTTCTGCAATCCCTGGTCGGATGACTGACATACCTATGGAAGCGACAATAACGCGGATTCTCCATTTCCTCGTCTGTCGGTTCTCTTTTGACGGGAGGTAAGTTGATCGCACCATCTTGGATCCAGACTTCCAGCAACTCGATCACCTCTTCAATAGGAAAAGTAAATTCTGGCACTTCCTGATCATTCTGCTGACGTTGATCCGACACTTGTGCGTTTCGAGTTTGGTTGTCCTTCTTTGGTGCTTTCGTAGATGTTGGAGGAGCATTTTTATGTTGCTGTCCTTCAGCTTTCTTGATCCCTTCAGCGACATTCATGGAAGCTTCAACATTGTACTGCTTATTGATTAAACGCCTGGTGGTGCTGTTTCTCGGCTCCTCGACTTTGACGGTTTTTGTTCTTTCTAGCAAGGCTAGAGCAGTAGTTGCTGATCGCTTGGCCGCTTCGTGAAGCTCTGAGAAAGTTTGAAACCGAAGATTTTCCAGCAAGGCTCTGTAGACTGGGATCATCCTGTTGATGCACAGCTCCACCAATTGTTGTTTAGTAACATTAGGATCATGACAATCCAAAGCTTGAGTTCTGAACCTCTTCATGTAGTCGTTCGGATTTTCAGTGTTCTTCTGAGCCATCCTTCCTAAGTCGGAAAGAGTAATCTTCTCAGAAACAAAGAAGTATTTCCTGTAGAAAGCATTAATCATTTCTCCCCAATTGGTTATGCTTCATGGTGCAATGTTGTTGTACCAAGTATACGCTCGGCTTGTCAAAGATTTCGAGAACTCCTTCAAACGGACAACATGGTTGTGTTCATGCTCTCCTAATGCTTCCAAGAATCGAGAAACGTTTTCTCGACCATTTCCCATTCCATTGTAGAGTGTGAACGTTGGAGAAGTGTAACCTTTTAGGAGAGGGATTCTTTGCGTAGCGGCTGGGTATGGAGGTTGATGACGGTGCACATACAGTGCATGACCCTTCCCTCTATTCTCCATAAAACGTTCCAAGTCTTCACGAGTGATGAAACCAGCAGGTTTCTGCAGTTTTGCGGACTTCGTCATCGTCGTGGACTGGAATAACTTCAGGATCGGTGGTTGAAGATGTTTCCTTGTCTTTTCCATTCTCCTGGGTTTTCTCCATTTTGTCAGTAAGGGTTTTGAGGTAATTGCATAACTCCTTATGAGTAGAAGCCATATCAGTTTGATTCTCGGCGAGAACCGCCTGGACTTTCATGAGATTAGCTATGGTAGGCGGATTTCTCTAATTTCCTCAGGATGCCGGCCGAAGAGAGGATGATTTTCAACATTGGTTTGAGGAGGAGTAGTATTACCATCATTGTTGGAAGCAGGAATGGTTTCTATACTACCATCATTGTTATTGTTGCTAGTGCTAGCGTCGTTTGCATTCATAACTAACCCAGACCTAAGACCAGCCATTTTGTGAAAATGCGGGATTGCACCCGAGAGCTCCCACTGTGGTCGCCAATCTGTGGATGGGGAAAAACGGTTTGCTGGTGTGGATGGGGAAAAACAATTTGCTGGGTTTTACGGAATTGAAGAGTCGACCGTGTGGAGACTCCTTGAACCGAGCGAAATGTTGAACCTCACACAGATGCACTGAAAGAAGGGAGTGCTTTAAGTTCGAGAGATCAATCTGTAAGACCCCGGCCTAAACCAAGAACAATGGCCGTTCCAGAGTCAATTCGGTCACAAGAGAGGATGGGTTGATCTGTAGGAGGGAAGCTGAGAAACGCATGAGATCAATGGTGATCTGAGATTGTAGGTGTGTTGTGAATTCAACGTGAAAATGCACTGAATGATTGAATTTTGCTCAATTGAGAGTAATTTCTGTGAGTTCGTGTAGACGAAAGATTGTTTGTATGAACTTTGATGAGAAATTGCTCGTTTTGGCGAATGTTGCTCGATTGTTCGAAAAACCTCTGTATTTTCAATCAGGATTCAGAGACATTTTATAATGTCGTAGTTGAAAACACCATGATCCCATGAAGTGTGACAGTTGCTGGAATCAGAGAGTGGGAAATGGGGAAATCGTGTTAAAACCAATTACTCATCGTGCGGAGACTTGGTTAACTTTCCACCCACTACTTTGCTGACTCTTCCAACTGATTGAACGACTTGTTCACATTCTCATCGTGGGTGAACACACGTGCCGTAGACCACCAGACCAAAACCCTAGTTAGTATCCCCCCATGTGACACGATTGAAATCTCGTGATTGTGGAGTCAGTTGCTGACTTTATGGGACGATGAGTCCATGTAGCGCTGATTTGAACATGATTAGCAAATGTTTCGAAACTCATGAATTTAATGTGTCTGCTGAGACGAGGTATCATTATAACCTAAGACGAGCAAAACTGTGTTGCTAAATTGTTGAATATTGGTAGTTGAACCAATATTGTTTGATTTGAGCAAATATTGCTAGTCTGAGCGAATATTGTTAATTGAATAAATATTGTCGGTTTGAGCGAATATTGCTAGTTCGAGCAAATATTGTTCTTTTGATGAATTGTTGGTAGCTGGACCAAATAAAATATTAATTTAAGTTATTGACTGCTGGGTCGAGCAAAATAAATATGAATATCAATCATGGAATCAACATAAAATTATCAGAGTGTTCGAATCTGCACAGAATCACGTTTCTGCAGAGCTCTGGATTCAAAACCCTAATTTTACCGAAATGATGATTTATTGAAAATCAACACGGGACCAGCTACATGGGATGACGGGTTCACCATATAACGCCCAGATGCTCGAATGACCAAAAAATACCAAAGTCTCTTGAGGACCAGTTGGTGAAAGAATGATTAAATGCTGGTTTAATCATTTACTGAAATAATGCTCGTGTGAGCAACAAATCACAAAACCTGATGTAGAAAATATGAGGGGCCGACCAAGAGGTCATGAGACCGACTCTTGATGGTCGTGGGACCAGTAGGTGGTCGTTTGAGTGAACTTCCAACTGTTTGGAAAGAGTTCGAACCTAATATGAGCAACTGAGCAAATTAGGTTAAAATCATTACAACATGCGGGACCAGCTGTTTGCAAGCCTCAGAGTCACCCTTGGTCGGTCAAGGGGATATGCCCGTGTCACCATAGTCTCCGTGCTTCAGTCCTGAGAATTTTGATATTTCTGATGCACGTTTGAGCAACATTTGGAGAAAATATGCAAACTCCATGGTTTTGCTGAAACCGAAAAAAATACATGAAATAATGAAAATAATAAATAAACAAGGAATCACAAGGTGTGGGACCGGCTACATCTAGGGCACGGCCGGCCGGATGAAACGCTGTCTCACATGCTTTTCCCAGTTTTATGTGATTTTATGTATTTTTCTCTGATTTAAGGGAAATTCCATGAAACTGGAGAGTTTGGCGAAATTAGGGAACTTCCATGAGATGAGAGACATAAATTAAAATATAAAATAGGGAGTGGGAGTGTGGGACCGACAATGGTCGGGGCATGGCTGGCCGGCCGATGGGCGCGGGCCCCAAGGCACTCTTCTTAATTTTATGTAATTTTGATGATTTTAGATAATTTTTCATAAAATCAAAGGGATTTGTTGAAAACCAAGATATTTTGTTGAAATCAGGAAACCAAACACCAAATAATAATAAAATAATGGGCGTGTGGGACCGGCTAGGGCATGGCCGGCCGGCTAGAGCCCGGTCCCACAAGTTTTCCTAATTTTTTTTTTAATATTTTCCATGATTTTAGAGAAAATACATGAAATTAGGTAATTTTAGGGAAAATTCATAAAATCAAGGAATTTTCATAATTTGAGAAGGAATAATAAAATAATGGGACGTGAGGTGTGGGACCGGCCACGGCCAAGGCATGACCGGCCGGCCGGCGGTCCCGCGACACCTTTCCCTAATTTTATTATTTTTTGATAAAATCATGTGATTTAGATAAAAATACATGAAATTAGGTAATTTTCATGATTTTAGGGAAAATTCATAAAATCAAGGAATTTTCATAATTTGAGAGAAATAATAAAATAATGGAGACGTGAGGTGTGGGACTGGCCACGGCCAAGACATGGCCGGCTGGTGCTCGGTCCCGCGATACCTTTCCCTAATTTTATTATTTTTTGATAAAATCATGTGATTTAGATAATTTCTTTGAAATAAAGGAAATTTGCTCGAACGAGAGGATTTTCATAAGATCAGGGAAAAATAATAAAATATGGTAAAATGTAATATTGGGCGCGGGACTGGTCATGGCATGACCGGCCAGCTAGTGAGCCCAGTCCCCTGGCGTCTTTGCTGATATTTTTTTATTATTATTTTCCCTTCCTATTTTGCATAGGTTCCTCGTTCGTTCATATTTTTGAAATGCTCGTTTGCACATTCAAAATGCTGGTTTGTGCATTATTTGCTAAGTACACTTGCACCACTTTAGTCAGGGCTTATTCGATGCTCAGATGCCTGTTTCGTTGAATATTTATTACTGACCCGTGGAATTTTGCTGGGAAGAACCACGAATTGAAGTAACGAAATATAACGAAGAATTGTAGAATATTGCTGGATATTCAGGCGATTAACTTATGGCTTGTAGAATATTGCTAGATATTCAGACGATTTAAAGATAATTAACTGATGGCTCTATAATAGCAGTGCTTCCTATCTAGGAGCATTAATTATCTGAGAGTTGAGCAATATGAACTTGCTGGAGTGTCATATTCCTCTTGTATAGTCGGGGAAAACCTGGTTACATCCCGAAGACGTTGTCGCTCTATACTAGCAGGCATGCTGTCTAGGAGCCGCCTACTCTTTCGATTCTATACAATATGAGATGTGACGTGGCCTCAGCTGAGAGGATACACATCTACATCTTCTCTGAGAGACTTTCTCCATCAGAGGTGGAATGAGCTTTCATGCATAGATACATGAGTCTCGATACTCATCCGATTGTCGAATCCAGAGTAATTACTGAAATTCTTAGTATTCATGAGATGTGCCGTGGCCTCAACTGAGAGGCTACACATCTACATGTACTCTGAGAGACATCCTTCTCAGTCAGAGATTTATGGAATGCGCTTTCATGCTTTAATGAGAGACATGAGTCTCAATACTCATCCAATTGTCGGATCCAGAGTAATTACTGAAATTGCTCAGTATTCATGAGATGTGTCGTGGCCTCAGGATACACATGTACATGTACTCTGAGAGACAGCCTTCTCAGTCAGAGATTAATGGCATGAGCTTTCATGCTTTAATGAGAGACATGAGTCTCAATACTCATTCGATTGCCGGATCCGGAGTATAAATAATTACTGAAATTGCTCAGTATTCATGAGATGTGCCGTGGTCTCAGCTGAGAGACCACATATCCACATCTTCTCTGAGAGAACTTTCTCAATCAGAGGTTTTATGGCATGAGCTTTCATGCTTTAATGAGAGACGTGGGTCTCAATACTCATCCGATTGCCGGATCCGGAGTATACTTTTATAATTTTACCCTTTGTCGAAAATCCACCATCTACATTAAGTCCCCTGCTTAGTGAGGAACAGTCATGTTCCTCAATCAGCATTGAATGGTGATTTTCCTGGTACAGACAAAAATAAGTAATTGAACTTAGTCATAAGATAAGACATTACCGGATTTCGACTGAATGAGAAAACCATGGTTTGAGCGGAATCCCAGTGGCATAATAAAGCATCATCCAGTGAGCATAAATTGGTGTAGAACCGCTGATTCGATGGTGGAACTTTGGTCGATGTAGGATTCACGGGTCTGGAACCAAGAAAGGGAATCCGCGGACGTTCGTTCGTTAGTTTAAGAAACAAACAAGATAGACCTGAGTCTAATGATAAAATTTTGTCTATGAGCTTTCACGAAAAACAAAATTTTATTATTTTTTTTAAATATGTGAGATTTCACAAAGTGGATAAACTCTCGTTTCAAAGGTGAATGCTCGTACGAGAGAAAAGTTTTTTTTGTAATAGACTTGCGTCTGTTAGTAATAAAATTTTGTTTATGAGCTTTCATGAAAATTATTATCTTCGAGCTTTCAGAAATCTTTGAAAATATACTCTTGCTTCAAAGACAGATGCTCGTGCGAGGGAGCAAAATATATAGACATCTTTTTCAAATTTACGTGAGTTTCACGTTAAATATTTATATATTTTGTAAAATCATGTTTTGATTTTGAACAACTGTTGAAAGTATACAATTATATATAATGAAATAATGTCTGTATGTGAGTTTTCACAATTGTAAAATGGACGTCTGTCCAATTTTTGAAAAACCAGTGAATGTTAAAATTCACGTGGGTTGTTCACGGTTTGATGACTATCAAGTCATGATTTTGAATAATGAATTTTGCTCGACTTTGCAGGTTTGAAGGAACGAGCAAATTTTTGAAATTTTGACGTTATAATCACTATAGCTAGTGAAATTGTAAATAGGTAAGAGTTGGATTTTTACCGTTTCAGTGCGTGCTTGTTGTTGGTATATCCATGACTCCGTGTATTTCTCCTCAGATAGTGGTGACTTCTGGTTACAACCACCCTTCTGGATCTTCCGGCGATCACTCCAGAAATACCAAGTCGAACATTAAGAGCATATGTTCATCATGGGATGAATCAACCTTACAGAGACGCTGGAAAGATGGTACTTTGTATGTCTCTAGATCATCTGTGAGTCGTCCCTTATCAGCATAAGCACCGCCGACTTCAGCAAATGAGGCTATCGGCTGAAGATGATGTTCGGATTTGTGTTGATGGTGTAGCTCCTGATTCAGATGTGGATGAACGAAGAATTTCGCCATAATTCGTCATCAGAAAATTCAGAAGTTAGGTCTTCATTGAAATTGTTGTAGAATCTTCGTTCGATGTTGGATTTTCGCGATCTACCCATGTATACTCATACCCAGGAAATTTCCAAACTTTAAAAAAGAAGATTTTTGGGTTCCGAGCATGTTTAGGATCCGAAATCGACGAAACAGTAAACTTCCAGGAGACCTTCAGAAAATTTTCAGCTGGCATGTGGTCCAATGTTTTGGCCACAACTCTTCGCTCGTTTCTTCAATTGCTGTGAATTTTGGATATTTTGAAGAGGACATCCATACGAAGAGAATGGTGTATGACCCATCCACAAATTCTTCACCAATTGCTCCCAGATCGTCAGTTTGTACAGGGCAGTGTAAAGTCATCTCAGACGAGCTTGTTGTAAAATATTCATGTTGTGTCTTTAGACCATTCGCTTGTGTCTTGAACGGTTGGTGAAGGCTTTTAATGTCATTGATTCCTTTGAGATCAGGACCCTTTGATTGATACATGAGCATGGTGCTTGCAGCGCCATCTTGCTTCTGTCAGTCGTAGAAACATCACTTTTGAAACCCTGGTCACGAGACCGTAGCTGAGGTTGCTCTCGAGACGGGATGATGTAATGACCATGGTTTCATGTCCCGGTGGTAGCATTGATTTTATGATGAATTATTAGCATATGAGAGTCTGGTGTCACGAGTCTTGGACTGTGAAACTGATCGTAATGATCAGTGGACCGTCAGTCCCCAGTATTTTGTTAAATCTCTCTTTTTCCTTTTCTCTTCTTCTGGCAAGACTTGGATAGAGGACCCAGGTAGAAAAATTGATGTAAAGACCTAGGTGGTCGAAGTTGGAGGTACCTTGATGAAGGACTTAGCGAAAAGACCTGGTGGACACCGATCGACTGTGGAAGTTATGAATCCCGTCTAAGAATTGCTGCATGCATGTTGTACGCTCTGGAAGCTGTAGGAACCTCATACGATGTCGGAATTTGATGCTTGACCCCAACTTTTTAAGCTAAGAGACTGAGTTATCTAATGAGACAAGAATCACTCAATTTGGAGTTGTAGAGGTCATCCAAAAAAGCGTGTAGATTTGTAATTTGTAATCCCGTACAAATTTTTCAGATTTCGTAGACCTGACGGTAAAGGCCATATCTTTGAGCTCGTATATCCGACTGATGCGCCCTTTTGGTATGTTGTAGAAGAGACATAGACAAACATCTTTCGTTGAGGAAGCATTGTCCCATTCCTCACCCATTGGTACGTGTTTTCAAACCCATGGCCTGGAGTGTGTTGTATCTCATTTGTAGAGGTGATGCGAACATCTTGTAGAAGACTTTGGATTATGCCCACCGGTCGTGCCGGCTTTGGGAATACTTTCGTGTGAGCATTTTATCCGGTCTGTGCATCTTGATATGAATCATTGGTTCTTAGAGAATTCCGCTTCATGTGTAACACTTCATAGAATGATTAGTTGATGAAGCCCTGAGGATGTTGCTCTTGAGACCGTTATTGGTGCTGAAACCATGAATGATTACGCTCCAGAGGTCCTTGTCGATGCTAATATCATGGATGGTGTTCCTTGAGAGATTATTGTTAATGCTGATACCATGGTTGAAGTTGCTCCAAAGACCGAAAAGGCTAGTATCTTTGCTCCTCCATCCAGTGAGCCTTTTACTGAGCGTCCCTAAGATGAAGGTGTACTGAGAGTTCAACTTGAATGCTCCTGAAAGCATAACTTCATCATGAACTGTATTTGTCAGTAAGTCGACGTTGTTGCAGTAGATAGAAACAGCAGTTTTCATACTGGATGTGATTGGTGAAGAAAGGAAGTTCCTCAATCGTGCAGGGGCTTGTGATGTAGAGAAATCCTGTTGATGAAGTTTCGTGGAATCACCTCAGGTTGCCCAGTGTATGTTGAAGGAGTTAGCGCCATCCACGTATGAATGATGTTGCATCTGCTTCGGAAGTCTTATCCTGGGATAATGAAGACTTATCGATTGTAGTTTAGTTACACTTTGATCGTGCTGGTGTTGAATCAGTGTGTCATCGTCGAGATATTGGTGCTGAAGCCAGATGCAAAGGTGTACTCTTTGATTGGGAGTACAATTTGAAGACTTCTTAGGTGCTTGAGCGTTGAAGCGCATATTACTTAGGCATCAAATGTCTTAGATTTGATCGTCTCGACCCTGGAGTATCTTCTGTTGATTCAGCATACCTTTCGTTGCAGTATTGGGATTCGACACTTGTGTGCAGACATCAGAGCTTTCTGATTTTGTGGAACACATGGACTTGCAGGAGAAACGCCCAAAGTGTTCTTTTCCATGTTTGGACGTAAGTAATGAATGTTTCAGTGCTTGATTCGGAGAAACGTCAGATTCAACCACTTGGTAAAATACTAATGCGGTGAAGCTACCATTCATAACGTCTTGTAGAGTTGCTAGCATAATTAAGTCCCCATGCTAGGATAGCATGTGGGGAAATAAATGACATAGACATGGAATAAGACTTGCCTGAGTGCGGAACCTCTTTATGAATGTCTATGCATCTTTTGCAGGTTCTTGGTTCAACCTCGTCAAAGTTTGAAATTCCTCAAAGTACTCTGATGATGGAATGTCCGTCAAATCTTTTGGATCATAACTTTCTTCGTTGGAGAGATGTGTAACCAAAGGCGCTTTGCAAGTACCCATCTTTTCATCGCGGATCCACGCTCGTCTGAAGGACATGTCATATCCTGGATCTTCCTGATTATGTGAAACTTGGTTGAATTTATGTTCACTTTGAGAATGATGTAGCCATAAGTATCTCCGAGCGCTCCTTCAAGGTCTCTGATTGAGACGGAGCATGAGTATCTTCTTGTCGAGTGATGCATGTGAATCCGATGATTTTCAGTGGAATGTTGTTGATGGCGGTGTCAGCATCGATCAACGTTCTTCCAAATTCGTTTCTTCTGAGATTGACTGTGATCAGCAGTCCCCAGTCGTATATCTCTTGATCTGTAGCTGGAGGCACAAGAAGTATTTTCGGAATGGACTTCTTGACACAATGTGGTTCAGTACTGTGAACATGTCTCTCCTTTGTGCCTTCGACAGATAAAGCAATTTACGTTCGACCAAGGATTGAACTGCCTCTTTGATAGGTTGTTCAGAGAGTGTAAAGGTTCTGACTGGGAGAGGATTCTTGTGTACTCCTTCAGCCTCAGTTGAAGCTATTTTGGATCAACCTTCTCTTTGAAAATGTGCTTCAAAACTCCGCATTCGCTTGTCGGATGATTGAAGAACCTGTGGAAGTCACCTCTTCAATGGAAAAAAGGAAAGTCAGGTGCTTCTTGATCAGGAACTCTTGTGCGTTGTTCAGAGGCTTGTGCATCTTGCTTATCCTTCCTTTGTATTTTTGAAGGAGCTGAGGTATGATTGCGCGGCGGTTTGGCTTTCCGTTTGCTCCCTTATGCAACAGTGTTTGTGGAAGGCTGGAGGTTTAACTGCTTCTTGATCAGAAGTCTGCTACCTCGAGTGTCTTGCGGTTCTTCAGCCTTTGTAGCTTTTGTTTTTTTCAACAGAGCAGGCGCAGTGGTTGATGATCTCTTCGCAGCTTCGTGAAGTTCTGAGAAAGTCTGGAATCGAAGATTCTCCAGTAGAGCTCTGTAAACCGAAAGCATGCCGTTGATGCACAAATCTACTAGATGTTGCTCCGTGACATTTGGGTCATGACAATCCAGGGCTTGTACTTTGAATCTTTTCACGAAGTCGTTGGGATTTTCACTGACCCTCTGAAACATTCTTCCAAGGTCAGAGAGAGTAACTTGCTCTGACACGAAAAAGTACTTCATGTAGAAGGCGTTGATCATTTCTCCCCAATTGTTGATGGTCCCCGGTGCGATGTTGTTGTACCAGGTATATGCTCTGCCTTTCAAGGATTCTAAAAACTCCTTGAGACGAACAACATGGTTATGTTCATGCTCTCCCAAGGCTTCGAGGAAACGAGAGACATGTTCTCGAGCATTTCCAGTTCCATCATACAGAGTGAAAGTTGGAGAAATGTAACCTTTTGGAAGGAGAATCCTATGCGTAGCGGCAGGATAAGGAGGTTGGTGACGATGGACATGTGATGTCTTGTATTTTCCACGATTTTCCAGAAGGCGCTCCACGTCTTCCAGAGTAATGAAATTTGATGGTTCCTTTGCTGATGAACCTGCAGCTTTGCCGGTTTCATCATCATCCACTATATCGATTAGGATTACTTCAGGATCAGCATCATCTGAGGATTTCTCCTTCTCTTTTCCATTTTCTTGAGTCTTTTCTGACATCTTATCAGTAAGAGTTTTGAGATAATTACACAGCTCCTTCTGTGTAGCAGCCATGTCATTCTGATTCTTTGCAAGAGTCTCTTGCGCTTTGATAAGATCAGCAATGGTAGCTGGTGGATTTCCTATGACTTCTTCAGGGTGTCGACCGAACATGGGATGACCCTCAGCGTGAGGAGGAGTAATGTCACCATCGTCAGTGTTGGAGGCCGGAATTGTTTCCGGGATATTCTGATTGTCATTGTTGTTGCTAGTGCTAGCATCGTTTGTATTAGGATCTGCGATCGTATGTGACCTAAGATCAACCATCTTGTGAAAGCTTCAGATTGCAACCGAGAGATTAATCTCCCACTGTGGTCGCCAATCTGTGGATGGGGAAAAACGATTTGCTGGTTTTTACGGAATTGAAGAGTCCACCGTGTGGAGACTCCTTGAACCGAGCGAAATGTTGAACCTCACACAGATGCACTGCAAGAAGTGAGTGCTTTAAGTTCGAGAGATCAATCTATAAGATCCCGGCCTAAACCAAGAACAATAGCCGTTCCAGAGTCAATTCGGTCACAAGAGAGGATGGGTTGATCTGTAGGAGGGAAGCTGAGAAATGCATGAGATCAATGGTGATCTGAGATTGTAGGTGTGTTGTGAATTCAGCATGAAAATGCTCTGAATGATTGAATTTTTCTCAATTGAGAGTAATTTCTGTGAGTTCATGTAGACGAAAGATTGTTTGTATGAACTTTGATGAGAAATTGCTCGTTTCTTTTCAATCAGGATTCAGAGACATTTTATAATGCCGTAGTTGAAAACACCATGATCCCATGAAGTGTGACAGTTGCTGGAATCAGAGAGTGGGAAATGGGGAAATCGTGTTAAAACCAATTACTCATCGTGCGGAGACTTGGTTAACTTTCCACCCACTACTTTGCTGACTCTTCCAACTGATTGCACGACTTGTTCACATTCTCATCGTGGGTGAACACACGTGCCGTAGATCGCCCGACCAAAACTCTAGTTAGTATCCCCTCATGTGACACGATTGAAATATTGTGATTGTGGGACGATGAGTCCATTTAGTGCTGAGTTGAACATGATTAGAAAATGTTTCGAAACTCATGAATTTAATGTGTCTGCTGAGACGAGGTATCATTATAACCTAAGACGAGCAAAACTGTGTTGCTAAATTGTTGAATATTGGTAGTTGAACCAATATTCTTTGATTTGAGAAAATATTGCTAGTCTGAGCGAATATTGCTAATTGAATAAATATTGCCGGTTCGAGCGAATATTGCTAGTTCGAGAAAATATTGTTCTTTTGATGAATTGTTGGTAGATGGACCAAATAAAATATTAATTTAAGTTACTGACTGCTGGGTCGAGCAAAATAAATATGAATATCAATCATGGAATCAACATAAAATTATCAGAGTGTTCGAATCTGCACAGAATCACGTTTCTGCAGAGCTCTGGATTCAAAACCCTAATTTTACCAAAATGATGATTTATTGCAAATCAACACGAGACCGGCTACATGGGATGACGGGTTCACCATATAACGCCCAGATGCTCGAATGAGCAAAACATACCAAAGTCTCTTGAGGACCAGTTGGTGAAATAATGATTAAATGTTGGTTTAATCATTTACTGAAATAATGCTCGTGTGAGCAACAAATCATAAAACCTGATGTAGAAAATATGAGGAGCCGACCAAGAGGTCATGAGACCGTCTCTTGATGGTCGTGGGACCAGTAGATGGTCGTTTGAGCGAACTTCCAATTGTTTGGAAAGAGTTCGAACCTAATATGAGCAACTGAGCAAATTAGGTTAAAATCATTAAATCATGCGGGACCAGCTGTTTGCAAGCCTCATGGTCACCCTTGGTCGTCAAGGGGACGTGCCCGTGTCACCATAGTGTCCGTGCTTCAGTCCTGAGAATTTTGATATTTTCTGATGCACGTTTGAGCAACATTTGGAGAAAATATGCAAAATCCATGGTTTTGCTGAAACCGACAAAAATACATGAAATGATGAAAATAATAAATAAAAAAGGAATCACAAGATGTGGGACCGGCCACAGCTAGGGCATGGACGGCCGGCTGAAACGCGGTCTCACATGCTTTTCCCAGTTTTATGTGATTTTATGTATTTTTCTCTGATTTAAGGGAAATTCCATGAAACTGGAGAGTTTGGCGAAATTAGGGAACTTCCATGAGATGAGAGACATAAATTAAAATATAAAATAGGGAATGGGAGTGTGGGACCAACAATGGTCGTGGCATGGCCGGCCAGCCGATGGGCGCGGGCCCCAAGGCACTCTTCCCAATTTTATGTAATTTTGATGATTTTAGATAATTTTTCATAAAATCAAAGGGATTTGTTGAAAACCAAGATATTTTGTTGAAATCAGGGAGTTTACATGAAATCAGGAAACCAAACACCAAATAATAATAAAATAATAGGCGTGTGGGACCGGCTAGGGCATGGCCGGCCGGCTAGAGCCCGATCCCACAAGTTTTCCTAATTTTTTTAATATTTTCCATGATTTTAGAGAAAATACATGAAATTAGGTAATTTTAGGGAAAATCAAGGAATTTTCATAATTTGAGAAGGAATAATAAAATAATGGGACGTGAGGTGTGGGACAGGCCACGACCAAGGCATGACCGGTCGGCCGGCGGTCCCGCGACAACTTCCCTAATTTTATTATTTTTTGATAAAATCATGTGATTTAGATAAAAATACATGATATTAGGTAATTTTCATGATTTTAGGGAAAATTCATAAAATCAAGGAATTTTCATAATTTGAGAGAAATAATAAAATAATAGAGACGTGAGGTGTGGGACTGGCCACGGCCAAGACATGGCCGGCTGGTGCTCGGTCCCGCGACACCTTTCCCTAATTTTATTATTTTTTGATAAAATCATGTGATTTAGATAATTTCTTTGAAATAAAGGAAATTCGCTCGAACGAGAGGATTTTCATGAGATCTGGGAAAAATAATAAAATATGGTAAAATATAATATTGGGCGCGGGACTGGTCACGCCATGACCGGCCGGCTGGTGATCCCAGTCCCCTGGCGTCTTTGTTAATATTTTTTTATTATTATTTTCCCTTCCTATTTTGCATAGGTTCCTCGTTCGTTCATATTTTTGAAATGCTCGTTTGCACATTCAAAATGCTGGTATGTGCATTATTTGCTAAGTACACTTGCACCACTTTATTCAGGGCTTATTCGATGCTCAGATGCCTGTTTCGTTGAATATTTATTACTGACCCGTGGAATTTTGCTGGGAAGAACCACGAATTGAAGTAACGAAATATAACGAAGAATCGTAGAATATTGATGGATATTCAGGCGATTAACTGATGGCTCGTAGAATATTGCTGGATATTCAGACGATTTAAAGATAATTAACTGATGGCTCTATACTAGCAGGGCTTCCTATCTAGGAGCATTAATTATCTGAGAGTTGATCAATATGAACTTGCTGGAGTGTCATATTCCTCTTGTATAGTCGGGGAAAACCTGGTTACATCCCGAAGACGTTGTCGCTCTATACTAGCAGGCATGTTGTCTAGGAGCCGCCCAATCTTTCGATTCTATACAATATGAGATGTGTCGTGGCCTCAGCTGAGAGGCTACACATCTACATCTTCTCTGAGAGACTTTCTCCATCAGAGGTGGCATGAGCTTTCATGCATAGAGAAATGAGTCTCGATACTCATCTGATTGCCGAATCCAGAGTAATTACTGAAATTTCTTAGTATTCATGAGATGGGCCTTGGCCTCAGCTGAGAGGCTACACATCTACATATACTCTGAGAGACATCCTTCTAAGTTAGATATTTATGACATGAGCTTTCATGCTTTAATGAGAGACATGAGTCTCAATACTCATCCAATTTCCGGATCCGGAGTAATTACTGAAGTTGCTCAGTATTCATGAGATGTGCCGTGGCCTCAGGCTACACATCTACATGTACTCTGAGAGACAGCCTTCTCAGTCATAGATTTATGGCATGAGCTTTCATGCTTTAATGAGATACATGAGTCTCAATACTCATCCGATTGCCGGATCCGGAGTATAAATAATTACTGAAATTGCTCAGTATTCATGAGATGTGTCGTGGTCTCAGCTGAGAGACCACACATCCACATCTTCTCTGAGAGAACTTTCTCAATCAGAGGTTTTATGGCATGAGCTTTCATGCTTTAATAAGAGACGTGGGTCTCACTACTCATCCGATTGACGGCTCCGGAGTATATTTTTATAATTTTACCCTTTGTCAAAAATCCACCATCTACAGCTGGTTTTTTAGGAAAATGAAGAGACGGACGTGTTGTCGAGACTCCTCAACCTAGCAAACTGCTCAACCTCACATAGATGCACTGCAAAGGGAGTGCTTAGATTCGAGAGATCAATCTGTAGGACTCCGGCCTAAACCAAGTCAATGGCCGTTCCAGAGTCAATTCGGTAGGAGGGAGATAGGTTGATCTGTAGGAGGGAAGCTGAGAATTGTGTGGGATCAATGATGATCAAGGATTATGGACGTGTTGAAGGTTTCTGCAATAATTGGTGAACTGGTAAGTTCGAATAAGTTTTGGTAGATTGACGAATTCTTGAGAGTAGTTACTCGAGTAATTCTATATGAACGATTAATGATGATGTAATTATGTCCTTCAATCATGGATTCAGAGACTTATTTATATTGTCAGAATTGTGAACACATTGATCCTTGTAAGTGTGACGGTTTCTTGAGTGTAAGAGTGGGAAAATGGGAGATCGTGCTAAAGTCAGTTCCATGTCGTGTGGAGACTTGACTTATCGTGCACCCACTACTTTGCTAACCCCTTCAACCGTTTGCACGACTTACGCACATTTCTCGTCGTGGATGAATCCACGTGCCGTAGACCGCCAGACCAAAACCCTAAGTGATATCCCCTATTTGTGACGTGATTGATGTCTCACGAATCGTGGAGTCTGTATGACAAAGATGCCTTAGTTAGTCAATTGTTGACTGATCAGACAATGAGTCTAGGTTTTGTTGAATCGAGCACTTTTGACAAATGCTCAGCGATTCATGAATATATGTTAATGTTGCTCGTCTGAGCAAATATTGTAAATTCGACGAGTTGTTGAATATTGATGAGTTACTGAATATATATGTGGGTTATTCGAGCAACTGAGCAAGTATTGCTCGATTCGACGAATTACTGATAAATTACCGAATATTGATAATGGGATCAATATTCGAGAAACTGAGCAAGTATTGCTCAATTCGACGAATTACTGATAAATTACTGAATATTGATAGTGGGATCAATATTCGAGCAACTGAGCAAGTATTGTTCAATTCGACGAATTATTTACTGGTGACGTGACCCAATAAATATTAATTAAAATATTGGTAGATTACATGTAATTAATTCAGATGTTGATCGCTGGATCAATATAATTTAGTGTTTGAACTTGCTCAGAATGGTAATTCGTGTAGCGTTTGTTCGAAACCCTAATTTTTTATTAATCCTTCATCATTTGACGAATTGCTGAAAATTGGTCATGAGTAAGGGAGAGACCGACCACATGAGATTATGGACATCCATGTGATTCCCAAGTGCTCAAGTAAGCACGCACCAGGGTCCTCAGTTGGAATGTTGGTTAAAGAATGATGACAAAATGCCGGTTTCATCATTTATTGAAAATAGTTGCTCGATTGAGCGTTAGGTGATAAAACCTAATTCATAAAGAAGTGAGGGACCGGCCAAGAAGGCATGAAACCGGCCCTTAGGGGTGTGGGACCAGCTGGTGCTCGGTTGAGCAAATCCCCAGGTTAGTTGGAGAGAATTTAGGCCCAATATGAGCAATTGAGAAAATTAGGTCAGAATTATGAAATCCTGTGGGACCGGCATTGTGCAAGCCCTATGGATGACTCTGGTCGGTCACTAAGGCATCCGCGTGTTGCCATGGTGTCCGTGTCTCAGTATTGATAGTTTCAGTATTTCCTGACATGCATTCGAGAAACATTGTGAATTTTCAGAAGAGTTTCATCTTGACTGAAATTCTTGATTTTTGTTGGAATGAGCAAGTATGCTCAATTGATCAATATTAGAGTATTTTAACATTTAAAATTGTCGTGAGAGGCTAGCCGGTCATGTGACCATGTTGGCTTTTGGTTTTTCATGATTCGAGCAAAATTTGAGAAAATATGAAGGAATCATGAATTTTTCTCAAACCAAGGAGTTTCATGAATTGAGGAAAATAATAATTATAAAAGACTAGGAATTGCAGGGTGTGGGACCGGCCACGGCTAGGTCATGGACGTCCGGCTATGTTGCTCGGTCCCGCACACCTTTTCCTAATTTTATATTATTATTTTTCATGAAACTGTGATATTATGGAGAATCCATGAGTTTTCGTTGAAACGGAGAAGTTTCATGAGTTTAGGGAATAATAATTATAAAAATCTAGGGATTGTGAGGTGTAGGACCGGCCACGACTTGAGCATGGCCGGCCGGCTAGGTTGTCCGATCCCGCACACCTTTTCCTATTTTATAATATTATTTTTCATGAATCCATGAAGTTATGGAGAACTCATGAGTTTTGCACAAACAAGGAAAGTTGCTAAATTGAAGGAGTTTTTCATGAGTTCATGAAAATAACAAAATAGGGCAAAATAATAGAAGAGGCACGGAACCGGCAACGGCTAGGACATGGTCGGCCGTCCGGTAGGCCCGTCCCCTAGGCGCCTCTTATTATTTTATTATAATGTGTTGTTTTCTCCATTTTTGCGTAGGATTCCTCATCTGTCCACATTTTTGGATGCTCGTTTGTGCATCCGGGTGCTCAGTCGTGCATCATTTTCGAGTACACTTGCACCATTTCCATGGGGCTTACTCAGTGATGGTCCAGATGCCCGGTTGTTGAGTATTGATTACTAATTCATAAAATTTAGTGGTGAATAATTCATGAATGGAGTAATATAATAAGTAGTTATTTATTATCAATTCATAGGATCAGCTATGGATTCGACCATGAACTCGGAATAATAAAACATGCATTATCATTCCATGGGATCGTGGATTCGACCATATAATCAGAGTAATAAAATTACCTATTACCATTCCATGAGTTTCGTGGAATCGGAGTAATGAGATAATACAGTTGTTTATTGTCATTCTATGAGATCAAGCCGTGGATTCGATCATAGAATCAGAACAGTTGTTATTGCCATTCCATGGGATCAGGCCGTGGATTCGACCATGGAATAGGAGCAATAATAGATTATTCTGGGAATTCAGTGGTAAATGTCACGGCAGAATTAATCTATCGTAGGAAAGATATTAGCCAGTTAAGGCGTCATATCCATCCAAAGGGTGCATAGTCAGGGAGTCAGAAGTGTTACTTACGGCCTGAAGGCGTTAGTACTCACAATCTACGGAGAACCGCCTGAATCTATACACGGTCTCTCCACATAGTCAGGGAACGGTGAGTGTCACCGACGTCCTGAAGGCGTACGCCGCCTAACTATTCTTCTATGTGGAGGTGGGTCTCTCTCCTGCAGTCAGGGAACAGTGAGTGTCACCGACGTCCTGAAGGCGTTAAGATCTCAATCTACGGAGAACCGCCCAATTATTTTATTCTGCATAGAGGTCACGATGAAATGTCAGGGATCGAACGCTCAACTAGTGGAGGCTTCTCGAAAGACATACTCGTCGTGGCTTCATAAAATATGAATGGTTGCATGCCTGAAAGCCGTGTCAGAAACATGTATCATAATTTTACGGTTTTGCTCTTTGTTGAAAATCCACCATCAACAATCATTAAGCGCAAGTTCAAATAAGAACTCTCCCCCAGTGTGTTGTCATCCTCTCGCAAGAACAAAAGAACAACAACAAGAGCAACATTTACCAGAGAAAGGTTGAAACGGTTTTAACTAATGCGTGCCAATAACAAAAGTTGAAACCCGAAACGCATATGTTATGTTAAACACTACTCATGTAAACATAAATTGATTCAACATATTGTGACTTTTCACATATGAGTTTCAATCGGAACACCTTATAATCCTTTGATAAAGCCTACCAACATAAAATAGAACTCAATCCCTCTAAATCAAAAATCCACACAAACCATAAGGGTTACATCATATGAGATAGAATATTAAGGTTAATGAAAACCGAAATCAGACATCCCATAAACCGAATACACATAACAAAAATATAAGCATTCATTCACAGGCTATGCAATTGGTAACTATCGCAAGAAAAATTATAAACAAATAATTTTATTCATAAATAATGATAGCTTTTATTCAAAAATAGACCTTATACAATAATTGAAGCAAATCAAAACATTGATGTCTATTTTTCCTTTAAATAAGAATCTTTAACTCTCTTAGAGTTTCTTGGTTTGCTTTGGAGTCAGATCAGGAGATCTCACAGGATTCCATGCCAATCATCTTCTATGATCACTAATCTTGATTCAATACTCATAACATTGTTATTGAATTCCTTTACTTCCTTTCGGAAATCCTTTTCCATGTTCCTTACTTCACCAAAATTAGATCTAATTTTAGTGAAATATTCTTGAGAAGATTATCATTAAGGGAGGAAATCTCTTCATTAGGAACATCTTGATGAAGTTCTGGAGTTGAGTCTGAATCACCATCCGAAGACTCAAGACAAAGTTTCTTGTTAGGAAACAATATAGTCCAGACCTTTTCAACTTTGTGAGAGTTACAGCTAGAGGTGGGCATTCTGTCGGATCTCTATAAAATGAAATGTAAAACCTATCCTCTTATAAATAAGAGAAGTTTTTCTCACAATTTTTGAGAATATTATTTCATTTATTTACCTTAACCGAAAATCTATTTAGAAATATTATTATTAAAATATTTACATACATATCCTTACTGTTTATTTTTGAAGATAAATAATAAGGATTCATGTTTATGATAACCAAGTTAGGTTATCAATTTTCGGTTGTTGAATTTTCTTCCCTTAGAAATTTCAACATTCTTACAGGTTTGAGAGTCTTTTACTTTTGAACTGTTAAGTTCTTTTCTCAAATCTGAGACAAGATCTTGGTATCTAAAAATCACATTATTCAATTTTCCAAGTTGATTCTCTGAGGTGATTTTTGATTTGGACTTAGATCTTGTTTTTTTGGATCGACAAGGTTTCTCTCTGTGTGAGATACTATAGGGAATTATTATTGATAGTGCCCCCATTGTCTGCATCGGAAACAAGGTCCAAAAGTATTCCGATTACAACCCTTAGGTTTGATGGGTTTATTCAACCTTTTCTTGTTATCACTTTTTGATACATTCACATCATGAGTTGATTTACAAGAACAACCAAGTTTATACCTCAATTTCGAATACTCTACTTTTAACTTTCTGATTTCATCTTGACAACAGTTGATGTCATGGATAAGTTTAGATACTTTTTCTTTCTCGGAACATGGAGAGAGTTCGATTTTCATAAGACGCTTGTTAAGTTTTTCTTTATCATTCAGATAACTTAGTCTGATTTGATCAAGCGATGATTTTATTCCTTTGATCTCAGATTCAAAAGTCTGAATTCTTTTATCTTCACAAAGAAATTCTTGCTGAAAAACTTTAGAAGTGAACTCTTCTTGAGTATCTATTGTTGAAAGTATTTCTGAATCATAGACTTCTACAACGGTTGCAACATGGTCTATCATACAGTCTTGATTATCCTGGTCAGGAGAATAATCAAGAGAAGCAGTGTATGCATTTCTCTTCTATCGAATATCCTTAGTTGGTCAGTCTGGAGAAATATGACCAAAGCCTTGACATTTGTAGCATTGAGGAATAATATCATCGTCATCTCATGTATCTTCAGTCTTTGGGGTAGAAATATGATTTCTTCTTGATACAGGGAGATCTATTTTTCGATGTCTCAACAATTTCTTGAATCGTTGAGTGTTAAGAGACAAATGATGATTTAACTCAGCTTCATCTTCATCATCTAGAGCTTCATGATCTTGGGAACTTTCCGGACTCTGAGTCGGCGGATTTTTAATGGCTTTATAGGCCAAGTTTTTGTCTTTCCTTTTTGACAAGTACTCCTGATCAAATATCTTTAGTTTTCCCACAAGAGAACTTCTTGATAAGGAAGAAAGATCGATAGCTTTGATGATAACATGTTTCTTAGATTCGTATCTAGATGGCAATGACCTGAGAATTTTGCACACTATGTCCTTTTCAGAAATAGTCTTTCCAAGAGAGAAGAAAGCATTTACTATCAGTTTATAGGAGAAAACTATTCCTGCCGAATTTGGTAATTTGGGGTGTGTGGATGAGGAATGAATCTAAACCCTAAACAAATACACTGCACGGGAGTGCTTTGTGATTCGAGAAATCAATCTGTACAATTCTGGCCTAAACCAAGAAATGGCCGTTCCAGACTTGTTTCGGTCACAAAATGAAGGAGATGGGGTTGATCTTAGGGAGGTAAGCAAAGAAGGTGTTGAGATTGTGAAGGTGTTGGATATGTATGACTTGTATCAGAAAGCTGAACTAGCTTACAGAATGTAAGCTATCAGTTCCGGTGTTTGAATACGGTTGTATCAACACTTGCTTCTGTTGTCTTGTCTTGTTTTGAAATAAGGAGGAGAACCTATTTATACAAGTCATTGAGCCTTACCCACGTCTCTCATGGGAAGTGAAGAAAGTGGAGTGATGGAGTAGTGGAGTTGCGTGTGTTGGTGTCACACGATTAATCTTGCCCACTTCTCCCATCATCACTAACCGTCCATGTCTTCCTGACACGTTCTTGTGATGGCGCGTTGTGCGCTGCACGCTGTAAACCGCCAGACCAATACCCCAGTATGTATCCCCCAGTTTGTGACATGATTGATGTCTCGAATGTGCGTATCGTGGGACCCACAAAAGGTAGCATGTAATTCTAGGTTAAATAACTAAGTTATTTGGGAATTTAATACTTGTAAAATATCATGTGAATTCTATGCATGTAATGCATCGAATATATTCAGCATGTATGAAGCATCGTTGTTGAGCGTCTTAAAATAGCATCATGTCCAGCCTACTTCATGTGATGGTTTGGAGGTTGCGCAAGCAAGTCCTCTCTTGGATGACCACATGGTGTGGTAGAGTGGCGGATGGTAATCACCACGACACCTCATTAACCAACTAACTCCTGACCAGGGATGTATAACCAAGCAGGTGAAGTTGAACGGACGAGATGATCTTTGAGACACTCATCTGCGACCATTAGTGGAATTAGGGTTTATAAAGAGGTGCCTCAGCATCACTCTTCAGCTTGGTCAAATCCAAGCTTGGGACACGATTTTGGAAAGGCCGATTGGGCATGCGTGTAGACGACATGCCGGTGTACATGCCCATACCTCATTGTCTCGTGAAAGTGTAATCTAGATCGCTCAATTTGTCCGGTAAAGATGAGCAACTAGGATTGATTTGCGACAGAGATTTTGTGCCGCAAAGGCCACGTGTCATGCCAACATTGGGCGCGCGTTTCGAGGCGACCAAGCCTGGTTGGTCTTGGCCGATTTGTCTGGTGTGCATACGACGGGCTGGTGTACACGCCTGTATTTCATTTTCGCATAGAAACGTGATCTAAGCCACTCAATTTGTACGGCAAAGTTGAGTGGTTGAGATTAGTTTGCAATTGGGAGGTGTGACCACGTCTAGTTTGGACGTGCGAATCGAGGCAACCAGGCATGATATGCCTTGGTCGATCGGGTGTGGAGATAGATGGGCCCACGGTGATCATGTTGATGCGCACCAGATCTGCCTAGTCTATTCCTTGTCCCTTCGTTCGTGCGGGAGAAAATGGACGCTCGTGATGTTCAAACCCTAATTAGGGTTTCACTAGCCGTGCGTCATGCCTTGTTTGGGTGCACGAACTGGAACGATCAACTATAGTTGGTCCTGACCGATCGGTCATGTGTGTAGGAGGCCCCACGGTGATTGTGTTGACATGCTATGGGCCCTTTGAATCTACATCTACACCCTCCATCTATGCCTGCGAAGATGGATGGTTGAGACTGCTTTGCGACACATGTAATGTGCCGCAGACCCTAAATTAGGGTTTCACGTCCGCGCTGCTTTGGCTGGACGATTTGGCAAGCCATGCTACCCTTTTGGGGAAGCCAACCATGCGGGGCCCGCATTGGATCGGTGGTGAATACTCCAGTACCTGCCTGGGGGTTATGGATCCGATCTAAGCCATCCAATCATGCTGGTGAAGTTGGATGGTCGTGATCGTTTCTGAGACTGATACGGACAGTCCAGATGCTCGATCGGGCTAGTATAACACTCTGAGAGTTATAGCCTGTACGTGTATTTCGTACATGCCTCCTTATTTAATGCTTGGAGATTCATGTTGCTCTGCTGAGAGCGATCACTCAGTCGTCATGCCGCACCAATAATGAGAATGGAGTAGTACAGGAAATACAAGGCTGGTCATGCATTAATTGGTAATGCTATAAGTTTATAGTGAAAAAGTATTCTCCACTTTATCAGTGGCTTTATCCTTTGCAGGATGTTAGCGCATAGTTTTGGATTTTATAATTTTAGCCTTAAATGAAAATCCACCATCAACATTAAGTCCCCTGCCTAGCACATAATGGTTACACTATTGTGGGGTAGGCATAAGATGGTGACATACATATGTGAGAAAGACAGGATAAAGGAAGCTTACCCGGAAGAATTTTGACTGACCGCTAGTAATTGTTCATGTAAACACCGTCGTGCAAGCATGGAATCCTTTGGTGGGACCGGTTTCCTTCCTTGGGTGTTTAAATCAAAAGAAGAATCCAAAAAGAGGAATCCTTTTTCTATTTGGATTCTTCCAATTTTTTGTCTATAAAAGGGACCGATCCCTTTTTTTTTTTCTTATGAATTTTTTTTTTTCTTTTGTTGTGTCCAGCTCCCGTCCGTGATCTTCACGCTGCCGCCGGAGCTTGCCGTCGTCGCCGCCGCCGCCGTCCGTCCGCAACAAGGTAAGTTTTCCGTTTTTTTTAGGAGAAGCCCTAATTTCTTAGGTAAAAACCCTTTGGCAAGATATATCATGATTAGTTCTTCCACCGAAATTGATAGCAAAAACCGCCGATATTTGCTAGGATTGCTTAACGAGTCGTGAATCCATGAATATATTGTTTTTGCTTCTTTTCTTCCATTGTTGCATGCAAAGCCTAGCTTTTAGGTTATGGCTTGAAAAACCTTTACCTTGAATTTCGTAGACACGACCCCCATGAACAAAGTGAAACCGTGTTATGATGTGTGCGAATGAGTGCGGACCCACCATATGCGCTCGATTGAACGTGGACGATGTGCTTGGACTGAAAACCGATCTTGCACCTATTATATTATACAGGCCTTATGTCCTGATTAATACCGGCCTTTGTGACTTGATCAATACCGGACTTGAAACTTGAGCAATACCAGCCTTGTGACTTGATCAATACCAGACTTGAAACTTGAGCAATACCAGCCTTGTGACTTGATCAATACCATACTTGAAACTTGAGCAATACCAACCTTGTGACTTCGTCCTTTGCTGACGTGGCCCAATACCAGACTGGTGACCTTGACCGGCCTTGACTAATACGGATTTGACATGACCCAGTACCATCCTATTAACATGATATCGATATTTCTTGTGTGGCCCGATACCTGCTCGACTACGTGATATCAACCTCATTTGGGGGTATTATCCCTGGATTTGTAGAATTGACCAACGGTTTCATTTGTTGACGTGGCTCAATACCGGTGTTTGGACCCAATACCAGCCTTGTGTACTCCAACGTGAATGTGTGTTCTTTCGTGTGTGACTACACATCTCATGCGTTTTTATACAAGCACTGACTCTCTCGTCTTTTGTAGGATGAACAAAAAGACTCCTGTTGAAATGCCTTCTGAAGATAATGTTGGTGCCAAGTCAGGGAGTGTTAACAGCTTCAAAGATATGCCGAACATAGATGATGAGTTATTCACTGTGCCTTTTCCGAACATTAGGAAACATCCTAGTCACAAGATAGTCCTGCTCTCTGGTTCAGAAAATATGGAAGCTGATCCATCCTCTTCTTCAGCACTTGTGATGAGGTTCTGTCTTCGGAGAAATGAATATCCGCCTTCACCTATTGACTTCAAGATTTGTCACACTCCGCTGGGCTCTTACGAAGGATGAATGAGACGCATGCTGAGTAATAAAAAGATTAAGGCTAATTTAGTTAAGGCGCAAATCTTTGATGCGGTCATGGAGTCCGCCACTCTTCAGATTAAGAAAGATGATGCAGGCTTGATCACTTTTATTTCTCGGTGGCGTCCTTCTACTCATACATCTATATGCAGATGGGGAGAGATGACCATTTCTATGGAAAGTGTGGCTGCGTTGATGAAACTGCCTGTTGCTGGAAGCTTCTTTTATAAACTTACTGATGCAGAACGTTGGTCTTATAATGTAATACTTCGAAAGGCGGGAGAATTCGATGATCTGGAGAAGGAGAAGAAAGACACGAAATGATTTTACACTTAGTGGGTGTCGGAGTGGTCTCCTGTAGACCCGAAACCCGGTCAGGAGTTGGAAGACGAGCTCAGCGTGATTGTATTCATGTCTTTCTGGTTATCCAGAGACATATTTGACGACGATTCTGGAAGGAAGACCATAAGAGGTGACCTCGTCATGTTTGCTATAAAGCTGGCAAAAGGCGAGGTCCTTCCCCTAGGTTCCTTGTTTCTTGGATCACTGTATTCTCATCTGGACGCCTTAGCGACGGACATGCATGCTTCCAATGAGTATAAGAAGGTGGAGTCGCATATCCACATTGCTTTTCTTCAGGCGTTTTTGTGAGAACATTTCAAAATCTATGCTCCTGTTCCTGCAACTTCACTCAGCAGTTTGTATGGTGGTTCGAAAATACTTCGTTGGCAGAAGGGACGTCCAAAAACCGGTGTGAATCTTGTGGATGTTTTTGACAACGTGTCCTCCATAAATTTTCGTCCATGGGGGCCTATCCACCCTTCCATTGTTCATCCAAAGACTTTTTCTACTGTTCCTGATGTTGTGTTGCGTACTGATGCCGAAACCGCGAGTCTTGGGGAACTTATTTACTTACGAAGCTGCACTCCGGGATATGTCACGTCTTTACTTGACGAAGAATTTACCGTGACTCCGTACAATATTGACAGGGCTGCTCGGCAAATGGGATTTGACCAGGGTGTTCCATTTCTTCGTCCGTCGAAGGCTCCAAAAGAACTTTTCCCAGATATTCTTAATGTTGACACATTTTCGTCAGTGCATAGCCTTCCTTTCTTTCCTATCGGAAGAAAACCAGCGGTAACCGACGGGTATAAGGGATTTTGGATGGAGCAATTGTTAACCTTTCAGAAATTCTCGGAGGAGGTTGTGACAGATTCCCGCGGCGAACCATCTTCTGACGTTTTGAAGGAGCATTTTTGGTTGAAACCACTCCCAGGTAAACGAACTAGAGCTGATGACTGCAGTCCCCAAGCAGGAGTGAGGTATAAGAAGCAGGCATGTGGTTCGGTGATCCTCAATTCCTCCAATATGTGGGTATTTTAAATTTCTTTCTGTTTGATCCCTTGGTTTCGTTCTTCCTGAGCAACTTTCACTAAAGGTAATCCTTTGTTGGCGATCAGGGAATCTCGAAAGAAAATGCTTTCGCAAGACTGGCTCGTAGTCATAACGAGAGGTATGGCGATACTGGTCTTCATGAGAAGTCTGGTGATGCTGGTCTTCATGAGAAGTCTGGCGATGCTTTTAAGGAGAGGTATGGTGATACTGATCCTCTTCAAGATAATGACAAAGATGGTGCAAGCTCGACCGAACAGAATGCCTCCCCAAGTGGTAACCTTAGTGAGCTTGTAGACGAGGTCGTGGGAGAGGCAGCATCTGCTAATGCTGAGGTGGATCCCCTTAAAGATCTTCCTGAGCAGGTTCCCATTGATAAGGCAGTCATGGTGAATTATTCTGAAAGGCCTCTTGCAGCTGACAAGGTTCCTGATGAAGTATTGGCAAGGCAACCTGTTGTTCATGTTTGATACCCCTCATGCAGGTCATGTGTTGGTTGGGGGATTCAGTGTGACGGCTCAATTCGAGGAGTTATACATGGTGATATGGAAGAAGCACGGTCATATTGCTACCACTACGAAGCTCAAAAGTCACCTTGCATTGGTCAATCGCGTCCAAGAAGCTTTATTCTCCATTCACGGGATGAGCGTCACGACCGGTCGCAGTGTTTCTGAGGAGGTGATTGAAGACTGGAAGTGCCATCGGGACGTGTTTGTACAGTACGACTTCAACGCTCCTTGGTTCTTCAAATGGTTCTCTGAAATCCAGGAGCTTCAGAAATTGCAAGACGAAGCTCCTTCTGCAGAATGTATTGCTCGCCAGGAAGAAGAGGTTGAAAAGTTGTCTAAGGATCGTTGAAGCTGAAACAGGCCGCACTCCAAAGGATGAAAGCTGCTCTTGCTCAGAAGGATGAGTTGCTGCTGAAGGACTTTCCTTGAAGGACTCGTGCCGCCTACTTGTGTTATTTCTTTAGATACTTTTGAGTAATTGTGATGATTTCCTTTCACAAAATTTGATTTCAGGTTTTGAACTAATAGGTGGTTGGATTGGTTTATTTTGAGATAGTTTTGTGAATGACTTTTCTGAAAGAGATTTATTCTAAATGGAATTTATATCTTGGTTATGAATGATAGCACATGTCATATGAAATTGCAAATATCATACGAAAAGGGAAGTATGAAAGGGAAACAAACATGGTGTTTGGTTATCAAATCTCTTTCTCATGTGTGGGATGTCAAGTCCCCAGTAAATTCTAAAACTATCTTTCTCAGAAAATTATTTGATAGAACTTACTTGCTCTTTGGAGTCTCATTTGTACGAAACTGAATCTTCCCGAGCAACCTCTTCAAGGAAACCGTACGTATTAATTTCCAGAGAGGGAAGACAACTCCTCTGAATTGAGCGTTTCCTGAACGACGCGCTTCAAGGCGTTGCATTCACTGGTAGGGTGATGAAGGAATCGATGATAATGACAATACCTCGGGTCTGTCTTTTATTGATTAGTCGGCGGATGCCACACAGAAGGCAGTTGCACTTCTCCGTCTCGTACCCATGCCTCCAGCAATTCCAATATCTTCTCCATTGGAAGTGGGAAATGTGGATATCTTGAGTCTAGCTTATCTTGCGTTAGTGGAAGTCGTGACGTCTCTCTGTGGTTTTGATATGGAGAACGCTTCGGAGATGGAGTTGGTAAACCAGCATGTGTCATCATATCCGCGGCTCGCTTGACTGGGTGACGGAATGCGGAAGGCATTGTAATATCACTGCTGAGTGAATGAGTTGAATGCTCCCATTTGCCACACTCACGCGTCCTTTGGTTGATTTCTCCATCCTCGAGCATTTCTTCACTTGGCTGAAAGGTCGCTGTGAATCGGGAAGTTTTCTGAGCTTCGGCAAGAGTCTTGAGATATAAATCTTCCAGCAAGGCTCCTTAAGTTGCAGGCTCCCTTTCTTTATCCGGCAGATGTGGCATCCCGGACAAGTCTTTTCTTATACGGAATTGTCCCGAGTCTCTGTCGCCAGCTGGACCATGTTGTTCGTCTCTCCTAAGTCCCCTGTGGCTACGCGCTCTCTCTGTATCTCCGCTGGTAAAGGCATGAATTCTAGATAAGGATTCAACGTTTCTTGCACCGTCTGGGTAAATGCTTGCCGAACCTTCTTGTACTTGAGCTGTTATATCATTCAAAAGGCGGAATGTTTCGCTCTGCCTTCTAGCGATACCAGCTTGATTTTCCAGGACATCCTCCAGAATTCTAGCCACACTTACCATGATACCTGAATCATCTATGGTTTTCGGAGAATCTAACGTGCGAGGATACATCGTGAGATGAAGACCGAGATAAAAACCAAAAATGGATAGGTTAATGATTGAATCGGATCCAAGATCTATCCCAAGATTGAGATGGTTGGAATGAATATTGAAAATCCAATTTTGCAACCGAGAGATTAATCTCCCACTGTGGTCGCCAATTGTTTATGGGTGAAAACTATTCCTGCCGAGTTTGGTAATTTTGGGTGTGTGGATGAGGAATTAATCTAAACCCTAAACAAATGCACTGCACGGGAGTGCTTTGTGATTCGAGAAATCAATCTGTATAATTTTGGCCTAAACCAAGAAATGGCCGTTCCAGACTTGCTTCGGTCACAAAGTGAAGGAGATAGGGTTGATCTTAGGGAGGGAAGCGAAGAAGGTGTTGAGATTGTGAAGGTGTTGGATATGTATGACTTGTATCAGAAAGCTGAACTGGCTTACAGAATGTAAGATATCAGTTCCGGTGTTTGAATACGGTTGTATCAACACTTGCTTATGTTTTCTTGTCTTGTTTTGAAATAGGGAGGAGAACCTATTTATACAAGTCATTGAGCCTTACCCACATCTCTTATGGGAAGTGGAGAAAGTGGAGTGATGGAGTAGTGGAGTTGTGTGTGTTGGTGTCACACGATTAGTCTTGCCCACTTCTCACATCATCACTAACCGTCCATGTCTTCCTGACACGTTCTTGTGATGGCGCGTTGTGCGTTGCACGCTGTAAACCGCCAGACCAATACCCCAGTATGTATCCCCCAGTTTGTAACATGATTGATATCTCTAATGTGCGGATCGTGGGACCCACAAAAGGTAGCATGTAATGCTAGGTTAAATAACTAAGTTCTTTGGGAATTTGATACTTGTAAAATATCACGTGAATTCTATGCATGTAATGCATCGAATATATTCAGCATGTATGAAGCATCGCTGTTGAGCGTCTTAAAATAGCATCATGTCCAGCCTACTTCATGTGATGGTTTGGAGGCTGCACAAGCAAGTCCTCTCTTGGCTGACCACATGGTGTGGTAGAGTGGCGGATGGTAATCACCACGACACCTCACTAACCCACTAACCCCTGACCAGGGTTGTATAACCAAGCAGGTGAAGTTGAACGGACGAGATGATCTTTGAGACACTCATCTGCGACCGTTAGTAGAATTAGGGTTTATGATGAGGTGCGCAAGCATCACTCTTCAGCTTGGTCGAATCCAAGCTTGGGACACAATTTTGGCAAGGCCGATTGGGCATGTGTGTAGACGGCATGCCGATGTACATGCCCACACCTTATTATCTCGTGAAAGTGTAATCTAGATCGCTCAATTTGTCCGGAAAAGAGGAGCGGCTAGGATTTATTTGCGACACAGATTTTGTGCCGCAAAGGCCGCGCGTCATGCCAACTTTGGGCACGCGTTTCGAGGCGACCAAGCCTGGTCAGTCTTGGACGATTAGTCTTGTGTGCAGATGACAGGCTGGTGTACACGCCTGTATTTCATTGTCCCATAGAAACGTGATCTAAGCCACTCAATTTGTTCGGCAAAGTTGAGTGGTCGAGATTAGTTTGCAATTGGGAGGTGTGACCACGCCTAGTTTGGGTGTGCGAATCGAGGCAACCAGGCATGATATGCCTTGGACGATCGGGTATGGAGATAGATGGGCCCATGGTGATCATGTTGATGCGCACCGGACCTACCTAGTCTATTCCTGGACCCTTCGTTCGTGCAGGACAAAATGGACGCTCGTGATGTTCAAACCCTAATTAGGGTTTCACCGACCGTGCGTCATGCCTTGTTTGGGCGCACGAACTGGAACGATAAACTATAGTTGGTCCTGACCGATCGGTCATGTGTGTAGGTGGGCCCATGGTGATTGTGTTGACATGCTCTGGGCCCTTTGAATCTACATCTACACCCTCCATCTATGCCTGCGAAGATGGATGGTTGAGACTTCTTTTCGACACATGTAATGTGCCGCAGACCCTAAATTAGGGTTTCACGTCCGCGCTGCTTTGGCTGGACGATTTGGCAAGCCATGCTACACTTTTGGGGAAGCCAAACATGTGGGGCCCGCATTGGATCGGTGGTGAATACTCCAGTACCTTCCTGGGGGTTATGGATCCGATCTAAGCCATCCAATCATGCTGGTGAAGTTGGATGGTCGTGATCGTTTCTGAGACTGATACGGACAGTCCAGATGCTCGATCGGGCTAGTATAACACTCCGAGATTTATAGCCTGTACGGGTATTTCGTACATGCCTCCTTATTTAATGATTGGAGATTCGTGTTGCTCTGCTGAGAGCGATCACTCAGTCGTCATGCCGCACCAATAATGAGAATGGAGTAGTACAAGAAATACAAGGCTGGTCATGCATTAATTGGTAATGCTATAAGTTTATAGTGAAGAAGTATTCTCCACTTTATCAGTGGCTTTATCCTTTGCAGGATGTCAGCGTATAGTTTTGGCTTTTACAATTTTAGACTTAAATGAAAATCCACCATCAACACTATCTCAGAGAGTTTAATATGAAACTCTTCAAAGGTATCATTTTCATCCATTCGAAGGTTTTTGCAATCAGATGTGAGAGTTTGAAGTCTAGATTTCTTTTCTGATGTGTTTCCTTCAAATACGATCTGAAGATTATTCCAAACTTCGTGTGAAGTTTGGCATGTGGATACATGATGTTGTAGATCGCGGCTTACAACATGTATAATAACATTCAAACCATTTGAATTCTGCTTTGCAAAAGCCTTTTCTTCGCCTGAATAATCCACTAAGCGTTTAAACTCAGTTTCTGAACCTTCTATTTTCGGGTGATTATAACCATCGACGACTAATAACCAAGTTTTAAAGTCTCGTGATTGAAGAAAATATATCATAGAATATTTACACCATAGAGAGTTTGTTCCGTCAAATCTTGGAAGTACGTTAACTGAAATCAATTCATGTGAACTCGAGTTCATTTCTTATAGGTTGGATCGCACCAAACACAGATTGTTAGATCCTTTCGTGTTTGCCTGCTCTGAACCAATTGAAAAGACGAGGGTACCCAAATGAACCACAATATTTTTGTTTTCAACCTATAAGTCCTCTTACCGAAAGTGATCGTTTAAGGACAGAGTCGAGACAATACAACAAATCGGTATTCACACTTTGTGTGATTGTCTATGGATACGAGATCGAGACAGTACGACTACCAAAGTGTGATACTTGATATAATAGGTTCGTACTTGACCAAACTCTATAAGATCACTATAAAGTATATCGGAGTTAACGTTTGTGTATTTTATTTTTATAATATAAACGCCACAAAAAGGTTGTTTTGGTATAGTGATACTAGGTTCGGACTAAACCAAACTCTATAAGATCACTATCAAGTATAACGGAGTTAACATTTGTGTATTTTACTTTTAATTATAATAAACAATTACAATTGAGGAAATATAAAAGTAAAAGACACAACAAGATTTTGTTAACGAGGAAAACTGCAAGTGCAGAAAAACCCTGGGACCCAGTCCAGAATTGGATAATCTCAGAACTAAGCCGTTATACAAAATCTAAACCAACTCCGTATAGTTGAGACCAAACAACTACCCCTAGTGAACTTAATTTCCTCAGTATCCCTGGGCTTCCGACTTCGAAGGTCACACGCTGTGGTACAATTCCTTTGGATCGTATTCAAACAGTAAAGGAACAACAAATCTGTTTGGTAACAAGTCTATTGATTCTTTCAAGATAAAGATATCTCAAGTCATACGCAAAGGCTCTTCCGTTTAATCCAATAAACTCCTTTGCCAGGTTAGATCAATCTATCTAATAACTACAAAAGTAGTTAAGTTTAGATTAGCACTCAATCAAAATAAATCTTAAAGAGATATATTGAGAATGCCGATCTCACGCAACTAATCAGTCGAATAAATCTGATTATAGTTGGATCCCAGCCGATCAAGGTTTGTGCACACACAAAGATATGAAAACTAATAAGAAATCTTCTTCGTCTTTAAATCTTCTTTAATCTCCAATAAACACCTACACAACACCACTTGAATCTCTTGTGATCAATCACACACATAAAGGAGTCTGTTAACAATAGATTATCACAATATGTCTTTAGATCTACAAACAGTTCTAAAAATCCTGTCAATACTTCTATCTAGTTTGAGTGAATCTTATATCAGAAGACAAAATTCTCAATAATAAACAAACTAGGTGCAAGTTTCAACAATTGTTAGTCAATCAAATCAATCGAAAACTAATAACGCTGCAATTATCTAGTTTCCCACTAATGGTACTCGTAGAGCTTCTTGATCCCACCGAAGTCTTTAAATGAACGGTCGTAAGAGATTTCACCTAATTAGGATACTTTCCTCTCCGAATAGACGGCTCCACCAGAAGCAACAAGAATTGAAGTTTGCCTGGCTCTTAGGATAGTTTGCTAGAAATGCAAACTTAGGTATTTATAGGCCAAGGATGTTTGGGCACCAAGGAATTTCCAAAACCGAAAATATTCTCAAGATATGCAATGAATAGCAAAATTCAGTTTTCCTAATTCCAATAAATGCTTGTCCAAAATTTACGAAATCTCTCAATAGAAAATCTCTGATTAGTAAATGCACATTACTAATTTTTAGTCTCTAGAGATATGCATTTAATTACTGGTAATTAAAGCATATAAAACCAAAACCTTAATTAAAAGATTCTCAATTTATTTCGGCACAGGATCTCCTTGAGTACTAAGGAATATCTTTGAACAATAAATGATAAGAGTTACTGTACATGTTCAAAGTATGTTGACATCTTTTCACTGTAAATCCTTATTCATATTTACACGGATTTACATTCTTGAAATCGGTTATACCACACTTCCAAACAAGTTTAGAATTGGCTATTCTAAGATAACTATGTGATTGATTAAATATCAAATCACATACATGGGTTCAATCGGTTCTATCAATCACCAGGATCGGTTATACCTCAATATGGAAATACTTGTGATCGGTCACACAAGTTACCAGGATCGGTTACATCAGTTACCAGGATCGGTTACATCAGTTACCTGGACCAGTTACCATATTCCCATGGTATTTCTTGTGATCGATTACACCAGTTACCAGGATCAGTTACACCAATTACCAGGACCGGTTACCAATTACAAGGATCAATTACACAACACTCTGTGATCGGTCACACCAATTACTAGGATCGGTCATACCAATTACAAATATCGATCATACCATCTCATGGTGATTACTTAGGATCGGTTACACCAATTTAATAAAAACTAGTCATACCAAATCATACATCAGGTATTTTGACTAGTTATACCAAGATACATAACATAGTTACGATCGGTTCTACCATCTCACACATATTGGTAATCCAAATATTTGCAATGAATAGCCGTACCAATAAGCCTAATGATTTCCCTTTCGATTCATAAAACAAGTTCATGTGTACTTCCTTTAAACGAATGTAAAACATTGTTTCCTAGGATGAAATCTTCACCATAAACAATTCACATAATCATAATAGTATACACAATATTATGTCGATGTCATATCTACGATGTTCAAAAGATAAGCGTTATACTTCGTAGTCTAATTCCCTAATACTATGATCATACAAATATAACCATGTCACATCACTAGAGTATTATACAATATGTACAGTATATACAGATTCGCAGTTATGTTTTCAATATAGCACATCTTGAACGATACGTTAGGAATGAAACAGTTCAAGTCAATATTACTAACCTTAAGAGAAAGGATGATGTCGTCGTTGTAGTTCGCTTTTTCTTCACATTCTTCGGGTCTTCGTAGTAATACTTGTATGTCTTAACATTCCTAGACTTTTTAGTCTACCTAAACGAAGTTGACTCTAGTATACAATCAAACGACTTTAGATGAGTTTTGACACAGTAAAATATGACAACCAAACTTGACATACCAACGTTTGGTGAGTTCAACCGAGCTATGCTCTAACAAATTTGAAAAAGCGGGGGTCTAACAACCACACCCAATATTTCGCTTAGCAATCTGTATGGACAAACTCCAATATACTTTCTAGAGAATCAACTAGACAGTCAGACTCAATCTAAATAAAAAGTATATCAAAGAGTTTATATCTCAATCTCTCGATTTTATATATACTCAAGCAAATAGAAATCTGCGAGTTTTTATCAAATCCTAGAGAGATAACTTGGATGGTACCAAAGACCAATATCCAAGTGTCAATCAATTTAAATCAACAACCAAAAGGTCGGATATTCTAATTGATTGAAAAACGCACAACCTGTGATATTTCAATTATATAACAAAATATATTGCGGAAAAGAAATAACACAGACAACAAAATTTCGTTATCGAGGAAACCGCAAATGCAGAAAAACCCCGGGACCTAGTCCAGATTGAACACACACTGTATTAAGCCGCTACAGACACTAGCCTACTCCAAACTAACTTCGGTCTGGACTGTAGTTGAACCCCAATCAATCTCACGCTGATCAAAGGTACAGTTATGCTCCTACATCTCTGATCCCAGCAGGATACTACGTACTTGATTCCCTTAGCTGATCTCACCCACAACTAAGAGTTGATACTACCCAAAGTCGAAGACTTTAATAAACAATTCTGTATCACACAAAAAAGTCTACGGTAATAGATAAATCCGTCTCACACGAATATACCTACGAGTTTTGTTCCGTCTTTTGATAAATCAAGGTGAACATGAACTAATAGATAACCCGGACTTATATTCCCGAAGAACAGCCTAGTATTATCAATCACCTCACAATAGTCTTAATCGAGGCAGCGAAAAAAGATATTGTGGAATCACAAACGATGAGACGAAGATGTTTGTGACTACTTTTCTATCTTGCATATCGGAGATATAAATCTCAAGCCAATCGTTACGATTGTACTCAAAACGATAGAATCAGCAAGATCAGATCACACAACTGCGAGAAAGTAGTATCGGTCTGGATTCACAATCCCAATGAAGTCTTTAAGTCGTTAACCTGGTTTTAGAGAAGAAACCAAAGGTTAAAGGAGAAGCGACTCTAGCTTATGCAACTAGTCTCACACGTAAGGTGTGGGGATTAGGTTTCCCAGTTGCTAGAGTTCTCCCTTATATAGTCTTTCAAATCAGGGTTTGCAATCAATGTTAGCTTGGTAACAAAGCATTCAATATTCACCGTTAGATGAAAACCTGATTAGATTCAAGCTAATATTTCTCAACCGTTAGATCGAAAACTTAGCTTGTTATACACAAATGAAATGCACGTTTCTAGGCTTGTGTAACCATACCCAAACATGTACATTTGTTGGTTCAACAATAGTATTGATGGTGGTTTTTAGCTTAAGGTTGAAATCGTAAAACCTTGCATCTAATATGACGTCACTCTGTAAGGAAACGGTGCCGTGAGTGCTAACCTATCCACCGACATATTTATTGAGCCGTTCAATATACTTACATGAAATTTATCCAGACTGGCGAATGTAGCAACCATCCCAGATGTTCTGTAAATTTCGGCGCCTCACCTATATTCACTTAATATAAGTTCTTTTGAATGCCTTCTATGCTATGTTCTCCGGCTGAACCCTTAATGTTGATATGGCATGACAATTTGTGTTCACTCGCAACAGAGTAGCACTAATTTCCAAATATCAAGGATAAGGTCTTTGCATAAGGTATTCAATCAGAAAAAGCATGCTGCTCTCTAGCAATGAACTTAAAATAACTCTATGTCAACACATAGAATTCAATCAATTGCCCTGACTAAATTGCATAAGTTAGGGTGTTGCGTCTCGCACAGTATATCATACCTTGCTTGTCGAAATTAAGTCTATGCGAACTAGGTAATCAATCCGCCATGGATTAGCAGGTGCAAAACCTTGCCGAGAATCAGAAAAAAAGGATCTGCAGCAGCAAAGGGAGGCGTGGCCATGCCTTAGGCCAACTGGCGCCACTTGCCATTGGCCACGCCCCTTCCTAAACCGACACTATTTCTCTCGACCAATCGTGTTGCCTCAAATTAGCCACGCACACATAAGTTGTGGTTGGGCCCATACTTTTCGGCCCCACTTCCCATCGACCAATCAGGTCGCTCTAAAGCCGCCATACTCTCACCAGAAGTGTAGCCACACCCATACTTGGTCGGCCCTCTTTTAATCGACCAATCAGGTCGCTCTAAAGCCGCCACACTTTCACCAGAACTGTAGACGCGCCTTATGTTTGGCCGGACCCTTTCCCCGGCCAATCAAGTCGCTCCAAACTTGCCACCATACATTAAAGGCCAAACGCACCCTGCCGCGCCACCATACTAACTGTCAAGCCAAACGCGTCTTACCACAACAACATATTGATCGACATGCCAACATGCCACTCTGCCACGGTAGCATGCCACTTTAGCCTTGGCCACGCCGCTAAGCCCTAATTCTTACCACGGCGCCAAAACCTAGCCTTGTCTGCGCCGCCAAGCCCTAATTCTTACCACGACGCAAAAACCTAGCCTTGGCCACGCCGCCAAAACCTAGCCTTGGCCACGCCGCCAAGCCCTAATTTTGGCCACGGAGCCAAACCTTAGCTTTGTCCATGCTACAACGCCACTGGCATGCCGCTATGCCACGCCACTGGCATGCCGCCATGCCACTCCACGCCACTGGCACGCCGCTATGCCGCGCCACTGGCATGCCGCCATGCCACAGCTACTAGTATGCCGCTATGCCCCGGCTACTGGCATGCCGCCATGCCACGGCTACTGGCATGCCGCTATGCTACAGCCACTGGCATGCCGCTATGCCATGTCTACGCCACTAGCATGCCGCTATGCCATGGCTCCACCAGGCGCTGCTATGCCAATGTCGCCACTTCTCTATACAACAAGATGCGGCCATAATCAATGGCCACTCTTCCTCTTGAGATGCAATCTCAACCATCCAAGTTCGCCACTGAACTGGCGGACTTGCGACAAGTCCCAGGCAAACCGCTACGCCACGGCTACGCCAGGCACCACTATGTTAATGGCGCCACTTTGTTACACAACAAATATGGGGACATAATCAACGGCTACCCTTCCTCATGAGATGTAATCTTAGCCATTCAAGTTCGCCACCAAACTGACAGAATTGTGGAAAGTTTTAGGCGGCCGACCAAGGAAATCCTAATAGCATCACATGTTATTTTCCTATGGCAAAGTCTCTTGACTTTGACTTGCCACACATAGCAACCTGACATCAAACATGTCACAAACTGGGGGATACTCACCGGGTATTGGTATGACGGTTTGCAGCATGCGGCGTGCAATGCGCCCATTACAAGAAAGTGTCATGAAGTAGGACAATTAGTGGTGGTAAAAAGTAATGGTGTAAACAATTCATTTCCTTCATCATGGAAGCGTAATGACTGACGGTTACACGAATTCACTTCCCTCATCATGGAAGCATAACGTCTGACGGTTACACGTTACTCTATTCTTCCACCACTCAATAGTTTCCACTTCCTACGAGACCAGGGTATGTTTCAATATGACTTGTATAAATAGGCTTCACCTATTTTCACCAAACAACAAGTTTTGGTCGGCAACAACACAGTATCTAGAAATCACCTGGTAGCTTTCCATTCTGCTAGCCAGTTCTACTTTCAGATACAAGTCATAAACAACCACACCTTCAGAATCAACTATTCTGGTCTCAACACTCTCTTCGCTTCCCTCCCTAAGACCAACCCTTCTCATTCACTTTGTGACCGAAGCAACCCTGGAACGGCCATTTCTTGGTTTAGGCCAGGATTGTACAGATTGATATCTCGAATCAAAAGTACTCCCGTGCAGTGCATTGTTTAGGGTTTAGATTCATTTCTCATCCACACACCCAAAATTACCAAAATCAGCAGAAACGGTTTTCACCCACAAATAATTGGCGATCACAGTGGGAGATTAATCTATCGGTTGCAATACCAATTTCCAAATTTCCAATTTCATTTTTCAATCCCGATCTCAAGATGGTAGAACTCAGATCCGGATCAGCAACAAACCCTGAAAACACTAGCGCTGAGATTACTCTTGGTATTAACGTTTCTTCCAGTGGCATTAATACGCCACCTGTCAACACCAGCGGTGCGGAAAACGTTCCTTCAGGCGTTACACCTTCAGTCACCAGAGACAGAGCCACTATCGCCATCTCTAACGTTTCTTCAAGTGTGACACCTCCAACAGTCACCAGAGCCGCTGCTACTCCACTATCAGGACGAGAGACTGGGGGAGCCAGAGGAAGCCGATCCCTTATTACCATTGCTGATTTGATGGAAATACAAGAAGTTTTTTTCTACGACTCAGACAGACATGGCCACAACTCAAAAGGAGCGAAACAATGAACATCTGAATGATTAGTCAAGGGATTCAAAATTCGGGAGTTAGATTGTCATAAACCAAATGTGACCGAACATCAATTGGTGGAGTTAAGCATTAATGCTTTCTGGGGACTCTGTTCACAAAACCATGTAATCTATGACGGATCATGTGTGTGAGACTTTTTATTTCTCCAAGGTGCGGCGCCGAGATATATTTTCAAGCTCTCAGCCGTGTTGCGTTGCCGCTTCGAACTTTGCTCCAGGAGCCGCTTCTACTTTTCGCTCCAGAAGCCACTCCGCTTCAACGTTCTCTCCAGAAGCCGTTCCGCTTCAACGTTTCTCTCCAGGAGCCGCTTTGACGTTCTCTCCAGAAGCCGCTTCAACGTTTCTCTCCAAGAGCCACTCCCGCTTCAACGTTTCTCTCCAAGAGCCGCTCTGCTTCAACGTTTTCTCCAGAAGTCGATACTCCTTCCTGTCAAGGATCGTGATCACAGCCATCCAAGGTTCGGAGTTGTGGCCACTTTTTGATCCATCCCGCCAAACCTCGTGACCGTGGGCAGTTTCCTCGCTTACGCATCCAGCCAATCCCTTTGCTTCCATGGATGCCCATGCAATTTAATCCAACCTATTTTGGTTCCCACGACGATGTAGTCTCTTCCGATCACATCTGCTTCCAAGAACTGTTGCTGCTCGTTTGTCAGAGCTTTACCATAACAACAACCACTAAAAAGGTAACCATACTTCTCCATGTTTTAGTTTCACGTGGAACAAGTAATAGAGTCACCAGTACGGATGCAAGATGATGTCTTTATCATGGTCAACTCACCGACCATACAAGATAAAAACATGTAAACCACACTTGGGGACTGAGGCTCTACACAGAATCCCTTCACTGTCAAAGCTCAGAAGATACGGTCAACCAAAAATCATAGCCACGACAAGGTCATCCACCCTTCAAAGGCGTAACGTAAGAATATCATCACCTCTCTATCTAAAAGGCGCCTACAACACTCTACGAGGCCGCGGTGGATCCCAAGCCTACTCAGAGAAAACAACTTCAGTAACCAAAGAGAAGTGCGACTGGGTACTGGTCATCACGGTCCATCCCCGACAACAATCAAGAATTCATGAGATAACTCCAGAGATGCGGCTGAAACATTTTTCTTGAAGAGACAGAGGGAGCCACGATTAACGACATAACTCCCTCACTTCTACATCTTCGTTATCCAGAATGTTTTGTCCATGTGATATTTCAAGCATCCCAGCATCACATCCAAGATAGTATGATAAGATTGTATCAAATCCCATAGGCGTGGATTCAAGGCGATGCAATTAAAGTAGGCTACACTTGGGGACTGAAGCTTCCTTCATGTTTAGAAGCTTAAACGCAGTCACCACCTTACTAGTGAATGCAGCAGAAGCACATCTTCCACGAGAAAATAGGTTCAAGATAATTACACATGGGGACTACCAGAATGGGATGCCTTCACTGCCCTCAACCAGGTTAATTCCGATTTCAACATCATCACTGTCGAAGTTTTACGAGCCACAAGAATTTCTCAACATGAAGCCGTACACGCGCATCAAAGACCCCAAAAGTGTGCCACAGAGATACATTCACATATCCGGCCACGCCATTGGATCTAACAAAAGTATAACTAAGGACTGCTCACCGCATCCCGTTCCATGCAATAGTCCAAGATTCAGAAGATGGTTCAAAGGATGTCGCTTGGAACGAAGTCCTTAAAGACTTGATAGCAGCACATCGGCAACGGAACACTCTCAGCTCGTCTACTTCACCCAATGGCTCCAGAAGAATTCGTCCATGCAAGCATCCACAACATATCATCATCGCAATCAGAAATTCCAGGCACCAAATAACCTAAAATCAAGGGTGGACCAACAACGCAACCACAATCTCTAAGATTAGCCTGACATGATCATTGCCGAGCATATATTTCATCCATTTATCCCAAGATCGCAATGGAGTTTGGTAAATTTTGAAATCCACTGGAGAGGTTAGATAATCATTCTTCTGGAGTCAGAGCCTTATTACACATTCTGGAGAAGATCGATGGTACTGTTGGGTGGATACATGCGAGAGCACCTACCTTGAGTTCTCATGGCTTGCCTTGCCGTTGATTATAACTATTGGAGATTACTTTGTTGCCATTAATGATCTCTCTACCACCGGTAACAAATGACGAAGAGGAGCCAGATGTTGCAGGTGAAAGCACGGAGCCGGACGAACAATAAAAACAGAAGAGAATCGATACCGCTTTTCATACGAACGCAGTTTCTATAGTTTGAACAGAATAAGGATTCCTTATTGGTCCATGAACGGGAATAGATGACTAGGCGCACCACACTCGTGCTCCATAGCCGAACAAGTAGTGTACCAATATCTACGCTCCATGACCGAACCAGCAGCGCGCCAGCACGAGGACCACCAATCGCTCAACCTACAAACGCTCCATGGCTCCAGCACTCCGTGGGCAAGCCAACTCTCCATGGCTCCAGCACTCCGTGGTCAAGCCAACTCTTCATGGATCCAGCACTCCGTGGTCAAGCCAACTCTCCATGGCTCCAGCACTCCGTGGGCAAGCCAAATCTCCATGACTCCAGCACTCCGTGGTCAAGCCAACTCTCCATGGCTCCAGCACTCCGTGGTCAAGCCAACTCTCCATGACTCCAGCACTCTATGGTTAAGTTAGCGCTAACGCTCCATGATAGGTGTCTAAAAAACCTTGATATTTATCTATTGTTTATGCTTTCTTTGCTAAGTTTTCTTGTAAATTATGTATCTTATGTTTGATTTTGAGTATTTAGGTACTTTGGAGTCATTTGGAACAAAAGAAGAAGAAACAACGCAAAAGTCTCATCTCATGTGCAACTGCGGTTGGAGACGAACTATTTCTCATTATTTGCTTCCATTTCTTAATTTTTATCTGAAAAGCATGTCGGCTTTAGTGATGCAAATATCTGTCTGAAAAGCACGACTGCTTTAGTGATGAAAAGTAATTAAAGAGAAGAAATGGGTTTAAGATGTAAGAGGCGGCTGCTGCTGGTGGAAGAATTCGAGGAGGAAGAAAGCGTTCATTTGGAGCAGTTCTTGGAGCAAGAAGGGCGAAAGCATCATTTCGTATGCATGTGCTACTGGGAGCATAATGGAGGAAGAGGGGGCTGTCATTCTTTGGTGGCCTTTCTACATGTCCTGGGTGCCTTAAGGAATTCCAATTCCTACACAAACCAAAAGTTCAGAGAAGAATTTCCTCATTTCCACATATCTGAAATCGAGAAAGAAGATAGAAGTGAGGATGGCGGCTGCTGCTGATACTTCGAGAGACAAAATAGAGAAGAAATCGAACAACACAGAGAGATGGAGATTCGAGAAGATTTCGCTGTTGCTGTTGGTCTAGTGAAGCTCTGATGCAGCAGAAATGAAGAAGGAAATGAGGGTTTGAAGCCGTTGCTGCTGTTTATTTGGGGATCTAAAATTTAAGGGTTTCTGAATTCGATTCTCAAAGAAAGAACAAGAAGAAATTCACCGGATTATGAAGAATGGGTCGCTGTTGATGTTTACAAGGGTTGAAGAAATTGATGTTCAGGGAGATGAATAGATGGGTTCTACTGCCGATTCATGGCTGGATTTGGTAGAGGTTTAAGAATGGAGAACGAATCAGAAATGGGTTTTGCTCATATTCATGTGCTGATGCCAAGAAAGTTACACAGATGACTTTGAGCTGATGGAGTTGAAATTCAAGGGTTTGGTAATGTTGTTGTGCTATTCTGAGCTAGGGTACGCATAGCTGCAGGGATGGATGGATGGTGTTGCAGTTGAGCTGAAGTGATGAAGGATGCAGAGATGTAAACTGTGGGTGTCAGCAAATTGGATTTGAAGCTCAGTTGAAGCTACTGTCGGTCTGGAATGAATGTTTTACATGAGAAGATGGTGGTATGTTGGTGTTGCCACAGATAAGAAGAACTGGTAGATGCTGGTGCTGAGAAGGCTTGAAGAACATGAATTAGATGTATGTTTAGGTGATGGCAGAGACTGAATATGGATTGTGCTGCATTGATTTCGTGTTTCTCAGCAAGAGATGAAAGTGGTGATACTTAACTGCAGGAAGGTGCAGGCTTGAGATAATGGATGTGACAATGGAGTTGAGGTGAGCTGATAAAGTATAGATGAATGCTTAGGAGCTGCAACTTGTGCAGTCGAAACTGGTGGTGATAATTGCGGACAAAAACTGCAGGTATGGGCTCAAGCTGAAGTCATGGAAGCTGTATAGGATTGCAATCGAGAACCATCAAGAGATGGAGAAGTTGTGTGTGCAGCTGAGACAGTAAACGTAGTTGCAGTGGTGGTTGAAAAGCAGTGATGGTGTTATGGTGTTTTGGGTTCAGTGTTGCTGATATGAATGAGCTTGAGCTGGAGATTTTCAAGGTTGTGATGCTGAGTTTGTTTGAGCTGATGATGGTTCAGGATAACTCGAGATTGAGTTGTTGCTGCAGAGGTTCAGTCAAGAAGAAGTCCATTGCAGGAACTGGTGGGTTGTATAGCTGAGTTACAGGTTTTGATGTGACAGGATGATGAATTGAAGCTGGTGTTTAGCAGTGGGGTTAGCTATTTGCAATTGCAGGTGGGTGGTGTTGTTGCTACAGCCTAGTGAAGGAGAGAAGTATTGTGTGATTGACTGTCGCGTTTATGGGTGATTTTGCTGCTGATGGTGGTTTATAATTGTTGCTAGATGAATGCTTAGGCTTGCAGTTCAGGTGGGATGCATTGCAGGTGATGGCATTGCAAGGGCAGTCGCGGTGATCCTGAGAAGAGTTGCAAGAGGAAGCTGAAATGCAAGGTGCAGTGGTTGTGTTACAGATGAATGGTTCAGTTGGTTGAATTGGAAGCAACCTTGTTGCAGCTGTTGCGTCAGAGTTTATGGCCTGAGCTGTGAAATAGATGCCGCAACCAAAAATGCAGAAACTGTGCAGAAAGTGAGCAAGAATGGCGAGCTAGTGGTACTAGTTCTGATTGTCGGATTTTGGAACCGAAAGTGGGGATTGTAAAGTTTCAGTGAATCGTGAAGGGGGTACAAGTCGGATGCAAGAGTCGGCCGTGGCATATATGAGTTTGGAGTCGCGTTTTTGGGCACGTTTTCGCAAGAATTCAAGAATTGGTTTAGATGGTTCATTTGTGATGTATGGCTCTGAATTGTGAGTGTATGAGCTGCAGAGAAGGATAGTGAGTTGCTAAGAGTTATGGTAGTTGGATACAAGTTCAGGTAGAGACAGTTTCACGGAGACCGGATTCTGGTGACTGTGACCGGATTCCGATGGTGATGTCAGCAATCCTGCGACCCAGTTTTGGACCCAGAATTTCCAGAAGAGATGTTTTAATTCATGGGCTTGGTGGACCTTTTGTTGGACTCTCTGGAAGACTTGACCTAGTTTTGGAAAACAAAAGATTATAAGGGAAACACTTCTACAACTTGGATCACGTATTCTACTTGGAGCTTTGGAGGAGAACGGCTATTCTATTAGGGTTTGCTTATGTTCATCTTCTTTTATTCAATTAATATATTTGTGATGAACTCCATAGCTATGAGTAGCTAAATCTTATATTATTGGTTAAGGATGTAGTCCGATTTCGAGAACTTGTGCTTTATTAATGCATTAGTTTTCTCTCTTGATTATCGTTCAAATCTCTACTGTTTTTAATAATCACATGATTGATGCATTGTGATAGGATGTAGGTGTTTGTTTAGTTAAGTGGCCAATTAATTGAACTTGCATCCTTGTCCATAGTTATTTTAGGGTTTTTCATCAAGCGATAACCCCGAATACAAGTAGCATGATATGATTACGGTTTGTAGTGATACACTCTCGTAACCATATGTAGAGTTTGACCCTTGTCCGAATTGTCATGCGCAATGTATGACAATTGCATTGATTAGCCTATTTCCAAAACTTAATAATGCTCCTAGGAATTGAACTTAATTAGCGCAAGGCGTAAGGTTATTCTTTAGGTAGAATTCACATACGCAGCTCTAATGTGTGTGTTGATGAACTTAGGAAATTAATGGAATATCTTGCTCTCTTGATATTCTAGGCTTTTGATGATAAAGAGATTAAATTGTAATTCTAATCATGTATGCAAGCACATGTTTAAGATTGAAGATGAACTCCTAGACCAATATTCTCAACTTATTGATTACATTCTACTATTTACTTTGCTTTTGATTTAATTCATATTGCTTTACAAAATCAGAAATCCCCTCAATTGGTTACTTAGGAAATTGAATACATAATAACTACAATCGCCTCTTTGTGGAAACGAACTCTTTCTTATCATATACTTTAGGAAAGTGAAATTATTTTTGACGCATACGACAACGATCACTCCAGCATTCCGTGATCCAGCCAGCAAGCCTTCCAAGTGCCATTTCCACCGTTCTACGGACTGAAGCCATCAGCGCTATCATCACCTTTTGGTAGCCAAAGTTCCAGTGCCATCATCACCGTTTGGTAGCCAAAGTTCCAGCGCTATATTTTCACCATTCCACGGACCGAAGCCAGTTTCACCATTCCACGGACCGAAACCAGTTTCACCATTCCGCGGACCGAAGCCAGTTTCACCATTCCGCGGACCGAAGCCAGTTTCACCGTTCGCGGACTGAAGCCAGTTTCCACCATTCCATGACCTAGCTAGCGCTATCTTAGCCGTTCAAAGCAGCGCTAATCTCCACGGCCAAGACAACACTACGCCAACGCTCCGTGGCCCCATCTTTACCACTCCTGGCTGACGCCATCTCTACCCACTCCGCGGCAAAGCCGCGCCATCTACCATGCCACGCAATGTAGCTAAGCCAGCAGCATCACACCCGTGCCGGAAGTCAGCATCCAAACCAGCAGCGCCATCAACCACTCCAAGCTAGCCGCGCCCATCCGCTACTTCAAACAAGCCGCGCCATCCACCATTCCAAGGTAACCGCGCCATCCACCATTCCAAGGTAGCCACGCCATCTACCTTTCCTAGCCAACCAGCGCCCGTTCCGTGTGCCAAGTTGCAATGTCACCTCTACCCATCAATAATTGAAGTTTCAGCGCCGATGCCAACACCCTATGGCCAAGTCAGGATTATGCAGAGCCGCCAACACAGGGATCACGGATTCCTCATGCCTTCCGCTAAAGGTTAGTTGAATCTCCTCGGCAATCTCTTCACGTCTTGCCCTTTCGATTTTACTCTTGTCCGTCACCATCTCATGCTTACCCCGTGTTGTAGTAATAATTTTAATGCGGTAAATAAGAGTTCGTTGCTCGGACTTGTAAAGATTTAAAAACATAAAAATATATACAAACGTTTGTCACAGGATCAAGAGACACTAGGACTCAGGATTCCACCATAATCATTCACATAATCAATATATTTATTCCCAAAACAATTATAGCTCACATAAAAATAGGGACTCTAATTCTTGCCAAGGTAGATTTTTAGAAGATTAACTGTAAATCGAAAGCATGGCATATCAAAAGTACTAAGACCAAGCATAAACCATCAAAAGAAATGACAATCAATTAAGAAAAATCATAAAACTATTTATAAAAAGTGCAAGAAGTCATAAAAGAATTAAATAAATTATTATATGCGTGAAATATGGCTTCCATCATCCCAGTGTTGGGGTTTAGCTAATCATAATAATCATATTCTCAAAATATATTTGATGCTCAAAGTATGATTAAAAGAGTTAAAAATTATAAAACATTGTTTCTGAGACTCACAGAAGGCGTCCAGAGAAGAACGACAAAAGATAACTGCAGCTAACTGCGACACTTCGCTGATGCTGTTGACGCTGCTGAGAATAAGTCTGCCCTGGAGAGTCTGTTCTTCGTGTTCTTGAAGCTTTTTAATAGCAGCAGCAGCAGCAGGTGAACATTGCTGTTTTTCCTTCTTCTTCGCTCCTCCTGGCTCTGGCTCGACCCCAAACTCTTGATAAACTTCTCTAAGACTCGAAAAACTCTTTTTATACCATCCAGGGCCACCAAATCTTCCCTTTATTCTCTCTCAAAGTCACGGCTTTTTCTTTTCCTTTTTTTTTCTGTTTTGTTACGCGTTAACATAGAGTTCCAGTGTTTGAAAAATCTTTCCAGAGATAGCAGCATATCATCCTATCCGTTAATAGACTTTCCCAGATATCACGTAATCTCCTAAACCCACAAAAGAATCCCGAGTATTTTGCGTCTCTGTTTCGTGAACTTGAGATAAAATCTCTTTCTCTTAACTCAACCAAGCCCACCACTTCTCCTACACTATCAAACCAAGCCAAAACCAACTTGGTCCGATGAAAATCCAAGAGGAAATCACGTCCAAAATCATTCAGAGAAATTCATGCAGACGTGAACCAGTTTCCCGCCAAAATCGATTATTTGAACGTGAAGAAGGGTGTCCCCTTAACCAGACTGGGAGTCCCTTTAGCATATGCCTAGAAATGGGTTACCCCTTATCCAAAGCGAGAGTCCGGATAGCAAATGTCCTCCCTGGTGCCTTTAACAACTTTTCGAGCCAATTTCGCTCCAAAAGCTTATTTTTCCAAAAACACCTACAAATAAATAAAATACCATAATAAGTACAAAAATGGGTACTAACAATATATACAATTGGGCTATATTAGACACATAAATGCGTCTATCAAATACCCCCAAACTTATTATTTGCTAGTCCCGAGCAAATCAAATAGAAAATAAAATCCTAACTCACTGTCGCAGGCATCGTCGATTGTATTTAGCGTATGCAATAAGCCTTTAAACCCCTAGGTGTCCCTAGTGGCGGAGTGTTGTCTCCGGAGTGCTTACTAGAGATGTACCCACAAAACCTTTAATCCAGACCTTAGCTATCTACGTAGAACCTTGGAAGGCTCTAAAGAATCTCCTTGGTTGGCATACTTATTGACTACAGGAAGAAGTTCCCTGATGCGAAATTCCAATTGTTGTACACGAGTTTGCACTCAAGCATACTAAAATTCATATAAAGTGACAGAGCTCTACTCAGATAGTTGCACTATGGACATCATATTCGGAGTCAAAACTAATCACGTGGATAGATCAAGAAGATGGATATAGAAAACATAGATGGTTTTGATGTTTACTAAGTGAACGACGTTTCCCATATCTGTCTGAAGGCCTCCTTCAAAATGAACCTATCCTAATGGATTGAGATACTAGTCTGACTAATATCAACACACTGGCATATACAAGGGTACCAGTGGTCGATAACCTAACTCTAGGTCAACACAACTGGCATATACAAGGGTACCAGTGGTCGACTTTATTGAATTTATTCCTTTTGGTCAAATGGTCTGGTCTCAATTTCTTTTTTTTTTTTTTTTTTTCTACTTTTTGGTAACTACCATTTTTTTTCATCTCTTTTTCTTTTTCAACTTTTTTTTTTCATGGTATCTCAATCACTCTAATTCACCCTAACATTGGTAACAACTTGAATCGTGGGCCCCACCTATCACTTAGAGAAACATAGTTTAAAAACAAAATAAAATAAAAATAGAAGTGAAAAGGACTCAACGAGATATGGTGAAACTATCATGTTATTTCTAACACCTGAGCTCTGTGCTTTTATGAATAGACTCTTTAGATGTTTCCATCTAATCAGATTGGTTCCTCAAACTCCTACAATCAAAATGCTTCCATCCACTTAGATTAGTTAGTGCAATCCTCAATAGGCATAATTTCTAAGCTCTGGAGTTTATTTATTGCAACTAAAAAGTTTCTACCATACCCCCAAACTTAAATCTAACATTGTCCTCAATGTTCTAAAGATAAAATTAAAAACATGAACAAGGAGAAACTATTACCATTCGAAGCAAAAGAGTTAAGGAAAGATATTACCTGGTTGCATGAGTTTGGGTTACCTCCCAAGAAGTGCTAAGTTTAAAGTCTTCATCCAGACATAGAAAAGGTTTAGTCAACTCGAACCGTATAACAGTAGCCGGAATAACTGTGGGTCTTTAAAACCAAAAAGAGCTGACAAAAGGAAACTGCAGTAAACCAAGAAAATGTACAATACTGGCATGCCCTTACCTAGTTTCTGGATAACTATCGCTAATTGTGGTTCAGGTTCAGGTTCTATGAAGGGGTCTAAATAGACTATTTTCCTCGGATGCATTTCCTCATAGGTAGGATCCAAATTATTAGGTCCTAGAGTCTGGAAAAACTTAGATAAGAACCTGGAATCACAAAATAACCTAAATAATTTAGGATCCTCTAAGTCAATTAGGTATGACTTACATAGTTGACCACAGTCAGAGTAGTGGTCATTCTGAAGCAAATGTGTCGATTCTAATTTCCTAAAGTACTTAGGCTTAGTCTTAGAACTTAATAAGTGACACATTTGAAATCTAAACGTTCCCACAGTTGGAAGAAAACTATTTGGTGGGAAAACAAAGTCAATCTGGGGATCATAGCCTGGGCAAACCACATCAACCAGAGGATGGGTTTCTAACGACTGAACTTCTTCCTGGACATCATTAGGCTCGGGAAAACGAGTATGAAGGTAATCCTGTAAAATGGTTGAGGCACAGATATCAAGTCCTAAGTGTGGGGACTTTCTGAGAGTTAAAGGTAAGGCACTAGGGAAGTGATAATCACCCCCAAACTTAGAGTTTTCAGTGTCTCTAGATAGACCTCTAATTATTTCTTGAATTTCCGTATCTTCAGAGTCCTTAAAATATTCAAGAGATTCTTCTAAGTTATTATCAGGTAGTGCACCTTTACTCATCTCTACGGGTCTATCTTCTTCTTCCAAGACTATTGTTTCTAAGTCTCTAGACTCTAAAACAGTATTTTCGAAATGAACCCGTTCCTCTAAACCACTATCGGCTTCGTAATCAAAAGGAAAAACTACATCGTCTAAAACGGTGGTATCCCTAATCAAATCCTCTTCATTTTGAATAGGTGAATAATCATAAAAATTATTTGGATTTGAACTAGAAATAATATAATCACTATACAGCTCAAATGGATTACTAGATTCCTGATCACTATGCCTACATATTTCAGATTCTTCATCACTACTATCCTCATCATCATAATAGTACGAAGATGATTGAACCTTATCTAAATAAGTAGTGTTACCAATTATAACCTCGTTATCTTGATTATGTGAAAAAGTATCTTCATTCTCAAGGGTATTATTGGATACACTATATTGGCAATTCAAGTTATTTCGAGCAATACTTTCGTTCGTCTCTAACTCAAGTCTACGTGTCGACTCAGCTATCCTCTCAAAGGTCTCTTCCAAAGAAAGTTCCCTTAGTGTAGGATCTAAGTTTTGAGTTAATATATTGAGGATATCTTCTACAGATTCAGTTGTTGTTGCAGTTCTTTCGTCCATAACTACGTTATTCACCTCATCTAATTTATACGTCGATTCATCTAACTGACGTGATGACTCAGCTAAATTCCTGAGAGTCTCTTCTAGAGAAGGAATAGGAACTGAAGGATCATAATAAGGACTACTTTTCAATAGTTTGATTGTATCCTCTAGAGACAAAGAACTAGTACTATAATCTTCTTGCTCGTATGACTGATGCACGTGTGGATAGTAATTGGGCTCACCATGGTATGACCCATAACCTTCAAAAGGTTGGCGTTCCCAACCACTATTTACACTATGGTCATAATAATGTCCATATTGTTCAGTTGGATAATTATATTCATTCTGATGGCTATTATAATACCAGTTTGACATTTTAACTGCAAGGGAATTCTAAACAAGCAAAAAGAAGGCTGACTCGACCACGACAAGCCTATTTTATCTAGCAAACAAAAAGCATGAAGGCTCCCTTAGATTGTTTCTAGACTAGCTTCTATCTCTCGAAGGGGAATTCGTTACAGTTTGAGCAAGCCCCTCTGGAATCAATCCGAGTCAAAGTAAGTTGAATTGAGGCGAGGGAAGCTCAGTGGAGCTTTGATACCCAAGGCCTCACCGCTATCACAAGGCGGCGCAGTCAAGCATTCAACTCACAGAAACAATTATGAACTTCGAGGTGTGCTTAAAAAAGTAACCAATATCCTTCGAAATTTTTTCCTAATAAGCGCGTTACCCTATCGGTCTCGTTCTAGTCAAGTTTTAAGCTTGGGTTCGCGTTAGGTTTCGTTTTCCTAAGGCGGGCAAGAAGGAAACGGGGATGAAATCCGAGTCCTTATCTTGATTTGTCCAGGCCTTGCCCTTTACTAGGAAATTAAAAACAGTCCAAATTCGTCCTCAATCAATGAATCACCTTAAGGAATACAGTAACTCGCTTACATGATATTCGCGAGTGTTTCGATGGACTTACCTCCCGTACCAGACGGGGGATGAACCGTTGAAGTCGACTCGGGCCACGACTCCTATGTCATGTACGAACCTGAGGGGCCGAGACGATATCATAATCGTCGTCCTTCCCTGCACACAGTTTATATAATAATTTTTTTTATAATACCCTTCCGTAGGGTTAAAAAAAATAAAAAAAATGTCCAAAAGTCCAGAATAAAGTCCAAATAAAAAGTCCAGAGATTACAAAATTATGAAAAATAAAGCCTATTTACAAATTCTAAAAAAAAATAAATAAAAGCTATATACAAAAATAAAAATAATAATAAAAATTAAATCCTAAAAAAAAAAATTATGTCTTTTTTTTTTCTTCTCTTTTAGCTTTTAGCTTTAAGCTTTTTGTTCCCAAGTCCTTAGTATTCCACTTCGAACCTATAAATCTAAGACACAAAAAGAAACGTAAAAAGGAACAAATAATAATAAAAAAAAAATTAAACCTAAAAACAAATCTATATACAAGTCCGCGTCGGCGGCGCCATTTTGTTGTAGTAATAATTTTAATGCGGTAAATAAGAGTTCGTTGCTCGGACTTGTAAAGATTTAAAAACATAAAAATATATACAAACGTTTGTCACAGGATCAAGAGACACTAGGACTCAGGATTCCACCATAATCATTCACATAATCAATATAGTTATTCCCAAAACAATTATAGCTCACATAATAATAGGGACTCTAATTCTTGCCAAGGTAGATTTTTAGAAGATTAACTGTAAATCGAAAGCATGGCATATCAAAAGTACTAAGACCAAGCATAAACCATCAAAAGAAATGACAATCAATTAAGAAAAATCATAAAACTATTTATAAAAAGTGCAAGAAGTCATAATAGAATTAAATAAATTATTATATGCGTGAAATATGGCTTCTTCCATCATCCCAGTGTTGGGGTTTATCTAATCATAATAATCATATTCTCAAAATATATTTGATGCTCAAAGTATGATTAAAAGAGTTAAAAATTATAAAACATTGTTTCTGAGACTCACAGAAGGCGTCCAGAGAAGAACGACAAAAGATAACTGCAGCTAACTGCGACAATTCGCTGATGCTGTTGACGCTGCTGAGAATAAGTCTGCCCTGGAGAGTCTGTTCTTCGTGTTCTTGAAGCTTTTTAATGGCAGCAGCAGCAGCAGGTGAACATTGTTGTTTTTCCTTCTTCTTCGCTCCTCCTGGCTCTGGCTCGACCCCAAACTCTTGATAAACTTCTCTAAGACTCGAAAAACTCTTTTTATACCATCCAGGGCCACCAAATCTTCCCTTTATTCTCTCTCAAAGTCACGGCTTTTTCTTTTCCTTTTTTTTTTTTTTTTTCTGTTTTGTTACGCGTTAACATAGAGTTCCAGTGTTTGAAAAATCTTTCCAGAGATAGCAGCATATCATCCTATCCGTTAATAGACTTTCCCAGATATCACGTAATATCCTAAACCCACAAAAGAATCCCGAGTATTTTGCGTCTCTGTTTCGTGAACTTGAGATAAAATCTCTTTCTCTTAACTCAACCAAGCCCACCACTTCTCCTACACGATCAAACCAAGCCCAAACCAACTTGGTCCGATGAAAATCCAAGAGGAAATCACGTCCAAAATCATTCAGAGAAATTCATGCAGACGTGAACCAGTTTCCCGCCAAAATCGATTATTTGAACATGAAGAAGGGTGTCCCCTTAACCAGACTGGGAGTCCCTTTAGCATATGCCTAGAAATGGGTTACCCCTTATCCAAAGAGAGAGTCCGGATAGCAAATGTCCTCCCTGGTGCCTTTAACAACTTTTCGAGCCAATTTCGCTCCAAAAGCTTATTTTTCCAAAAACACCTACAAATAAATAAAATACCATAATAAGTACAAAAATGGGTACTAACAATATATACAATTGGGCTATATTAGACACATAAATGCGTCTATCACCCCGCAACAATGCCACTGTTACGTGTTAAGCAGGGGACTTAATGTTGATGGTGGTTTTTAGCTTAGGGTTGAAATCGTAAAACCTTGCATCTGATGTGACATCACTCTGTAAGAAAACGGTGTCGTGAGTGTTAACCTCTCCACCGGCATATTTATTGAGCCGTTCAATATACTTACATGAAATTTATCCAGACTGGCGAATGTAGCAACCATCCCAGATGTTCTGTAAATTTCGGCGCCTCGCCTATATTCACTTAATATAAGTTCCTGTAGATGGTGGATTTTTGACAAGGGCTAAAATCGTAAACCCATAATTGTACATACTCCTGATCCAGCAATCAGATGAATATCGAGGCTCATGTCTCTTATCGAAAGCGTGAAAGCTCATGCCACAAAGATCTCTGACTGAGAATAATGTCTCTCAGAGTATATGTAGATGTGAAGTCTCTCAGCTGAGGCAGCGGCATATCTTATGAATACTGAGCAATTTCAGTAATTATTTATATAAAGAATCGAAAGATTGGACGGCTCCTAGACAGCTTGCCTGCTAGTATAGAGCAATAACGTCTTCAGGATGTAACAATTGTTTTTCCTGATTATATAAAAGAAGTATGACGCTTCAACAAGCTCATATCACTTAATTCATGAATAATTAATGCTCCTAGGCGATCGTACTAGTATAGAGCCATCGATTAATTATTCCTAAATCATTAGATTCATTAACTGAATCCCTGGAAAATATTCTATATTTTCGATAATATTTCATTACTTTAATTCATGGTTTTTCCCAGCAGAATTCCATGGGTTAGTAATAAATATTCAACGCACGGACATCTGAGCCACTATCGAGTAAGCCCCGACCAAAATGGTGCAAGTGTACTTAGCAATAATGCACTAACGAGCATCTGAATGCACGAACGAGCATTCCAAAACACGAAGGAACGATGAACCTATGCAAAATAGGAAGAAAATGATAAATAATAAAATATTAGTCAAGGAGCTAGGGGACTGTGAACACCGACCGGCCAGTCACGCCGTGGCTAGTCCCACGCCCATTTCTATGTTTTATCATATTTTTATTATTTTACTCAATCTCATGAAAATCCCTTCATTTGAACAAATATCCTTCGTTTTAAGGAAACTCCTCAGTTTCATGGTGTTTCCTTCGCATCAAGGAAATAATATAAAACTGGGAAAGGTGTCATGGGACTGTGTCTACTAGCTGACCGGCTATGCCCTAGTCGTGGCCGGTCCCACACCTCAGGATTCCTCATTATTTTATTATTATTATTTCTCTCATCTCATGAAAACTCCTTAATTTCATGATATTTCCTTGAAGTCATGAAAAATAATATAAAATTAGGGAAACTCGTGGGACCGGGCCCTAGCCGGCCGGTCATGTCCTAGCCGGTTCCACACTCCCCTTATTTTATTATTATTATTATTATTATTATTATTATGTTTCCTTCATCCCATGAAATTCCTTGATTTCATGATGTTTCCTTCAAATTATGAAAATTCCTTCAAATCATGAAATAATACATAAAATTAGGAAAACCTCACGGGACCGGGCCCCAGCCCTTATTTTATTATTATTAAAGACCATGCCCAAGCCGGTCTCACACGCCCTTATTTTATTATTATTAATATTATTTGTTTCATTCATCTCATGGAAACTCCTTGATTTCAATAAAACTCTTTAGTTTCAACAAACTCCTTGATTTTATGATATTTCCATAAAATCATGAAAAAATATAATAAAATTAGGAAAATGCTATGGGACGGGCTCATTGGCCGGCCGGCCATGCCTTGGCCGTAGCCGGTCCCACACTTCATGATTCCTTCATTTTATTATTATTTTTCCTTGATCTCATGAAGTTTCCTCAGTTTCAGTAAAAATCCCTGATTTCTTCGTATTTTCCCAAATGATTGCTCAAACGCACATCAGAAAATATCAAAACCCTCAGAACTGAGACACGAACACTTTGGTGACGCGAGCATACTACCTTGACCGACCGAGGTTGGCTCTTTGGCTTGCAATAGGCCGGTCCCACATATTTTCATCATTTGACCTAATTTGTTCATATTAGGTTCAAACTCTTCCAAACAATTTGGAACTTCATAAAATGATCGTCAGTCGATCCCATGACCCACCAGGGCCGGTTTTCATGACCCCTTGGTCGGTCCTTCATCTCTTCATAATTTATCACCTAAGGTTCAGACGAACATTGTTTGAATAAATGATTAAACCAGCATTTAATCATCTTTTCGCCAACTGGTCTTCAAGAGACTTTGGTATTTTGTTCACTCGAGCATCTGGGCACTCCATGGTCGATCAATCATCCCATATAGACGGTCCCTCCTTCACTCCATGGTTGACTTTCAATAAATCATCAATTGATCAAAATTAGGGTTTCGAATCCAAAGCTCTACAAAAACATAATTCTGAGCATATTCAAACACTAATAATTTTACGACGATCTCATGATCAACATTTTATTAATTATACTCGGTTCAATTGCCAGTATCTTAAAATAATATTTTATTTGGTCATGCTATCAATAATTCATCAAACGAGCAACACTTGCTCAAATGAGCAATATTTGCTCAGACTAAGGAGTATTGGTTCACCTATCAATATTCAACGATCCATGAGCAATATTCGCTCACCTTAACTATCAACATTTATTCGACAATTATACTTCTGTCTCAACAGACACGTTCAATTCATGAGTCTCAGAACATTTGCAAATCACGTTCGACTCAGGACTCATCGTCCCATAAAGTCAGCAACTGACTAACTAAATACACGTCTTCCTTGCAGACTCCAAAATCACGAGACATCAATCGTGTTACATGGGGGGATATTAACTAGGGTTTTGGTCTGGCGGTCCATGACACATGTGTTCATACACACGATGAGAATGTGAGCAAGTCGTGCAATCAGTTGAAGGAGTTAACAAAGTAGTGGGTAGAAAATTAACCAAGTCTCCGCACGATGAGAAACTGGTTTTAACACGATTTCCACTTCCCCACTCTTTGACTCCAGCAACTGTCACACTTCATGGGATCAAGGTGTTTATAATTTTAGCAATATAAATAAGTCTCTGAATCATGATTGAAAAAAAGGACAATCTTTCGTCAAACAGACAACACGAGATTAACAACTCATCGTATGAGCATTTACTCTCAACAGAGCAAATTCAATCAATCAGAGCTTATTTTATTTCTTCACAGAATACACAACACACCCACAATCTTAGATCACCATTGATCTCACACATTTCTCAGCTTCTCTCCTACAGATCGACCCATCCTCTCTTGTGACCGAATTGACTCTGGAACGGCCATTGTCTTGGTTTAGGCCGGAGTCCTACAGATTGATTCTAGACCATCTTCTAATCTTTCGAAAAGGAATTCGTTACAATCTGAGCAAACCTCTCTGGAATCAATCCGAGTTTAAGTAAGTTGAATTGAGATGAGGGAAGCTGCGAGGATCTTTGATACCCAAGGTCTCACCGGTATTATAAGGCGGCGCAGTCACGCATTCAACTCGCAGAAACCATCATGAACTTCAAAGTATGCTCAAAAAGAGTAACCAATATTTTTCGAACGACTTTCCTATTAAGCTCGTTACCCTATAGGTCTCGTTCTAGTCAAAATTTTAAGCTTAGGTTCGCGTTTGGTTTCGTTTTCCTAAGGCGGTCAAGAAGGAAACGGTGATGAAATCCGAGTCTTTATCTTAATTTGGCCAGGCCTTGCCCTTTACTAGGAAATTAAAACAACCGTATTCAAATCCTCAGCATATATTCACCTTAAGGCATACAATAAACCCGCTGACAGGGGATTCACGGGTGTTTCGAAAGCTTACCTCCCGTACCAGACGGGCGCAGAACTGCTGAGGTCGACTCGGGCCACGACTCCAATGTCATGTGCGAACCCGAGGGACCGAGACGATATCGTAATCGTCGTCCTTCCCTGCAAACAATTTTATATTTAATGTACCCTTCCTTAGGGTTTAAAAAATAATAATTGTCCAAGTCCAAAGTCCAAATAAAGTGCAAAAGAAAAGAAATAAAAGAAATAAATAATAATTACAAAAAATGGAAGGTCTCTTAAAAAAAATAAAAATAAATTCTCTCTTTTTTTTTTTAATTTTTCTTTCGCTCTTTTTTTTTTTTGCTTTGTCTTTTTCCTTCTCTTTTGGCTTTAAGCTTTGATTCCAAGTCTTTAGTATCCAACTTCAAACCTGTAATACAAAGACACACCCAAAGAAACTTAAAAAGAACAAATGAAATAATTAAAAAAAACCTAAAAATTCTACCTAAGCACAAATCCGCGTCGGCGGCGCCAAAATGATTTTGTTTTTGATTGTTGTTGTAGTAATGAGGTTCGAACTCTCGGACTTGTGAAGATTTAATAAAATTATATACAAAAATATTAACAAAGTGGGCGAGAGGTAACCAAGACACTAGATTCCACTATTACACATGAATGATGTCAAATATTTCATAACTCTAATTATCCTTTTAATCCTTTATTTCTTAATCCACAAATAATCAAACATATTCTCAAAAATTAATTGTATCCCCTAAGCATAGATTATCTAACCAAAGCATAACCTATCTAATTGAATCACAACTAATGAAGAAAATTATGTAAACTTTTAAGAACTCTGCAAAAGCAGTGATTGAGTGAATTATAATTAAATATTAGAGAAAGTGAAATAGTTACCCATTGTTCATATGTGAATAACTTCATCCATTTCCTTGGTTACGAGAGAATTAGCCGCTCATCATGTTGGAAACACGCTCAAAAGTTGATTTCATTTATGCTCAAAGGGTTACAAATGATGAATAAGGGAGAATTATAATAAAAATCGGGTTTGCAATGCTTATAACTGTTACAAAAACCGTTACAAAGAGCTGTTGCTGTTGCGTTTTTAAGTCTGCCTGTAAACTGCGACCCACAGAATGAGTTGCTGTCACTGTTCAAAAACGACTGTTGGTGCAGGTCCGTTCTTCAGTGTTCTTCAATGGCAGCAGCAGCAGCAGGTGGTCTCTCTGGAAATTCGATTTTTTTGACTCTGTGGTGCTCTAAACTTCTCCCAATCTCTCCGTCCCGCTTCTGCTCGACCCCAGTAGCCTATTTATACACCTTTGGACTAAAAATCTTCGCTCATTACTCCAGAAAATCTTCCCATATCTCGACAGTAAAGAAAAAATAATAAAGGAAATTTTCTTTCCTTTCTCGCCTCTTCACACGCATGTTGATGTCGATATACTCTCAGGGCATTGTTTTCATGTTCCACCAGAAGTAAAACTCTATCAATCCACACGCCAACTACATAGAACTCGTGTTGGAGCAACCAAAACCCGAGCAACCCTGTTTTCTTCACTGCCGATTATCCAACCAAATCCGGATGATTTTGAAGCCCATACCACGCCTGTATATCTCAGTCAAGTGTTCCCGTGAAGTTTTAGCCATTGAATCACACTATAACATCTTCAAATTTCGATCGAAATTTCTCAGAGAGCTGCCACATTTTTCCCGCTAATTTTTAAGTTTCAAACGAAGAAGATGGTGTCCCCCTAACCAGCTGTAGGGTGCGAATAGCAACTGCCTTTTGGGGTGCCCCTTAGTAATTGAGGTGCCCCTTAACCAAATCTGGGCTCCGTATAGCAAGTGTCCTCCGGGGGGTGTTTCGATTGATTTTTCGAGCCGATTTTTCCAACAATATTTATTTTCCAAAAATACCTAAAAATACACAAAGCACCATAATAAGGACGAAAACGAGTACCAACAATACGAAACATTGAGGACAAATTAGACACATAAATGCGTCTATCAAATACCCCCAAACTTATTATTTGCTAGTCCTCGAGCAAAACTAATAAAAAATAAATAAAACCGAGTTAATCTCGGGAGGGTTTACCAGAGGTTTACCCACAAAACCATTACTTCTAATTGGTCACAAGTATCCAAAGAGTTATGAGGACATACAAATTCTCAACCTATCTCCAAGTAACTAGAATGCCAGAGAAATTAAAGGTGTCAGCTCTAAAGCTGACTGGAGAAAAGGGGAGACACATCCGCAACACTGCTAGATAAAGAGATATCCGCTACACATCTAGATAAACATTGTAAGATGCGTCCGCTGCTTTACAGCTGGATAGGATTAGGAGAGAGATAAAGATGAGAGGGACATCTGCTACACAGCTGGACTAATTACGTGTGATGAGTTAAACCAGTGCTAGAAAGATCTTGTGCCAGATTGAAAACGGACTAACAAAGCAACCAAATGTATCTTTCTTCGACTCTCTCATAGTGCTCCAATGATCCCAAAGGTTGTAAGTTCAGCATCATCGTTGTTGAAAATCCGTAGCTATAACAACGAGAAAACAATAGTTCTCAATCATTGTTATACATAGTATCATTATACAACGTCAAAGTTCAATTGTATCACAACTTCAACAACAATACTATGGTGATATGTATCACTCCCCCTTAGTCAATACTCCATCTCACATGGAAACCACTCCCCCTTACATAATGATACGAAAACCATATGTATTTGTAGTGTGAACTACATATTAATTCTCCCCCTTTTTGTCAATAAAATTGACAAAGGTACAAGAACGAGATCCTAATGAAATTTCCGAAAGAGATATTTCTTGACCAAAATAAAGCAAATATCAACTTATTTAGATGCAATCATAAATCCGAAGCTAAATGCATTCATCAAGGAGTTTAAAGAAACAAGATAACCCCTATAATATTCCACAACCGCACTTCCCACAAAGATTTGGCAATTAAGAACATGTTCAATTAAGAACTTTCCCCCATAAAATGTTATTCCCGAAAGAACAATAAGAGCGACCTTAATTTCGAAAGAAAAGAAGGATTTCTTTGGACATAAAAAATCACATACAAGTATGAATTTGAATCCAAAATACTCAATTAAATTAACCACAAGAGAAATCATGATTAATTTAACCGGAAATGCTCAACATAAGTGAACTTATGGAGACTTAAAAGTACTCAATTAGATTAATCACAAGAGAACCCATAATTAACCTAATCGGAATACACAACCAAACTAATCACAAAAAGTAATCAATTTAATTGGTCATGCTCGACATAAGAAAACTTACAGAGCAACAACTAAATAACCAAACAAGATGATTAACTTAGTTGAATATGCTCGACATAAAGTATCTTACGGAGCAACAACTAAGCCAAAACAATAACTCAGTCGATAGAGCTCAACATAAGACACCTTATGGAAAAACACAGTATATACACAAAAATTGTGAATCAGAGATCGACCTAATACCGTGGAATAAGCAAGGACTCATTCTATTTTCCATCATCATTTGCACAATGACATACAATAGACATATCCTTGAAAACAAAAGATTTTAACCTATCTTCCATCAATAATTGACATAATAGGCTTAACTTTTGTATTTGTCAAAAGTCCATTCATTCTTTTATCAATATATGTATATCGACATACGAAAGACTTTACTTTTGACAAGGTATGGGACAATCATAGTTCACGGACGTAAACACACATATCCCGTAATAATTTGCAATATATAAAACCATAAAGATTAATACTGCAAAAATCATCTTCCAAACAATTTTAGAATTTAAACAAATAAACCTAAAAACATGAAGTTGAAAATATTGGACATAGCTATGTGTAATCACAATAATGGCTATTTCAAACTCTAGTTATTCTTCTAAACAAAACAAGAAAAATAGAAGATTTACTAGGCAAACTAAAAAAAATCACAAGCTAAGAACCAAAAAGCAGACTCCAGTGTTATGCTCGTACTCGATCTAAGATCAATTATACGGTTTCAGGAACATCACGAATCTTGGGGTCATTGAGCTTGCAATTGACAACATCCATTGCATCTTCACAGAAGAGATTCTCTTTGAGAAGATCATTGATGTGAGATTTTATGAGACTAAGGTTAGAGGTAACCTTTTTCAACTTTGTTTTTAACACATCAAGACTTTTCAGAGTATCAACGAGCTGCAGCTTTGATTCCTTAAAATATTAAAGAAAATCATGAACCACTTTAGTAGAGATCATATCCTCCTTCTCAACTCCTCATGACTATAGGCATAATAACATGAGGCGTTAGGATGATCTTCATCTACAAGGATTCTTTTCTTCCTCCTTTCGGACTAAAAACCAATGCCTTTATCAAGAAAGCCTTTAGCAAAACCACAAGCTCGCGAAGAGGACGACATTCTTGATAAATCAAAATAACCTAGAGTACGCAAACGCGACTCAGAGGTTTGGTATTTATATGGTTTTTTAGGGAAGAAGACCTTCAGGGTTTACAAACTGTTGACTCGTTATGGTAACTCGTGTACACATACGAATACAACATGGCCCATAAAGAATAAAACACAAAAAAAACTTTTGCTACATGAGAATTCATTAATGGCTCAATAAATTTCATAACTTTAGTGAAGTAATGTAGAGCACAAGAGTAGCAGGCCACAAAGTTGCAATAAGAATTGCATAAAAAGAGAGAAATGATACTAGACACCACAAATACTTCTTGGGCAATATTGTCTGCAGACACTAGTTTAGCTATAAACGATAAGAGGATAGCTCAACTAAGCAGAACACCAAATTGCCACAGTATACCTGATTTTTACACATCTTGCTTAACAGGATTTTTATGAGCAAGTTCTTAACCCTTGTGATTAATTAGCACAAGTATGAGCTCTAAGCTCATTAAAAGAATTGTGTTTATGATCGAGTCTCTTTTTCCTTCTGAATCTAGAGAGGGATCCCGTTTTATGAGAGAAATTATCATAAAACTTTCTGTCATCAAAATACGAGACATAGTTTGAGTTTTTACCAGAAGAATTTTGACTTGAGGAGGATGACACCTTGTCGATGATTTCTTTATATCCTTCAATTATCTCCATCAGGTTATTTCTCATATCATCAATTTTTCTTCTTTCTTCTGGGATTTCATTCACATCAAGGGTAATGTTGAAAACGTCTTGATCTTTCCTTAGACGATTCTTGATAAGACTTGTATTACGCTTCAGAGCTTTTGAGGAACTCATTGAACTGACCTTCCTGGTAGCATACACATGGTAAGTATGAAAACCAACTGGTTTAGACATACGAATGTCAGTTACACCTTTGAGAATTAAGTCTAAGGTGTGTTGAAGTTGAACCAAGGAGTATTTATTTAACCTAGAGTTTCTCTTTGTTTAGCAGAGCCTTTTGCATTGCTAACTGATGGTTATTTTCAATGATGTTGTAGTAAAAGGTTCGTTGAGACTTGTGAAGGAAGATTTTTTTAGACTTAATTTTTATAAATAAAAATAACAAACTCAATTAAAAAGTGTTGTAAAAATTATGGAGAGACCGAGGCTAGGATTCCACCATTGGTCGATATTAGTGATTTAATAAAACAATAATTATGCAACTCAACATTCAAATTGATTCTAATAGTATTGCCTAGACATGTAGATTTTCAAAAGAATAGATGTTAATCCAAAAATAATGGAGAGACCGAGGCTAGGATTCCGCCAAAAACAGATTTGAAAGGTAGAAGATGGTGTCCCCCTAACCAGTTGTGGGGTGCGAATAGCAATGGGTTGCCCCTTAACCGAAATGAGAGTCCGCATAGCACATATCCTTCAGGGTGCCCCGAGCAACTTTTCGAGCTGAATTTTCCATCAATATATATTTCCAAAAAATACCTACAAACACACAAAACACCATAATAAGGACGAAAAAAAGTACTAACAATACGAAACATTGAGGAAAAATTAGACAAATAAATGCGTCTATCAAATACCCCCAAACTTATTATTTGCTAGTCCTCGAGCAAAACTAAAAAAATAAATAAAACTGAGTTAATATCGGGAGGGTTTACTAGAGGTGTACCCACAAAACCTTTACTCCAGACCCTAGCTATCTACACAGAACCTTGGAAGGCACTAAAGAATCTCCTTGGTTGGCATACTTATTGACTACAGGAGGAAGTACCCTGATGCGAAATTCCAATTGTTGTACACGAGTTTGCACTCAAGCATACTAAGATTCATATAAAGTGACAGAGCTCTACTCAGATAGTTTCTGGACATCATAAACCGGAGTCAACCAATCACATGGATAGATTAAGAAGATGGATGTAGAGAAAAACGTGGATGATGGTGACTAAGGTGAACCTATCCTAATGGACCGAGATACTGGTCTGGACTAATATCAACACACTGGCATATACAAGGGAACCAGTGGTCGATAATCCTAACTCTAGGTCAACTCAGCTGGCATATACAAGAGTACCAGTGGTCGACTTTATTGTATTTATTCCGGTTGGTCTAGTGGTTTGGTCTCAATTTTTTTTTTTGGAGTTTCTCAATCACTCTATTTCACCCTAGCAATGGTAAAAAGAAGAAAGAACAAAGAACTGATCAGGATTCTTTCGATGTTTCCATCACGAGGCTATGGCGAAACTACCATGTTTTTTTTTTTAACACCTGAGCTCTGTGCTTTTATGAATAGACTCTTCTAGATGTTTCCATCTAATCAGATTGGTTCCTCAACTCCTACAACCAAAATGCTTCCATCCACTTAGATTGGTTAGTGCCATCCTTAATAAACATAAATTTCTAGGCTCTGGAGTTTATTTATTGCAGCTAACAAAAAGTTTCTTCCCCACCCCCAAACTTAAATCTAACATTGTCCTCAATGTTCTAAAAATGAAATTAAAAGCATGAACAAGGAGAAACTATTACCACTTGAGAAAAAGAAACAAGGAAGGATATTACCGTGTCGCATGAGAGCGGGTGCCTCCCAGTAAATGCTAAATTTAAAGTCTCTAGCTAGACATCAAATACCTCAAAAATGATTGCCACCTCCTAAAGTCGTATACCAATAGTCGAAACAATTGTGGGTCCACAAGACCAAATAGAGCTAACACAAATATGAGACAACATCACTGGTTCGGAAAAATGAAAAGAAGGAGCACATCCTCGTCTAAGGTTTCTGTCAAGACAACTGGGTTTATCTGGGTAGCATAATTGAGCTTCTTATGTGTATCTTGATAAATAGATTCATAACGGGTCTCTAATACCTGAGTTACCTCCTGGACAGTATCAGGTGGATCGGGTTGCGGAGTCTGAATAGACTCAAGTGATATCTCAAATGCATAAAACTCGAGTCCCAAGTTAGAGACTCTAATTAGGGATACGTGACAATCATAAGAACCATCACTACCCCCAAACTTAGGGTTTTCACTACTCACAGACAAACCTCTAACTATTGCTTGAATTTCCGGATCTTCAGAGTCCTTAAAATACTCAAGAGATTCTTCCAATTCTCCACCCCCAATCTTATGGTTATCATTACTCATAAAGACCTAACACTATTGCCTGAATTTCAGGGTCCGTAGAGTCTTTAAAATACTCAAGGGCTTCTTCTAAAGATTGATCACACATCTGGTATAAGAGAATGGTTTCCTCAAATTCATCTAAAGAATCTCCGAATAGAGTATCATGCCAATTATCCTGAACTAAATCCTGAACTAAAGTGCTAATCATATTCACTTCTTTTAATTCATCATTCTCAGAAGGTTTTCTAGTAACATTAAAGACATTTAGTTCAGTGGTCATATTACCAAAGGATATGTTCATAAGTTCGGTCCTACAGTTGATGACAGCGTTAGCTGTGGCTAAAAATGGGCGACCTAAAATCACCGGGATTTGAGAACTTGGGTCCTGAACTGGCTGGGTGTCTAAAACAACAAGATCCACTGGATAAATAAACTTATCAACCTCAATCAGAACATCCTCTATGACACCACGAGGGACTTTGACAGACCTATCAGCTAATTGTAGTGTCATTTTGGTCGGTTTCAACTTACCAAGACCTAGCTGGGTGTATACATGATACGGGAGTAAGTTAACACTAGCTCCTAAGTCAAGTAATGCCTTATCGACAGTGTGGTTACCAATTGCACAAGATATGGTAGGGCATCCAGGGTCCTTATACTTAGGGGGTTTAGAAGAATTGAACTTACTTGACCAGCTAAAAAGGTTTTCTTATGAACATTAAGCTTACGCTTTCTTGTACAAAGATCTTTAAGGAACTTGGCATAAGCAGGCATCTGCCTAATTACTTCTAATAAAGGAATGTTGATGTTCACCTGCTTAAATATTTCCATTATCTCGTTGAAAGTTGACTCCTTCTTTGTTGGGGTTAACAACTGAGGATATGGGGCTCTAGGCACAAAGATAGTCCTATCAGGAATTTCTTGGGACTCCTTAGAAATTGTTTCAGTTTCCTCAGTTATGGGTTCCTCTTGGGAAGTAGAGGGTGGAACTACAGTATTTTCACTAGGCATGGCTACCTTATTGTCTACTGTTTTACTGCTCTTGAGGGTTTTTATCGAGTTCACATGGTTTTATGATTCCTCACCAACTAAAGATATTTGATGGACCCCCCTAGGATTGGCTTGAGTTTGACTAGGAAACTTACCTTCTTCTCTCTCACTTAAATACTTAGCTATTTGGCCGACTTGAAGTTCTAATTTAGCAAGAGTCTTGGAATTATCCTTATGGTTCTTCATGGTTTCTTGTTGAAAGCTAAGGTGGTTAGCTGATAACATATCATGGTTCTTTACTAACATACTAAGAGATTCTTCTAAGGTAGAGATCTTTTTCTTAGAAGAGTTCTGAAACTGGGTTTGACCTGAAGGGTTCTGAGTATAACCAAAACCTTGGGGAGGCTGAGTATTACTAGGCTGACCTTGATTCTGGCCCTTGGACCAAGAAAAATTAGGATGGTTTCTCCAACCAGGGTTGTAGGTCTCTGAGTATGGGTCAAACTTCTGACGGTTCTCGAACCTAGCATTGTTATAGACAGCATGGGCTTGCTCTTCACTAACATGACCTTCCCAAAACGAGTTATTGATTTCTACTCCACAACTAGAGACTTGAGAGGCTCTAATCCTATCATCAGTTTCAACAAGAGACCTATGTTTAGGATGATTCAATTCCAAAGCTTCTAACCTTCTAGACAAAGCAGCAAACTTAGCATCTGACCCGAAACTTGTATCTACCACATTGGTGCTACTTCTATTGACCAAGAGTCTTTTAGGGGGTTCAACACAAGACTCCCACTGTTGGGATTTTTCACCAATAACTCCTAAGAAGGTAAAAGCATCATCAACATTTTTACTAGTGAACTCACCAGCGCACATAGACTCGACCATGGCTTTGGTCGAATAGTCTAAGCCCTCATAAATAATTTCTACAAGTTTCATCTTATCAAATCCATGGTGAGGACACTGGGATAACAGATCATTGAATCTCTCTAAAAACCTATAAAAAGACTCTACCTCTTGTTGCACACTAGCACTAATTTTCTGCCTAACAGCTGCAGTTTTATGCTTAGGGTAGAATTTCGTATAGAAAGCAGCAATAAGTTCCTGCCATGTTCCAATGGATTCAGATGGTAGGTTGTTCAGCCATGTCTTGGCTTTATCTCTCAAGGAAAAGGGGAACATCTTAAGTTTCAAAACTTCATCAGTAAGGTCTTTTATTCTAACTGTCCCACAAATTTCCTCAAAGTCCCTAATATGAAAATAAGGGTTCTCATCATCTTTTCCTAAGAATATAGGGATCATCTGAAGAATACTAGGTTTTATCTCGAAATTAGCTGTATTGGTTGGCAATTTAATGCACGAAGCTCGGTTGGTCCTAGTTGGGAACATGTAATCTTTCAAAGTTGTCATCGCTGGCACAGCTGAAGTACTAGGGGTACTTTCTTCACAGAGAGACAGATTCTCAAAAATGAAGTTTCCAAAAACGGGGCTCTCAAAAGAAGAGTCTTCGAGCTCCCCGCATTCACAAGAAGAACTACTAGGTTTATCACTAATCAAACGACCTAGAGTGTTTCTTTACCAAGCCCGCTCTCTAATAACCTCGAGCATACACTAGAAAAACAAAAGAAAAAGAAAATTCCTAAAAGGAAGGGAAGTTCTATGCAAACACAAACAAGGCTGACTTCACCACAACAAACCTACTGATTTCTAGCAAACAAAAATCATGATGGCTCCACTTAGATTGTTTCTAGACCAGCTTCTAATCCTTCGAAAGGAAATTCGTTACAATTTAAGCAAACCCCTCTGGAATCAATCCGAGTAAAAGTAAGTTGAATAGAGGCGAGGGAAGCTGCGTGGATCTTTGATACCCAAGGCCTCACCGCATTACAAGGCGGCGCAGTCACGCATTCAACTCACAGAAACCATCATGAACTTCGAAGTATGCTTAAAAGAGTAACCAATATTTTTCGAACGACTTTCCTATTAAGCTCGTTACCCTATAGGTCTCATTCTAGTCAGTATTTTAAGCTTAGGTTCGCGTTTGGTATCGTTTTCCTAAGGCGGGCAAGAAAAGAACGGTGATGAAATCCGAACCCTTATCTTGTATGGCCAGTCCTTGCCCTTTACTATGAAATTAAAGCAGCCGTATTCAGTTCCTCGACATATATTCACACGAAGGAAGACAGTAACTCGCTGACAGGGGATTCGCGAGTGTTTCGACAAACTTACCTCCCGTTCCAGACGGGGGATGAACCGCTGAAGTCGACTCGAGCCACAACTCCTATGTCATGTACGAACCCGAGGGGCCGAGGCGATATCGCAATCGTCGTCCTTCTCTGCAAACAGTTTAATATTTAATACTACCCTTCCGTAGGGTTTAAAAAAAAGAATGTCCAAAGTCCAAGTCCAAAGTCCAAAAAAATAAAGTGCAAAAGAAAAAGAAAAGTCTAAAAAATAAATAATAATAATATCTAAAAAAATAAAAATGTCTCTCTTTTTTTATCTCTCTCTTTTTTATTAAATAAAAAAAAATCTTCTTCTTTCGCTCCTTTCGCTTTGCCTTTTACTCCAAGTCTTTAAGTATTCACCAAAAGCTTTGGCAAAATATTCTTTCGCTCCAATTCCAAATTCTGTAAGGAAAAGACAAAAAACCAAAAACGTAAAGAAGAACAAATAAAATAAAACAACTAAAAACCTAAATAAGAAAAAAAAAATCTAAAAACTCTAGCCTAAAGACAAGTCCCCGTCGGCGGCGCCAAAAATTGATGGTTATTTTCAATGATGTTGTAGTAAAAGGTTCGTTGAGACTTGTGAAGGAAGATTTTTTTAGACTTAATTTTTATAAATAAAAATAACAAACTCAATTAAAAAGTGTTGTAAAAATTATGGAGAGACCGGGGCTAGGATTCCACCATTGGTCGATATTAGTGATTTAATAAAACAATAATTATGCAACTCAACATTCAAATTGTTTCTAATAGTATTTCCTAGACATGTAGATTTTCAAAAGAATAGATGTTAATCAAAGCATAGAATATCAAAACCCTAAAGCAAGCATATTCTATCAAGAGAAAATACACCTAACTAATTAAAATCATAAAATCAAGTTTTAATTCAAAGCAAAAATCATAATAGAGTTGTTATAATTAATTAAAAATAGAAATGTATCACTTTTACCGAAACAACGACTTCCTCCATAGACCCAAGGATTGGGTCTAGCTCCGCATGGTGAAAACACAGTCAAATGAATTTTTCATTGCTCAAAAAGGTGTTTACAATGAGAAAAGGTATAAAACAGGGGCTTTGTAACAGTTATAATTGTTACAGATACAACTATAAACTGTTACTGACGCTGTAGCTTCTACGACTGTCACTATGTGTTGCAACCACTGTAGCTATACGACCCACGGCTAAGCGTCGTTGTCACTGTTGGAAAACGACTGTCTTTGGCAGTCTGTTCTTCGTGTTCTACAGCAGCAGAAAAAAATTCTCTGCAACTCGTCCAATCTCTTCTCTGTAGCTCTCTATTCTCTTCCCCAACTCTCCATCCCCCTTCTCTGTGGTGCTAGCAGCCTATATATACCCATTCTGACCGAGAATATGTTCTCATAACTCCAAATAATTCTCGGCAGTTAATAACAAATATTCCCATGCAAGATACAGAGATTTCTTCCCTGTTTTGAATCTTCACGCGTCTTTGCACATCTGACATACTCCAATTAGTCTGAAACACGTCCCAGAAGTAGTTAAACACACATCCATCTTACGCCATGCACAGAAAACACGTACAATCCCGTGAAAAACTCTTCTCAACTACGCACTCCCCTGTTTTCTTCTCACCGAGAATCTAGCCAAATATAGCTGACGAAATCGACCATACCCCGCTTGTTACCACCATTCAAGTCATCCCAACAATTCCCAGTCGTTGAGTCTCCTTCATTCTCGTCCAAACTTCCAACCCTAATTCTGGTTCTTTGAAACCAGATTTTCCCGCCAAAAACATATTTGAAAGGTAGAAGATGGTGTCCCCCTAACCAGCTGTGGGGTGCGAATAGCAATGGGTTGCCGCTTAACCGAAATGAGAGTCCGCATAGTACATGTCCTTAAGGGTGCCCCGAGCAACTTTTCGAGCCGAATTTTCCATCAATATTTATTTCCAAAAAATACCTACAAACACACAAAACACCATAATAAGGACGAAAACAAGTACTAACAATACGAAACATTGAGGACAAATTAGACACATAAATGCGTCTATCATAAACGAGGCATACTTTCTGATCACAAGAGTGATACGCCAAAGTAGTCTTAAGAACCTCGTTAGGAGATTTCTTCCTTCCATGTTATGTGGAACATCCTTGATCAACGGGGATTTCAGACACATTCCTTTTGACTGGAAGGGATTCCGATTTTCCTTCTGGAGATGGAACGTTTTTAGTCGTAGCAGAAGTACTTGGTATATTAGACTGCTTAGAGCATCCTTGAATAGAGAGTTTCTTCAAGCGATGTTATATTTCCACAACATCTTTTTTGAGGCTTGCCTCGAGAACCATACATGAAGAGTGATCCTTAGTATTTTCTTTGAAATTGCAGTCCCTTACTACACCAAGGAGAACATAGACATGATGTTTTAACCGATTAAATCTATCAGCTTGGATTCTAGCAAGATTTAAAATCAGATTACTCTCTTCAGCTGTTTCCCGTTCATTTAGAGAGATAAACTCTTTTGAAGGGTAATCTGAAAAACACATGTCGAAGCCTGTCTGTCTTGTTTGAACACAAGGTTCGTCTATATTTGAGATTGAAGAATCTTTCTCTTTAATAGAAATAGACGAGACATAACTTTTATGTCTGGTAACGCGTTTATCACAGATACTATCGTCCATCCTTAGATCGCTACAAACACAGACTTGTAAGGTCTTGAACGTGTTTTCCTGCTCTGATACCAATTGAAAAGCGGGGGTCTAACAACCACACCCACTATTTCGCTTAGCAATCTGTATGGACAAACTCCAATATACTTTCTAGAGAATCAACTAGAAAGTCAGACTCAATCTAGATAAAAAGTATATCAAAGAGTTTATATCTCAATCTCTCGATTTGATATATACTCAAGCAAATAGAAATTTGCGAGTCTTTATCAAATACTAAAGAGATAACTTGGATGGTACCAAAGACCAATATCCAAGTGTCAGTCAATTTAAATCAACAACCAAAAGGTTGGATATTCTAATTGATTGAACAACGCACAACCTGTGATATTTCAATTATATAACAAAATATAATGCGGAAAAGAAATAACACAGACAGCAGAATTTTGTTATCGAGGAAACCGCAAATGCAGAAAAACCCCGGGACCTAGTCCAAATTGAACACACACTGTATTAAGCCGCTACAGACACTAGCCTACTCCAAACTAACTTCGGTCTGGACTGTAATTGAACCCCAATCAATCTCACACTGATCCAAGGTACAGTTATGCTCCTACGTCTCTGATCCCAGCAGGATACTATGTACTTTATTCCCTTAGCTGATCTCACCCACAACTAAGAGTTGATATGACCCAAAGTCGAAGACTTTAATAAACAAATCTGTATCACACATAAAAGTCTACGGTAATAGATAAATCCGTCTCCCACGAATATACCTACGAGTTTTGTTCCGTCTTTTGATAAATCAAGGTGAACAGGAACCAATTGATAACCCGAACTTATATTCCCGACGAACAGCCTAGTATTATCAATTACCTCACAATAGTCTTAATCGACGCAGCGAAAAAAGATATTTTGGAATCACAAACGATGAGACGAAGATGTTTGTGACTACTTTTCTATCTTGCCTATCGGAGATATAAATCTCAAGCCAATCGTTACGGTTATACTCAAAACGATAGAATCAGCAAGATCAGATCACACAACTACGAGAAAGTAGTATCGGTCTGGCTTCACAATCCCAATGAAGTCTTTAAGTCGTTAACCTGGTTTTAGAGAAGAAAACCAAAGGTTAAAGGAGAATCGACTCTAGCTTATGCAACTAGTATCACACGTAAGGTGTGGGGATTAGGTTTCCCAGTTGCTAGAGTTTTCCCTTATATAGTCTTTCAAATCAGGGTTTGCAATCAATGTTAGCTTGGTAACAAAGCATTCAATATTCACCGTTAGATGAAAACCTGATTAGATTCAAGCTAATATTTCTCAACTGTTAGATCGAAAACTTAGCTTGTTATACACAAATGAAATGCGCGTTTCTAGGCTTGTGTAACCGTACCCAAACATGTACATTTGTTGGTTCAATAATAGTTAACCAAATGGTTCGCCATATGAGCAATTTCATATCAACCATGTTTTTCTTCACCATAACTAGTTCAAATGACTCAAATGAACTAGTTAGAGAGTTGTTCAATTTCTTATATCTTATGTAACTATACAAGACACAATCGAAGCAAAAACAGTTTGATTCACTCGAATCAGTTCATGAACTTTAAAGCCACGGTTTGCAAAAGCATTCCTTAGTTTATATAAACATGAGTTCAAAAACAACCTTCTTTAGATATAACCAACTCAAGTTCGCGGACTTAAGTTCCCGGAAAGAGTTCACAAACTCCAGCATATTTTCTCGGGTCAAGAACTTCCGCCAGTTCGCGGACTGGGTTCGCGGACTGAGTTCACGCCACTATTCCCGTTCTCTTGATCAACAAAGTTCGCACACTTTGGTCCAAGGAATAAGGACTTATACATATATGTGTTTCCACAACAATGCTTATATCAACCAATGGTTATGTAATCTAAACTCTCATTTCAATCATTGAAACATTCTCAGAGGACGTTATATAGTTGTTATTCACAAACCATTTTTCGTCAGAGTAATTTTCAAAGTGATTGAAACATAACATGACTTTCGTCACTAGGTAAAGTGAATTTGGCTAAAGCGAAAGCTTACCAACACATATTTCGAGAAATATATAGGCGAGATAAACTCGACTCGAAATACCAAATGTGTATAATCAAAGTTTATATAGCAAAACGACTTTTGTCTCAAGATAGGAGATAAATAGACTTTTGAGTGATAGATAAGTTCAAGTCTCCACATACCTTTTAGTCGATGAAGATCCACCAGTTCCTTGTGTAGTCCTTCGTCTTCTATGATGATTGCCATGGAGTTCTTGAGCTCAAATACACTTTCTATCCTAGTCCGAGACCTTAGCTATATTAGACTAAAAATCAAGACTTATAGTTTTGATCACCAACATTGACAAACATGCTTGAGATAACAACTTATGCGAGTTCGACCGAGCAATGCTCTAACAAAATTCTTATTTGTTTTCATATCTTGTGGATTTAGTGCACAAACCTTGATCGGCTGGGATCCAACTAAAATCGGTTTATCTCTGATAGATGTGATCTATTAGTTGCGTGAGATCGGTATTGCTTTATAGTTTCACTTTGAGATTTATATTGATTGATTGCGGATCTATAGTTTAATTATTTCGGTAATCAAAAGATAGATTGATCTTGGCATTATAAATAGGCCAGAGAACCTTTGCAACTGCAAGTCTTCATGTGTAGAGGAACCGCATTGCAGTAGAGAGTGTTTCTGTTGTATGCTTAGAATGAATAAACTTGTAAGTCCATTGGTTGGACAGGATTTTGTAGTCTTCCCCTTAAGCTAATGAAAGTGAGTTTGTTGGCTTAGATGTTTGCCTTAGTATTCTGTCGATTCGAAAATACTCCCCAAATTTTGTGAAGCATAAGCATGGCATTAAACGCTCTTTGTAGTATGGATTGCAAGTAAAGGAAAAGAGAAAACTGAAGTAAGTCTTCCGTTGCATAACTCAAATTGGATGTTTGCATAGGTGCAAATTTATAAGGCTAAAATACTAGGGGTGGTAAGATATCAATGAACTACTGTATCATCATATGATACAAAGGGGTTTGGTCTTTTAACACTCGTTTTACCCAGGAAAAACGTCGTGCATCGTAACTTTATTAATTATGGAAGTGCCATCATGGGTTATATATCCTGGCTTGATTGGGGTATTACCCAAATTAATTGGGGTATACCTAATGAGACAAAAGCCAGGTCATTTTGAAGTAAAACAGGCCACCCCTTAACCTTGTATTTTCTAAATGGCTAATATATCCTTGTTTAATTAACACTAAAATTCTGATTAGGTTAATTAATTGAGTTTAGATGAATTAATTAAGTATATTAAAACTTATGAATTTAAGTTATCAAATTTTGTTTTTGATTGAACTCATGTGGGAAGATTTTTGAGAAAAATTTGTTTTGAGAATTTTTTTGCAACGGAAATGAAAACATACTACGCAAACACTTCTAAAAAGGAGATTGCAAAGCTGATGTGTGAAATCATACTCAAAATTAAAGAAGAAATCAAAATTTTCAGTTCTGAAACTATGAAAAGTCGGCAGGGTCGACGAATGAAGAACATGCCGACTATATCTGGCAGGCAAGGTCTACGGATGAATAACATGCCGACTATGTCTGGCCGACAAGGTCGGTGAATGAAGAAGATGCCGACTTTATTATTTTTGACACACAGGAGATTGTTGTAAATGTTTCACTAGTCGGTATCTTATTGATTTTGTTACCTTGTCGGCTACCTTATAGTCGGCAAGGTCGACAAAAAATACCTTGCCGACTATAGGATTTTTGACATACATAGAAAGGTGTTACAAATGCATGATTAGTCGGCAAGGTTCAAATTTTCAAGCTCTTAGTCGGCAAGGTATAAGGATGAATACCGTACCGACCCTGTAAATATTACTTTCAGAAACAAAACTCTTTGAAAAGTCGGCATGCTGTTCATCTTATAACCTTGCCGACTAAAAATAAATATGAAAATTCGGCATGCCATTCATCCTATAAGCTTGCCGACTAAAAATAAATATGAAAAGTCGGCATGCTCGACAAACAAATACCATGGCGACTGCGTAACTACAATTCAACAATTTCAAATTTTCTGATCTAATTTGTCATTCAAATAACAAAACAGAGTACTAGAATGAGTTTGAAAGGATTAATCGGCAATAAAAAATCATAATCGACGATATTTTGTCATTTGAAAACGATGAAATATAAAGTAGGAGAAAGGAATTGATCATTAGATTGATAATGAAGGAGAAGGAAAGAAATTAATAAGGTTTTGATCTAAAACCCAAAAGAAGTAGTTTTGGTTAGTATTAGGAAAAAGGGTAATTAGGTAACTTTACACATATTAGACACCTCTATTATGGTTGGGAACAAATGCCTATACCCAAATTAATCTGGGTATACCCCAATATGGCGAGGTTATATATGCCTCGTTTTTTAAACAGCACAACTTGACTCGGAGGAATTCCAACAAACAATTATTTTTTATTACTATTGGATTTAATATCAAAAAGGACATAGCAGGAAGAGAGAGACGGCAAAACGTTGCTTTTACGTAAGCAAAGAAGAATTAAAGAAGACAGATTTTTGTTTTGTCTTGTGGTTTTGTTCATTCTAATGCTGCTCACAGGAAACTCCATTGATGAGATTAAAAAATAGAAAGGGAGTTTATGGAAGTGAAAGCTGATTAATTCATTTTTTCTGTGAGTTAATTTTATAAAATTGTCAATTTTTGAGGGTCTTCGTTAAAGGGATGAGTTGGAGAAGAGTTGCTAAATCTGCACAGGCTTTTATTGCTCATGGACTGCTTTTCGGTTTCACCCTTTTGGTCTTACTCAAACTCAATCATGTAGTTACCTACTCATGGTGGTTAGTATTATTTCTTCAACTTTATATCATTTAATTTCTAAATTTCAGAATACTCTTTGGATTTTGGGGGAAATTTTGTTATTCATTCGGTCCTTAGCTTAACCAAATTATTAGTAGATGTTTTTATTTTCTTCTATTTTGAATTGGTCAAGTAGAGATTTTTAAATTGGGTTTGTTACTCTTTTGAAATTTTCTAATTAAATTTAAAAATTCTAACTACTAGCTGAAAAAAGAGAAACTAGTTTCTAACTTAATGCTTATGTGAAATGTATATTTGTTTGATGAATTTAACATTGTTGTTGGTAATAATTATCATCTTCTTCTTCAAAATTTTACCCCCAAACGAGCATGAAGTTTGAGAGCTTAATTTGCTTGGAACAATATGTTCCTGTAAGGTTACAGTGCCTACAGATGTTTTTTCTATGTCTTATTGGTGAGGAACTGAAAACTTCGTTATTAAAATGATTGGGAGAGAATAGTGAATTCATCAAGTAAAACTTCAATAAATATCTAAAAATGTATAATTTAAATGTGTATATTAGTTTCAGTTGCCCTGGTTCAACTTCGGCCCTAAACAATAGGGGCAAGTTCAAATCATCCCATGATTAACTAAACACAGAAGTAAACTTCTGATTTTCTAATACTTTGTTAATCTTAAATATTCTAATTCAAATGTTTAAACAGAATTTCTGCTGAATGTGAGATGATGCTCATGGATTTCTTTCTTTTTTTGGTATATATACACGCTGTAATGTTAGTTGCTACATATTGGGTTAGTCAGCACCCTAATTTTGTAAATATTTCTGATATAGCAATACAAACCAAACCAGTAGCTTGTGTTTACTTGTAAGTCGAGTGTTTATATACAATGTAGCTGCACCACTAATTAGGACATTTATTGTTTGATTTGTCGGCATTTTGAGTTCATCTGTTTAACCCTACAGGACAATTTTTTCCCCACTTTGGTTGTTTCACACAACTGTCGCACGAGGCAGGTTCTCCTTGCCAGCTCCATCAGTACCACATGATCGCCATGTATGGTTTGTTCGGAGTTATATCTACTCGTTATAGATTACTATGTCAATTTGTTAAAAAGCATATGTTTTACCTTGATCAGCAATGAAATTAGCGTATGCACTTTCTGTTTTGGACAGTGGGCACCTTGCCATGCTGTTGTTGCAACACCGTTACTGGTTTCCTTTGAAATACTCCTTTGCGTATATCTGGAGGGCATCTATGGTACATATTCAATACCCTTATAACCTAATGATGAATTAAAATTAGTAAATATTTTCTTCTTCTTTTTTGTTAGTCTTTCTATGTTGCATATTTTATTGAATTGAAGTAAACATACTTGCTATCATATACATGTTGCTCGGGTGCAATAAGTTTTATGGTGGAGTAGTAATTTTTGATGAGAACCCTGGTTGGCCATCTAAAACAAATTTCACGTTCTGCACAGTGTACGGGTTTGCAGCTGTAAACTTGAAAATCGTCTTTGTTCCCTTGTTGGCGTTTGAATTGATCATTCTGATTGATAATTTCAGGTATATTTATTTTTTGTACGACATTTTATATTTTTTGTTGTCTGCTCATTCATGAAACAGCCTTGAAATTATTAACAGATACTAAAATAGAAAATAATAAAAGAATAAGCAGCCTTTAATAAGAGATGCTAAAATAAGCATGTAGAAACATCACTACTTAGTTTCATATGCCAGACCCTTTGGTGAGATGTCCAGGTGACTCCAACGTTTGCTTATATGTGTTAGTGAAAAACCTATTATTTATTTTCTCGCTCAAAGAAACATTTCAAAAAATTGAAAGTGCAGATAGAAATTTGTGACTCATTTGGGGCCTGGGAGTAGGAAGCCTCTGGGTCCTCAAACTGTGAACTCTTCGTTTCTCCTCAGGGGTCACATATGTATTACTTACTGTTTAGGTCTGCAAAATATGTAGATGATGCTTTTGTTTCTAGGTAAAATAAGAATACCTATTTGGGGATGGTGAATATTGGTGCCTCTTTCGTCACTAAAGACTACCTCCTATAGTCAAATACAATTCTGTATTTACATCCTTTGCATAATTGTCTGGAAGTGCATTTTCAATTTCATATGTCAGAACAAGAGATTTTTCAGATTGGCTTGAGGCATGCTTCGTATGGACTAGATACAAAAAGTGTTCAGGCCTGGTCACAAAAAAGCTTGCTTATATATGCAACTGAACTTGGTGTTTTAAAAACTATGTACATACCCAGGTGTAAACCTGATCTTAGTCACTCTGTAGGTTGGAGCTTGGGAATCGTTGTTTTGTTTGTTTAAAGAAACATATGGAAAATGAAGGAAATGAAGGAGAAATGTCAATAAACCCAGTTCTTTAAAACGAAGCGGACAGAAATTACTAAATCTACATCTTGCTGTAATCGTATGATGATTCTTCAACTGCTTTGCTTTTCTTTGAGCCATCTAGCATGCTGAGTTGGATTGATTTAGTTATAAGGCTGTGGATGGAGCCTATAGATTTCTGGATTTACTTTCACCAGATCAGTCAGCCTACAAATCATTGCGTATTTTGCTTGTCTAGGTTCTAAAAGAATTACACTAACAGTGATGAGACATTGGTTCAAGTGTTTGGTTTTTAAGCATTTCACTTTCATTAAGCCTTCCCGGTACATCTCAAAGAATTTTATTGTTGTCGAACTGTCAAGAACTCTTTGTTCTTTGATTTAGTCGCTAATTATTATTTTAAATATGTTTCTTATCAGAATGTGTAGGGCTCTAATGCCAGGAGATGAAGAAAGCATGAGTGACGAAGCGATATGGGAAACCCTTCCTGTAAGCTTTATCGGTTTGACTTTATCCAACTTGAGACAATTATTGTTTAAAATGTTAAAAATGCTAGTAGGAAGTATGAATATGAAATGATCCTTTCATTTTAGGTTTGCCTAATAACATAAGATAATTTGATCTTTTTCAATGGTTTAGTTCAAGCAATAGATACTTGTGATTATGGAGTTCTCGTAGAATTGTCAATAGAGATTTCTGTGTCTTTCAATTATCATAGGAGTTTTTTTTTGTTAGTGTGTGTGTGGGTTTGTATGTGCAACTGGTTTATATTTTGAGCTTTACTAATGCTAATCTGGTTGTCAATCTTTTCCAGCACTTTTGGGTTGCAATCTCCATGGTTTTCTTCGTTGCTGCAACAATGTTCACACTTCTTAAGTTGTCCGGTAATTCTCTTTTGACCAGGGAAATGTTAAACTTAGATGATGACATTCATACTCTGTAGCTCAGAATTGAATATAAATCTTTTGCTTTTTTACTTCAAAATGAAACCGGCGCTCTGTAGTTCTCTTTTTGATTCTATCTAAACAAGCACTGCCTTTTGTTTGATTTTACCTAAAAAATAGTTATTTGTATCTATCCAACAGTTTCAGCCAGCCTTTTTTTTTTGAAACCGCGTTTTTTCATGTTAGACACGTCTTTGCTGGCACCAGTAGACTCTTATCATCAGATAGGCTAAACTGCTGGCACCAGTAGACTCTTATCCTCAGATAGACTAAACATTTCCGAATTTTAGTTTACTCTCTTTTTTTATGATCTGTTTGCCATTTTTCATCAATGGATTGGTTTCTGATTTATGCTTCCAATCATTAAAAAAAAAAAGATTTATGCCTCGAGTTACATGAATCCTTACATTTTTGCTCAACACTTCAAACTATCTCCATGAACATACTTAAGGAAACCTATTTATATGTTTTCTGTCCGTCTCATGTTCGTTGTATATGTTATAGATGCTCTTTCCTTTCTCAGAAGATCTCATTATCCTAAAGGTCTTTTTTTGGATATGTTTTCTTCTAATTTTCTACTTTTCAATTATTTGATATAATACAGGAGATGTTGGTGCCTTGGGATGGTGGGATTTATTCATAAATTTTTGGTACTTATCAATTTATTTTCTACAGTAATTATAATGTTGTGTAGGATCTTTTGACTGCTTGACTATGTGTTAAGAGATTCTTTCTTTTTTTGTCTACAGTATCGCAGAGTGCTTTGCTTTTCTTGTGTGCACAAAATGGTCTAACCCAGTGATCCATGCTCAATCTCGCAATAGAGAACCGAGATCGTCTTCAACAGCTGTTAGATTTGATCGTAATAGTGGGTTATTAGTTACCTTTGAGGACGATCAGTATCAGGATAGGATGTGTGGATTGCAAGACATTGGTGGTCATATCATGAAAGTTCCACTAGTTGGTTTCCAAATCCTTCTCTGCATGCGGCTAGAGGTATGCTTAGTCTGTGGTGCAATAACCCTGTCTGTTGGGATATTTTGGCTGGTGGGGCCCAATCGTTATCCAAGGACTGAATTTTGGAATTTAATCAATTTTGTATTTGTGGATGGTAAACACAGAGGGAGAATCACATAAAAAATAGCCATTGGGATCATTTTTATGAATCACATGCCTAAGTGTTGGGTGACCTCGACTCAAATTACCCACTCATATTACATGGAGAATTACACATTTCTTTTTTGGGTTATGACGTTGTTGAAATTAGCACTCATTTTTGCCTTTTCATATTTCAGGGAACACCACCAAGTGCCAGGCATATCCCTCTTTCGGTTCTTTTTGCTCCATTGTTATTACTGCAGGGGTTAGCGGTCTTTTTTGCATTGTTGCGGTTGGTGGAGAGAATTTATCTGTTGCTTAATAGTGAAGATGTGCAAGGAAGATATTTTTCTATCTCGTCAACAGCTCGTGATTTTTTTGGGTTCTTGCATCGTGGTTCTAGGTAAATTCTTCAGCATACAGATTATTTGAAAATGATACTAAGATTTGAGTTATTGTAGAATTGTGGTATTTGGTTGCATTTTCTCTGACCGTGCCTCATCCCAGGCTTCTCGGCTGGTGGTCCATTGATGAAGGAAGTCGTGAGGAACAAGCTCGACTCTACCATTCGGAGACTGCTGGGTAAGGATTTTGTACCGTTGCAGGGAGCTTTGTCAAGTAGCTTTGATAAGGAGTAGCATTAGCTTATATTTGCTGATGCATTGAGTTTTGTGTAGTTCTTAGTGTTAGGAGTTTAAGTTTGTGCGAGTTTATTTGTTAAATGGTTGATAGTTATGTTTTTCCCCTTTTGATTATTCAGTGGAAGTACTGTTTGCACTCATTTCACAAATGGGAGCACCTAAGCTCTTTTGTTAGTGTTGCTTGCTAATAAACAAGTAAAAAATAGAAAATTGGGATGTATAAAGAGAATGGGAAATCAGAAGATAAAATATGAGAACGTAAAGAGGTTATACATGCATCTTTCGATTGCAATAAATTAGCCTTGAACGTGTCCTCTGCTAACAAGTTTGTGTTATATTTCTCAGGATGTGATTGCATGAAATATCTTTTTATCTAACCAGGAAATAACTTCACAATTACCATTTCCACCAAAAGAAATCGTCTAAAACGAATACAAGGAATCATGGTCTTACAGTAACTTTTTGTTTGGTGATAATGTACAGGTATAATACATTTTCTCGGTGTCCTCCCGAAGCAGTGAAGAAAATGCCAAGAAAGGATCTAGCCGAGGAGGTGAGTTGAACCTCTAGTTTTCCATTCTTGTTTTACTTGTTGGTGATAGCATTTTCATGCCAAAATTTACTTTCAGTCGATAGTGTTCTGATAAATAGAAGCTTACTCATCTCAGGTCTGGAGACTGCAAGCTGCCCTCGGTGAGCAAACACAAATCACAAAACATAGCCAGGAGGAGTTTGAAAGACTTCAAAATGTAATGTTTAAATCCTTGATTGGTTAACTTGGTTCAGCATATTTTGAAAGTCATATTCCGTAGCTTCTGAATATTTATGCGTGTAACTGCAGTATTTGCAAAATTTGCATGTTCGAGTTGTCTCATTGGTCGGGTTCAAGTATCTGATCTGACTGACCTTTTTCAGTTTGGGGGTTTTTTCTTCTTCTTTTAATGGTTAGAAAGATATTTATTGTTCGGTTGTTCATATGAATTATGTCAAATGTCTTTTCGAGATAAAAGAACAGTTGAAGCTGTGAGGGTCTGTTCTCATGAAATCTCAACCATGTTGAAAACTGTCATTATTCCTGCAATTCTCATCATTGGTACTCTTCTTTGTTACCATTTTGTTTTTCACCCGGAAAACAGGAGATTGTAAACTTTTCCTCTCTTCGGACGAGATTTATATAATCGCTCATGCTTTTTGGTTCAAAACATGTTGTGTGCCCTCCAATGTTTATTTCTAAATTTATTTATTGGTATTAATTTAACATAACATATCTTCTCGTCACTTTTCAGGAAAAAATTTTATGTAGAATATGTTTCGAGGGAGATATAAACATAATTTTGCTTCCGTGCAAGCACCGCATTCTGTGCAGGTGCCCCATTATTAGCATTATCTTTGTGTGCCTCTTCAATTTCTCAAGTTTTTGCTACCTGCTCAAACTTGTTCTTCCTTCCAGCTTTTGATTTTGTTTATCTTGTCATTGTTATTTGTTAATTTCAATTTTCGTTTAAAAATGAATTGGTGTGTTTTTCTGATTATTTACAGCACCTGCTCGGAGAAGTGTAAGCGATGCCCAGTTTGTCGAGTTCCCATTGAGGAGAGCTTGCTTGTATATGATGATGTATAGGTATCCTAATATACTGGTTTTCCTCATTTTTCGTTTTCGCTTGATGGTTGGGGTCCTCGCGTGATCGATCAAGAAGAAAGTTTCGCCAAGGATTGTTTTTTTTTGCTCATCCTCATTTGAAATACCTTTGCAATTGAAAGTCAGTTTGTAGATTTGTTGCCTAGATTTGTAGCTTGGTTCTTTCTTTGTCTTTTCTACAGTTTGGTTTCAGTGTAAATAAACAGTATAATTTTAGCGAAGGAAAGAAAAGAAAGGTGTTTTGTTGGGTAGTTTCTGTCTACTACCTGTCAAACCAGGTTTGAAAAATCTAATGTCCGCTGCAACTGAGATTTCCAGGACTGTAATCAAAGACAGATTTGTCGGATGAGCATGGTCAAAGGTGTTTCCGGTCCAAGTTTATGAAGCCATATTTTGAGTTCCAACTTCAAAACTGATTGGACCAAAAGGTCGTAGCTCCCAAACGGATCTGACCATTCAATGTGCAGTTACCAAGTTATACGCAGCGGCCGGTGGGTGTTTAGATACCTAAAATAGAAGTGCTTGTGCTTTTCAGAAATAGAAGTCGATTCTAGAAGCCAGAAACAAAGGAAAAAAATGAACTTCTGTTTATTTTGTTACGCATCCAGTTTACAAAGCCTCATGCCCAATCACCAATTACTTTTACAGTAGAACCTCCATATATTGATACTCTATATATTAATAACCTCTATATATTAATAAAAATTTATGGTCCCAACTGGACCAGTGAGAAATAGTAATAACCTCTCCAGTTTAATATTAATGATCTCTTCCAGTTCCGCCTAAAAGAATTTACCTCTAGATAGTAATAATCAATATTATATTAAAAAATATATATATTTAGTTACATTAAATTTTATGATTAAACAAAATATTTATCTATAGTTGTTCGGAAAAAAAAAAGTAATTTTTTAGATTACTACAACATCTTTTAACTTGCGGATGCATAATATCTCATCAACATAAACATCTTCTTATTGAAGCCATAATATTTCCAACTTGTCGAGCATGTTTAAACCTTCCAAGCTTCTTGGAACTAAAAATTCCAAGATGTATACATGCACTTGTATATATAAAAATGTATATACATCAATATAACTACAAGTACATTGCACATACATTGAACTTAATTTTTTACATTTTCTATGGGTACCTCTCTATATTAATAACCTCCCTATAATAATAATTTTGTGGATGCTCAAAAATATTAATATAGATAGGCTCTACTGTATTTCCTTTTCTGGTCCATGGATAACCAGAAATGAATTTATTTATTTTGCCGCGGACAACAACCGAAGAATATTGTCAACATAGCACTACAATTGGGGCATGAATTTTCTTGGGCAAGCGGGGTTTTACTCCTTATCCCACCCTATGCGGGACTGGATTAAAATGATTATCCCACCCCATGCGGGACTGAACGCTGAAGGTACATCGACAAGACACCTTGGTCATGCCGGATTTATATGCAGGGATTCCACGACAACTACCCTGGCTGTTTTAGCAAAACCTGAGGGAATCAACATGCCTCTACTAGTAGAAACTTAGGTCGTGCTAATGGTAAGAAGAACGATGACAGATAGACAATGGACCAAAGTGTACTTTAAACTGACTCAGAATACTTGGACCACTTTGTCAAATCCAATAATGCACCATCATTGGTATGTTTTAGGTATGATAATGGAAATTAAAGAAAGAATGAGATAAATTCCACACATCACAATAGAATATAACTATCGAGAGGGAAACCAAGAAATCAAAAAGTAAGAAGTTAGTTTCGCTACATAATTCTAAAATGACTTCTAAAAGCAAAGAAGTTAACTTTTTGTGAATCAAAACTTCGAGGTTTGACTTCCGCTTGTGGAGAAAATATATTTCTATATATGGTATCTGAAAAACCAATGCCTTTTTGTTCCAAACAAATTGGGGTAGGCTAGAAAGGAAACCACAGACATAAGCCAAATTTATATATCCATCTTTCTTGGACATGGATCGCTGATTTACATATGTGTTTATCCATCGCCAATCCTCCATATAAGTTTCGCTCTTCAGGCCCATTTCACTACTGTTTGTGGGTGAAAACCATTTCTGCTGGTTTTGGTAATTTTGGGTGTGTGGATGAGAAACGAATCTAGACCCTAAACAATGTACTGCACGTGAGTACTTTTGATTCGAGAGATCAATCTGTACAATCCTGGCCTAAACCAAGAAATGGCCGTTCCAGGCTTGCTTCGTTCACAAGGTGAAGGAGAAGGGTTGATCTTAGGGAGCGAAGAGAAGAGAGTGTTGAGACCAGAATCGTTGATTCTGAAGGTGTGGTTGTTTATGACTTGTATCATAAAGTAGAACTGGCTAGTAGAATGGAAAGCTACCAGGTGATTTCTAGATATTGTGTTGTTGCCGACCAAAAATTCTCCTTTGGTGAAAATAGGTGAACCCTATTTATACAAGTCATATTGAAACGTACCCTGGTCTCGTAGGAAGTGGAAAAGATTGAGTGGTGGAAGAATAGAGTAACGTGTAATCGTCATACGTTATGCTTCCATGATGAGGGAAGTGAATTCGTGTAACCGTCAGTCATTACGCTTCCATGATGAAGGTAATGAATTGTTTACACCGTTACTTTTCACCACCACTAATTGTCCTACTTCATGACACTTTCTTGTAACGGGCGCATTGCACGCCACACGCTGTAAACCGCCAAACCAATACCCTGATGAGTATCCCCCAGTTTGTGACATGTTTGATGTCTCGAGTGTTTTCGTGGAAAACGTGTAGCATGTCGCTATGTGTGGCAAGTCAAAGTCAAGATACTTTGCCATAGGAAAATAACATGTGATGCTATTAGGCTTTCCTTAGTCGGCCGCCTAAAACTTGCCACAAGTCTGTCAGTTTAGTGGCGAACTTGAATGGCTGAGATTACATCTCATGAGGAAGGGTAGTCGTTGATTATGGACACATCTTTGTTGTGTAGCAAAGTGGCGCCATTAGCATAGTGGCGCCTGACGTAGCCGTGGCGTAGCGGGTTGCCTGGGGCTTGCCGCAAGTCCGTCAGTTCAGTGGCGAACTTGGATGGCTGAGATTGCATCTCATGAGGAAGAGTGGCCATTGATTATGGCCACATCTTTGTTGTGTAGCAAAGTGGCTCCATTAGCATAGTGGCGCCTGGCGTAGCGGGTTGCCTGGGGATTGTCGCAAGTCCGTCAGTTCGCGGCGCCAGGACCTCCGAGAAAATAGAGTCTACTCAGTGGCGAACTTGGATGGCTGAGATTGCATCTCATAAGGAAGAGTGGCCATTGATTATGACTGCATCTTGTTGTATAGCGAAGTGACGTCATTGGGATAGTAGCGCCTGGTGGAGCCATGTCATAGCGGCATGCTAGTGGCATGCCAATGGCGTAGCCGCGGTATAACGGCATGCTAGTAGCCGTGTCATGGTGGCATGCCAGTGGCGTAGCCGTGACATGGCGAAATGCTAGTAGCCGTGGCATAGCGACATGCTAGTAGCCGTGGCATAACAACATTGCTAGTAGTCGTGGCATGGCGGCATGCCGGTGGCGTTGTGGGATGGCCACGCCTATGGCGTTGTAGCATGGCCAAAGATAAGATTTGTCTCGGTGGCCAAAATTAAGGCTTGGTGGCGTGTCCAAGGCTAGGATTTGGTGTCGTGGTAAAATTAGGGCTTGGCGGCGTGGACAAGGCTAGGATTTGGTGTCGTGGTAAGAATTAGGGCTTGGCGGCGTGGCCAAGGCTAGGATTTTGCGCCTTGGTAAGAATTAGGGCTTGGCGGCGTGGCCAAGGCTAGGATTTGGCGCCGTGGTAAGAATTAGGGTTTGGCGGCGTGGCCAAGACTAAAGTGGTATGCTACTGCGGCAGAGTGGCATGTTGGCATGTCGATCAATATGTTGTTGTGGTAAGGCGCGTTTGGCTTGCCAGTATGGTGGCGCGGCAGGGTGCGTTTGGCCTATAATGTATGGTGGCAAGTTCAGAGTGACTTGATTGGCCAAGGAAAGGGGCCGGCCAAACATAAGGCGCGGCTACACTTCTGGTGAAAGTGTAGCGGATTTAGAGCGTCCTGATTGGTCGATTAAAAGAGGGACGACCAAGCATGGGCGTGGCTACACTTATGCTGAGAGTGTGGCGGCTTTAGAGCGACCTGATTGGTCGATGGGAAGTGGGGCCGGCAAGTATGGGCCCAGCCACAACTTATGTGCGCGTGGCTAATTTGAGGCGACACGATTGGTCGAGAGAAATAAGGTCGGTTTAGGAAGGGGCGTGGCCAATGGCAAGTGGCGCCAGTTGGCCTAAGGCATGGCCACGCTTCCCTTTGCTGTTGCGGCTCCCTGTTTTCTGATTCTGAACAAGGTTTTACACCTGCTAATCCATGGCGGATTAATTACCTAGTTTGCCTAGGTTTAATTTCGACGGGCAAGGTCTGATATACCGCGCGAGGCGCAAAACCCTAAATTTTGCAAGTTAGTCAGGGCAATTGATTGAATTCTATGTGTTGACATGGAGTTCTTTTAAGTTCATTGCCAGAGAGCAGCATGCTTTTTCTGATTGAATACCTTATGCAAAGACCTTATCCTTGATATTTGGAAATTCGTGCTACTCTGCTGCGAGTGAACACAAATTGTCATGCCATATCAACATTAAGGGTTCAGCCGGAGAACATAGCATAGAAGGCATTCAAAGGAACTTATATTAAGTGAATATATGCGAGGCGCCGAAATTTACAGAACATCTGGGATGGTTGCTACATTCGCCAGTCTGGATAAAGTTCATGTAAGTATACTGAACGACTCAATAAATATGAAAGTGGAGAGGTTAGCACTCACGGCACCGTTTCCTTACAGAGTGACGTCACATCAGATGTAATTTACGATTTCAACCCTAAGCTAAAAACCACCATCAACATTAAGTCCCCTGCTTAGCACGTAACGGTGGCGTTGTTGTAGGGTAAGCATGAGATGGTGACAAACAAGAGTAAAATCTAAAGGACAAGACGTGAAGAGATTGTCGAGGAAATTCAACTAACCTTTAGCGGAAGGCATGAGGAATCCGTGATCCCTGTTGTTGATGGTAGTTTTTAGCTTAGGGTTAAAATCGTAAAACCTTGCATAGAATGTGACGTCAGTCTGCAAGGAAACGGTGTTGTGAGTGCTAACCTCTCCACCGACATATTTATTGAGCCGCTCAATACACTTTTATCCATAACACTCTGTAAATTTTGGCACCTCACCAATACGAGACTCACTGAGTACTTTCTTGTGCTATGTTCCCCAGCAGAACCCTTAATCGGTATGGCATGACGGATTTATGTTCACTCGCAGTGGAGTAGCATGAACCTCCAAGTACCAAAGTTAAGTCCCTTGCACGAAATGCTCAGACAGACATCACACTGCATTCTGTAGATAAAGATTTTGTGTGGCAGTATACAAAATACAGCTAATTATTGTGATAACTCGCAAAGAACTCATAAACCCAACTAATTTTCAAATTAGGGTTTCGCTCCCCGCGTAGTATACTGGACCCCGTTGGTCGAAACCATGCTTAAACAAGCTAGGCAACCAAATCCGCCACAGCGCGCTAAAAGTGCGGCCGCGCCCTAACATGCCGGACCTCTTCCCGTCGACCAATCAGGTCGCTTCAAACCTGCCACGGCCTCAAAAAGGTCGCCATACTAAGTTGGCTTCCCAAAAACACGTCAGATTCCCAAAAACGCGCTAGCTTCCCAAAAACAATGCCAGCATGCCGCATGCCGCACATGCCAGACGCACTTACCAGACGCGCTTACCAGACACGCTTACGAGACGCGCTTACCAGACGCACATGCCAGACGCGCTTACTAGACGCGCATGCCAGCCACGCATGCCAGCCACGCTACCACGCCTCTGGCCACCAACGGAAGGTAGCCATAATTAATGGATACCCTTCCTCTTGAGGTGCGGATCTCAGCCGTACAAGTTCGCCACCAAGCCTGTGGCAACTTTTGGCCGCAATGCCAAATTCCACGGTTTGTGTCAACCCTAATTTGGCCACGCCAAAGGCATGCGCAAGCCATGCCACCACCACGTCCACGCCACTGGCCGCCAAACGGAAGGTGGTCGCGATCAACGGCTACCCTTCCTCCTGAGATGCAAAACCTCGGCCGTCGAAGGTCGTCACTGAACCGGCAAGCCTCTTTATCCTAACTTTCCGCACATAGCAACATGCTACACCTTTTCCAATGAAAACACTCGAGACATCAAAACATGTCACAAACTGGGGGGTGCTCATCAGGGTATTGGTATGGCGGTTTACAGCGTGCGGCGTGCAATACGCCCGTTACAAGAAAGTGTCATAAGAGTGAGGTGGTTAGTAATGGCAAGAAATAAGTGGTGAAACGCATCTTTATTTTGGAAACATCAATTTCAGGCGTTACCCGTTACCACTTTTCCACCACTCAACCGCTTCCACTGCTTACGAGGCCAGGGCACGTTTTATTACGACTTGTATAAATAGGTTTCACCTATGTCCACCAGAGAACAAGTTTTTTGGTCAGGAGAATACAACACTCATAAATCACCTTTTAGATTTCCACATTGATAGCATTTCACTTTCTGATACAAGTCGTAAAACAACCATTCTTCCAGAATCAACTATTCTGGTCTCACCAGTCTCTTCGCTTCCCTCCCCAAAACCAACCCTTCTCCTTCACTTTGTGACCGAGGCAAGTCTGGAACGACCATTTCTTGGTTTAGGCCGGATTTGTACAGATTGATCCCTCGAATCTAAAGTACTCCCGTGTAGTACATTGTTTTGGGTTTAGATTCGTTTCTCAACCACACACCCGAAATTACTGAAATCAGCAGAAACGGTTTTCACTGACAAACAATTGGTGACCACAGTGGGAGATTAATCTCTCGGTTACAATATCAATTTCCAATTCCCGATTTCATCTTTCACCCGATCTTAAGCGCTGAGAACACTAGCGCTGAAATCATCCCTGGTACTAACGCTTCTTCCAGTGGCACTAAAACGCCACATTCCAACACCAGCGACGCGGAAAATGTTCCTTCAGGTGTTACACCTCCGATCACCAAAGCCAGAGCCGTTGCTGCCACTCCCAACGTTTCTTCAAATGTGACATCTCCAACTGTCACCAGAGCCGCTGCTACTCCCCCATCAGGACGAGAGACTGGAGGAGCCAGAAGAAGCCGTCCTCCTCTTACCACTGTTGATTTGATGGAAAGACAAAAGGTTCTCGTGAGGCTCAGACAGACATGGCTACAACTCAGAAAGAGATACTTATTTTCCTCAAGACACTAACGGAGCGGCCACCACAAGAGTCACGTCAACCCCAAATGGAGCTGACAAGGAATACTTTTAACATCCGGCGTAGGCACTTCAGCATGACGCGCGTTTATAGATGAAGAAGGTCGCGTTGCTCTTGAACGCCCAGTAGAAGGGAATCAACAATCCAATTTCATCACACGTGAAGATGAGGAACGACTTCTCCAAAATCGAGGCAAAGAAAATCAGCAACCCTCCTGAGTTCACAGAGACCCTCTTCCCGTCAGGAACTGCATGATTTCTGGGGACTTCGCCCACAAAATCGTGCAGTCTATGATGAAACGTTTATGTGAGATTCTATATTTCTCAAAGGCGCAGCGTCAAGACATATTTGTAGCCCTCAACCGCACTTCATCAGGAAAGCATCTGTTTCCAGCCAGGGAAGCCGTTCCAAAACCCCAACCTCTCCTAGAAAGAATGATTGATATATGGAACTGGGGACTCCTAACCACTGTTCACTTGAAGGATGTCGAGTTTAACAGCACGCCGACTGACGCTGCCTCCGACTTCAACATTGTAACCGGCAAGGCTCTGAGAGTTGCAAGGGAAAATCAAACAGAAGAAGCGTATTCTTTAACATGAGAGAAAAAAACGACTTATCAACCAACACTATTTGTGCCGTCTTCCCATATGCCATATCGTATCAAGTCGTTTTTCGAAGTCAAGGATTAATAGAACCCTCACTGGAGTTTTCTCTAGGAGCCGCTTCGACGTTTCTCTCCAGGAGCCGCTTCAACGTTCTCTTCAGAAGTCGCTCCGCTTCAACGTTCTCCAGCAGCCGCTCCGCTTCGACGTTCGATCCAACAGCCGCTCCGCTTCAGCGTTCTCTCCATAAGCTGCTCCAGGATCCGAAGCTTCATCGTTTTACTCCATAAGCTTCAACGTCCTCTCCAAGAGTCAAAGCCGCTTCAACGCCTCCTTCCTTCCAAGTATCGTGCCGTAGGCGCCACTCCTTCCTGTCAATGATCGTGCCGTAGCCTCCACTCCTCCCTGTCAAGGATCGTGATCGCAGCCAACCAAGGTTCATAGTTGTGGCCACCTTTTGTTTCATCCCATCAAAGATCTGGGGACTTTTTTCCGTCTACCAACCCGTCATCATCCTGATGTCATCACTAACGCCTGATGCTTCTCACTTATGGAGGAGCCTAAAATACCCAAAGCCCAATCATGGACGAAGGACTTGCCTAGCGGAGACAGAGCTAAGTAACTATCCTTAAACTAAAAGTTTTATATCTATTAGGTATATTCAATAAAATTTAAATATCTTAGTGTTGAGACGTACAAATTCCTCAACACTTACCACTATGTTGCTAGGCATGCTTCCTCAACACACCCTTCTTCTTGGTGTTGAGACGTGCAAATTCCACAACACCACTATTGTGTGGCCAGGCATACTGCCTCAACACATCCTTTCTCTTAGTGTTGAGACGTGCAAATTTCCTCAACACTTACCACTGTTTTTCCAGGGATACTGCCTCGATACATCCTTTCTCTTAGTGTTGAGACATGCAAATTTTCTCAACACCCACTACTGTGTTGCTAGGCAAGCTTCCTCGACACATTTTCCTCTTGGTGTTGAGACGTGCAAATTCCTCAACACCACTACTGTGTTTCCAGGCATGCTTCCTCAACACATTCTTCCTCTTGGTGTTGAGACGTGCAAATTCCTCAACACTTAGTTGTGTTTCTAGGAAAGCTTCCTCAACAAATTTTCCTCTTGGTGTTGAGACGTGCAAATTCCTCAACACCACAACTGTGTTGCCAGGCATGCTTCCCCAACACACACTCCTCTTGGTGTTGAGACGTGCAAATTCCTCAACACCACTATTGTGTTGCCAGGCATGCTGCCTTAACACATCCTTTCTCTTAGTGTCGAGACGTGTAAACTCCTCAACACACACTACTGTGTTGCAAGGCATACTGCCTTAACACGTCCATCCTCTTAGTATTGAGACGTGTAAAATCCTCAACGCTCACTACTCTGTTGTCAGGCATACTGCCTCAATACATTATAGTGCTGACGGCTCCGCCACCTCAACACTCATCTTAGACGTTCAAAGCAGCGCCATCTTCTCCGCTTCATAGCCAGCCAACAACGACATCTTCTCTGCGCCATAGCCAGCGCCAACAGTCTGCTCCACAGCCGGCGCCAACAGTCCGCGCCCAAGCCAAGCCAAAAATCTCCGCGCCATTGGCCTTACCAAGCTAGCCGCGTCATCTGCCGATGCCCTAGCCAGCAGCGCCACGAACCATTAATTAGCCAGTAGCCAAAGATGCCGCACCGGTGCCAACGTCCTATGGCCAAGATGACTACCTAGTGGGTGTCAGCTCATATGCAGCTAAGATTTCCCCTAATTTCGGATCTGGCTTGCGATGATATCGCAATCTTACAAATGTTAATTTCGCAGATATTATAATCTTCGCAAAGTTATTACATTTTTCTTATGTTTAAGCTAATATCACCTATTGTATCGTTTCTCAAAGTGCTCTGCGACATTTTTGTAATGCGTTGTTAAGAATTTCGCGAGCGTATCGTTGTCGCGAAATTCTGATCCAACATTAATGTTGATGGTGGTTTTTAGCTTAGGGTTAAAATCGTAAAACCTTGCATCGGATGTGACGTCACTCTGCAAGGAAGCGGTGTTGTGAGTGCTAACCTCTCCACCGACATATTTATTGAGCTGCTCAATACAATTTTATCCATAACACTCTGTAAATTTTGGCACCTCGCCCAATACGAGACTCACTGAGTACTTTCCTGTGCTATGTTCCCCAGCAGAACCCTTAATCAATATGGCATGACGGATTTATGTTCACTCGCAGCGGAGTAGCATGAACCTCCAAGTACCAAAGTTAAGGCCCTTGCACGAAATGCTCAGACAGAAAGCACACTGCATTCCGTAGATAAAGATTTTGTGTGGAAGCATACAAAATCCAGCTAATTATTGTGATAACTTGCAAAGAACTCATAAACCCAACTAATTTGCAAATTAGGGTTTTGCGCCCGCGCAGTATACTGGACCCCGTTGGTCGAAACCATGCTTAAACATGCTATGCAACCAAATCCGCCACAGCGCGCTAAAAGTGCGGCCGCGCTCTAGCATGCCAGCCCTCTTCCCGTCGACCAATCAGGTCGCTTCAAACCTGCCACGACCTCAAAAAGGTAGCCATACTAAGTTGGCTTCCCAAAAACACGTCAGCTTCCCAAAAACGCGTTAGCTTCCCAAAAAACGCCGCCGCACATGCCAGACGCACTTACCAGATGCGCTTACCAGACGCGCATGCCAGACGCACTTACCAGAAGAGCTTACCAGACGCGCATGCCAGACGCGCTTACCAGACGCGCATGCCAGACACGCTTACCAGACGCGCTTACCAGTCATGCATGCCAGACGCGCATGCCAGATTCGCTTACCAGACGCGTATGCCAGCCACGCTACCACGCCTCTGGCCACCAACGGAAGGTAGCCATAATCAATGGCTACCCTTCCTCCTGAGGTGCGGATCTCAGCCGTACAAGTTCGCCACCAAGCATGTGGCAACTTTTGGCCGCAATGCCAAATTCCATGGTTTGTGTCAAACCCTAATTTTTCCACGCCAAAGGCATGCGCAAGCCATGCTAGCACCACGGCCACACCACTGGCCACCAAATAGAAGGTGTCCGCGATCAACGGCTACCCTTCCTCCTGAGATGAAAAACCTTGGCCGTCGAAGGTCGTCACTGAACTGGCAAGCCTCTCTATCTTAACTTTCCGCACGTAGCAACATGTTACACGTTTTCTAATGAAAACACTCGAGACATCAAAACATGTCACAAACTGGGGGGATGCTCATCAGGGTATTGGTCTGGCGGTTTACAGCATGCGGCGTGCAATACGCCCGTTACACGAAAGTGTCATAAGAGTGAGGCGGTTAGTAATGGCAAGAAATAAGTGGTGAAACACATCTTCATTATGGAAACATCAATTCTAGGCGTTACCCATTACCACTTTTCCACCACTCAACCGCTTCCACTTCTTACGAGGCCAAGATACGTTTTATTACGACTTGGATAAATAGGTTTCACCTATTTCCACCAAAAAACAAGTTTTTGGTCAGGAGAACAATACACATCCAGAAATCACCTGGTAGCTTTCCATTCAGCTCGCCAGTTCAACTTTCAGATACAAGTCACAAAACACCCACACTTCCAGAATCAACTATTCTGGCCTCAACACTTTCTTCGCTTCCCTCCCTAAGACCAACCCTTCTCCTTCACTTTGTGAACGAAGCAAGCCTGGAACAACCATTTCTTGGTTTAGGCCAGGATTGTACAGATTGACCTCTCGAATCAAAAGTACTCCCGTGCAGTACATTTTTTTTGGTTTAGATTTGTTTCTCACCCGCACTCACATGAAATTACCGAAATCAGCAAAAACGGTTTTCACCCACAAACACCTGTATTGGTGGTTTTACATAAATTCGGATTGGCCATGGGGTATTGGCATCAGCGCTGCAGCTTTGGCTGTTGATCAGCAGAGGTGACATTGCAACTTGGCACACGGAACGGGCGTTGGTTGGATAGGAAAGGTAGATGGCGTGGCTACCTTGGAATGGTGGATGGCGCGACTACCTTGGAATTGTGGATGGCGCGGCTTGTTTGAAGTAGCGGATGGGCGCGGCTATCTTGGAGTGGCGGATGGTGCGACTAGCTTGGAGTGGTTGATGGCGCTGCTGGTTTGGATGCTGACTTCCGACACGGATGTGGTTCTGCTGGCTTAGCTACGTTGCGTGGCATGGTGGATGATTCTGCATTGAACGGCCAAGATGGCGCCGCTTTGGTGATGTCCGTGGAATCATGGAAAAAACACTTTGAACTTTGGCTACCAAACATGAAGATGGGGCCGATATTTTTCGCAGAATTGGAAGAGATAGTGCGGCTTCAATCACGGAGTGCTGGAGTCATGGCGTTACTTGCTAGGTTGTGGAGCGGGCGGCGATTGCGCTGCTTTGAGCGGTGAAGAAAGCGCTCATTTGGCTAGGTCACAGAATGGCGTGCATGACCCGAAAGAAGAAACATTTTTCTACTCAAACTTCAAAATACAATGTATATAAAAGGTGTTGTCCACCCTTTTATTTTCGTATCATTGGTTTTATCTCTGTAGCGGCAAGCCTCTTTCCATCAGCAGTCCAGGTGAGCCAATTATTCATTCTTTAGTATAGATCATCATAGAATTGCACCCATCTTCTTCACAGGTATCGTCTCATGTCTTTTCTCGTAGTTCTCCATTTTGTGTTCTTCATCATGTAGATTTCCGATGCAGACATAATAAATTCTTTTTTTTTTTTTTTTTGTAGTGCACAATGGGGTCTTCCGGTGATGATCATACCTCTGACTCTTCGGAGAAATTTTTTGAAGTCAACGAACCCGGGTTTTCTTCACATGAGGAGATATTAAACCAAATCAACCCTTTGTTTCCATGCAACTGACCGAATTATACAAGGCATGTCCCTCACCCATCTACGCATCGTGCGGGTGCGTGCCCAGGCTTTCATGGCTTTGATTGATATGGAGGAGAAGTGGAGACGTGATGAAGTATCCCAGCAGGTCAAGAAATATCAACGTGATGAAGCTTCTCCACAATCCAGTGCCAGGGCTGAACGATTCGCCTCTCGATTGAAACGGCGAAGGACTGAGTCCAAGAAACTTCTAGACGAGAGCCAGTTTAATTACCTTGTCCATAATGGTATCGTAATCCTCGATTCTGAGGTGGACGAACCGGAGCATTCCCAAGAGGCTGTGGTTTGCGAGACTGAAACATCTTCTGAAGTGGATGTCGAAACTGTTGTTGAGGAAATCGAAGCGACCACTGAGGATGCTGTCGAGGCAGATGGTGAGGCGGTGGAAGCATATGTTGGAGTCATTGGAGAAACTGTGGGGATGTATGCTGGAACTGCTATTGAAGCGGATTCCAGATGGGATGTTGAAGCTGCTGCTGAAACGGCTTCCGGATGGGATGTTGAAGCTGAAACGACTTCTGGATGGGATGCTGAAGTTGAAACGGCTTCTAGATGGGATGCTGAAGCTGCTGCTGAGATAGATTATGGATGGAATGTTTGCTGTCGGAAAAGGTGCTGGGGAAAGTGCTTGAAAAAGCTCTGATGGAAGCGTCATTGACCAAGGTGTTCGTTATTGACAACTGGTTTTCCCATTTTGCGATTTCCTTCCGTAGAGAAAAACAATCTTTTCGTAGCTCGTAGATGTTTTTTGGTACTTCAGTTTTTTTTTTGTGCGACCGAAGCCATGTCTCACCGAGTATCATTCCTTCGTTTATGTTGCTTTCATATCTTTGATTGAATGAATAAAACCTTCTGGAAGAAACCTAGCAAAACCCCTTTTGCGAAGAACCATTTCTTTTTATTGGATTTTCCCTTGAAAATTATCCAGGGCTTCCATGGCATGCCGCCTGAGTGCGTAGAAGTGCGAGCTACCACAAGCTGGATAACACGTCATGAGTGAAATAGAGAAACCCGTCAGGTGAAAGTCGTGGCTCGAGATTCTTGAGGGAAAGTGTCTGCGCCGCTGCTTGATGATCTTCTTTCTTGCATTATTCTTTTCTTCAGTATTTTATGAATAAGACATTCTGTGGGGGTTTGATTTCTCTGGTTTTGAATCGACGGGTAATGACTCTGTGAGAGTTTGGGTCTACTTGGTATTTTTCCTTTAAGATGGTCCAAGAAAACTTTTTAAGGGAAGATGTTCTTTAATTGAAATTAAAAACTCTACTCATGAATGCAAGCACTGCAATCACTTTAGAGAAGTTACAAACATCGCATGAAAGGGGAAATTGTTGAAGGAAATACTGAAAGGAGAACGCTGGAGGGGAAAGTAGCACAGCGTTTTAGGTATTGAAGGGCTTGAGCCATCGCGAATAAATCGTCACACCTTCCAATTTGTCGGCATTGATGAGTTTGGAGTAACCACCCAAGATAACATCTGCCACCAGATACGACTCTTCTTCCTTTTCTTTAGGCGAATCAGGTTGAGCGGTTATCCTCACTGTTACATCTCCAACTTGAAACGAGGTCGTCTTGACTACCATATCTCCAATTTGAAACGGGTTTGGGTGTTGTGCAACCACTTGATTTTTGAGCTCGTCGTTTTTGACCGAGGTAGCTTCCAAATTTTTGACAAAGCACTTGAAAGGCCCAACGTTCCATTCACATATATTAATGACGCCCGGGTTGGTGACTGGACTGAGTCCTCATGCTTGGACGAGAGGAGAAGTGAATGGGTGCAGAAAGGTTTGTTTAACCAGACTTACTTGCGTTTGGAATCTGCGGATGAACGCCAACGGGCTTTCTCCAGATAATTAAGTTACATCAGTAAGTTGTTGATACGGCAACATGTAATCTTCAAAGTTGGACGGCTTGTTGGAAATTCTTTCGGGTATCGACACCGGCAGATGGGGTACCCCCAATTTCGCTTTGTTGCCATGTACCCATGAGCGCCGCAGAATCATGTCGTAATTTGAGAGTTATTTGACAATATGGAATTTGCCATGTGTTAGAACGTCTCCCACCTTAATTTCAAGATTGATGTAGCCATATGCGTCTATTGCTTCTCCTTCCAAATTTTTGACCATGATTGGGGAACGGGTAGCCTCCTGCTTCGAAATTCCCGCAGCTCTCAGAGTTTTGATAGTAACGATGTTGAAGTCAGAGGCCGCGTCGATCAATGCGTTGTCGAGCTCGGCGTCGCTCAGATAAACCGTGGTCAGCAGTCCCCAGTTGTATTTTCTAGCACCGCTTCCCGAGATAGTTTGGGGTCTTGGCGTGGTTTCTTCAATAGGAAGAAATCACTTGCCCGACACAACTCGATCGAGAGATGTAAATATATCTTGACGTTGCGCCTTGGAGAAATAGAGAATCTCGCATACATGCTCCATGATGGATTGCACGGTTTCGTGAACAGAGTCCCCAGAGAGCATGCAACTCTTGACTGAAAGAGGATCTACGTGAACTCCCTCATTGCCCAGTTGAAGTTCCCCTGCCTCCACCTTTTCTCTAAAAATACGCTTTAACTTATTACAGTCATTGGTTGGGTGATGGACAAATCTGTGGTAGCGGCAATACTTAGGATTTGTCATTTCCTCTTTAATTGGTGGGCGCCTCATATGGGGTAGCCTGATGGCATCATCTTGAATTCATGCTTCCATGAGTTCAATTACCTCTTCGATTGGGAATCGGAAACCCAAGGCCTTTTCTACGGCTTCTTGATGCTGCGAAAGAACCTTAGATGCGGTCTTTCGTGGTGGAGCCGCCGAATGTGATGGCATTGTGCGCTTGGATTGGTGTTCTGCTGTCGAAGCCTTCCTTTTTCCTCTTTCACTTACCACGCTCACAGAGGGGCCAGTGTTATACTGCTTGTTGATGAGACGTTTGTTTCCTCGGGTTTCTTGTGCGTCTTCAACCTTGGGTGGCCTGGTTCTTTCCAACAATGCTGGTGCTGTTGTGGCCGACCGTTTAGCAGCCTCATGGAGTTCAGAGAACGTCTGGAATCGTAGATTCTCCAGTAAGGCACGGTAGATGGTAACCATACCATTGATGCAAGAATCTACTAATTGCTGCTCGGTCACATTTGGGTCGTGACAGTCCAACGCTTGAATCCTGAATTTTTTGACATAATCATTTGGATGTTCATTGTTTCGTTGAAACATTCTCCCTAAATATGAGAAGGTAATTTGCTCAGACACAAAGAAGTACTTCTTGTAGAAAGTCGTAACCATGTCACCCTAGTTGGGTATGCTGTTTGGTGCAATGTTGTTGTACCAGGTGTATGCTCTTCCGGTAAGTGACTTTGAAAACTCCCTCAAACGGAGAATATGGTTGTATTCGTGCTCGCCCAAAGATTCCAAAAATCGAAAGACATGTTCACGCGCATTACCGGTGCCGTCATATAAGGAGAATTGAGGAGAAGAGTATCCTCTCGGAAGAGAAATTCTTTGTACTTTAGGATGATACGGGGGTTGATGTTGATGCATGTCTGCAGAATCACTTTTGTCTCGGTTTCGAAGAAGTCGTTCCAAATCCTCTCGTGTGACAAAATTGGACGGCTGATTCCTCTCCGTTGGAGCCCCCGAACCAGTCTCTTCATCTACAAAGGTGCGCCTTGCTGAGGCATCAGCGCCAGGAGTATTGGAGGTGTTCCTCGTTGGCTATGGTTTGCGCGGTTCCTGTGGTAGCCGCTCCGTTAGTGTCTTGAGGAAAAGAAGCACCTATTTCTGGGTCGAAGCCATGTCCATCTGAGCCCTAGCAATAAGTTCCTGTCTTTCCATCAAATCAACAATGGTAATATGGGGTCGGTTCACTCTAGATCCCCCAGTTTCTCGTACTGATGGAGTAGCAGCGGCTCTGGTGACGGTTGGAGATATCACGTTTGACGAAACGTTGGGGGGGACGACACCGGCCCTGTCTCTGGTAACCGAAGGTGTAATGCCTGAAGGAACATTCTCCGCGCCGCTGGTGTTGAGAGGTAGCGTATTAACGCCGCTGGAAGAAACGTTAATACCAAGAGTAATCTCAGCGCCAGTGTTTTCAGGGTTTGTTGCCGATACGGACCTGAGTTCTACCATCTTGAGATCGGGGTTGAAAAAATGAAATTGGAAATTGGTATTGCAACCGAGAGATTAATCTTCTACTGCGTTCGCCAATTGTTTGTGGGTGAAAACAGTTTCTGCTGGTTTTGGTAATTTTGGGTGTGTGGATGAGAAACGAGTCTAGACCCTAAACAATGTACTGCACGGGAGTACTTTTGATTCGAGAGATCAATCTGTACAATCCTGGCCTAAACCAAGAAATGGTCGTTCCGGACTTGCTTCGGTCACAAGGTGAAGGAGAAGGGTTGGTCTTAGGGAGGGAAGCGAAGAGAATGTTGATACCAGAATCGTTGATTCTAGAGGTGTGGTTGTTTATGACTTGTATCAGAAAGTAAAACTGGCTAGCATAATGGAAAGCTACCAGGTGATTTCTAGATACTGTGTTGTTGCCAACCATAACTTCTCTTTTGGTGAAAATAGGTGAAGCCTATTTATAAAAGTCATATTGAAATGTACCATGGTCTCGTAGGAAGTGGAAACGATTGAGTGGTGGAAGAATTGAGTAACATGTAACCGTCAGACGTTATGCTTCAATGATGAGGGAAGTGAATTCGTGTAACCGTCAGTCATTACGCTTCCATGATAAAGGTAATGAATTGTTTACACCGTTACTTTTCACCACCACTAATTGTCCTACTTCATGACACTTTCTTGTAATGGGCGCATTGCACGACGCACGTTGTAAACCGCCAGACCAATACCCTGATGAGTATCCCCCAGTTTGGGGAATGTTTGATGTCTCGAGTTTTTTCGTGGAAAACGTGTAGCAGGTTGCTATGTGTGTCAATTCAAAGTCAAGAGACTTTGCCATGGGAAAATAACATGTGATGATATTAGGCTTTCCTCGGTCGGTCGCCTAAAACTTTCCACAAGTCCGTCAGTTTGGTGGCGAACTTGAATGGCTGAGATTACATTTCATGAGGAAGGGTAGCCGTTGATTATGGCCAAATCGTTGTTGTGTAGCAAAGTGGCGCCATTAGCATAGTGGCGCCTGGCGTAGCGGGTTTCCTGAGGTTTGCCGCAAGTCCGTCAGTTCAGTGGCGAACTTGGATGGCTGAGATTGCATCTCATGAGGAAGAGTGGCAATTGATTATGGCCACATCTTTGTTGTATATCAAAGTGGTGCCATTAGCATAGTGGCGCCTGGCCTAGCGGGTTTCCTGGGGCTTGCCGCAAGTCCGTCAGTTCAGTGGCGAACTTGGATGGCTGAGATTGTATCTCATGAGAAAGAGTGGCCATTGAATATGGCTGCATCTTGTTGTATAGCGAAGTGACGTCATTGGCATAGTAGCGCCTTGTGGAGCCATGGCATAGCGGCATGCTAGCGGCATGCCAGTGGCGTAGTCGTGACATGGCGGCATGCTAGTATCCGTGGCATAGCGACATGCTAGTATCCGTGGCTAGGCGGCATGCTAGTAGCCGTGGCAAGGCGGCATACTAGTAGCCCTGGCAAGGCGGCATGCCGGTGGCGTTGTGGCATGGCCACGCCTGAGGCGTTGTAGCATGGCCAAAGCTAAGATTTGGCTCCGTGGCCAAAATTAAGGCTTGGCGGCGTGGCCAAGGCTAGGATTCGGCGCCGTGGTAAAATTAGGGATTGGCGGCGTGGCCAAGGCTAGGATTTGGCGTCGTGGTAAGAATTAGGGTTTGGCGGCGTGGCCAAGACTAAAGTGGCATGCTACCGCGGCAGAGTGGCATGTTGGCATGCCGATCAATATGTTTTTGTGGTAAGGCGCGTTTGGCTTGCCAATATGGTGGCGCGTATGGCATTTAATGTATGATGGCAAGTTTAGAATGACTTGACTGGCCAAGGAAAGGGGCCGGCCAAACATAATGCGCGACTACACTTCTGGTGAAAGTGTGGCGGCTTTAGAGCGACCTGATTGGTCGATTAAAAGAGGGCCGGCCAAGCATGGGCGTGGCTACGCTTATGGTGAGAGTGTGGCGGCTTTAGAGCGACCTGATTGGTCGATGGGAAATGGGGACGTCAAGTATGGGCCCAGCCATAACTTATGTGCGCGTGGCTAATTTGAGGCGACACGATTGGTTGAGAGAAATAGGACCGGTTTAGGAAGGGGCATGGCCAATGGCAAGTGGCGCCAGTTGGCCTAAGGCATGGCCAGGCCTCCCTTTGCTGTTGCGACTCCTTGTTTTCTGATTCTGAGCAAGGTTTTACACCTGCTAATCCATAGCGGATTAATTACCTAGTTTTCCTAGGTTTAATTTCGACGATCAAGGTCATATATACTGCGCGAGGCAAAAAACCCTAACTTCTGCAAGTTAGTCGGGGCAATTGATTGAATTTTATGTGTTGACACAGAGTTCTTTTAAGTTCATTGTCAGAGAGAAACATGCTTTATCTGATTGAATACCTTATGAAAAGACCTTATCCTTGATATTTGGAAATTCGTGTTACTCTGTTGCGAGTGAACACAAATTGTCATGCCATATCAACATTAAGGGTTCAACCGGAGAACATTGCATAGAAGGCATTCAAAGGAACTTATATTAAGTGAATATAGGCGAGGCGCCGAAATTTACCGAACATCTGGGATGGTTGCTACATTCGCCAGTCTGGATAAATTTCATGTAAGTATATTGAACGGCTCAATAAATATGTCGGTGGAGAGGTTAGCACTCACGACACCGTTTCCTTACAGAGTGACGTCACATCAGATGCAAGGTTTTACGATTTCAACCTTAAGCTAAAAACCACCATCAACAACTACTTCCTCCCATGTCAATTTCGAACGCCCTCTGCCTCCTTGGTTTTGTCAGCACGAACAGGTGCATCTGGCGGTCTTCTTTGTAGATTCCCATACCAGCGCAACCGATGTTGAATGAGCATCTCCTCAATTGGCGCTACCCAAAGTTTTTTGCGTATATTTTTGTTTCTAATCCAATCCAATCCAATGGTGTCTCATATGTTCGTAGATCTACCTCCGCATATGCATCTTTGTTGCATGCGTCTGTCTGATGTGTTGGTAACATTCTGCTTCATACAACATCACCTGTAGGATCGTCGTCTTGTAGAAATTTCCTTTAGCTTTTATGGGAATTTTCTGTTGCATAGGATAGCGGTTTCTTGTCGCCATTTCGCCCACCCCACTTGAGTCATATGTCTATTATCCTCGTTAATTCCACCATTGCCTTGGATCATCAATCCCAAATTCTGAAAGGAATCTTTTATCTGAACTAATAGCCCTGCTAGCATGATATCCACGTCATAGGACTTAACGTCTTGAATTTTTCACTTCATGTACTCAGTTTTGGTCATGTTGAGTCTAAATCTCTTCAATTATAAAGTGTCTCCCAACTTTAGTTTTTCCTCGACCTCGGTCGTAGAGTCACCAGTTAGCGCCACATCATCTGCAAAGAGCATCACCAATGAATATCTCCTTGAATGTCCCTGGTAACTTGATCCATCACTAGAGCAAAGACATGGGGACTCAAGGCAAACCCTTTGTATAGTCCTGTATTGATCAGGAAGTCACTCGTCGCTCCAACGTAACTTCGGACATCAGTTACCATGCCCTCGTACATATCCTTGATAAAGGTTACGTACTTTGCGAATACTTTATTATTTTCGAGTGAACGCCAAATTTCCTCGCACAAAACTTATCGTACGCTTTATCTAAGTCAATGAACACCATGTGTAGATATTTTTCTTGTTACCGGTACCTCTCTTATAAGGAACATCGTTTCGTGGTTGATCTCCCAAAGATAAAATGGTTTTTCATAAGGCTTTTTTCCCCTGGTAAGCGATGTTCGATGATTCTCTCCCACAATTCCATTGTATGGCTCAACAGCTTGATTCCTATATAGTTCGTGCAACTTTGGATATCTCTTTTATTCTTGAAAATCAGCATTGTTACGCTTCTCCTCGATTAACTCTCCATCCTATATGACCAGAGGATGATATTGAATAACTTGGTTAGCCAAGTTATCCCTTCATCTCCCAAGAATTTCATATATCGATAGGATGGTATCAGGTCCCAACGCCTTTCATATTTTTTCGTTTTTAGCGCCTCATCCACCTCGCTCTCGTGAATAATATGAACCAATCCTTCTTTGGTGCACTCAATCGAGTCTTATAGATCCACCGCAGTTGTATCGCTCTCATCGTTGTAAAGTTTATCAAAGTATTCCCTCTACCCATCCTTAATTTCTGAGTCATTTGCCAATAGTGGATTGTTTGCGTCTATTGAGACTGTGTTGTATGATTTCTAGTAGAGTTACAAAAAGGAAGTTTTGAGTCAAGATTGCCTTGTGAAAAATCTTGAAATATGATTTAACAAATAAGATGTTCAACGGTCCTTAACAATATTAGTTATATGGATTAATTTTTGGATCAATTTAAAATTGCCTATGCAAATGATTATATCACTTGGAAATGTTTCAACCATCATAAGAGAGAAATATGAACTTACTGAAATTTCTACTCAGGGTAAGTTGTCGAACCAGTTCGCAAATCATAGATATCTAAGTTACAGAAATACAGGAATGTTGACGAACCAATTCGCATACCGCAAGTTCAGTTGGGAACAGTTCACGAACCCGGTAGGCGAACCGTGGTGAAATGTATTTTGTAAGTTGGATAAATAGGCTAGCAGTTGATGAACCGAGTTCACGAAATGTGGTCAACTGAGTTCAGTAGTCTTCACGGGTTTGCGAACCCCGTTCAGGAACCGTCGCACCTTGATTCGTGAACAAGCGCCACGGTTCACGAACCGTTGTACCAACTGTCCCAGTTTATATTTTAGTATATGCTCAAAGACTTATTCTCATAATATGCTTAACATTACTAGAACTCTCTTAAACACTTCTAATAAATTTATGTGTGTGTATCATGATTAAATGCTTAGGTGTTTAAATAAGCGTCAAATAACTTTTAGGTCTTTGCCTAACTTGCCAAAAACCGAACAGTCATTACACGGTTCCGTAATCGAACCTATGTATATACTCTTCAATTGTATTTTGAAGACCTGATGTGTTTGCTTGATTTTCAAGTTATCTTAGCTTGAATTCTAAGCTAACACTGGTCTTTGAAAAAATATAAATAGAGATACTCTTTCAACTGGACAAATCAATCCCTGACACTTTGTGTCCTAGCTAGTTGATTCTATAGTCGTCTTCTATTGACCTAGGTTTCCTCCGTAGAAAATTATTAGGTCTATGAATAAAATACTTCGCTTTGGGGATTCTTGAAGCCAGGTCCTACTTTATCTTACCTTGATAGTTCGTGAATCCTGATCTTTAATTTTTGTTATTGATGTTTTCGTAATCTCTTTCAGGAAAGATAGATAGTAGTCGCAAAGTTCTCTTCGTCTCAGATTTTTTAATTCCTCAAGATAAATATCTAAAGACCGATCTTAGTTGATATTTAGAAGATTATTCTTGAGAGGTGGTTAAGAATCTAGGCTGCTCTTTGGGACTCATAAGTTCCGGATTTGTGAGGTTTGCTAGATTTGTCTACTGCAAACAGATTCCCACACCTTGATCTTTGATATAACAGAAATCAAATAGGCTTATATGTGAGAGACCGATTTGTATCAAAAGTATTCACTTCGTCTGAAGCAACTCTTAGGTTGTAAAGGACGTCAGCTAAGGGAATCAAGTGCGTAGATCCTTGCAAGGTTCAAGACGCGTAAAGAGCACGACTGTAACTGAATCGCTTGGAGGGTGGGTTCGGTCTCAACTACATTCCAGTTCGACGTCTGATAGTATGCTAGTGTCTGTAGCGGTTTAATACAGTGTGACGTTCAATCTGGACGAGGTACCAGGGTTTTTCTTCTATTGTTGTTTCCTCGTTAACAAAATTCTTGTGTGTGTGTGCTTTTTGCTTTTCCGCAGATTTTTATTGTTAAAAATACTGCATATGTTCGTACTCTTATAAAAACAAAAAAGTTGGGTTATTGGGTTATTTGGTATCCAATGTGTTTTCAAACATTATCTATCTAGAGATTTATAACATCCTAAATTATCCTAAGACAAAAATCCCTATATGTTTAGTTAAACCCTCTCTACCTCTCTACTAGCAACGTGTAAAACTAAAACTTCAAGAAAAATAATACGATGCAGATACATTACTGGCTATAAAATACTAAATTTACCTCCATACCTTACAGAAATCTAAAAACACCCTTAATATAGCAGGCATATGCAGGTGTCTAATGGATTTCTAGACATGTACATGCACCTGCACCCGATCCAATATTCAATGGATTTTCAAGAATGAGTTACGAAAACCTCAAATATCAATAAGAACAATATCCGGATAAACAAACTATCAGGTAAAAGATAGTCTGGTCGGGCTTCATGAATCCCTAAGTGAAGTATTCAAAGTCGTAACTTAATGGAGTTTCTCAGAGGGAACCTAGGTTATAGAGGATGTTAAAGCATAGCTCGATTGAACCCACCAAGCGTTGGTATGTCAAGTTTGGTTGTCACATTTTAGTGAATCAAAACTCATTTAAATAGTCGCTTGATTATATACTATAGTCAACTTCGTATAGTCGCTTGATTGAGGTATATTTGGGTACCCTCGTCTTTTCATAGGACGACTCTATCTTAGCAACCAGGACACAAGAGTGCCAGAGATTAAGAAATCATGTTGCAAGAGTCTCTCCATTTATAGATTTTCAAGGCTCCAGGTAACTTTGAATTCAAGTTAGGGTTGTTGGAATTCAAGCAAACACTTTCTCAGTTTAGATGAAATTCTTATTAGGAATTCATGTAAGCATGTGAGAAGTCTGCATTAAAATTATATATAAGAATATGTATTATGGTCCAGTGTTCTGGAACCATGCACAATGATGGTTCATAGCTTCTAAGTAGCTTCTGAACTAACAAGTAGGTGTTCAACAACACTCAAGACTAATACTTCGACGGTTATTCAGTGATGTCAGATACTCAACTACCATACTCTAATCCTAGTCCGATACTCGTTTTAGAAATCGAGATATAATTTTGTACATCTAACATTGACGACAAGCTTGAGACAACAAAACTTGTGAGTTTGACCGAGCTATGCTCTAACAGAGTAGATCTGGACTATGTTTGAAAGACAAATTTCAAAAGGTTCTTTAAAGGTGGGTAATTAAGCCAAGATCCAAGACAACAGAATAATTTTGCGATTTTTTCAAATCAGGATTTGAATAAAAAAAACGAAGAATCATCGGATCTTACCCTAGGTAGATGATGTACCTTGGTGTCCGGAAAATGTTGAATCCATCAATAATATAGTAGATCCCTATCAATTCTCTCACATACCTTCTCATCTCCTTTGCTCTAATTTGACAAAGTATGGTGCGCCTTTATGTCTCGCATATTGCAAACCCATGGAATCAATCATTTGTGTAATGAAAGATTTACTTCTTGAACTAGGTTTATTTCCTCTGTGCTTTTCTGCCGGATCCGGAATGAAATTTGGGTATCTAGAATGAAATTACCACCCAAGGCATTGTAATTTGTTGACCGGTATGTGCTATATATGACCATTGATTTACTTTATCACTAGTTTCAATATTATAGATGCAAGTTATCATAATATCTTTACTATTTACACTTAATTTGAAATTACACACATTTAGGTAAGACGAGATTAATTCTAATTCTAGGTTGTTATGCCACATTATTGCTTACCTTTTTTGTTTTACCCACAGAAGGGATAGTAAACCAGTCATAAAAATTGAGATTTTTTAAATAACAATTCCGTTCTAGAATAAGGAGCTTTAGTTTTCAAAAGAAAGACAATATCAACATTATGAGATTGACATATGAATTCTAATTGATCCCTAGTTAGAGATGGGCCAATACCCTGGTCGTTCCACGATAAAATTTTCATAATGGGCTGAAACTAAGAAACTGGGCTTATCGGGGATGGGCTGAAGGTAGTAAAGGAAGAGAACTGTTAATAAGAATGCTTTAAAGAAAATAACAAAATAGAAAGTCCAGAAGGAAATACCCAAAAGAGAGGGAGGGAAGTTATGGATACAAAATAATTTGGAGAGAGCAGGTATAATGAGAAAATGATTTGGAAAGATAGAAAATTACACCAAAAAATGAAGTACACATAGAAATGAAAATATATAACAAGTAAAGTACATTGTGAGCATCATAAATAAGAAGTCCTAAACCAGAGTGATTCAGACAAGCAGAATACACACAAAAAAAAAAGAAATACAAAAGGTACAAGAAAATATGCTAGCACAAAAATACGGAAAGTGCTCCAACACTTGATAAGCTTACACTGTATAGTAATGAATACACACATATAAGGAGTAAATGTGATCCTACACCTTTTAGTTTTTACATTGCAGATAACTGGATACAAACAGAAAAGTAAAATACAAAAATTACAAGAAACTTGAAATCCAAGCTTCGGATGGAGACCTACAATAGCACTCGAGGCATATATAAAAATTACAGTAATAAAAATTTGGAGATAAATGATGAAGAAAGATAAAATAAATTAGCTATCACTTATAAAAAAAAATTCATGAAGACACTTATAGTGATTGAGGTTGTCACAAAGATACTAGGGCCAGATAGGTGTAGGAACATAGAGAAGTAGAAAAGAAACTGCCCTGAAGCTAAATAAATCACCTTGCAGAGAAAAATTTCTTCGGAAACACTGTAAAGTTACTCCATACTAAAGAGTGTACACTAAATATATAAGGACACACAATTGACACAAAGTAAAGAGCAGGCAGATTTCAGACTTAATCAAATCACCAGTTCAGCGCAGAATAAGAGTTTTGGACAAATTAGTTTCAACACTAATGGAATGGAGAGTAGAACACACTGCAGAGTAAACACAATAAAATAAAACTAGATTGATTGTATCTAACTAATACAAAAGCACACTGAAGTATGGAAATGTACCGGGTATCATTGTGCTGGTTAGTCTTTTATCTTTATCTGATTCATCATCTAGTTGTCTCAACATCCAAACATACATTTATTGATGTAAATTAAATTGATTAATTTGAATATTTATCTCTTCATAAGAAGAATTCATTGATTATGAAATAAAAAGTAAATAAATTGAGGAATTTATGAAAGAAATCGACAAATGGTGTGAAATTTGTGGAAAAAGGTGGTGTAAATAAATTGACATTAGTGAGGTATATAAACATAGGTGGGGAAATAACAAAGTTGTTGATGGTGGTTTTCAGTTCAGGGATAAAATTATAAAACCCTGTATTTAATGTGTCGTCGTTCTGCAAAGAAATAGAGCCATTTAAAAGTGATGAGTGCCTACGTCTCTTTGCTTATATATGAAATTTATTCAGAATAGTGTTGGTTGCAAAATCCCAGACATTGTGTAAATTTTATTAATCTCCCACCTGCAGTATTCACTGATGCATGGCTTGCTGAGTATTTTTCCTATGTTATGTTCTTAGCTGAACTCTCAATATTGACATGATATGACAACTAATGTTTGTTCTCGGCTGAGCAGCATGAGTTTCCCGAAGTGTCAGGATTAAGATGTGCATGAAAGTACTCAATCAGAAGCACGCAAGCTACGCTGCTCTCTGAGAATAAAATTAGTGATTTTGTATCAATGCGCAAAATTCACCAAATTTGATTAATTTTGTGTCAGCTCGCAAAATTCAAAATTTCTAACCTAATTTTATCAATTTAGAAAATTTAGGTTTTTCCTGCCTGCGCAATATCTCGATCCCTATTGGTCGAGACTAAACCTAGGAAAACTAGGAAATTGGTCCATCATGGAACTGGTAGTAGCAGAATCCTACTAAAAGTTGAAAAACAAGAAATAAAAGGGAAACTATGACAAGTGAAGGCAACAGCCAAAGGGGAGCGGCCGCGCCGCTTGGCCGACCGGTTTGCCCTAGCTTGCGCTGCCTATCACTGGCCATCCATACCCCATATTGCTGTCTGCCGACCTCTCTTTCCCACCGTCCAATCAAATTTCTCCAAAACCGTGGCCTACACTTTTAATTAAAGGAGGAAGTTGGTTGGCCGACACGTTTAGTTTCTTAAGGAATTAAATCTAGACTGTCCATGTCAGTCTTAAAACTATCACGACCGTACGACTTGGCCCGCCAATTTATAAAGCTTAGCCTTCTCCTGGCACGACCAAGCGAACTCCAAGATGTTCACCGACCGGCCCTCTATTATATCAGCCAATCAGAACTCTCCTAGCATGCATGCAGCATCCGCAATTGCTATCCAAAGTAGGTTAGTCGAGCCACCTGAAAAGGGTCTTAATTAAATCATTGCCGCCCAAGGAAGACTTAAATTAATCACGACCATCCAACTTGGCCAGCCGGATTGAACGACTTAGATTTAATCTAGGCCGACCAACGAGGTGTCATTATACTCACCGACGGTCCCACTTCTATTTCAGCTAATTGGAACCCTGCTAGCCTGCAAGCAGCGCCTCGAACAGATTGCTCAAAATAGGTTGGTTGCGCGGCTTAAAAATCTTAAGTTATGCTAGCGGCGGTACATTGTTATCGCAAAACGATCTCGGTCGTCCAACTTGGCTAGCCAAATCGACCGACATAGATCTGGTTTTGGGCGACCAATAAGATGTCGTTGTGATCACCTGCTGCTCTCCTTCCATGAGGACTGATCGACTCTCCCTGAACTTACTCGAATGGCTCCCGACAGCTGCTCAAAGATGGTCGGCCGTGCTCTTTTAAAACCGTGAATTCCGCGACCAACCAAGACAGGCTCTTGATAGACGTATTTTTGTGTCTAATTTGATCTCAATACTATATATTGTTGGCTCTCAATTTTGTACTAATTTTGGTGTTTTATGTGTTTGTAGGCATTTTTGGAAAATAAACATTTTTGGAAAATTCGGCTCGAAAAGTTGATATAGGCACCCGCCGGAGGGCACATGTTATTCGGACTCTCAGTTTTGGATAAGGGGCACATTCTTTACTGTTTACACCCCATTAGGCAAGTAATAAAGGGACAACCATACAGGATTAGGGGGAGGTCATCTTTTTTAATTTAAAATTCAAAAGTGGCGGGAAAATTGCTTCTAAACGACCAGAATTAGGGTTCGGATTTTTGGAGGTTTTGGAGGAGATTCAATCGTCGTAATTGGTTTCAGTGGACCTTTTTGGGCTTAACAGGGATGGTATAGGCCTTCAAATCAACAAACTTGGGTTGGATAATCCGGTGTTGGGTGAAACAGGGAGAGAGTTATTTCTCGGGTTTTGGTTTTGAAGTATAGTTGGCAGTTGCGTGGAGATTTGGACATTGTGTATCTTGTTTGATTCGATTTGATATTGCAAAATATTTTGGACTTAGCCAGCTCAGAAGACGCGTGTGAAAAAAGAAAAGTATATACACTCGGCAAGACAGAGGTCGAATTATTCTCGGAAAGTTTTAATGTGGCTGCTGCAAGTTCAACGTTATCTGAGACGTATACACATCTAGTTGAACCGTGTTGTATTGGTTGAGCTGAAGAATAACGCGTGCAGAGATGAATTACACCCATGGTTGGCTAAAAAATAGATAAAGAAGGAAAATATTCCCGAGAAATAAAAGAAGATTATTGGGAATTATGACGAAGATTTTCTGGATGATGCGGGTACATAAAGGGTTCTGGGATGTCATGGAGAGTTGGGGGAGAGAGAGAGAACACAACAGAGACGAAAAATCAGAGTTTCAGAAACCTCCATTGCTGTTGCTGCACCAAGAACACGAAGAACATAAGACCCACACTGAGCAGTCTTATTTTGCTACAAATTTTGCAACACAGCGGCAGCAGTCTTATTTTGCTACAGTTATTGCGACACAACGACAGCAGTCTTAGAGCAACAGTATCAATGACACATATTGTGGGCCGTTCTGGTTTATAACAAATATAATTGTTACAAACCCGGTTTTAATTGTTGTTCCTCCCTTTTCATACTTGTAAGCACCTTTTTGAGCAATGAAAAATTCCTTTGAGTGCGTTTTCACCATGAGAAGCTAAACCCCACCACCGGGACAACGGAGGAAGCAACTTTTCATGATTGTGGTAAATGAATTAATTCTTTTATTGACTTTTTGCATAGATTTAATTGCTTTATGATTTCTATTAATTACTTGTTATTTTGTTAGATGCCGCATGCTTAGTTTTAATTACTTCAGATGCGTCATGCTTTTAACTTACAAACAATATTTTACGAAATCTATTTTTGGCAAAGAACTAGAGTCACAACTTCTTTTGTTTGAGCCATATTGTCTAGAAGTAATGATTGAACCACAACAATATGAAAAGTAGTGAAATCCCGAGTCCCGGTCTCTCTTCATCATGTGACAAATTTTGTATATATATTTTTCCTTATTTTCTTTATTAAGTCTTAAAACAAATTCTCAACAAATCTGAGTGAAGGAATCATTTTTATTACAATTCAATTGAAAATACCACCAATTTTTGGCGCCCTGCCGGGGATTCGTGGGTGTTTAGAATTCTTACCTCCCGTTCCAGACGGGGGATGAACCGTTGAAGTCGACTCGGGCCACAACTCCTATGTCATGTACGAACCCGAGGGGCCGAGGCGATATCGTAATCGCCGTCCTTCTCTGCGATTACGATAGGGTTAAAAAAATGTCCAATGTCCAAAAATAAAAATGTCCAAAAATAAGACTTTACAAAAATAAAAAACTTAATTACAGTTTCTAAAAAAAAAATAAAATAAAAATTATTTACAAAATCTTCTTCTTCACTCCTTTTGGATTTCTCTTTTCTTTCCTTTTTGAGCTTCGCCTTTCTTTTCAGCACTTCTCTTTTTCTTTAGCTTAGCTCCAAATCTGAAAGCAAATAAATGTACCAAAACGCGTAAAAAATAACAAATAAAATAAAACCTAAAAACAAATCTATAAACAAATCCGCGTCGGCGGCGCCAAAAATTGGTGGTATTTTCAATTGAGTTTTAGTAAAAATGATTCCTTCACTCAGATTTGTTGAGAATTTGTTTTAAGACTTAATAAAGAAAATAAGGAAAAATATATATACAAAATTTGTCACAGGATGAAGAGAGACAGGGACTCGGGATTTCACTACTTTTCATATTGTTGTGGTTCAGTCATTACTTCTAGACAATATAGATCAAACAAAAGAAGTTGTGACTCTAGTTCTTTGCCAAAAATAGATTTCGTAAAATATTATTTGTAAGTTAAAAGCATGACGCATCTGAAGTAATTAAAACTAAGCATGCGGCATCTAACAAAATAACAAGTAATTAATAGAAATCATAAAGCAATTAAATCTATGCAAAAAGTCAATAAAAGAATTAATTCATTTACCACAATCATGAAAAGTTGCTTCCTCCGTTGTCCCGGTGGTGGGGTTTAGCTTCTCATGGTGAAAACACACTCAAATGAATTTTTCATTGCTCAAAAAGGTGCTTAAAAGGATGAAAAGGGAGGAACAACAATTAAAATCGGGTTTGTAACAATTATATTTGTTACAAACCAGAACGACCCACAGTATGTGTCACTGATACTGTTGCTCTAAGACTGCTGCCGCTGTGTCGCAATAACTGTAGCAAAATAAGACTGATGCCGCTGTGTCGCAAAATTTGTAGCAAAATAAGACTGCTCAGTGTGGGTCTTATGTTCTTCGTGTTCTTGGTGCAGCAGAAACAATGGAGGTTTCTGAAACTCTGATTTTTCGTCTCTGTTGTGTTCTCTCCCCCCCCCCCCCCCAACTCTCCGTGACATCCCAGAATCCTTTATATACCCGCATCATCCAGAAAATCTTCGTCATAATTCCCAATAATCTTCTTTTATTTCTCGGGAATATTTTCCTTCTTTATCTATTTTTTAGCCAACCACGGGTGTAATTCATCTCTGCACGCGTTATTCTTCAGCTCAACCAATACAACACGGTTCAACTAGATGTGTATACGTCTCAGATAACGTTGAACTTGCAACAGCCACATTAAAACTTTCCGAGAATAATTCGACCTCTGTCTTGTCAAGTGTATATCCTTTTATTTTTTCACACGCGTCTTCTGAGCTGGCTAAGTCCAAAATATTTCGCAAGATCAAATCGAATCAAACAAGATACACAATGTCCAAATCTCCACGCAACTGCCAACTATACTTCAAAACCAAAACCCGAGAAATAACTCTCTCCCTGTTTCACCCAACACCGGATTATCCAACCCAAGTTTGTTGATTTGAAGGCCTATACCATCCCTGTTAAGCCCAAAAAGGTCCACTGAAACCAATTACGACGATTGAATCTCCTCCAAAACCTCCAAAAATCCGAACCCTAATTCTGGTCGTTGAGAAGCAATTTTCCCGCCACTTTTGAATTTTAAACTAAAGAAGATGACCTCCCCCTAATCCTGTATGGGCGTCCCTTTATTACTTGCCTAATGGGGTGTAAACAGTAAAGAATGTGCCCCTTATCCAAAACTGAGAGTCCGAATAACATGTGCCCTCCGGCGGGTGCCTATATCAACTTTTCGAGCCGAATTTTCCAAAAATGTTTATTTTCCAAAAATGCCTACAAACACATAAAACACCAAAATTAGTACAAAATCGAGTGCCAACAATATATAGTATTGAGATCAAATTAGACACAAAAATGCGTCTATCAGCTCTATACAACGATGCTTCAAATGCATCGATTATTTTGAGCTGCTTGCTTAAAAGATGCTTTTCAAACATCGAATGCAAACGATATTTTATAACTATCGAGTTTAGAAATAATTTAATTATTTAACTAAGAGCATTGCATGCTATCTTTTACGGCAAGTCTCACGACTTGACCTATCACATATGACTGCCCGCCGCCTAGCTTGCGCGTGATTGGTCGAAATATTTAGGTCTTGCAAGCAAGACTCGCTCAGCAACTACCATGTAGGACTTGTTTCATTCCTCATGTAACTTGCTACATATTTTTTACAAAATACTCGAGACATCAAATATGTGACAAACTGGGGGATGTTCATCAGGGTATTGGTCTGGAGGTTTACAGCGTGCGGCTTGCAACACGCCCATTATGAGAAAGTGTCAGGAAAGGAGGACAGTTAGTGGCAGTAGAGAAGTAGTGGGAATAAAACCGACCAGTCTTCCCATCATAGTAGGGACGTGGTTTTCATCATTTTACATTATCCCCACTTCTCCATCACTTAACTATTTCCACTTCCTATGAGATTAGGGTGTGTTCGGCTATGACTTGTATATAGATTTTCAATTTATTTTCACTGAAAACGGTTCATTAACACAAGTATCCAGAAAACGTCAAGAACTTATAGATTACATTCTGCAAGCGGGGTCTACATTCAGATACAAGTCATAAAACAAACACACTTTCATAGTTCATCATTATGATCTCAACACCTTCTCTGCTTCCCTCCCTAAGATCAACCCTTCTCCTTCCTTTGTGATCGAATTGAATATGGAACGACCATTTCTTGGTTTAGGCCAGAGTCTTACAGATTGATCTCTCGAATCTAAAGTACTCATGTGCAGTACATTTGTTTAGGGTTTAGATTCGTTTCTCGGCTGCACACCCAGTTTACCATTCTCAACAGAATTAGTTTTTACCCTACTACAAAAGTATCTGTTGATGAGTGAGTTTCTATAGAGTGGTAAAGTCTCTATCGCCAACGTCAGAGGTTTGGTCGACGAACGAATTTGCCTCTCAATCCTTTTCCCATACTGGCCCGGTGTGTTTACTATTGCCTGTATGAAGGATGAACTGGCTTTAAGTCGTTAATTTGTGTCCGAATCGCATCGTGTCAATCTTATCACCAGCACATTTTTGAAAGGAAAATAAATAAAAAGATAAAGTGGGAGAAATCATTACAAATACCTGGCATTTTTGGGGGCGACCCTGAAAGAATTAGGGGCGACTAATAAGACAAAATTGGGTCACCCAAACCTAAATTGAAGCCACCCCTTATCTCTAATCTTTCAAAATGGCTAATATGCCCTTCCATAATCGGTAGTCAATATCAAAATCGGTAGTTAAAAAAAATAATCGGTAGATAATAGGTTAATCGGTAGTCTAGGGTCTATGTAGTTAGTGTTAGGAATTTTTTTTGAGTTATTTAGTTTTAAAGATTAGTGTGGGAGAAGAAGAAGTGAGAGTAAAACCATTTTTTCTAAAATCTCATAACAAAAATGGATGGGTATGAAGAAGAAGGTAAGAAACACCATGAAGAATATAATGTTGAAGGTTCACTACCGTTTAGAGAAGACGATTTGGGGTATTTGTTGAATGATCCAAACTTTTGTGGAGGAGAAAAAGCCATAGAATAAAATGAAGAATCGCACGAGATTGAAGTTAATAACGGATCAAACATACAAATATATTGTTAAGAAACTCAAATACCCATTTTTAGTGCGTTTGTATGCATTTTTAAACGAGAAAATTCGGTTTCTGCATGCATTGAATGCCATGAACTGCCCAGAATCGGTAGATAATGGAGTAATTTATCTACCGATTATGAGATACTGCATCCAAAATATCTACAATCGGTAGTTTCGTGGACGTATAAAACTACAGATTATGAAAAATCCCCAAATTGAAAGTTTTAATTTTATAATCGGTAGTTTTAAAAATTTACATTACCACCGATGTTCAAAGTCGCCCTAAATACGAATTTCTCCAAACTTATAATACTTGGTTTGTTTCATCTTTTACAATCGGTAGACTAGGAAAAAAAATTAACCTGCGATTATGGTAGTCACCCAATACAACTTTCTCCAAAATTGAAATATTTGTAATTATTCATATTTCATTTTCAGTAGTTTATAAATTCATTTATATTCCTATTATGGTTGTCGCCCCATAAAAAAATACTTAAAAACTTCGAATTTGACAACCTGTAATCGGTTCTACTTTATTCACATTTATCTACCGATTGTGATCGTAATCGGTGTTGGGGAACGAATAAAACCTCCGATTATTCAAGTTTTTTATACAGAAGCTGTAAACTTTTGTATATAAAAATCGGTAGTCAAGGGTCGTATAGTACTACCGATTGTCTGACAATCGGTTGTTTTGAGTCGTTAATGATTGTCGATTACGTATAATCGGTAATAAAGGTTTTATATCTGTCTTCCGATTGTTGTTGCTTAACTTGTTGTTATCATTAGTGGGATATTGTAGCGGTTGATTACGATTTCTATTTGAGGCCTGATACTTCCCTACACTATGCAAACGATTTGGTATGCTCATGACTACTCATTTTTTTTCTCCAAATAATGTATGTTAACGATAGAGAATGAGGTTTGTTTTGTTATATGCGTATTTAGGTATTTGGAAGTAAGGATGAGGCAAAGGAATGGCTTATGAACAAGGAAAAAGAGAAGATGTGTGTGGTAGTTCAGAACAATTACGTGAAGGACATTTGGTTTGAAATGTGAGCGAGGTGGCGACAAAAAGAGTTACGAGGGAAAGAATAATAAGTACGAAGACGAATAGGAAATACCGAAGTTATACAAAGAAGATTGGATGTCCATTTAAGGTTGTCTTCTATAAGCCCGACGGTAGGAAAGGTAAAGAGTGGAAAATGTTTAAAGTTGCTAATGGTTGTCACAACCACGATGATCCGAATAGTCTTGTTGGGAATGTAATGGTTGGAAAGTTAAAACCACATCAAATGGATACGGTGAGGTCTATGAGGATTTGTAAAGGGAGTGCGATCTTAAGTAAGATAAAGGCGGATGATCCCAACAACTTGTCTTCTTTTTCTACGATCAAGTCGGAGATAGCTACGATCAAAAGGACGGAATGTGATGCTAGAACAGTTATGCAACAATCAGAGTGGTTGGCAGAGTTACATGACTACGCGTTGCGAAAGGAAGAAAATGATGGTAAAGTGGTTCGTATTTTCTTGGCACATCCTTTAAAGATCCAATTGACACAATGCTTTCATCAAATTTTGTTGATGAATGCTATTTATAAGACAAACAAATATAACATGTCGTTGTTGAACAATGCTTGCCATACTTCAGACAAAAATACGTTTACGGTTGCATGGGATTTAATGGATCATGAGAACAATGTGAGTTTCATTTGGATGTTGGAGATATTGAGGTCCACTTATAACGACAAGAATTTTCCAAGGGTTATTGTAACGGATAACGATCAAGCCTTAATGGATGCAATAGAGGTAGTGTTTCCTGAATCCCAAAACTTGCAATGTGCGTGGAACATTCAATGCGTCCTCCTATCCAAACATCATTTCCAATCTAAAAAACCAAGAAAGGGTACCAAGAGGTCGAAGGACGAGGATGAACGCATTGGAAAATTAACCGTGGAAGAACGAAAGGAAGATAAAAGGTTATTTGAAGAATATTGGAAAGAGGATGAAATAAAGTGGAAATTATTTATGAAATCATGGGACAAGATTGTTTGGTCGATAACCGATGAAATTTATGAGGAAAACTTGAAGAAACTTGAGGATGAATGGGACATGAGCTATCCAAAACCCGTTGATTATTGTAAAACACAATAGTTGGCAGCGTGTAAGGAGAGGTTTGTTTGCATGGACATATGAACATCGAAACTTCAAGAACAATGGTTGGCATCGGTAGTCTCGTGATGTTCATTTTCTACCGATTGTTAGAGTTGCCCCAAATACGAATTTAGCACAAATTCATATTAATCGGTAGTCTCTGTGCGTTTTTTAGCTATCGATTGATTACCAAGAATCGGTTTCTAAAAACAATTATTTAACTACCGATTGTATAAGGGTATTTAGGTATTTTTTATACCACTTGGACATCCCATAACACCAGCCCTTGGTTTGGAATAAAAAAGTCGCCCTTAATTTTTTCAGGGTCGCCCATAAAAAATGCCGGGTGAACACAAAAGAAAAAATCTTCTCTCTCCTATCTCTCACTCCTTCTTCTTCTCCAACAAATCCATCAAAAACAACCCTTCTCTGCTCAGATCTAGTCCATTTTTGGACTAGATCTGAGCAGATTTCTTCATTATTTCTTGCTTTCTAAGTTAGTTAGTAGATTAGTTTGGTTTTTATTATGTTTTCTACTTATCTACACCGTTTTGGTGGTTTTATCTACTCTTTTGAGGTTTATCTTCGCTTTAATGGCGATTTTGGGTTATTGGGTTGGGTTTGAAGATCAATAGTGATGCTTTCCAATGACGAAATCTCCATCTTTGTTGTCTCGGACGACGAACTCTTCATCGGAATCTTCATCATCAACTTATCCGGCGACGAAATCTTCATCGGTGGTCTTTTTGATGACGGAAGCTTCATCACTATTTACAAGAGATTTGAGCAAATCACTCCTACTTTGGGAGCATTTCTTTCTAAAGAAGAAAAACAAATTAAATGGTTTTGTGAAAGGACAAATAGTCCCACATCGCTATAATTCGCTTAATTAACTTAAATATAATATGGAAGAGCCGCTCCACTCATTGCAAATTGGTTTTCAGTTGGAGGCCCGCAGACTTTAACATGGTATCAGAGCTAAGTCCCAGACCCAGATATGCGTACGCCGGGTGTAGGCCGAGTTACTGGCCGAAGTGTTTAACCGATTTTGTCACTTGTACACCCGGGGTGTAGGCCAGTGTCGATACTGGCCAAGGTGTTACCCCATGATTTAGTCACTCACCTGTGTACACCTGTTATCGATGGACTGGTAATTCGTATGTAGGTCCACGTGTGAGGCCCAGTGACTGGCCTTACACGTGAGGGGACGTGTGAAAGGACAAATAGTCCCACATCGCTATAATCCGCTTAATTAACTTAAATATAAAATGAAAGGGTCGCTCCACTCATTACCAATTGGTTTTGAGTTGGATGCTTAACTTAAATATAATATGGAAGGGCCGCTCCACTCATTGCCAATTGGTTTTGAGTTGGATGCCCGCAGACTTTAACAGGTTGGAATTTAATTCCTAGAAAAACCATCCTTCTTCTGATTTAATCGGATCTTATTCATATTTGTATTTGTCCTACACCGGTAATCCTTCTCTTTCTCTTGTCAGGTTTCTCGGTATTGTACTCTTACAGTATGTTTTTGTTACTTTGTATTCTCTTATTTTCGATCTTAAACTCATTGTAATCTTGAAATCCCATTAATGAAAAGGTTCCTTTTTTTAAAAAACAAAAAATAAATAAAAATGTCGGGTACAAATATTGCAAGACCATACTTTAAAAGAAAAAAATAAATATATATACTGCAAGAGGTTTTGAATAATTCCCTAATAATTAAATCCAACCCAGATATTGATGCCCCAAAACAACAAGGAATTAATAATTCAGTGTTTTAGAGAGAGAGGGCACACAACACAAGAGAAGCTCTTCACATCTATGCATCTATCGCTTTTCAGTACTTAATTTCTCAAAGAAATTTGATCCAGATTGTTGTGCAATAGTAGAATCATCACTACTGATTTCTTCAATTCAGGTAAGAAATATAAAGAAGAACACTTCATAGATCTTCTCTAAATATTAGTTAATTTCTCATTTTGTAAATTTAGTTGGATTTCAACCTGAAAGTGTTGAAATTTCCAATTTTTAGGTTTAGAATCTAAGTATGAGAAAAACCCAGAAAACTTAAATGCTAGTAGAATATGTTGGGATTAGGCGTATGGGTTCTTTAATTCACATCTTTGAATGATTCTTGTGTTAATTTGAATTGAAATGAGTCGTTCTCCGTCATTCTCATTAAAGCAAGAGCCAAATTCTAAACTTGACCCTAAAAATTTGAGACAATGGGTTGTTGCCTTTTGTGCGATTAGGTTTGATCTTGAACAAGGTCAGGTTATTGAGGAATGTTATCCACCTGGTTGCTTCAGTCAAGATGAGGAACTAGAAATTGCTTTTAGTTCTTTCCCTGATTCTGTTTCTCAACATCAAAATCGTTCAAGTATCCATGATTGTATATTCTTCTTTCGTTTTCGAAGACGAGAAAATGTTCTAGTTGGTAATATCTCTTCTTCTGAGTCAGTTGAGGGAGGAGGAGGAGAAGAGAAAGATGATATAACACAGAGAAAATCAAGCAGTACACGTAAAAACACAGGTTCAAAATATCTGTATGGTTATGTATTTAATAGGCAGAGACATGATGAGAGATTAAAGCGAGGTGGGGAACAGAAATCTGTTGTAATCTTATCGCACAGTCCTTACTCAAGTGTGTTCAGGCCGGTCTTACAAATCTTGGGTCCCTTATTTTTTGACATTGGTAAGAAAGCTCTAGAACATATGGCTTCTTATGTTTCAATGTGGCCTGCTCCGATACTTGGCAAACTAATGGAGCTTCCCATAGGCAATGCTTCATTGAAAGTGAACCTTCCGCCTGCTCATAGCTTGCAGTTGGAAAATGGGTTATTTTCCGATGAGTCTGCCTCCTCAATGGCTCCATTTCTTCCTACAAATCAGTCAGTTCCGCAGGGTTTGTTTCATGATGCAGATCTTTTTGGTACATTTAAGGGAATTCTGTTGCAGCTCTGGGTCCTTTGGGAGCTTCTGATTATTGGAGAACCCATTCTTATAATAGCACCGACCCCGCCCCAGTGTTGTGAAGCAGTTGCCGGTCTTGTTAGTTTAGTTGCTCCACTTTTATGTAGTGTTGATTTTCGACCTTATTTTACTATCCACGATCGGGATTTTGCCCAGCTTAATTCACTTAGTGAAGGTGACACTTTCCCACCAATGGTTCTTGGTGTGACCAACTTATTCTTCCTCAAGGCTCTTAAAAATATCCCACACATTGTTTCAGTTGGCAGTCCTGCTCCTAATTCAAGTAGGCAAAGTCTGGCTCCTAGAGCTTCCTTTGCTGGCAGAAGTATGGGTAGGCCAGAAGGCTTTGGATTTCAGCAACTCTCATTAAGAAGGTTTTCTCCGACAAATTTATTGAATTCTGTGAAATTACGAAGAGATGGTCCTCTTTGTTTAATGACAGAACACAAAGAGGCTATTTGGAGCACCTATGCTGCAGTAACCAAACCGGATACGTCTATCTTGAATAGACTTATTGATGCAGGGGTTTCCTCCAGGGTTGAAGAGTCGATGTCAGTTGTAAACAATGAAATATTGCGGAGACATTTCTTGGAGCTGACGACCAATTTTCTTGCTCCTTTTGGTCCGTACTTGAGAACTACCACACCAATCGAAGGAACTTCTCCTTTTGTTGACCCTCCTCCGTTACCTCCGTTTAATGCTAATGAATTTCTCACGACCTTATCATCACGAGGTCCTGGGAAGTTCTTATCCAAAAGGATGAAGACTAACTGGTTGGATCTATACAGGTAATTCAGGCGTTCTTCCAAATGGGTTTGGACTGGAATTCAACTTCACTATGTACTTTCTATTTGTAATCCATGAAAGTTTTATGTTCGAGCAGCCATGTATTATGAATGTAAAGTTGTCCAAACCTAACTTTAATTGCTCTTATGTTTTTCCCTTACTTTCTCTTTCAGGCGCTTTCTAAAAGGGCAAAACTTCATGCCATGGTTCCAAAGAAGACGTCTTGTTGCTGAACAAGAACAGCATAGACTATGGAAGCAGGCCAGAATAAGGACTGACATAAAACGATTTATTCCGGGAATGCTTGAATTGGAGGTTGTTGATTCTTTCAATGCAATTGAGAAACATTTACTTGGAGAGTTACAGGTAAAAACCATCATTTGATATTTTTCTAAAGCTTTCATGAATTGTTTTTCCCGAGTGTGCCTGTAGTTTATGGTTGTGGTGAACTAATTCATGTCAATGTCACATCATATCGAAAAAAAATACTGAAAACTCTGAGGCACCAAGATTACCAGGCACTATGATTATAGAGCTTGAGACCCATGAGTTTCTTCCTTGTTTTTGCGATACTAAAACAATTTTATCACAGAAACGCTCTTTTTGATTTTCGTTGCAACATGTCTTCCATTGGAGAATATTGTATTTGTGACCTGCAAGTTCCAGGGAAGTAGCTTTCATTGTATTCAGACAATTGAATCATTAATCCATCATCCGATAATAAATGTAAAGATCTTCCTTCACATAGTCATCAAGTTTTTTTTATTGGTTAATTTATTCTGTTTGCTGATCACACTGTTTATTGTTGTAATTAGAAACACATCTCACTCATTTTATGTCTTTGACTCCTTGTGCTTGGTTAAAAGATTAAGGGAGGTTGAGTATTAAGTTGAGCGTTCCTTTTGGAATAGGATTCATATGGTATTTTGTTCACACCTTAACATTTGCCTGAAGCCGGAGTACATAAATCGTTCATCCCTAGCATTTATTCTTGGGCATTTTTTTGGTGCTTCATTTGCCTGAAGCCGGAGTACATAAATCGTTCATCCCTAGCATTTTATGACCTATTTTGGCCTCTCTGGAAGAAAAATATCGAATTAGTAAGGTTGGAGGCAATTAAGTAAAATGTAACATAACATGTATATCTTTCTTGGTTTGTGTTAGCTGCAAATATTCATTGTTAGAGTTGCTTAAAAGAGGGAGTGAATTGAAATGGGGACTTGAAATGACTAATCTTTTCAAGTAAACTAAGTTGTCCAAAAATTGTGTTCTATCTTCTCTGGCATTAATAAAATGTCTATCTTTTCGATTCTGTGCATCAGTTGCTACAGTGTGGAAAGGTCAGTGAAGACTCTGCAGCAGTATGCCAAAAACTGAAGGGTGATCTGCAAGCAGTATTCAACGTGCTTCCTACAGATATGCAACAACTCTTACTGTTAAACCCTGAAAGGGCATCACTTGTCCAAGACGACCTTGAATTATCAAAAATTCCAGAATCAAAGAGCAGTTGGTGGTAGTGGAATCAATTGGCTTTTAATGGAAACGGGATAGAGGAAAGGTCTCCTCCAATGCCAAAGCTCGTGACTTGATGTTATCCTACAGTGTTGGTTGAACCTTTGGATTTCAGAATCTAATCTCTTCCAAGGTACAGACGGGCTTCATTTCTTTGACAGTTCCTCTTTCTGCTTTCTTCTCTTTGTCCCCATATGCACTGCTTTGGTGTTTTCTGTTCTTTCTGTGATAGCAGAGACACTAGGAGTCAAGTCGCAGGAGTAACAAATTAAACCTCTGACGTTCAACCATCACACGTGGGGATGTATTTTGTATTTAATTAGGTCGGTATGGGAATGTTGACAAGTGAGTAATGATTCTTTGGGTAGCAAGGTTTTGAAATTCTAGTGCTGTTCGTCTTTCCTATTCTTATGACAGTTTAAGAGATGATTTACCCTTGTACGATGTGAAATCAGTCTTCTTCCCTTCGTTTTACCAGTTAAGTGAACTTTTGGTGAAGTTTAGAGGGGTAACTACTCCCCATGTATCAGTTCCACTGAAGTTTATTACCTAAATGAGGTTGGAAGCTTCTTATCAATGCATAGCTGCAGCAAGAGCAAAAAATATTAGCAGCCTCATTTGCTTCTCTATATATTGATGTGAAAATTAAACATTAGCAGAAAGAACTTCCATATCTTTGACATCTTTCAACCCGAAGTTTAGTAATTCCCAGTTGACAAGCTAGTATCATCATCCTTTACCTAAAAGCCGAATGTCCCATAACAAAATTTAGTAGATATGTTCAAAAAATTTGGTTTAGTGCACCAAAAACACCAGTTTAATGATTCTATTTCCTCTGGTGCATAAAAATTTGGTGCACGAGCCCGTGCATTGATTATGAATACGTGCACTAAATAAAACCAAAACACATGCTGTAAACATGCAACACACCGAACACATGCTGGGAAGTCTACCTACAACAATCTAGGATCATGGGACTTTGTTGTTTTAAAATCGAACTGTTACAGAAAACTCTATGGGTATGACCAAACTATGTAGCACGGACGCTCCTAAAATGCAGTGGCGGAATTGGAAATGTTAGCTACCCCGAGCTTGATCACATTTTTACCCCGGGCTTAAGCCTAAAAATGGTACATTAAATTCTGGCCCAACAGAATCAAGTAGTCAAAAAAGAAAAAAAAAATGTATTTTGTGGGCTTTGGGGTGGCTTCAACAAGGGGAAACCTGCATGTAGCTCCGTCCCTGCTAAAATGAACCATAATATTGGGCATACCAAAATATTCTTAGGCATACAAGGCACTAGTCCTAACTTGGATGACCTTATAAGGGGTACCCTATGGGGTGGTTCAATTACCTATATGCCTTAAATCCTTTAAATTACTACTAATCTATTCCTAACCCTAATACAAAACCTATAATCAACTACACCTAAAATCAGTTTCATTCACCTTCTTCTTCTTCCTCTCCACAGCCGAACTCATTCACCCTTTCCTTTCTTTTTCTTTTCATCGCGGAAATTTAATTGTCGATTCGTGAAACTTTAATCGACGATTAAACTCATCTATATAATGGGTCGTCGTAAGGCAGTATCTCGTTCAAATCGATCGATTGAACAACCTATTGATGAAGAAGAAGATTTAGAGAGTGAAGAACAAACTCAAAATCAACCACAAAATCAACCGGAAGAAGAGATTGAAGAAGGACCAACTCCAGAAATGAGAATAAGAAGGTTAGTTCTACAAACCCATCTCATATTTGATGTTTTTGATTGTTTTGGTCGATTTAATTCGTCAAAATCATGTGTTCTGCGGCGGTTACAGGGTATGGTTCGGCGTAAAACAAATGTTAGATGTGCGCCGAGATGTTCTTGGAACTGAACCCTGAAAGTGCATATGAACGGCTCGGCGTAGATCTGAAATCCGTTTTGAGCCGAACTTAGTGACACAGAGACTTATACATCGAATCGGCTTATTCTATGGTGTTAGTTTTGTGCCGAATATATTTTGTGAATTTCAGAAATTTTGCATGTGCGTAGGATCGGCTTGTATGGTAGTATTAGTTTTGTGCCGAATAAATGTTGTTTGAATTTCAGAATTTTTGCATGTGCTTAGGATCGGCTTGTATGGTTGTATTAGTTTTGTGCCGAATAAATGTTGTTTGAATTTCAGAATTTTTGCATGTGCTTAGGATCGGCTTGTATGGTTGTATTAGTTTTGCGCCGAATAAATGTTTCAATTCATAAGTCTAGATTCCGCTTATTCGATAGTATTAGGGCTGCGCCGAATATCATTGTTAAAATTTCATAAATTTTACAAGTGTATAGGATCGTCTTATTTATATGATATCATGTTGCGCCGAATACATGTTTGAGATCATAATCATAGATTCGGCTTATTCGACGGTATCGGTTGTGAGCCGAATATTTAGGATCGGCTTATAATTGTTTTGTGGTATGAGCCGATCCACTCTCTGCGTAAGCTAATAAAAATTTCAAGACAGGATTCATACTTGCGCCGAATTATAACTTTCATACTTGTGTCAGGACCAATGCCGCGGGTAGGGAGATGTTGAAAAAAATGAAGGACAAAATTGATTGCAAAACACCAATGACCGTGGAAGAACAAAACTACCTCTACAAAAAGTGGGATGCAATCATCAACAAAGGAGAAGGACCCGAGGAACCCGCACAAAAGCCTACCACTAAGAAGAGGGGTCGTGGTTAAATGCCCTTTTATGTTTCCAACTTCCTTTTAATGTTTTTCTTAAGTTTTAAGTACACTTTTATGGTGTTGCAAACACCTTTGCTTTTAGGTGCTCAACTTTGTTTTTAATGGTGCTGTGATTGGGTTATGGACACCTTCAATTTCATGTTTTAATGAATAGCTTAACAGTTATGCGCCGAATGTATAGAGTTCGGCTTATCCTCTAATGTTAGTTACGCGCCGAATCATTTGTCCTTCAGGTTCAGCTTTTTCTATAATTTGAGTTATAAGCCGAGCCTTAAAAATCATTATTGGTGTAATCCAGTATATAGTTTGGCTTAAATCTCACCAATATGGTGAACCGAAGCTGTAAAAATTTTCAAAATTTTTAGAAAAATAGCCGTTATGTATATAGGTTCGGCTTATGTTCTAAAATTTCTATAAGCCGAACCTTTACTTTTTTTTCACGAAAATCTAGGAACGACTCTTTTTTTGAAAGATATAGCCGTTGTAAAGAATTCAAATACAAAGATCACTACCACATTCTTAGAAGGTTTCTCATTACCCGTTTAGGATATTAGAAATTAATTGGAAGCCTACTATGTAGCAGGGATGTAATCCACAATTTCTATGAATTTGAAAAGTCTATTTGGAATGATATAATAATTCTTGTGTTCATGAATCATGAAAGGTTCGGCTTGCAGTGAAATAATATTATGAGCCGAACCTGACAAAAAAACTCTGGTATTTTTTTGTTGTCAGGTTCGGCTTTCAGTGAATTGTTCTTATAAGCCGAACCTGACACAAAATAAAAGGATAAATCCATGAAACATATTTTATGGAGATCCTAAACGAATATCATCCTCTTCACTGACCTCTTTCTCATCATCTTCACTGACCTCATTCTCATCATCTTCACTGACCTCTTGCTTAACATCTTCATCCTCATCACTTGAAAACGTAATTACCTGTCCACTTGGAGGCTGCACATGCAAAGATTTCCAAAGATCCCTTTCCGTCGCATAATTTGCACACCAATCCATCGCAAAATTATTTTCAAATCTAGGCCAAAAGGCTGCACTCATCAAGGGTGGTAATGGGCAACCGGGTCTAAGTTAAAATGACAATTTTGAACAAATCCAAGAACAAGTCTTCTATCCTTTACACCATCGTTGCAAGGTTTTGTTGGAGGAGCGTAAGGAAAGCTACTACCCGTCCATGCGAAACAATGTACGACGCAATTGAATGTCTCCGCTATTAAAAACCCACAAATGGTCATTGACATCCAATGTTCTTCGGTAATGATAAAATCCCCATGCAAACGACGTTCGAATGCAACGTACTCCGCTGCCACCCCTGCATCTTTTATTGGACATGTTCTCATCATTGTCTTATAGAATTCTTTGTTTTTACGTAGGGTTTGTAACAATCGTTGCCGAATATAGTTCACTTCATTTTCAGGGGGCACCGGATTATTCCCTTCCATAAAAGGACCAAGTTGTTCCGCCGTGACGTAATAACCACAATTTCCATCGCCTTGCACGTCGTCCATTGCTATAATATGCTCATGAATTATTGGCGATAGATCTTCCAAGTAGTTATCGTATATAAAATTGATAGGCCTCATATACCTACCGGACTTATCTCTTTTGGGTCCTCTCATCCTACCAATTTCATGTACGGTCCTTTTCTCCTGTATCTTAGTTTGTGAAGGATACATCTTAGCCTTCCCCTTGACATCCTCTTTACTATCCTTAGCTTGTGACGGACAATCATTATATTCACCTCTTTGTTACTTGTTTCCGATTTTTGAATACTCGGGCGACCTCGTTTTTTTGGAACTTTGACTTCTTCCTCCTTCATCAACTTCTCAATTTCTTTCTTTGCCTTTTCAAACCTTGCATCATGGTACTCAACGCCGGATGTATTCCTTTTATTAGCCAATAGTTCCTTGTTGGCTTGTCTAGTTTGAAAATTATTCATTTTCTTACTCTTCCTACCTTTCGGGTCACTCTTCTCCGGTTCCAAAATATTTTCTTGGGTGAAAGCATACATGACCGGCATCATGTTGTCCCATAGGAATTTCTTTTGAGGTCGGGACATATTCCTATACATCTCCGCCAATTTTTTCCCATTTGTCGTGTCCATATCTCTAGCTCATCCTCATCGTCTTCGGTTGGGAGAGGATTGAAGCTTAATTGTTTCCAAAAATGATCAATATCCTCAAATGGTATGATACCATCCTTGTACCGAAGTAGGTCATGGCGGCATGGAAGTCCCATAGATTTCTTCATTGTACAAACACACTCTTCCTCCAAGGTGGCGCCTAATGTCTTAATCAAATCCACTTCTTTCATCAAAAAGTCGATGCATAGATGGGAGACTCTATAAGTTAATTCCCGTAGCCAATTAGTACCATAATTCTTGTGTCTAAACATAAGGTCATGCTCGAACGCGGTTTTAATTCTCACAACATCACTTTTGAAATATTCATCAATTGCATCAAAAACCGTGACAAAAGTGTCAACACAACCAAAAAGGTTATTCTTCAACCGATAATGAGCCGACTCTACCATACTTGTGGCTTGGTTGTCGAAGTGTTTGTGCCGATTTGTGAAACAACTCACGAACCTTTATTTATTAGGTTCCAACACATCTTTGACCAAGTAAGTAATGACATCGGGGTAGGCGGTCTTCCAATGCTTAATAAGCAATTTAAAATTTTCTTCATAGACATCCTCAGTGATTGACCATATCAAAGCTTCCCATTCTCCTTGGAAAGAAGCCCACAACATCTCATTATGTTCATATGATTTCAAGAATTCCTTCTTTTTCTTTACTCGTGTCTCCAACGGTAGCTTAGCAATATTCTCTAATTCTTTCAACTTAAGTGGTTGAATTATCGGTTGACATTTTTTCCTCACATTGCACCATATGTGAAACGTACAAAGAAAATTGAATGCATCCGGAAATACCTTCTTAATAGCATACATCAACGATGAATCTTGATCAGAAACGAACACTTTAGGAAGAGCACCCTCCCGGAAGATTAACTTCAATTGTTCTAACCCCCAAACATAACTCCCTTTCTTCTCATTTTTCATGAAACAAAAATCCACGGTGAACGGTGCCTTTGTCGAAGTATTCCCCACAATGTTCATCAACGGCATCTCATACTTATTAGTCTTGTACGTGCAATCCAATATAATAACTTGTGGGAAGCATAGAGCCAATTGGGCGCATTCCGGGTGGGCAAGGAAAAGGTGTGTGACTTGACCGAAGTCATCCAACTTCTTTTGGCAAGCGTAGTTATTCTTCACCCCTAACCACATTACTTGTTGCATCACCATCCTACCTTGCAAATTGAGTATTCTAATCTTTTGTTTTGCATTGTAGATAGTTTGCATAGTCGACTTGTTATTGTTGTTGTCCGCCTTCAATTTGCTAAGAATCCTAGAAGGTGGCAAACGTGCTCGTGTCATTTTATCCACTTCTAGCATCCCGTCGGGTTTGAGTCGCGCATGTCCATGAAGGTCTTTGGGACGTGGGTGGTTATGACGACAATCCATATCTTTATTCATTATCCAATATTGATCTTCTTTGTTCATGGACTTATTCTTGAGGTTGAAAACGATCTTGAAAGGGCAATTTCTTTTCTTCGTCTTCGTCCTATTCTTTCTCCCGGTCTTCCCAACGTATACAGTACCCTTTTTAACCTTGCTAGCGCCGGTTCCACTACGCTCACAAATCATTTCAAACCGATCTCATCGTCTTTGTTGTCCTTTAACTATTACACAATTTATCTTCATCGCGTGTTCCTCAAGCCAATCCAGAACTTCTGATTTAGTTTTCCATTTCTACGTTCATTCCAAAACAAGTAATTAGTAAGAAAAACTTTGGAATATTCCGACAACATTAAGGTAAACAAAAGGTTCTTACATACCAAATCATTTTGGAAGTGATCCTTGGTATCCTCGTGAATTATGTCTACTGGATCAGGTTGATTTTCCATGGGTCCAAGCACGATCTACAAAGAATATCACAAGGTTAAACACTAGAAAGGGAATATAATTACAAGGTTCGGCGCATTCGATAATCACATTATGTGCCGTACTATAAACATCTACAGGTTTCGGCTTATACGATATCCTCAATATGTGCCGAACCACAAACAATATTTTAACCCAAAAATTTACAAATTCATGTTCGGCTCAGACTATAATCATATTATGTGTCGAACCTTAAACATAAGAGGTTTCGGCTGATACGATATTCTCCATATGTGCCGAACTAATAACAATATTTCAACCCAGAAATTAAAAAATTATGTTCGGCACATACGATTTTGGATATGTAAGCCGAATTAGTAATGATTCTATTCCGGGCTATTCAGGATGTTGTTCGGCTTACTATGAAACTTTCATATAAGCCGAACTAGTGTCTAGCAAAAGGGTTGGAATTGGAAATTATAGGTTCGGTGCATGCAGTAAACAGATTCAGTAAGCCGAACCGTTCATCAATTGGTATATCCGGCTCATAGATGTGAGCCGAACCTCAACCTGTTTCGCCGAACCATGATTCAAAAAACCTAACATTTGATAATTGAGAGCTCTAAAAGTGAGATTGAGCATAAGATATAAGTGTACATGTGTATTAGAAGCATTGGGTTCCTCATATATGTACTCATCATTTGGATTTGGCTCATAAAAATCATCATCTTGAGTTTGTGTTTGAGTTTGAGCTTGAGTTTGAGTGGGTGTCAAATCATTCTCATAATCTAAGAAATCAGCCATTTGGGAATCATTGGTGTAGTTGATATGTATTTTCCTAGGTTTTTTATATGAATTATGACCCTCCTCATCCTCCATTGAATCAAGAATTAAAATTTTCTCACTTTCTCCTTCTCTTTCTCTCCTTCTTAACCAAACCAAAACTTTGATTTTTTTTTCCTCAAATTTTTCATCTAAACAACTCTTATAATTCTGAAAATTATTTTAATCACTAAACAAAATATTTAATCACTAATCAAGATTATTAACACTAATACGTAAAGGGCAGATTTGCCATTAAAAAAAATTTGGGTTAAGGGGTTATCTGATTTTGCTATTTCACAACCTTTTTTTGTCTTCATTCAGTATGCCTTGGAAGATTTTGGTATGCCCAATATTATGGTTCGCTAAAATGGTCATGCATTCGCGAAAAAAATGTATTTTGTGGGCTTTGGGGTGGCTTCAGCAAGGGGAAGCCTGCATGTAGCTCTGTCCCTGCTAAAATGGTCATGTATTCGCGACGTACTAGTGTCCGAAGCTTGGATGCGCGTGGCTCCGCTTAGTCATATCAGTGAAATCATGTTTTCAATATACATATATTAATAATGCCTTAATCATATCAGTGAATCATGTTTTCAAAATCAGCAATGTTGATCCAGACGACAAATTGTGTTGGACCCTCGCCTATCACGGTGAGTTCACGACAAGCTCTTATCAAAAGTTGCTCGCAAATATCTCAGGTGAGTCTTCTCGTCGTAATGATAATGATTTTCCTTGCGTCAAGTTCTGGAAGAAGAAAAGAATTGCTTCCAAAATACACCTATTCATGTGGAGATTATTGCACGAAGGTATTGGTGTTTTACAGAGAATTGGGAAATACATCCCTGACATTTCTATGGACTGTCCACTCTAGACTGCCATATTCCTGTCGAGTCATTAGACCACTGTCTAGAGCCGTGCTTTTTGCATCTCCATTGAGTATGCGACTTGAAAATAATGAATACTCCTTGATAAAAGATATGATTCAGCAGTGGTCGATGGCTGCGGATGACGGATATACTTTCTGCCTAGGAGCTAGTATAATGCGGGCTATATGGAAAGCGCGCAACAACTACTTATTTGAAGACAAGCATCCTAATATTCCCTCAATTCTCAATTCGGCTCTATATTGGTTTAATTCCTATTACTATGCTGGGAGATGGATGGTACTCAAGTGACTACCTACAACAGTCAGAGCATTAATCCTTCTATGCCATGGTATCCTCTAGTTAGACCTTTTGTGAAAATAAATGTCGACGCTGGGTTATTTGAGTCGAGAGCAGCTTGTGCTTCCATTGTGCGTGACTGCGATGGAACCCATTTATGTAGCCAAACGAAGGCTTTCCCATGGGAGCCACCTCTTGTTGCCGAAGCTAATAGGTTTCTCTTGGCAGTGAAGTTGGCTAGTTCTATGAATTTCAATCATATTATTATCGAAGGGAACTGTCAGGTTATGGTTAACATTCTTAATGGATCTGTTAGCACTATACCTTGGAGAATCATTCGTGTCGTGGAAGAGATCAAGGAAACGAGTAATCATTTCAGTAATGTGAAGTTCAGTTTCATCCAAAAGAGAGCCAATTCCTTGGCTCATAGTCTTGCTCAATACGCCGTATAATGTCCAACAATTTTGGACATCTTTTCAACTCCCTCCTTGCTTAGTTCCTGGTTCCGCCTAGAGTTAGATACTCGGTGCTTGTTTCCTTGTGCGTTGTTGTTAGTACTATTGTATCAAGAATCAGAATTCATTTTTATAAAAGTTTCAGAGAAGAGAAGCTTAACTTCATTAACTTTTATCACCAGTTTTCTTACGGGTATTTAATAGACTGATTGGCTCATTCAACGCACTCTCTCAATGGCCACACTATACAGAAGCGTGTGAAAATGCAAAGGTTAAGACACATGAAAAGAGTGTGACCATCTGTTATCCTTCACTGCTTTTTATCTTATCCTGCACCACTTCATAACCTGTGTTAATATCCCCCTCAAGCGCATGGGGTGAAGGAATCACACTGAGCTTGACACGAAGCATCTTGGATCTTGGTCCATGCAGACTCTTTGTGAAGATATCTGCCAGTCGATCAAGCGTGTGAACATAAAAGACATCCAAGGCCTTGGATTGGACAAGTTCTCTGACAAAGTGAAAGTCTAGTTGAACATGTTTCATTCTGGAATGCATGACTGGATTAAAAGCAAGACTGGTAGAACTGATATTGTCACAACCAATTCTGGAATTCCAGAGATTGGAAACTTTAAGTATTGTAGTAGATAACAAATTCAGACCACCTCAGCTGCACTATTGACTACGGACTTGTATTCAGCCTCTGTGCTAGTTCTAGCCACAGTAGACTGCTTTTTAGATGACCAGGAAATGATATTAGAGCCCAAAAAGATGCAGTATCCACCAGTAGAGCGTCTATCATCAGTACAGCCAGCCCAATCAGCATCGGAGAAGCCTAACAAGAAAGAATCTCCTTTTGTAAAGTGAAGACCATACTGAGAGTACCTTTTATGTAGCGGAGAATCCGTTTTGCAACTACAAGTTGTGGTGTTCTTGGGTGTTGCATATGCTGGCAAACCACATTGACTGCATAGGAGACTTCAAGCCTTGTCCAGGTTAGATAGTGGAGAGCGCCAACCAAGGATCTATACTATGTGGGATTTTCCAGCAAGTCACCATCAGTCTTGTTAAGTTTTTCTGAAGCTGCCATTGGAGTTTGTGACATGGTTTAGCACCTTCCATGTGATGCTTGGCGAGAAGATCTATTGTATACTTAGTTTGGGAAACAAAAAGTGATGAATCATCTCTTTTAATATCAAGACCCAAGAAAAAATGGATATTACCTAAGTCCTTGATTGGAAATTGTTGTTGAAGTTGAGCAATAACTGTTGTTAAGAATACAGGAAAACTTCCAGTAAGGAGAATGTCATCAACATACACCAGGGCTACTGAGATTTGAGAGCCAGCTTGATGAACAAATAGACTTGATTCAGAGATAGAGTTCACAAAGTTAAGTGACAGAAGTGCAACACTTAATTTGGCATACCAAGCCCTTGGTGCCTGTTTGAGGTCATAAATAGCTTTGTGTAAAAGACAAACATGATTAGGCTTTGACTCATCAACAAAACCTGGAGGTTAAGTCACGTAAACTCTTTCCTTCAAATCACCATGCAGGAATGCATTGCTGACATCCAACTGATGGATTTTCCAGCTGAACTGAACTGCCATGGAGAGAATGACCCTGATAGTAGTTGGCTTATCCACAGGACTGAATGTCTCTTCAAAGTCAAGACATGGTTGTTGATGGTACCCTTTAGCAACAAGTCTGGCTTTGTGTTTGTCAATAGTGCCATCTGCTTTGTTTTTTTTTACTAAAAACCCATTTACATCCAATTATGTTGTCTATACCAGTAGGATCAACAAGTGACCAAGTAATGGCATCATTCAGTGCTTTGTATTCTGCAGCTGAAGCAACTCTCCAAACCTCCTCTTTGTTAGCAACAGTAATACAAGTGGGAACAATAGAGGCTTTGCTAATAAGAGCAACATCCATGGGGTGATAAGTTGCAAAATAAGATTTTGGAACTCTAATGCCATTTTTACCTCTAGTAGTCATTGAATGATCATTCATGGTATGAGGAGCAATGGATCGATATTGAAACTAACCCTAACCTATCTGATACCATAATAACATTGTATCAAGAATCAAAATTCATTTTTATAAAAGTTTCAGAGAAGAGAATCTTAGCTTCATTAAATGTTATCACCAGTTTTCTTACAGGTATTTAATAGACTGATTGGCTCATTCAACGCACTCTCTCAATGGTCACACGTGTACAGAAGCGTGTGAAAATACAAAGGTTAAAACATATGAAAAGAGTGTGACCATCTGTTATCCTTCACTGCTTTTTATCTTATCCTGCACCACTTCATAACCCGTGCTAATAGTTTTTGTTTTTGTTTTTGTTTTTTGCTGCCAGGCAGCCCAGCAGAAAAAAAAACATCTTATTTGTGTGCAACTCATTGATTTTATAAGAATCCTATTATTGGGGCTTTAATCGGCTGGGTTTTTTGGGGCAGTATAGGGTCATGAAATAGCAATCGATAGAACACCTTATCCTGATATTTCATGTAATACCTAATCTACCCTCAATTTGATCAGTGCTAATTAAAATGGTTAAGCTAATTGATCAGTATTAATGGGAATTAGACTAATCAAATGATTAATCTTTTGGAAATCAAAACTTGATTTTCATTGATTTTGAAGAAGGAAAAGATTTTGGTGAATTATTTTTGAAAAACTTTGAAGCAAAATAATGAAACCCTTCGTCACAATACTTGGGAAAACCTTATAATCAATTCCAAATAACAATTTTATCGATTCACATCCGTTAAAAATCATAGAAAAATCTGAGTTTTTTACCTGTTACGGTGGGAAAATGTGTCGAACCAGCAGTAAATAGGTTTGTACGGTTGGAAACTAAGGAACTCCCAGACGTAAATATTAATAACGGATGAGAAGAGAAGAACTTCTGGCCGTTATTTTGCCCAGAATCACCTGAGTCTGTATTACGGCTGGTTTAATATGTTTAGAAGGAAATGTTCCCGTCCGTAAATGATTCTGTAAGTTGAGAAATTTGGAGTTTCAACATGAACACATACTACGATTGAAAAGCAGTAATACTTTCATTAATTAGACCACAATAAAACCCATTACATACTTAGTAGATCCCATTACAAACTTGGTTTTAATAAAATCCCTTTCGATGTATCAAGAAGTCTTTGATGATGGCTAATTGAGATTCGAAGTTGAAGTTATATCCTTTCATTTTCCCCATTCTTTCTTACATTGAGCTACGACTTCTTCATCAGTCTCACCTCTAAGTCGAAATTGCTTGCACATACGAAGTAAAGCCATATATTCTTCCACTTTTTTGCGTATGTCTGAAAATCGAAGATAGAATTCAACCCCATCGCGGTTGTTAGTGTTACCTATTTCGCTACAAAAATGTTCAAAAATATTACTCCAATACGATTGACTGGCTAAACCACATTTCCTTCGTTCTTCTCCCCTCTTTGGATAGCATTGCACAAAATTTTTGCAAAGAAATAAGTCTTCTTCCAAAGTAAAGTTGGGTTTATCCTTTGAGTACATTGCATTGAGTTTATAGGGGTTTTGCCAGAGATTATTGAGGTAGAAGGTGTGATCTTGATTTGGAATGAGTGTTTATATGGAGGTGGATTTATTTCAAGCATAAATAAGTGGTTGAACAACTAGAACCTTCTATAAATCAGCCTTCCAACGGATCTATTTTTCAAAATTCAAAAGTAGCCGATAGGATGTGGTAGAAAAGGAAATTCTGGTATTTACGGCTAGGAAATGGGTACGTCGACCAAGCCGTAAGTAAGCATAAAACTGTAGGTTTGGGGTATGTCAGATTAACGGCTAGGAATCCAGGTCGTAGAACCGGGTTTTTACTTTATGTCAGATTTCCGTCTTGGAGTCCTAACCGTGACACAAAAAACGACCTGGATATGTAGCCGAAACTAAGAGTCAATTTCTTTATGGGTTATCAGAGTAATATACGGCCAGGTATTTCCCAAACGTAAACAAATTATGGATGCTTTTTCTTACCGTTCTAGGTTTACGGCTAGGATTTCACGCCGTAAACCTGAGTTGTTGGTATATGTAAGAATTACGGTTTGGGATCCTAACTGTGGCGACGAAATACGACCTGGATATCTAGCCGTAACTAGGAGTCAAAAAAATTTTGGTTATCATAGTAACATACGGCTAGGTTTTTTCTAGCCGTAAAGCTTTTACGGATGATTTTCCTAACCGTTTGTTGGTTAACGACCGGGAGGTTCTAACCGAAAACCTGTGCAAGTTTTTTGACAACATTTATATGCATTTACGGCTAGGTTATTTGAAGCATCGACCTAGCTGAAAGTGCTCAAAAATTTCAATAATGTTGATTTTTTCATCATTGTTCTTAGATTAGACAAATGGAAAAACTAACATTCATTCATACATGCAAATTATAAAAATTCATCCGTTCAAATCCATAACCAAACAACGAAAAAAACTAAATAGACAAAGTATTAGATAATTAAAAAATCCATGAAGTAAAATACTAAAAAGCCACCACAAATCCATTAGTCATTCACTGGATTCCTCCTCCGAATCCGAGCGGAAAAACGCATCCAAATCGTCCTCCTCTTTGTCCTCTTCCACAACATGTTCTACAACTCTGAAAAGACGAGGGTACCCAAATACATCACAATCTTTTATTTATCCACCTATAAGTCCTCTACCGAAAGTGATTGTCTATGGACTGGGTTGAGACAATACAATAAATCGGTTCACACTTCGTGTGATCGTCTATGGATATGAGATCGAGGCAATACGACAACAAGATAACTTGTATGATTTACTATGGATACAAGATCGAGACAATACAACAACGAAGTATGATACTTGATAATAGGTTCATACTTAACCAAACTCTATAGGATCACTATCAAGTATGTGCGAAGTTAACGTTTGTGTAATTTACTTTAAATTATATAAACAAATATAATTACGGAAAATAAAAAGTGAATCACACAGCAAGATTTTGTTAACGAGGAAAACTGAAAATGAAGAAAAATCCCGGGACCTAGTCCAGAATTGAATACTCTCAGAATTAAGCCGTTGTACACAATCTACATCAACTTCGTATAGTTGAGACCAAGCAACTACCCCTAGTTCACTTAGTTTCCTCAGTATCCCTGCGCTTCCGACTTCAATGAGTGAACGCACTGGAACAATTCCTCTGGATCGTATTCCAACCAGTAAAGAAACAACAAATCTATTTGGTAACAACTCTTTCGATTCGTTCAAGATAAAGATATCTCAAGTCATACGCAAAGGATCTTCCGTTTAATCTAATAAATTCCTTTGCCTAGTTAGATCAATCTATCCAATAACTATCAAAATAGTCAAGTTTATATTCACACTCAATCAAAATAAATCTCAAAGAGATATATTGAGAATGCAGATCTCGCGCAACTTATCAATTGAATAAATATGATTCTAGTTGGACCCCAGCCGATCAAGGTTTATGCAAACAAAGATATGAGAATTAATAAGAAATCTTCTTTGTCTTCAAATTTTCTTTACTCTTGAATAAACACCTTCACAACACCACTTGAATCTCTTGTGATCAACCACACACAGAACGGAATCCGTTAACAATGGATTATCACAAGATGTCTTTAGATATACAAACAGTTCTAAAGATCCCGTCAATACTTCGATTTAGTTTGAGTGAATCTTATATCAGAAGAGAAGATTCTCAATAATAAACAAACTAGGTGCAATCAAAGTTTCAACAACCGTTAGTCAATCAAATCAATCAAAAACTAATAACACTGCAATCATCTAGTTTCCCACCAATGGTACTCGTAGAGCTTCTTGATCCCACAGAAGTATTTAAACGAGCGGTCGTAAGAGATTTCACCTAATTAGGATACTTTCCTCTCCGAATAGATGGCTCCACCAGAAACAACAAGAATGAAGTTTGCGTGTCTCTTAGGATAGTTTGCTATTAATGCAAACTTTGGTATTTATAGACCATGGATGTTTGGACACCAAGGAATTTCCAAAACCGAAAATATTCTCAAGATATGCGATGAATAGCGAAATTCGGTTTTCCTAATTCCAATAAATGCTTTTCCAAAATTTCCGAATTCTCTCAATAGAGAATCTCCAATTAGTAAATGCACATCACTAATTTTTATTCTCTAGAGATATGCATTTAATTAAAAGATTTTCAATTTATTTCGGCACAGAATCTCCTTGAGTACTAAGGAATATCTTTGAACAATAAATGATAAGAGTTACCGTACGTGTTCAAAGTATGTTGACATCTTTTCATTGTAAATCCTTATTCATATTTACATGGATTTACATTCTTGGAATCAGTTATACCACACTTCCAAACAAGTTTAGAATTGGTTCACATGTATTCCAAGATAACTATGTGATTGATCAAATATCAAATCTCATACATGGGTTCAATCGGTTCTACCAATCACTAGGATCGATTATGCCTTAATATGGAAATACTTGTGATCGGTGACACAAGTTACCGGGACAGATTACATCAGTTACATCAATTACCAGTATCGGTTACCATATTCTCATGGTATGTCTTGTGATCAGTCACACCAGTTACGAGGATCGGTTACACCAATTACCAGGATCAGTTGCCAATTACAAGGATCGATTACACAACACTCTGTGATTGATCACACCAATTACTAGGATCGATCACACCAATTACAAATATCGATCATACAATCTCATGGTGATTACTTAGGATAGGTTACACTAATTAATAAAAAGTAGTCATACCAAATCATAAGTAAGGCACTTGTGATTAGTTATACCAAGATACATAACAAAGTTACGATTGGTTCTATCATCTCACACATATTGGTAATCCAAAGATTTGCAATGAATAGCCGTACCAATTAATAATCCTAATGATTTCTCTTTCGATTCATAAAACAAGTTCATGAATGTACTTCCTTTAAACAAATGTAAAACATTGTTTCCTAGGATGAAATCTTCACCATGACCCATTCACATAATCACAAAAGTATATACAAGATTATGTCGATGTCATATCTACGAAGTTCAAAAGATAAGCGTTATACTTCGTAGTCTAATTCCCTAATACTATGATCATACAAATATGACCATGTCACATCACTAGAGTATTATATAATATGTACAATATATACAGCTTCGCAGTTATGTTTTCAATATAGCACGACTTGAAAGATACGTTAGGAATGAAATAGTCCAAGTCAATATTACTAACCTCAAGAGGAAGGATGATGTTGTCGTTGTAGTTCGCTTCTTCTTCACTTTCTTCAGGTCTTCGGAGTAATACTTGTATGTCTCAACATTCCTAGACTTTCTAGTCTAACCTAAACGAAGTTGACTCTAGTAGATAATCAAGCGACTTTAGATGAGTTTTGACACACTAAAATATGACAACCAAACTTGACATACCAACGCTTGGTGAGTTCAACCAAGCTATGCTCTAACAAACTGTAATTTTTTTGCCTCTTTCACTGCCACCTTGAATTGGAGTCTTTTGACTTCCACCACGTCCACCTCGAGAACTTTTTCCAGCACGGCCACCTTTTTCACCTCTACCACGACCACCTTTTTCATCTTTTTTACCTCCACCTCGACCACCTTTTCCGTGCTTTGATTTAACATGCTCTCCGGAGGGAGTATCCGAGTCGTCGCTAGACGAAGGAGACCTAAACCTCTTACTTCTCATTGGTCGGTTCTCTTCATAAGCATATAAACCTACTTTCTCAGGGATTATTATGCTTTTAACTCGATTCCAACGTAATCTTTGTTCAGGGACCATTAAATTCTCAAACTCTTCTTCCGCTTCAAGTTTGTCCCACACAAGACAGTCTTTTACCAATAAAAAAAGATCTTCAAAAGGAACAGAATTGTTCGAACATAGCTTTTCCTTCCAAAGCCAGACCGGTAATTTTCTTTGCATTATCCGAAGTCATAGTCATCTCGTCGAACGGGAGTAAAAAAGTCATGGTTTTGGCCCAGAATCTTTCTCTAAAACCACAAACAGTCACAACATCGTAGATCTTCTGTAAAGCCTCGATTCCAGACCATAACCCCGAAGCTACCACATCTGGCTATCCAATGGCCAAAACTTTCCTTGTTGGTGTTTTAGTTTAGGGACATCTTTATCGGGAAACTACAAAGAATAAACATCCATAATAAAATGAAAATAACATATATTAAATTTGATTTATTACCTTTGCGGCATAAACCCTAGCAGCCCATGATGACGGCTAACCAAACAAGACAGATGTATTTTTTGGCTCACCCCAAGGACTTTCATTCTTCTTGAGAGGTAAAAACTCCATATCATCAATGATTTGTCTTGCCGAGTATTTTGGTGGATACTTCTTCTTCTTCTCAATTACACCTTTACCCTTATCAATTGTTGTACCAGAAACACTTGTTTCGGCCAAGTTTCCTTGTACAATATCTAAATATGGTTGTTCAACAACAACATTTGCACTTCCTCCCCCTTCACTTCCTCCACAAGTGGCAAATCCACCTTTATTTCCTCCATCAGTGGCAACTCCACCTTTATTTCCTCCATCAATGGCAACACCACCTTCATTTCCTCCACCTTCACTTCCTCCACCCATGACAACTTCACTTGAATTCCTTGCATTTGTACCCAATGATTTTGTGTGATGAGGTTGTGGAGTCGGGACATTACAAGGGGTTACTTCTTGTGTTCCTTTCTTCATCCTTTCATTGCCTTTATTCAAAAACAAACAAGACTATAAAAAAAACAAAAGCAAATGAGTAAATACAGTTGGGAAATCTAGACATAACCAAGCCGGGACACAAAAAACGGCTAGGAAAAATTGACAGTCCCAGACGCAACGACATTTACGGATGGGATATTTAGTAATCGACCAAGATGTAAACCAATAACGTCTAGGAAACATAATTTACGTCTTGGTTGCCCAAATTACGTCTAGGAATAACCTAGCCGTCAACACTACCGCTGGATTGATTTTCAACACAGTAGAAGATATGGCTAGGAATAACCTAGCCGTGAAATATACAGATGGGACTTTGAGTTATTGACCAAGCCGTAACACACAAAACGGCTAGATTTTTTTTTGACGGTTAGGAACTAAAGTTACGGATAGAAAAAACCTAGACGTAAACACTACCGCTGAATTAAATTTCGAACACAGAAGAAGTTACGGCTAGGTATTCTTAGCCGTAAACAAATTGTTGTGGCTAGGATTTCTCAACTCTCGTACGCATCGCCTATATTACGGCTGGGAGTTCTTAGTCATCCAACCATAAGCCTTATTTGCGGCTGGGAGTTCTTAATTATCCCAACCGTAATCCTTATTTACAGTTAGGTTATTAAGAACTCCTAGTCGTAAGCAGTTACTGAAACTGTTTTTCAGACCTAAGTTTTTCGAAATCACTCATTCAAACGCTTAAATAAAGAGTGAGTTTTTCAATTCATACCTTATTGCAGTCATATCAGGAGTCTCGGCGACCGGTTCATCTCTTTCAATCACTTGTTTATCTCCAGTTTCATCTTCATTTTATGAAGATGATGTGTCTGGTTCAGGAGGAGGTGGATTCGACGAAGATATCCCTGCCTTTTCCTTGTCTTCATGATTTTATAAAATGAATTTAATCAACGATGAAATTCTCGACAATTAATCGTCTCAAAATAAGAAGATAAGAAGGGTAAAAAAGAAGGGGGAAAGAAGAAGAAGAAGAAACCGATCAGTTTCTTTAGTTAATGATTTTTCAGTTTTTTTTTTGATTAGATTAATTAGTTAATGGAAGGATAAAAGGGTAATAAGTTAAAATGATCAAGGATATTTTTGAACTTGTGCATAAATTAGGTCTCCCCATACCCAAGTGCAACAGTTGATTATCATTTTAAGCCCCCCAAAACTCAACCCCTACAACCCCAATAATAGGATTCTTTTATGAAGCGCTACACACTACGACATTATCCTGAGTAATCGCTTTCTTTTGAATACTATCAACTATCAAGCTTGAAAAATAAGTAAGATATTGTTAGAGAATGTGTCTTCTATGTGTGTCATGTGTGTGTCTCACTGTGTTAGTTAGTTACCGGTTGTTACCGACAGGTGTTAGTTTGTTAACCGACTATAGCTGTTACTAGTGTGTTAGTTTGTTAACCGACTATAGCTATTATCAGTGTGTTAGTCAGTTGATGTCTTTATAATCTACCAATCATTTGTCCTTGTGTCTGTAACATAAAAATATCAAATCAATGAAAACTCCTGAGATTTTTCTAGCGACATTCATCTCATAACATGGTATTAGATACCTGTTACAAACCCTAATTCAATACGTACTTCAATTTTCCAGTTCAATAATGGCTGAAATCAACAAACACATACCTCTTACATTTAAACCACCTTCAAAATTAACATCAACAAATTACACATTGTGGAAATCTCAGATTGTACCTCTTCTTCGTAGTTACAACCTTTTTAGATTCGTTGATGGATCTTTTCAATGTCCTGTGAAATACTTTCGTAAAACATCTACCGCTGGTGAAGCGATACTTGCATCTCCATCATTTGTAGATATTGATCCTGAAAATGATTTTGTACGCAATCCTGATTACAATTACTGGGTAAATCAAGATCAAGTTATTCTATCCTGGTTATTCAGTGCTTGCTCAGAAGAATCTCACTCACAGGTAATTGATTGCACCCTTTCTCATGAAATTTGGACTCGGTTGGAACATAATTTCAATTCGTCTATGAAGTCTAGATTGATGCAACTAAAGACTGATTTGGTTCATCTAAAGAAGAGTAGTGATACTATGCTTGTTTACTTCAACAAAGCACGCTCTATCTCACATCAATTAGCACAAATTGGTAGAGCAATTTCTGACGAAGATCTAGTTTTTCACATTCTACAAGGTTTACCACCTGAATTCAATGCTTTCAAAACCTTTATCACTACACAAAAATTGAAAACGGAAAACCTAATCACCTCATCTGAGTTACTAGGATTATTACTTTCTGAAGAAGCGTGTGTCATTTCTGAATACAAAATATATCTTACAACAGTATCAACAAATGTGTCTACTCAACAACCTTCTTTTCAGTATCCTTATTCATCATTTGATCCTCACTATTCAAATTTTTCACATCCACCTACTGCTTATTACCAGAACTATTCAAATCCTCTAAATTATACACCTTCCAATCAGGTTCCGTGGAATAATTCTTATAGAGGCTCATTTAATCGTTCTAATGGCTATCATGGTAATCGATTTGATGGTGGTTATAGAGGTGGTAGATTTAACAATGGAGGTAGATATAACAGGTTTGACTATGGAAGCAGATATCATCAAAACTTCTTCCCTCCTACATCACAGGACAAGAACAATTCTGCTGAACCTTGTCAAATATGTAAGAAAGGTGGACATCTAGCACCTGAATGTAGGTACAGATATAGTATTGACAACTCAATGGTTCAAGATTATAACACCAGTTATGATTACTATGGAGAGGATGCTGAAGATTTCTGGTGTCCAGAACTTGCAGCTTTTGCTGTTTATAATGACAATACTGCATCTACTAGTTCTTCTTGGGTATCTGACTCAGGAGCCACTCACCACATTACATCAGATCTTTCTAATATGAATCTTCATTCTGAGTATCAAGGACATGATCAAGCCAAAGTTGGCAATGGCTCACGTTTGCAAATAACTCATGGTGGCTCTTCTACTTTTCTGCACAATGATATTCAATTTATTATTTCCAATGTGCTTCATGTGCCATCTATTACTAGAAACCTTATTTCTGTGCATCAATTTGCAAAGGAGAATAACTGCTTATTTGAATTTCATCCTGCTATATTCTATGTGAAGGATTTGGTTACTCACAAGGTTATCCTCAGTGGTCCTGTTAAAGATGGCTTATATCATTTGGAATTTACTGCTGCTCAACTCAAACAAGCACTCTCTACAACAACTTCAGCTAGCTGGCACAACAAGTTAGGACATCCTGCCTACAAAACTTTAAAACATGTTTTATCTTCTGTTGATGAAGTCATTGACACACATTTATATACTCAAGTGTGTTCTGCATGTGAAACTGCTAAAAGTCATGCATTACTAGTACAAATACAGTGTATGGTCCTTTAGACCTTATTCACACTGATGTATGGGTTTCTCCCATTTGCTCCATCAATGGATATAAGCACCATGTCTCCTTTATTGATTCTTACAATAGATTTACATGGATCTACCCTTTAGCTTACAAGTCAGAAGTTCTTCCTACTTTTATTAAATTTAAATCATATGTTGAAAATTGAGTAGAAAGATCAATCTGACTAGGGAGGTGAATATAGAAATGTATCTACATATTTGGATAATTGTGGAATTGGTCATAGAGTCTCATGCCCTCATGCACATGCTCAAAATGGGAAAGATGAGAGAAAACATAGACACATAGTGGAGACTGGCTTGGCTTTACTTTCACATGATTCTGTTCCTATTTCTTACTGGAGCTATGCTTTTGAAACTGCCAATTTTTCAATCAACAGACTACCAACACCACAATTACATCACATATCACCTTTAGAGAGCCTTTTTCACATCAAACCTGACTATCAATTTCTTCACACATTTGGTTGTGCATGCTATCCTTGTCTCAGACCTTTCAATCATCATAAATTGAAACCAAGGTCAGTTAAATGCATCTTTTTGGGTTACATCCATATGCACAAAGGCTATAAATGTCTTAATCCACTCACCAACAAAATTATTACCTCCAAAGATGTCAAGTTTGCATAATCATAATTTCCATATACTCACTTATTTCAATCTATTGCATCTGAAAATACTTCTTCATCCACAATGAGCACTATGCCATCTTCTGTTGCTTCTGTTGCTTCTGTTGCCATATCCAATGAAGTGGATCTCTCTTTATCTGACAAGTGTGATACTTCTTCCACTGCTATTTTTCACCCTCACCTTTCTCTGCCTCACCTTCAACACCTATTACAAATGAGCACTCAATGATAACTAGAGGCAAGAAAGGCATTTTTAAACCTAAGGTGTTTAGTTCAGAGGTACAAACAGTTTGTGAAGACATTACAGTTCCCACTAGCTATTCTGAAGCCTGTAAAGATCCAAATTGGATAGCTGCTATAGATGAAGAAATTACTGCACTTGGAAATTGGTTCTGACTAATTCAGGTGGGAATGTAATTGGCTGTAAATGGATCTTTAGAATCAAAAGGAATGCAGATGGCACTACTGAGAGGTATAAAGCTAGACTTGTTGCTAAAAGGGTTCAATCAAGTAGAAGGTGTGGATTATCAAGACTCTTTCAGGCCTGTTGTGAAGCCTACAACTGTAAGAATGATTATTTCTATATCACTTTACAAGGGTTGGAAAATCAGACAATTGGATGTTAAAAATTCTTTCTTACATGGCAATCTGAAAGAAGATGTTTTCATGCTTCAACCACCTGGTTATACTGATAAATGTTTTTCCAAATTATGTTTGCAAGCTACAAAAGTCTCTGTATGGATTAAAGCAAGCTCCAAGAGCTTGGTTTGCAAGACTTAGTCAATTTTTTCTTCAGTGTGGCTTTCAAACTTGAAAGACTGACACATCTTTATTCTTTAGAGTGTCATCATTTGCAACTCTTTATGTTCTCATATATGTTGATGATATCCTAGTTATTGGCAGTTCTACTTTGGCAGTTGACACTCTTCTTGAAGATCTCAGTAGAGAGTTTGCAATAAAAGATTTGGATGATTTACATTTCTTTCTGGGAATTCAGGAAACCAGAAACAATGATAGCATACTTATTTCTCAAGAGCAATACATTTCAAATTTATTACATAAAACCAAGATGACATTTTCTCATTCATGTTCAACTCCTATTGCTACTACCAATTGTTCTGATACTTCTCCAGCTTTTGATGATCCTGTACTATATAGAAGTGTTGTTGGTGCTTTACAATACACAACTATCACTCGACCAGATATTGCATTTGCTGTTAACAGGGCCTGTCAATTTATGAAATCACATTCTGAAGCTAATTGTACTGCGGTGAAGAGAATCCTCAGATATTTAAAAGGCACTATGGGTCATGGTCTTCAATTCAAATGTTCTAGGTCCTTACAACTGCAAGCTTATTCTGATGCTGATTGGGCAGGTGACATTGCTGATAGGCGATCTACTGGTGGCATGACTGTTTTTATGGGACCTAATCTGATTTCCTGGTGTTCTCGAAAGCAAAAATCCGTCTCTAGATCCAGTATTGAAGATGAGTATCGTGCACCGGCAGATGCTACATCAGAATTAGTATGGGTACAGTCTCTTATGTCTGAATTGCAATTTCATTCTCCCAGACCACCAGTTCTGTGGTGTGATAATATGGGTGCGACTTATCTTTCTGCCGATCCCATTTTTCATAATCGCATGAAACATAATAGAGATAGCTTTTCACTATGTTCGTGAGTTGGTTACAGCCAGGTCTTTAGAGGTTCGGTTTATCTCCACACAGGAACAGGTTGCTGATATATTCACCAAAGGCTTATCAATTAATCGCTTCTCTGCACTACGGTCCAAGCTCAGTGTCTTTTCTTGTCAATAGCTTAGTTTGTTAACCGACTGCAGCGGGTACCAGTGTGTTAGTCAGATGATGTCTTTATAATCTCCCAATCATCTGTCCTTGTCTAGCGACATTTCATCTCATAGCATATATTCACGCTATTTATTCTTTTAAGTACTAAAATTAATTAATTGAGAACCGTGTGGCTAGCACACTGGAATTTCATCGGTCTCTCCGATGGAGAGACCCGGGGTCAATTCCCGTTGCACCTAATGTGCAGCTGCAATAGCAGCAGTGGGGTTAGGGGATGAGGCAGTGGGGCCCGCGTCAAAAAAAGTACTAAAATTAATTTTTTTCAGAATAACACTTAAAAATAATTACGTGGAAAGTTAAGCAATTAAAACTACTTTCTGAAAAGAATGGCCCAATGAATGGGGTACACACGATTGAGTTGCACTAAAATAAGAAGGACAACCTTCTCTCTATTTATTGAACATTCCACTTTATTTTAAATTTCAAACCATATTTTAAGGACCAAAAAAGTTCTTTCTTTCTTTCACTCTCTTTCTCTTTCTCTTTCTCTTCGTCTTCTTCCATTCATTCCCAAACGACAAGTAGTAGTAGGTTAAGAATATTAGAAGAAGAGTATCGGCACCTGATCTTTCTCTGGGTCTGATATGGCCGGGTAAATCTCTTTCTCTCTGTTTCACTCTTTGGATTTTGTTAGTCAAAGTGGAAGTACTGTTGACGTTATGCCCTAAAAATCTCTTCATCTTCAATTAGTTTTATCAAAATCGTTTTTCTAGTTTCAGTTAAGTTTCTTAACATTGGTTTCACTTATAACTTCGATTTTTACAAGATCATATGACCACATATGTATATTGTACCTTAAATTTTGGTTGAGTTTAGACATTTTCTTATCTTTCAGCAGACCCTACTTCCTTTCCTTTTGTTAATACATTGGATTTGAATATTTTCCCTCGGCTCTTTCCACCACATTACATATTTAGTTGACGGATAAAATCAACCTTGTTAATCTTTTTGGGGGTAAAAAGGTGGAATCTTCTGGGGTAAAAAGTTAACCTTTTTTGTTCCCCCTTGTAACTAGAAGATGATCTGTTTAGGGCTATATTTGGATTAAATAGTGAAATGCAGAAATTGGGGTTTTAATACCGGCATAATCTCATAAGTTTTATGCTTTCATATGCCATGTGTTTGTAATTTTCATCATTGGAATGGCTTGTTATCAGTAATTGCAAAATTCAGCAGAAACGAGGTTTAAAGTCTCGCGTTATATAGGAGAAGGAAAATAGTTAGTCTGGAATTTAGGTCCCCTTGTTTATGTGGTTATATTTATTCCTCTAATAATACCTTCATTGATATATAAATGTGCAGAACATCATGGCTGGTCGACAGCAGAAGAATTGCGACGAAAATAATGAGCGCTTCAGAAAAATGTGATCCGAGAACTGTTCAATGGAGGAGTGATCCAACGAGAGCTTGTCCAAATTGTGACCATGTCATTGACAATAGTGATGTATAGTTCTTAGCTTTATTCTGTGGTCCCTTGAGAATGACATAAACTCAGCATTTCCTTATATATTGAAGTGTGTAACATGTACCCATTAGTCCATTACATGTACAAAATTAAGAAAATCTAGTATAACATACTAAGTCAAGTTATTTGGAACTTCGTATGATTTCAGGTCATTCAAGCGTGGCCAGGCTTACCCAGAGGTGTGAAATTTGATCCATCTGATCAAGAGATTATCTGGCATTTACTTGCGAAAGTTGGTCACAATAATATGAAACCCCATCCTTTTATTGATGAGTTTATTCCTACTGTTGTTGAAGATGACGGAATCTGTTATACTCACCCCCAGAATCTGCCAGGTATTGAACAAGCTCAGCATTAGAGGTTTTTTTCTCTTTCATTAATTATCTACTTTTAACCTTTGGAAAATACCTTGTTGTTAGGTGTTAAACAGGATGGAAATGTGGCACATTTCTTTCACAGAGCCATCAAGGCTTATAATACTGGAACTCGAAAGCGTCGAAAGATACATGGAGATGACCAGGGCGATGTTCGCTGGCATAAGACTGGCAGAACTAAACCTGTGATTTTGGATGGGGTACAAAGAGGGTGCAAAAAAATTATGGTTCTGTATATTAGCATGGCTAGGCGTAAAAAGCCTGAGAAAACTAATTGGGTGATGCATCAGTATCACCTTGGCACTGCTGAAGAGGAGAAGGATGGAGAATTTGTTGTTTCTAAAGTGTTTTATCAGCAACAGCTAAAACCAGGTGACAAGGTTGAACAGGATTTATCTCTTGAGGAAACTGATTCAATTACAGCAAAAGTTGACCCAGTAACTCCCAAATCTGTGATTCCTGAACCACCTCGTGCAGGAAATCAACACTCTGACGTTAACCCAAGACAAGAACTTGAATTTAGTATCATGGAAACTTCTGAAGAGGTATTTAAGATACTTTGGTGCACTAGAAGTCTTTCTATTTGAGTTTGGAGCTTACAATTAGTTTTTACATGGAATTAAATTGTTTCTTAAAACTCCTGCCCATGACTAATATATGCCTTTTCATTTTTGCAACATCAAGAATCTTGAGACAGGAGAACTGGATGATGACATGCTGGCTGAATTGGGAAGGATCCACGATCATAGTCATCTGAAAGGAGAAGACAGTGGTTGCCAGGCAGCGGAAGATGATAACCATCAAACCGAAGAAAATTATAATCCAACCGGAGTAGATTATGACAACCACGCCATGGATGATACGAGTTTTTCACAACTTTTATTTGATTCTGAGCAAATGGTGTTTAATTCTCAGCAAATGGTCGAAGGCTTGTCTTTATGTGACGAGTTCCTTCAGAGTCAGTCCCCTCACAGGGTTGAGGGAGGTGTTGGCAAGGAAAGAAAAATAAAATCTCGCCTTTCTGATTATGCTCTTGGTGCTGAAGATCTAAAGAAGGATTTAGAAGAGTGCCAAAGGTTGGGCTCACCTGATCCAATAAATAATGGAGGAGAAGAAGATGTTGGTTATGCTCAAACAGATAATCAAGAGAATAGACAGGATTCAGAGCAGTCCCAAAATCTTGGCATATTCGATCCTTCAAATCTTGACCTTGATACACCTCCAGATTTTCGATTGAGCCAACTAGTATGTTTCCAGAACTTCTCTTTAAATCGTTTTCCTTTCTTTAGTTAGATGTTATCAATGAAGCACGACTATTATTTGATTTTATTTTAATATCTTAAACATTCTTCAGGAGTTTGGGTCACAGGATATTTATGCTTGGAAAGGCTTCTGATTGATTCAAGGTATATCATGATTGCGTCTTATTTCTACTTACCTGTTTAACCACCTGATTAGAGGATCCTACAATCTCCACAAATATCTGCTTAAATTTTAAAGTTGACATGCATCAAATGTTATCCCCTTGTATCATGTGAAACTCATGATTTTGAAATCTGATTAATGAAATGTCCTGTAAGATGATTAACTCTATGAAATACCTACAGCATGGTCCCAATATGTTCTAGTATTTGTGTAATCTCATTTTCAGGTCACATGCATATATGTCTTTTTTGTAGGAATACTAGGGAGAAGCATTTTTTTGGAGATAAAAAGCTGCCCTTTCGGTAAAGATGCAACGCTGGACACCTTCCTTTTTTTGGATCCCACTGGGAGAACCAAGGTTAAACAACCTCAGTTTTTTGGAACACACTCCAGGGGAGCATGGAAGACTTCTCTACCGCAACAAATCGACGGGGATAGCAAGATCCCGACTGTCTTTTTTAGGGAGACCATGCAGATGGTCTTAAGGTTGAAAGCAGATCCACTTATCTTGCTTTAGGTTTTTTGTAGATATTCCCTGACTTCAGGTTTTCACAATTTGAATATTTTCCTTTGTCAACACAATATAGTAACCTAGGTAGGTGCTTAATATTTCATAATGTTACATATTAAAGTTCTGTCTATGCCGATGTAGCTTTTACGGTCATGCCATTTGCTCATGCAAGAGTCTTGTTGAGCAGCCAACTCAGAATATCAGGTTTGCTTGCGGAAGTAGAAGTTTTTCCACTTAGGAGTATCAGCTACGGCTAGAGGTTAGGTGGTCCTAAAGATCGGATGTGGCCATTTTTTTTTATTGACAGCCCAAGAAATTTTGAGATGCGTGTTATTGCTGGTACCCCTGCTCATAGTTCGATTGAGGTAGTAGTAATTTTCAGCCAGTCAACTACTATTACAATCAAACGTAACCTGCACGTTGAAAGAAGAGTTTTGGAAGTCTTTTTAATTGCTGCTATACAATTATGTGCCAGGTTTCGGAATCCTTCCTAGTTGGGGGCATAGGGCATTTATTTGGGGCCTGTTACTAAAACATAAAAAGGGCATTGGGAAGTAATTTCTCAAAACCTTTTAACTAACTATTATCTTACTACTTGTTTTACCCCTGATTAATTATTAGTGTTAATTAATCGTTTTTAATGTTAATTAACCGTGTTAGATGTGAGATCAACTAATGTAATCAAATGTAATCAAACAATTGAAGTTTTTTGATTTTTTTTTCCAAAAGCACTCGTAAACTGATTCTGGGTAATATTCTTTGGTAATCAAGAAGGGCATCAAGAACCGGTTAAAGTATGCATAGATAAAATTCGATTTTCATAATCTGTCTTTTTGGCGTCATATATAAACTGATTGTTTCATATTCGCAAGAATTTTTGTTTCATTTATTTCAAATCTACTCCTTTTTGTAGGAATCACAGATGTACTTAGCACGTGCTTCAAGCTTTTGAACCCCTAGGCGATCCAAGTGGACGAGTTATAGTCTCGTGAGGGTTTACATAGAGATCTACCCACAAAATCTACACAAAAAAACTCCTAATCTATCAATCTTCGTCGGAGGAATCCGATTCACCCACCATAAAGTCCAGGGCCGTACTCCGGAATTTTGGATACCATGAAGTGATAGCTTTCATCAAATGTGAATGCTTCCCCATTTTCCTCCAAGGAGCGCGCTTTCACGGCTTCGTGTTACAAAAACACGACAGAAACTTACTTTGTTGGTTACAAATTGATAAAAGTAGATTGTGTAGAATAAACCATAAAAATACTTACAAACTGTTGAAGGGACAAGCTAAAGTGGCTAGCTACGGTTTGTTTATGATGATTGAATAATCCATTACTACAACATCTGGGACTGCTAAACCTAATGGTAGTCATGAATCGTTTGTTGATATACTCAAAGGAAAGAAAACCCTACTTCCAACATCTGTTGATCTTTCCAAGTTACCTAATCCAACTCAAAAAGAGGGAGAACCAGCGTTTGAAATTCCTTTGGATTCTATCGCATCTAGGATGATTGGGTTCCTATCATGGATTTGTTGAAGACTTCTTTTATTCGGGTTCCCATAATCTTGCCTAAATTTGTTATATATCTTCGCCTAAAAGGTCTCGGACGAGGAATGATCTAGAAACTCGACTTTTGGAGTACCATGCTTTGGTGATTGCCGAATTTTTCGCGGAGTCAAACGATGTCATTTCTTGTATGTGGAGGTATGAAATGAGTAGTTATGGAGTATATAGAGTAGGAGCAAATAGAATGAGCAAGTTTATGGCAATTTGGATCCGGGGATGAGGTCTCTTTATACAGAGAAAGACCCCAACGACTAGTTTTCTCGAAAAAAGTGAAATAATGTAGCACAGTCGGTATTCACAATTGTCCAAAAAAACCGATTATGTTTTTATGCCCAATAGAATCGGTCTTTAGGTTTTGCAACATAAACCGATTGTGCGCATGTAAAATATTTGAAATTTCATCGACAGTAATTGGTTTATATAACTGCACATGTAATCCGATTTTGACTAGAAAAAGATACAGAAAAACTGCATTTTTAAGGTATAAAGAATCAGATCATACTGGCCCCCACATAAAACGATTCCATGACGGAACCTCAACAATCGGTTTATAGGTGCAGCGTATAGCCCGATTGTTTGTCTATATTTGCAAAACATAGTTTGGAGCATGCATAAACTTGTTTTTCCATAAACCTATTATACACATAGTTATAATTAAAACTACAATCCTCCAAAAAACCAAAGCTTAATCATCCAAACAAACAAACCTTAATCATCCAAAATAGTGCTAAAGACTTAAACCACCCAAAGTATTAAAACTTAAAACTTAAAATATTTAAAAGAGATTATCAACATCATGGTGCACCAGCATTAGGAGAAGCAACAACTTCTGCTTCAACAAAGGCTTGAGCTACATCCAATTCTTCAAACAAACCATCCAAATATCTGTCGCGCCCCCTCATAGATTCAATCGCATCCCTCCTTCTCCTTGCAAACCTGATGAGCTCAGCGAGCTCTTCCAGTGCAAGGGCCTGCTCCAAACGGGTCTCATAGCCATATCCGAACTTGTAGAGGCTTCTAGGTACCATGACATGTGGTACCATGTGAACATCCTCCTGGTTGAGCTCTCGAGAATTAAATACTAAGTGGCCGAAGTCCATATCTACAAAAAAATAAAAATTCAGCTCACCAATCGGTACATTAAGGCAACATATGTAATCCGATTATAACAAGAAAAACATACAGGAATTTCAAACACCAAGAATCAGTTTATGTGATATATACATAAAAATTGATTCTGCAATGGAATCTGAAGAGATTACTTCACAATTGGTTCATTACCACGTAAATAAACCCCGATTGTAGGAGCGCGGAGTTAAAAAAATTTACTACTCAGAATTGGTTTATGTTAATGCACTTATACACCGATTATGGTGATGTATTTTCATAGTTTGATTTCAACTCAGAATCGGTCGATGCTAATCATCTTATAAACTGATTCCTTTGCGTGCTCTTCATGGATGAAGAACAAAACACAGAATTGGTTGATACAATTGATCTACATAAACCGATTCTGGGTAAATTAGAGATTTTGGTTTTTAAAATTTTGATTTTAAACATGTAAAATCAATGAATAAATGCTAATAATAGAACGGGTTGATGGAGATTTACCTTTTCTTGGTTGGATCAGAGATCGTTAGAGAAGAAGATCAAAAAAGAATTGATTAGGGTTTATGGAATTTGGAAGGATTATATGAGAATAGAAAGTTTTCTTTGTTTAGGTTCTTATGTTTTTGGTTTTTTACTGTAAATGGTAATGGATTAGTATTTATATGGGTTAGTTTTAGGAATTTATTTGAAGCTAAATTATTCTTTTTGTCAAGTTTGACACCCCATAGCCATTTGTAAAATTTGGGAGGGGAATTTGATAGGCCCCAAATAAATACCTTAGGCCCCAAACTATAGGAAGGTTCAGAATCCTTGGATTTTTTTAATATTTGGTATATACCATGCATACGCAGCCAGTACGGCATAGCAGATGATTTTTGTGAATGATAATAAAGATACTAAGAGCAAACCCTATGGGTAGTGTCACTCTTTCATTTTGCAGGATATGGACTACCAATTAGAGAAAATTAAGAGGCCGATATGAGGGTCTTTCACCCCAATTCCACCATTTACTCGTTCACATGAACGAGAGTAATTGGTAGTGTAACACTAGATTGGGGACGGTCTCCCATTTAAGAAAAGAAACAGTGTATTAAAAAAATAGTGCTGGACAGGGGCGATCCCCCATCTAGATTTTTAGTTTCACACAGGGGACTGCTCCCCGTGTATGTTTGGTTTCAGTTTCCGAAAGCATTTTTAAATACAAAACTTTCCCTCTATTCTCATTTATTATAAAAATTTGATATGTTTTTAGTAAACGGGAGATTATTATGTCTAGTGTTTCATTTCCATTTTGATCATAGCGGCTTCACTACTTCAATTGAACTAGTTTTCCTTCAAAATGAAGGAGTTGGTCTCAAAATGGGACTATTCTCAGGCGATGCTCTAAAGATCAAGTAATTCCATTAATTGAGTCGACTTCTAAAGGAAGACACATCTTTGAAAAGTAGATCAACTTATAGAGAAACGAACATTTAGAAGTAGGTATCTGTTACCAGCCAATAAGTTAGGCTAGCTCGTAGGAACCTATCACTTGAACATTGTTGACATGTTAGCTAGGGAGAACGCCTAAGTTCTATGATGATGAATGGAAAATTGGCATAGGGGAGATTTCATCTATCATGATTGAGTACTATCTTCTTTAAGATTTGCTCGAGATTTTATATCTGACAGGCAAGATTGAAAAGTATTCACAAACACCTTTGTCTCATCGTTTGTGATTCCACAATATCTTGTTTCGTTAATCAATTAAGATTATTGTGAGGTGATTGATAATATTAGGATGTTCTTCGGGAATATAAGTCTGGTTTATCAATTGGTTCCTGTTCACCTTGATTTATCAAATGACGGAAAAAAACTCGTAGGTATTTCTGTGGGAGACAGATTTATCTATTTAATAGACTTTTCTGTGTGATACAGATTTGTTTATCAAATCTTTGACTTTGGGTCGTAGCAACTCTTAGTTGTGGGTGAGATCAGCTAAGGGAATCAAAAGCGTAGAAATCAGCGTGGTTCTTGAGGCGTAGGGAATTAACGGTACCTTGATCAGTGTGAGATTGATTAGGGATCAACTACATTCCAGTCCAAAGTTAACTTGGAGTAGGCCAGTGTCTGTAGCGGCTTAATACAGTGTGGTGTTCAAATATGGATTAGGTCCCGGGATTTTTCTGCATTTCCGATTTTCTCGTTAACAAAACTTCTGGTGTCTGTGTTATTTCTTTTCCACATTATATTTTGTTATATAATTGAAATATCACAGGTTGTGCGTTGAATCGATCAATTGGTAAATCCAACCTTTGGTTGTTGATTGAAATTGATTAATCCTTGAACATTGGTCTTTGGTACCGTTTAAGTTATTTCTCTTATATTCAATCTGGCTTGCAAATTACTATTTGTTTGATTACGGATTGAATTGAGAAATTGAGATATAACTCTTTGATATACTTTTTCTTAAGATTGAGTCTGACTGTCTAGTTGATTCTCTTGAAAGTATATTGAAGTTAGTCCATACAGATTGCTAAGCGAAATATTGGGTGAGTTAGTTAGACCCCCGCTTTTTCAATTGGTATCAGAACCGGAAAACACGTTTAAGACCTCATAAGTATGTGTTTGTAGCGATCTGACTCTATGGACAGTTGTACTATCTCTGACAACGCAAAACCGGTTCAGGAGCACTCTGATTTGGTTCAAAGGTCTGAGCCGTCTAAGAATTCTCTCATACTTTCTCCTTTGACTGAAACTGTGATCGACTGGGAAAAATGCCTAGATGAACAGTTGGATGATCTTTCAGATGAAAGTGATTCAGAAGAGGGACAAGGTGTTGATGAGGAAGTCTCCTAATATATCACGCTCTTTGACCACATCTTAAAAGGAAAAAGGTCAACAGCTTGCCTGGCTAAATATCTGAAACCTCTCTGTCAAGAGAACATGAAATTGAGAAAACTCTTTAAAGGTTATGATTGTGGTTATAAACTATTACAATCTACTGTTAAAGATCGTGGCGAAGATGTACGTTCAAAAAGGTCTGAATGTGATAATCTTCGTCGAAACCTCTTCGTGTTGAAAGAAAGACTTGCATAATCTGAAGCAAGATATGACTCTCAACAAAAAAAAAATCAACGACAGGGAAATCAGCTTTCTCGCCAGGGAAAAACAATTGGAGGCTGATCTAGCTACGACTCTTGATAAGGTCAATTCACTGGAAGAGAATCTGAAAAGATTCAATGCTAGCTTTACAAAAGTATCCTATATGCTTGGAGCATGTAAAGAACATCTTGATACACGTGGTCTGGGATATAAAGGAATAGACGCTCCAAGTACTAGTAAGATCAACTTTGTATATGCTAATAGCAATCTTCTAAGTGAAAATCACCCTGATATCCAAAGCGAAAAACTTCTTTCAGCATCTGATGTTCCTAGGAACAAGAATTGTTCTCCTTCGAAAACAACTCAGATGAGAATGGTCAAGAACATTCCCTACAACTGTTATTATTGCGGAAACAAAGGTCACCTTGAAAGGAGATGTCGTTTCCGACTGCGGAATGAATAACTTCATAACATTCTTGTATGGATGTCTAAATAATTAATTAAGCCTGCTTCTCATGTTGTTGGAGTAAAAGGTCTTGTCTGCAATCAAGAAAAGTGTTGTGATGAGCCAATTCTTGATTATAAGTATGACACAGATCATGTCTACAATTGTAAAGGGAAGAATGTCATACAGACAAGTGAATCTTCAAAGTACTCTGTGAAGAAAAAAAATCATCGAAGGAAGAATAAATGTTCAAACACCTTTCCTCTCACTAAAGAAAGTATTGAATCTGAAATATATGCTCCAGACTTCATTCACATCAATAATCGAGTCTCGAAGCTCAAGACAAGTATAAACAGGCTCAAACGCAGCATTAAAAAGGCAAGGAAGGCAACATTCTCTGTTATCTCTTGTCCTCCTAGTGATAATTTTCTTTTGACTAACCCCAGTGTTTCCTCTGAAGATCTTCAAGGAAGAAAAAGGGAAGATGTCAATATTCCTGATGTGCTCATCAAAGTACAACTTGACTACTCAAAGTAGCATCCTCCTTAAAACCATGTGAGAATGCTCATGATGCTCAAGAAGTTTTTCTGTCCTGAGAAAGTAGTTTTTGTTGTATTATTGTCATAATAATCATACCGTTGTTGCGCGGTGCTCAAGTATTTTATTACTCATTGTAATATTCTTTCAATAACTTGTGAGATTATTTATTTTTGTTGCTTACCTTGAAAAGCTTTTGTTTTTTTCCCATTGACGAGTAAGTTGTTGTTCATCAACAATTATCTTATGTTCTTTTGAATTAAGACTATCTGTCAATTCGTTTAGAATTTTTCTTTAATTTTCTTGATCAAAAACTACTTCTAAATGAGGCTCCATTACTGTCTTGGTGTCCAACCTGGTTCGCAATCATAAGTACACGTGCATCGAACCCTTACCGAACATATACGAGTAACCCTAGGGTTTCCCTATGAAGCACTCTTATATATATATATATATATATGTATCATTTTTTTTATCCTCTCCTGATACATACAAGTTCTATAAGGTCAAAGGTTCTTCTGAATTTTTGTGGTGTGCACAATGGATGGATGGAACAAGGAAGACAAAGTTGAGAAAGACAAGGTTATGGAGTTTCACGAGAACCCTGTTTTCATAAATTGCTACCATGATGTTGATCATGAGAACAAACTTCCAGTTCAGATGTCATCTCAACTGGTAGGAAATCTTCTTCGAGATTTTGATGTCGTACGTGAACAACTTGGAATTGCAACAAAGAATCTTGAATTTATGAAAAACGAAATAAAAAAAGCAACTGATGAGCTTGTCTATGTTCGATCTCTGGTTGCTGGTCATATCTGATGAGGTTTAGTTGCGTCTTTTCTAAGAGTTATTTTTTTATGTCTATGAAACTTCTTATGAGAATTTATTCTTGTGTTTTTAAGAAGGATAACTAGGGTTTGGAATAGCCATTATTGTGAGTACACATAGCTATTTCCAACGATTTTCATCTTGCAATGTTTTTAAATTTATTTATTTAAATTCTAAAATTTATTTGGAAGATGATTTTGCAGTATTAATCTTTATGGTTTGATATATTGCAACTTGTTATGGAATATATGTGTTTGCGTCCGTGAACTATGAGTCACATATTTGGTCAAAAGTTAAGTCTTTCATATGTCTTTATGCAAATATTGATAAAAGATTGAATGAACTTTTGACAAATAAAAGTTAAGCCTATTATGTCATTATGCAAATATTGATGGAAGATAGGATGAACTTTTGTTTACAAAGAATAAGTCTATTATATGTCATTATGTAAATAGTGATGAAAAATAGAATGAATCTTTGAATATTCCGCCGTATTGGTCTTTCCCTGATCCACATCTTTGTGTAAATACTGTACGGCTCCGTAAGTTTTCTTATGTGAGCATTTCCGATTAAATTAATCATGAGTTCTCTTGTGGTTAATTTAACTGAGTATCTTGGATACAAAGTTCATGTTTCATGAGATTTGTTAATGTCTAAAAAAATCCTTCTTTTCTTGTAAAAGAAAGGTCGCTCTTGTTGTTCCTTTTGGATAGACATTTTATGGGGGAGAGTTCTTAATTGAACTTGTGTTTAATTGCCAAATCTTTGTTGGGAGTGCGGTTATGGAATATTATAGGGGTTATCTTGTATCTTTATAAACTCCTTGATGAACAATGCATTTAGTTTCGACTATATGATTGCATCTAAACAAGTTGATATGTGCTTTTGTTTTGGTCATGGAGTGTCTCTATAGAAATTTCATTAGGATCCCACTAATTTTCGTACCTTTGCAAATTTTTATTGACAAAAAGGGGGAGAATTAATGTTTAGTTCACACTACAAATACATATGGTTTACGGATCATTATGTAAGAGGGAGTAGTTTTCATGTGAGATGGAGTCTGACTAAGGGGGAGTGATACATATCACCATAGTATTGTTGTCGAAGTTGTGATACAATTGAACTTTGATGTTGTGTAATAATATTATGACACTGTATAACAATGATTGAGAGCTACTGTTTTCTCATTGTTATAGATACGGATCTTCAACAACGATGATGCTGAGTTGAACACATTTTGAATCATTGGAGTACTTGGAAGTGACTAAGATTTCGAGTAATATTGAAGAACCAAGGAGATCAAGCATTTGGATGAGAAGCTACAAAGTTTATTTATGTTGTATTCCATATGTATTGATAGTTTTGTCACTAAAATTGACAAAGGGGGAGATTGTTAGAGCACTGCTCGGTCGAACTCGCAAACGTTGCTATCTCAAGCTTGTTTGTCAAGTTTAGTTGCCAAAACTATAAGTCTTGATTTCTAGTCTACTTATAGCTATGTCTCGGATTAGGATAGTAAGTGTAGTTGAGCTTTAGACTCCACGGCGTTCATCGAATGAAGACGAAGAACTACTCAAGGGAACTTGTGGAACTTCATCAACAAAAGGTATGTGGAGACTTGAACTTATCTATCACTCAAAAGTCTATCTATTATATCTCCTATTTGAGATAAAAGTCATATTGCTATATAGACTTCAATTATACACATTTGCTATTTCGAGATGAGTTTAACCAAGTTCACTTATCTATTTCTCGAAATATGTGTTGTTCGCTTTAACCAAGTTCATCTTTACTCTTGACGACAGTCATATTGATTATTTCAATAACTTGAAAATCGCTTTGGTGCTAATAGTTTGTGGATAACAACTATTGTCATCCTCTAAGAAAGTTTCAATGATTGAAATGAGAGTTTAGAACAAGTAACCATGTTGGGATATAAACATATTGTGTATTCACATTTTTGTAAAATCCAAAACCTGGAACCTAAGTATGCGTACCCGTTATGGTTTTTTGTTGGAAGTCCGGAACTAAGGTATGCGTACCCGCACGTGTACTGGCGGAAGTTTGGGTTCCGTGAATTTCTGCTGCCTAACTATATGGATACCGGGTATGCGTACCAAAAAATCGCTGCCTAACTATAGCTAAACCGGTACGTGTACTAAAAAATCTCTTCATAACTATAGCTACACCGATACGTGTACAAAGTACATATACTGCGGCTCCGGACCTATAACAGTTTTCTTAGTATGTGAAACTTGTATGCGCACTGTCCTGTATCCAGATTTACAGTTGTGATGGTTCAGGAAATTAAGCCTTTGGCGCGTTGCTCCGCAGGACGTAATCTCCCCGATGCGTCGTGATGATGCTACGATCCGGTCCTTAAAGCTAGGAAAATGCACGTTCATTTGCCCTTGTAAGCATGCTCGACTAGTATGATGCAGCTAACTTAGCTTCCACACCGTTCCAAACTTACCCTTGTCCGGAAAAGGGTATAAGGCCATAAGGCCAAGGCCAATGCATTCTTGCATGCATCACTGACTCTACCTCAACGTATGAATTTCATCACTGAATTTCCTATCTAGCTGAGCAACCGTCAAACTACCGAGTCTTGTCCAGGTATAGGGCATATGCCTTTAACTTACGCATAGGCCATTGCTGGCCTCATAACGTACTTTCTTTAGGCTTATGCAAACTCCGCTAACTTGCATATCGATGTAGCTCACTTTCGAGGTCATGCCAAATGCGCCATTGGTACATGCCTAAGTCGAACACCTTGACAGGAAGTATGAGCATTCAAGGAATGAAATGCAACTTGCCTCATCAAGTTTGGCCACAATCATCTCTTGCATCGCAATACCGATCCAGATGATATGAGAGGCAAGAATGTCGCAATCATCTCACAATTTAAATGATATAAGCGACAAAGTGTTGGACCGGCAATGCTGCAACTCATTGTGGCTTCCTACGTACCCTTCCCTACTCTAAAGGGATGAATAACATACCGTAGTTCATCCCCGAAGGGACCAGAAACTTAAGCCAAACTCGTTTGCAAGGTCGTGGCCTAGCAATAATGGTAATGGCCTCGTCCGTATAGGTCGTTCCGTCAAGATGCATAATGATTATGCATCATCAGGTCCGCGGCATGGCATAGTGATGCCTAACCATCAAATTCCCTCTTCGAAAGGCTACGCAACTATAAATGAGGCTTACACATCATTTATACTCTTCCGGCTAATCTATGAAGCTTACTTTGTGCATAGTCTGCATACGCACCTTCAACCAACTACCCCTACCTATATATATGTAACACCATGTGTTTTTAGCATGGTGCATGCTAAAATATGCGCTATGGACTGGTACGAAGCTTCATTCAAAGTTTCTGTTGCTTGGTAAGAGGCAGATTGGCTTAAGGCCAATATCGCGCCAAAATAGCGCATTATGTTTGGCATTTGGCTAAGAACCAAATCTTCCATCATTATGATGCATTAGGCCAGTTGGGTAGGTGGCCTTGAGCTTGCAACGTAATCATTGCACATTATGAAGGCTATTGGCCTAGAGATAATATCGCACAATCATTGTGCATCAGGCCAGAGAGGGCTGGCCGGACGAATGTTGCGCAATCACTGCATATGAAAGCAATCATTCCGTAGGAAAGCAATCATTGCATATGGAAGCAATCATTGCATATTAATGCAATAATTGCGAATGAACAATGAATCAAGCATGTCGATTTGGTCCCCAATTCTAAGTTGTGGAAATTCCATTAAGACCTATACAGGGAGGGGTAGTTGCTTGAAGGTGCATATGCGGACTATGTACCAAGCAAGCTTCATAGCTTAGCCGGAAGAGTATAAATGATGCCCAAGGCTCATTTATTGTTGCATAGCCTTGCGAAGAGGACATTTGATGCTTAGGCATCACTATGCCATATCGAGGACCCGATGATGCATTATCATTGTGCATTTTGACGGAACGGCCTATACGGACCAGGCCATTACCATTTTTTCTCGGCCACAGCCTTGCAAACGAGTTTTACTTAAGTTGCGGTCCCTTCGTAGATAAACTACAGTCTGTGCTTGATCCCTTTAGAGCAGGGAAGGGTACGTAGACAGCCGCAATGAGTGGTAGCATTGCCGGTCCAGCACTTTGTCGCTCATATCATCTAATTGCGAGATGATTGCGGAACGTTGGCCCCTCATATCATCTAAGATTGGTAACTCGATGCAAGAGATAATTGTGGCCACACTTGATGAGGATAGTTGCATTCCATTCACTTGATGCTCATACTTCCTATCAAGCTACAGGAAGGTGAACTACATCGATATGCAAGTAAGTGGAGCTTGCATAAGCTAAGTGAAGAGGAGGTATTAGGTCTGCAATGGCCTATGCGTAAGTTCAAGGCATGCCTCATGCCTAAACAAGACTCGGCAGTATGACGTTTTCTCATCTAGATAGGAAATTCAGTGATGAAATTCCTACGTTGAGGCAAAACCAGTGATGCATGCAATATGCATTGGCCCTGGCCTTATGGACTTATACCCTTTTGCGGACAAGGGTAAGTTTGGAACGGTGTGGAAGCTAAGTTAGATGCATCATCATGCTCCAAGAGCATGCTTGAAATGGCAATGAACGTGCATTTGCCTATCTTTGAGGCCCGAATCGTAGCTTCATTATGGCGCATCAGGGAAGTTACGGCCTGCGGGGCAACGCGCCAAAGGTGTAATTTCCCGGTCCGTCACAGTTGGTATCAGAGCAAGTTCCTAGATAACTCTACGAACTGTGCGGAGTGGACTCATTAGCGAGTATTTTCCTTAATGAAAAACTTTAAGTTGGAGAGTAGGCCAACTTCTGCACGGGAAAGAGTTTGCAACTGCTACGCCAGTTACTTTGCGAATCGAGTTGAGCTTGTTTTAGCTACTGTGAGTTATCCTGGACTAAGTGGCACCCCACTTACGTGTGGATATCCGGAAGACCGTCTGGGACGGTGGGTAGACAATGGGACTGATCATCCCCACACGTTGGAAACTGGCTAACGGTGTGCTTTGTCAGGCCCGGCTAGCATCTCAATTACGAGTGGCAACCTGGTTGACCGTCAGGGACGGTGGGAAACTGGATCTTGTTCCACACAGTACTACAAATTGTTGACATCTTTCAACCTTGTGAACTTTAGGGACTCCTAAATGTGTAGTATGGGATGCACATTTAGGATACCTTGTTGAGATATCCTTTTGGCACTGGCCAATTGAGATTCTTGGTAAAGTTGTGGATTCTTTTTGGATTCCTGAGTATGCGGCATGGGATGTTTGCTCAGAAAGTCTAAATTGATGTTCACGACAACTTGAAGAAACTCGTGATTTTTGAGCATCTGGTATGGGACTTTTGCTCAGGAAATCCAAACCGAAGAGTTTGTCCACAATAGTTTTTGTTTTGAATTTCGGGGCGAAATTCTTTAAAGGGGTGAATAATGTAACACCCTGTGTTTTTAGCATGGCGCATGCTAAAATATGCTCCATGGCCTGGTTTGAAGCTTCATTCAAAGCTTTCGTTGCTTGGTAATAGGTAGATTGGCTTGAGGCCAATATTGCGCCAAAATAACGCATTATGTTTGGCATTTGGCTAAGAGCCAAATCTTGCATCATCATGATGCATTAGGCCAGTTGGGTAGGTGGCCTTGAGCTTGCAGTGTAATCATTGTGCATTATGAAGGCTATTGGCCTAGAACTAATATCGCACAATCATTGTGCATCAGGACAGAGAGGGCTGGCCGGACGAATGTTGCGCAATCATTATGTGTAATCATTATGCGTAATCATTGCATATGAAAGCAATCATTGCAAAGGAAAGCAATCATTTCATATTAACACAATCATTGCGAATGAACAATGAAGCAAGCATGTCAATTTGGTCCCCAATTCTAAGTTGTGGAAATTCCATTAAGACATATATAGGGAGGGGTAGTTGGTTGAAGGTGCATATGCGGACTATGTACCAAGTAAGCTTCATATCTTAGCCGAAAGAGTATAAATGATGCCCAAAGCTCATTTATAGTTGCATAGCCTTGCGAAGTGAAAATTTGATGCTTAGGAATCATTATGCTATATCGAGGACCCGATGATGCATTATCATTGTGCATTATGACGGAACATCCTATACGGACCAGGCCACTACCATTTTTGCTCGGACACAACCTTGCAGACGAGTTTTACTTAAGTTGCGGTCCCTTAGTAGATGAACTACGGTATGTTCTTGATCCATTTAAAGTAAGGGAGGGTACGTAGGAAGCCGCAATGAGTTGCAGCATTTCCGGTCCAGCACTTTGTCGCTCATATCATCTAATTACGAGATGATTGCGGCACGTTGGCTCCTCATATCATCTAAGCTCGGTAGCTCGATGCAAGACATGATTGTGACCACACTTGGGGATGTGAAGTTATCAAGTAAAACTAGTTTAATTGATGTTTTTGTATTATAAATGCCTTCCATTAAAACTTTGAGTAACATAATGCACATTTTGGTGTAATTATTTAATTGTATACCGCCGATAAAATCCGATATAGTCTTTTGTCTAGGTGTATTTCTCCTCATCGATACCGATAAACGATATTAACTACTTTGGGTAAACTTGATGTATTTTCGACAGATTTATGACTCATTCTACCGTCTATTATTATTTTGCCAATAAAACAAGCCTCCCACTCATAATCATCATTGTCTTCATTGTTACCATTTTGATAAACCACGTATGACTTCGGATGTGTCTCATAATTCTAGAATAGCTTTGTTGAATCTTGAAACATGTTCAGAAACTTGGTTTGAGCTTTCGTCTTCCATGTTGAAAAAATAATTGTTACTGAATATAAAATAAAAATCTATGTCATATTAGGGTTATTATATATGCATTCTAGAATAGTTGGTTGAGAAATATTCTTGTGCAAGATACTCGGCTAATTTTTTTGTTTTGATAGAAACTGGTTGATATACATCTTAATGGGATTAAGGAGGGAAACAAAGGAAACAAATTTCCAAAACGTAAACAGTTTGACTAAATTTGAGTTTTATTTTCCCAAAGAGGGATTTGAAATTTTGAATCGGAGTAGATTCGGTAATGGTTATATTTTTCCAAACTATAATGCTCTTTTAAGCAAACAATCATCGCTTAACGAGCTTTATAACATATTCTGCAAATGCTTTCATCACAACAAACAACAAGACAAACATCATAAGGAGTGAACAAACTGTAAACGCATTAGGAAGATGGGATAAGTTAGTTTCCCATGAAATAAAAATAGTAAGGAACAAATAAAGTTAAGACCAAATTTGAAATGATTTTTAAATTAGTTAAAACATGAAAAGAATGATGATTTTTTTTTTAGAAAAAGACAATTTGAAATGATTTTTAAACTAGTTTAAAACATGAAAAAAATGATGAAAGAATTTCTTTTTAAAAATAAAAAAGAAAAAGGAAGAAGAAGAAGAACAAACTAATAGATGATGACAAAGAGTTGATTAATTCATGAGATCTCAATGAAAGAAAAGAAAACAAGAAAACTGAGTTAACTCAGTCGATCACCCCTATTTTTTTATGAAATAACAAATGAGAGATAGTTGGTTTACTTCCAGCTTTGGAGACAGAATTAAGTTTATATAATTATTAAATTGAGAAAATGTATGAAAGCGAAAAATGATTTTTGTGGAAGGACGTTATGTTTGCCTCCTGCCTTCCTTGCTTTGGAGGAAAGAGAGAATGAGAGGAGGGAAGATACCACGGTTTTTGGTCATATCCTTATGTCATTTTTCTTCATAATAGTTAGTCTTAGATTGGAGCAACATAATGCACATTTACCTATAAATTAAAATATTGCAAAGTTAATTATGTATAACCAATAAAATCCGATATAATCTTTTTGTCTAGGTGTATCGCTCCTCACCGATACGATATCGATGCACAATATTAACTACTTACTTTTTACATTCATACTATAAGAGTTGCTCTAAGTTATTCTATTTGTCATAAATAAATAAAAAATAGTGCCCTAAGTAAAGCAAATCCATAACCACCAGGTAGTTATTTTATAGATAGCTTTATAAGAGCAACTGCAGTCATGAATTGTTATAAAGCCAAATATAACTTTTAACTTAATTTTTTGGGTTATTTAACCGTTGGTACCCGACAAATTCCCACACCTAAAAATGGTACCCAACATTTAAAAAATCAAGTTGGTACCAAAATGATTGTTGACAGTTAAAACCCCGGGTTGACTGAATTTTATTTTATTTTTTCAAATTTTTATTATAAATCGAAGTTATTAGATTTTCCCTTTCCTTCTTTTATTTTCTCCGTCCTTTCTTTTTTTGACACAGTCTGCCGAGCGGAGAACCCAAAACTAAAGAAAAGAAACAAAAACAAAAGCTCAAACCCCCAACTACCTATAATAAACCTTGCAGCTACTATCCTCAGAAATAAAAACTCTCAGCTCACTCTCAAAACTACCAGGATTAATTACAATAAAGCTCTCTGCAGCATTCTTACTAGCTAAGAAATCAGCTGCCTGATTGGTCTTTCTATATACATGAGAGCATCTTACCATATCAAACCCATTGCAAAGATGTACAATTCTTCTCCAAATGTGCAAAGTACTCCAGAAGGGTTTAGTCTTTCCAATCATCAGACTATGGACAATAATAGAGTCTGTTCAAATACGAACTCTTTTAGAATTGTTCAATATCCAACTTCAAACCAGTCTCAACTCCTTGGAGTTCATGGGCCACATTAGTGGTAGGAACGACATTCCCATACATATCCACAAGGGGATCACCAGGATGGTCCCTAATAATTTCCTCATAGCCACTGGTAGGATTGTAAACAGGCCTACGACTATGTCAAACTGCAAGTGCACAACGCCTATTGTAGACAAAGCAAATACAGGTCGATCCCACAGAGATAAGGTGGGTGTAGAAGTGATTCTAAAGCTTTACTAAACTGATTCAATGATAAGAGTAACACAAAAGGGTTTTGTTGGGTGTCGATACAACAAAGAAGTTGGTAGTGACTGAAATAGTAAAACATGATACAAGACAATGATAATGAGGATACTAGGGCCTTCAAATCCACCACTAACCTACACTATGTATCCAACTAATGATGTTATTCTTGTCCTTATAGCAGACAAGGGTGACAATCAAATTTACCCTATATCTAAGGTGTTTCTCCGATGGATAGTTCAATCACAACTAAGGTATCTTTCCAAAGCATTAACTGTCTAGTTAAAGCACAACTAATCTAAGGATCAATAACAATCTGTTTAAGCATGAGTTGCAGCATAATCAACACAGTGGTATTCTAACTACAATGGATACATGGCATACACTGTGAGAGCAAAATGTTGACGTGCTAAGATTAAATTCTACCCTAAACAATTCAAGCATTCAAGAATAACACACATAGTATGAATCACACAGTAGCAGGTTAGGGCTTCATCTGAACCCTAGCAGAGTGAATTAGAACATGATGAAAATGATTAAAACACAAATATATTATGATAACTAGTTGATCAAGCTAAAATTGAATGATTTCTTACATAACAGTAGCATCTATTTTTACACCAATTTCTTCTCAAATACTAGAATTTGATAATTTAGAGAACGACCACTCACTCAAAACGCGTTTTCCCGACAAACCCCTCTGCAATTCAGACCTTCAACTCTTGATTTGATGTTTGCTTTTGAAGATAACCCTAGCCTCATCTCTCTCAATCCTAGCCTTTAGGGTTACTGTTTTGGAGAAGAAGCTAAGATGGAGATAGATGGAGACTAGGAGGTTGATTGATGGCGGTTGGGAAGGTGGCTGAGATCAGATATTTGTCGGGGATGGAAGTGATTGATGGGGGAAGGCGAACTGAGAGTAGTACTAGTTCTGCAGATGAAAAAGAAGATAAATGAAATTGGGATATTTCTGGTCGAAAGAGAAAAGGGGAAACAGTGTTATAGTGCTGGGCGAATGCATCAGATGTTGATGCAACGCGTCTGGATGTCATTGGATGCTCATCATCTGTATTGAATCTGACGGCTCACGATGGGGATGGGCTTTGGTCTTGGTTTTATCTCTTCTAGGCCCATGTCTTCTTCAAAGCCAATATCTCAAGCCCACTTCTAGTTTTGAGACGTGAAAGCAACATTCTTCACTTGCGGATGAGGTGCAAGTGACATTCGCCACTGCCGTCTAGCGTGAGTCTTTGTTGTCTCTCTCCCGTTGTCACCAATTCTCTACTCCTTTTGGCTCCTTAATTCATCCAAGCTTTATTTACTACCTAAAAACACAAAATTAATTAGTACAAGTATTTATTCTTGAAAACGAAGAAAATATAGAATTTGGGATAATATATGATTTTAAAGCGCGAAAGATGAGTTAATTGCCAATAAAAAGGTATAGAAATATGCAATATTTGGCACTCATCAAATACCCCCAAACCTGAATTTTACTTGTCCTCAAGTGAAACAGAAATTAAGAAATCCTAACTATACCACTATCGCTGGTCTATCGAATGCATTTGGCGTATGCACTAAGCCTTTAAACCCTTAGGTGTCCCTAGTGGACGAGTTGTAGTCTCGTGAGAGTTTACCATAGGTGTGCCCACAAAACCTTCTCCAACTTCAGAGTGTATCAGAGTCCTAAGCATCCAAGGAGCTATGAGGACATAAAGTTTATGCATGCTAGTAACACAAAGTTAAAAATATCAAAGAATGCATTCTCATCCTTAAGAATTGAGCGAGAAATAACCATGCCATATGAAAGAATTCGGGTTCAAGAGTGATCACAAGCCTCGACTTCTGCCTCACCAATACGGTTTTATGATAATTGCACTCAAAAAGACCGCTTTTTTAGTCTCTCATGTGTGCAGACAGGAATAAAGAGAGAAATCCTGCACACATTGAATGGTGGGAAGGAAAACCTTTCGAAATAATTTCTGGAGACTCCACAAAATTGTGGACAGAAAGAATCTTTTCTGATGATCTCTAAGAAAAGAAATCAACCATTAGCAAGGATGGGAGTACTCACTTACCTTCACATCTGATCGGCAATCAACACCACTCTCACAGCGTCCAAGGAAACGTCTTCAATCTTCGGTCTTCCACTGTTGATGATGAATTCTGAACTTCATGGAACCTTGAAAATTTCTGATTTTTCTCTTCAATTTCCTTGTTGCTTGAATTTTCCTCTTAAATTTCTTCTTTACCATGGTGTTATTTAAACTAAGAAAATAAACTACAATACTTGAATTTTTTTTTTTTTTTGACAAATATGATAAAACAAGATACAAAATAATGATGAAACTACTAAATCCCTGGATGAAGGATTTTATCACTCAATTCTGCACAACTTGTATTGTCTTGATTTCATAAACTTCACTAATTCACATCTTAGTTTTCTTTGCTCTTGTAAAATACCTCTTCAAATGTGAATAGATTCTGCTCTTTGTACTGTATCTTCACTTTGAATAGGAACATTTTACTTTTCATTGTATTGTTGCATGTAAACCTTGGACTATCTTCAACTTTCTTTATAGAATCTGATGTTGCTCTGCTTGTTGATGATGATGTGTTTCTATGGATCTGTTGATGTTGTCGAGAGAGAGAATGGTGCTAACTGAAAATCAAACTACAAGAAGGAGTTTTCATCTTTAGACGTTATCCTCATGATTGACAGAATTAGCACTCAAGAGATCAAAAATAGTGCTGAGAGTGGTGCGAAGTTGGGTAGCTCATTATTCCTACCCGGAATTTACGTACGGTGACACACACTCTAAAAGGACTTTTTAGATAGTCACAAAAATGAAGGTCGGTGCCTCCTTGATGTAAAAATAGGTAGTCTCCACTAAGGGTGACCACAAATCTAATACCAAATAATTTTACTGCACCTAATTTTCCCACCGACATGGTTCAGTCCAACTTTAACGATCACACAAACAAGAAACCCAATTCTGTTCTCCAGTATTTCCAAGTTCAGTCATTTCGGTCAGACTCTCTATGTAAACACAACTGTAAGCATGCCAGTGATTCTAAGATCTCTAAAAGTTGGAGGTTTTATGCAAATATTTACAAATTTTTTGATTTTTTTTTAAAGGTGCAAAAGACTAAAAATTCTATATGCGAAATACTCCCCCACACCTAAATCTAACATTGTCCTCAATGTTTCAACAGATGGGAAAAATTACAACAACATACCAGGAGAACAGTGCAGAGTAGATTTAAAGGAAATAGATTACCATGTGTAAAAAGGATGGTGCTAAACCAGAAGTGGATGAATGCTTTGAAAGCAAACAACAAGATATAGAACGATAAGACAAAAAGTTTGGTTAGCACTCATAAAATTATGCAAAAAGAAAAAGAAAAGGAAAAAGAAAAGAGAATGGACTGTTAATCCATAAGTATGTACACAGGTGAATCAGTTTAGCCACATAGACAGGATCTTCCAAGTCCATGGTCTCAATTTCATAAGTTCATAAAACATTGTAACACACAAGCAAACATAGTAAGAACTCAAACTCATTTATCCCCGTGGATGTAGGCTACGGCTGAACCACCTGAATCCCTTTGTGTCATTTACTTATTCCGCATTTAGTTTTCCTACGTCTTTGTTTTAATCGGGATGTCATGTTTACTTAGAGTCGATAACGTTTAATCGGGATATCATGTTTACTTAGAGTCGATAACGTAGAATAAAGTAGATCAATCCAAAGGTCAATTTCGATGATGCGCACTGCAAATCCAGCTAGATCCACTACCTGGGTTTTTAGCGGTTACACCTAATTTAGCTTTGGATAACATTTATATATTATTTATTTATTGTACATGAAATTTATACTTGCGTACATTTATAGTATTTTGTATTTATATTTATATATATGTGTACGCGTCCTAGAATTTTCAGTATTTGGTTATGTCCGCGTCACCTCATCCATGTCTGTGCAACCCAGGTGTGCAGCAATTAAAAAGCTACAACTATAGCTATGTTCTGTCTTATGCATTTGTCCCTTTGAATTGGCATGCATAATTGTGAAGTGTGTTGATTGCTAAAACGTCAACTGAATGTGACTAGAGCCTCGATTTTGGGATGAATAGATAATAGCCAAGAGGAAAAGAATTGACAAAGTGCGAATTAGGCTGAGACAGCTTGAGGACAGTGTCATTGCGAAGTAAGGCTGTGGAGTTTACCCTTGCGATGGTGACTGGTGAGTTCTGTCGGGAAATCGAGGTTACGTTAATCTCAAACCAGTATATTTCCATAGAAGTAAATTCCACGAAACATCATACTTTAGATAACTTAGCTCGAATCCTTTACTTACATATTTAGATTAGCATGATCGAATAATACTAGCACGAGTATATAATCAATATGATAATTGACAATCACACACGACACAAAGATTACGTGGTTCACCTTTGTAAGCTACATCCACGGCCAAAACCACCCCAAGAATCTTCGTTATCATAACAAGTTATTACATCGACACACATCACATAATCAACTAGTTATGTAACCCACTAGCGCTAAACGTTAGAAACAATAAGACATATTACAAAGAGTTTACCTCTTCCTTTGTTCTTCTTCTTTCATAAACCTCCACCGCCATGGTTGCTTCGACTATAGACAAGAACATGAAGAACATCATGAATTCTAGCTTCCCCCATATGAACCCTAGAAACCCTAGATTTCTCCCATACTCGTTCTCACTACAAGTCTCGCTTCTCACATGATTTTTGCCCCATCACCCACCTTCGTAGGACACAACGTTTGTGACACAATCATTCTCATAAAGAGAGAGGATTCTACAAGAGAATTAACCAAGAGAATGGATTTCTGCTCACAATATAAGCCCTCTTATATAGTGGACAAATCCTTGCTCCCCAAGTCTTAGAACTCCTAAAAATAGACTTACACCTTAATTAGGAAACCCCTAAACTTGGAAAACACTCCTCCAAACCGTCATACAAGTTTCTTAATCCAAATAAATCTTGTAGACATTCCAAACCCGAAACTGACCTTTAGCCACGGTTTTGACATCATTAAATCACTATTTCGGCTTCAAAATCTGTCACCTAAGTCCAACTTCAGCCATACAGTTTTGTATACGAAACAAAACCCCAAAAATCACCACTTTTTGTGACGTGAACAAAACCTTCGTCTTCACTGCAACAAAGTATGAATGTTTACCACCTTACACAAGGCCATCCTCACAGACATCATCACTAGCACGAATCAATTCTTGTACTCTGAGCTTGAACCACCACCTAAGCCAAATTCCTCCTTTGCACTCGCACCATCGGAATCGCTATTGTCGATCTTCTAGCATCACCACAAACAATTTCTTCATATAATTTATACAAGTTTCTGCATGACTTGTATCAAACTACTTCGTCGCCATGATCACTCATTATTCCACCTTCGTAGAATACTTCTACTTCGACGCATGTCTAACACTTGACATTGTTTAAACCGAGCCATTCAAACAATTCCAAACGGACTTAACCAACTCCAAGAACCAACAATCTTGAATCCTCCTCCATGTAGACAAAGCATGTTGCAACCTTCATATGTTGTGTATGAACGATTGTCACCTAGCACCACCATGATTCAAAACATTCTCCTGACAATATTTGCAGATGCTAGTTGAATCCACAAACGATTTTCTCTTGCAAAGGAAACACCTTCAACACGAATCATAGTCACACCAAGCAAAGTTGTCGAATCTTTCTTGATGTCGTCTCATTCTTTGTTCGGTCTTGATTTACTCATCATCTTCACGATCTATATCATTCTGCTACGAACCAAGACTTTCTCTTCTTTGAAACCTCTTGTTCAAATTACTGAATCACTCCCATCTTTATCCACCTTCACCGCACCACTTGTCGGGAAACCGAGGTTACGTTAATATCGAACCAGCATATTTCCATAGAAGTAAATTCCACGAAACATCCTACTTTAGATAACTTAGCTCGAATCCTTTACTTACATCTTTAGATTAGCATGATCTAATAATACTAGCACGAATATATAATCAATACGATAATAGACAATTACACACGACACAAAGATTACGTGGTTCACCTTTGTAGGCTACATCCACGGCCAAAACCACCTCGAGAATCTTCATTATCATAACAAGTTATTACATCGACACACATCACATAATCAACTAGTTATGTAACCCACTAGCGCTAGACGTTAGAAACAATAAGACATATTACAAAGAGTTTATCTCTTCCTTTGTTCTTCTTCTTTCATAAACCTCCACCGCCATGGTTGCTTCGACTTTAGACAAGAACATGAAGAACATCATGAATTCTAGCTTCCCCCATATGAACCCTAGAAACCCTAGATTTCTCCATACTCGTTCTCACTACAAGTCTCGCTTCTCACATGAATTTTGCCCCATCACCCACCATCGTAGGACACAACGGTTGTGACACAATCACTCTCATAAAGAGAGAGGATTCTACAAGAGAATTAACCAAGAGAATGGATTTCTACTCACAATATAAGCCCTCTTATATAGTGGACAAATCCTTGCTCCCCAAGTCTTAGAACTCCTAAAAATAGACTCACACCTTAATTAGGAAACCCCTAAACTTGAAAAACACTCCTCCAAACCGTCATACAAGTTTCCTAATCCAAATAAACCTTGTAGACATTCCAAACCCGAAACTGACCTTTAGCCACGGTTTTGACAGCATTAGATCACTATTTCGGCTTCAAAATCTGTCACCTAAGTCCAACTTCAGCCATCCAATTTTGTATACGGAACAAAACCCCAACAAGTTCATGATGTCTGCAACTGTTGCCCATCTGTGAACCAACTCAAGGGTAGTTTACCCTTGCGATGGTGACTGGTGAGTTCATGATGTCTGCAACTTTTGCAAGAGTGTACCCAATAGTACACAAATTTGTATCGCGTAAATATTTACAATGCCCATATCTATTCATCATCTGCTGACTAAAAAATCTAATCCTCATTCTATTGTATTCAATCCAATATGCAAATGCCATAGCTGAGAGGTCGCCCTAACTAGAAGAATCTCTCCCAAAAACAAATCTTAGCACACTTTCCTGTAATTTAATTCCTAAAATACTCAAAACAAACTGTACACAGGTCACAGCTCACCATGGGCCAAGGAGGCATGCTGATTCAAGCTCTATGTACTAGTTCACAGCTCATGTATCATCTCATTACCAGTTTACCACTTTCGTTTTTTCACTATACTTCACGGAGGATGTAATTATATGACAAATACATGCAAGGAACCCAGTACATGCCTAGTTTCGCATGATCCTAAACATGCATCGGTGATCAAGGCAAGCCCCCCGCATTTTACCGAAACCCTGCTAGGCCAGAAGTTTATTTTGTTTTTAATCTATTTGGTGACAACTCATCTAATGTCCCGAGGGTATCTTAATTTTCATGTTAGCAATGCAATAATAAAGACGTAGCACCACTAGAATATTAGGCGAAAAGTTTCAGAAAAGCACTTGTGCTGAAAGAACAATTCAAGACACTAGTTCTGTCTGTGCAATGTGTGATAACAATAATATATTGAAAGTTCAGTAATGGTGTATATTCAGTTTGTCAAAGAAACTTACATGACCCTGTTACTAATTTGATGCACTTCTTGGAGAGAAAAAATGGAAAAAGTAACTAAGCATTCAAACAACAGTGCCATCGGAAATTGACAACAATAGTGCATTTGACGGTCCCAATGAAGAAACTGCCTTGCACAAACTGAAGGATGCTGTATTGTGATAAGGAATGATAGCCAGCCTGAAACCCCTATTGGTATGGCTACCAAAATTCAGTTTATACTGTTTTACATACTTGAATAATAAACAGGTAGGATATTATTTTACTGGTTGGGACTGATTAATGACACTACGAGTGAGACACCCACTATATATATATATGCCTGAAAATCTAATACAGCATGTTAGATATTGAAGGCAGTCAGTCTGAGCTTAGCGCCAGGCATGTTTTCCCCTATACAGTTGCCTGCATGTTTATAAAGGTATGTGTTGTATAGTAGAGAAATATGAGTTTGAATCTTTCACGACCAAGGTAAAAAACCAATACTCAATCCAAACAAACAATAGAAGAACAAAAACAAACAAAACACAATCAGAAGCTGAAAGATAATCAGTTATTTAAATTACAATTCCTAGACCAAAAAGTTTCACAATAATATGTCAAGCAATTTACGAATCAGATATTGTATCAAGTTCAAACATAGATTCATACACATTGTTCTAGAAAACATGTTTAACACTGAAATCATAGTAATATCAGCAAATTTGTTGATAGATTATATACATCCTATGAAACAATAGGAAGGTGCCCATCTTTGAAATTAAAAGATCAGTAGTCTTGAATTTCCTTACCCTCTTGCTTTCAGTTCAGCAAGACGTCTTGAAAGATCATCCTCGTCGACTTTCTCCTCAGTTGCAGTTGGAATTGCATGAGCAGATGGTTGTGGAAGGCCAACAGACACCTCCAATCCATAATCATCAGCAACCTGTTGCATCAAACTATTGACTTCTCCTTCAGGTGTAGATAAAGAAGTGCTTCCCGCCATTGAACTTTCCATAAACTCAGCTTGAACTTCCATATTAACAAATTGCTTTTCAAAAGAATCCATAGTTTCAGACATTTTCTGTAAATTCCCAGTAGTAAGTGATGATTCTAAGGATTTAACAATCGATCCCATAGATTTAGTGATTGTACCCATCTTAGCCTGTGTATCAAGACGAGAAACAACAGCATCAAGACGAGAAGCTAAACGAAGGTAATTCAACTGTTCACTACGTTTACGAATGGCGTTCTCAGCATAAATTCTTGCCCCATCCATGTTCCCTTTCTCGATTGCTTTTTTCACTTTCAGCTTTTCTGATTTTTCTTCTTGGTCGCACTTTTTTGCCTGACGTTGCAGACTCTTTGATGTAAATTTGAGTTCCATGATCTGGTTCATTAGTTTTTCTGCGTTACCCATGGCTATAGGTTGGAATATTAATCTACTAATTAATTGATGAAACAATCAATATTTAGATCTGATTATAACAAAGAGTTGGGGTTTCGATACGAAAAATTTGGGTTTTTTTTTCTCTCTTCACTTTTGAGGTTTTTATTTCTGCGGAATAAGAATAAAAGAAGCTTCTTCGAAACGAGGACGAAATTTCCTTGTCGATCCCTTTATGAAAATCGGACATACTACTCGGCATCCGACTAGTTTTTTTTTTTATTTAGAAAAAGGCCTTCAGAAAGGCTAATGATCCCCTCAACTGCTGCTACCCAAACAGGAGGCACATACCAGTACATGGATGTTTTGTTTGTTTTTTCCCATTGAACTAACTCATGAGCTACAGAATTACAAATACGAGGTTGAAAATTAAAGATACAAGCTACTACTTTAACAAAATAACAGGATGTCTTTAAAGATAGCATCCGTACGAACATCTCCATCAAACAAGCCAGCTGAAAATTGTTCGATGAGATTCTTTGCATCACTTTCAATGATGATGTGTGTCAACTTCTGTTCCAAAGATTTCTTCAGGACTACTGGCGCAGCGTATCAACGGTAACTCAGCTCAATCTAGAAATTTAGGTTAAAATTTCCAGAGACCTGACTTCTTGAATCGAAGAATTGAATCAGATTCGATGCAAGGCTCTCGAATTGATGACAGAATCAAATCAATGCAAGGCTTTAGAGAAAAACTCTAGTTTATTATCTCTTAAAAACTGAATGACAAAAACTATCTTACAATCCCTTATTTATAATAACCTAACTTTCCTAAAAATCGAGCATCTAAAAAAGGAAATCATAAAAGAAAAGGAAATCTAAAAAAAGGGCCAAAATTAGGAAAGGTTTCAAGATGCTGCATCAGGTCCCGCCGGGATAGAAGGATTCGACCACGAATCTGGAACTGGATCTGGTGGAACAAAACGTGATAAATAACGAACATTGAAGTCATCCGAAGTGTTGATGTTTGCTGGAAGTTGTAGGCGATAAGCATTGTCATTAATTCGTTCCACGACCGTGAGAGGACCTATTTTCTTTGCCTTGAGTTTATTATAAGCATGAGCCGGCATTCGATCTTTAGTGAGAAATACCCAAACTTGATCACCTACTTCGAAGAGAACACGACGGCGACGAGAATCAGACGCAGCTTTGTACTTTGAGGAGGATGATTCGAGATTGGCAATAACCTGCGTATGAACCTTATGAATGTTGTCTACAAAATCATCAGCTACACCATGAAGACGTGTACGGTCTGGAAGAGTAGATAAATCCAAAGGACCACGAGGGAGAAGACCATAAACGACCTGAAATGGACTGAACCCCGAACTTCTATTTAGTGAATGATTATGAGGAAGTTTTGAATCCCAAGTTTTAATAGAATCACCCACAAGGCAGCGAAGCAAATTCCCCAAAGATCTATTGGTCACTTCTGTTTGACCGTCCGTTTGAGGATGATAAGCGGAGCTCATGTCAAGGATGGTTCCTAGTAATTTCCATAAAGACCTCCAAAAATGACCTAAGAACCGAGAATCCCGATCAGAAACGATGGAAGTTGGCAATCCATGGAGTCTGTAAACCTCTCGAAAGAAAAGTGTTGCGACTTGGACTGCATCTGTTGTCTTTTTACATGGAATGAAGTGTACCATCTTGGAGAAACGATCAACAATGACAAAGATTGAATCGAAACCCTTTTGTGTACGAGGAAGACCCATCACAAAGTCCATACTGATGTCTGTCCATGGTTGTGTTGGAATAGGGAGAGGAAGGTAGAGACCGGCATTCGTGGCATGACCTTTTGATGCCTCAATGCAGGCCAAAAATAAGACTGAGAAAGTAAATGCAACGTCCGTTCGCGACCAATGTGACCTTCATTATGTGTTTCAGCAACAAGTTTAAGACGGAGGCTGCAGTCTGGAATGCAAAGACGACTGTCTCGAAAAATAAAGCCATCATGCATAGTGAAATCTCGAGAAAGACCATTTTGAACGTCAAGAAGAACTCGACTAAAGAAATCATCAGACTCATACAAATCAGCAAAGGTGGAAAATCCCGGAACTGAGACATGAAGAACACTCAGCAAAGAATGACGACGACTCAGGGCATCGGCAACTCGATTGGAAACACCTTACGTGTGTTTGATAACAAACGTAAATTGTTGCAAGTAAGATATCCATGATGCATGACGAGCTGAGACTTTATCTTGACTATTCAGGTGTTTTAAAGCATCATGATCTGTGTAGAGAACAAATTCTTTATGGAAAAGATAATGTCTCCAGTGTTTGATTGCTTGAACCACTGCATAAAATTCCACATCGTAAGTACTATAACGTAGACGAGCTCCAGCCAGCTTTTCACTGAAGAAGGCGATAGGCCTATTGCGTTGGCTCAAGACAGCACCAATGCCCAACTTAGAATCATCACTATGTAGCTCAAAAACTTGAGTAAAATCTGGAAGAGCTAGTATAGGTGATGATAACAATTTTGTTTTAATGATCTCAAAAGTTGTAGTTGCTTCGGTAGTCCAAGTGAAGACACTATCATGACGAATACAATCAGTGATAGGTGCCATCAAACCGCTAAATTGCGGCACAAATCTTCGATAAAAAGATGCTGGACCATGAAAACTTCGAGTTTCAGATAAAGTAGTAGGAGTAGGCCAAGATTTGATTGCTTCTACTTTGACTGGGTCGACGGCTACCCCTTATGCTGAGACGATGTATCCAAGGAAGTGAACCTCAGGAGAGCCGAACTCACACTTCTTTAGTGTGACAAATAGTTGATCTCGACGGAGAACAAGAAGTACTTCTCTCAAGTGTGCAAGATGTTTTGTTAAGGACTTACTAAATATGAGAATATAATCAAAATAAACGACTACAAACTTACCTATGAAGGGCCGAAGAGATTGATTCATAACGCGCATGAAGGTGCTTGGTGCATTGGACAAGCCAAAGGGCATGACAAGCCATTCAAAAAGTCCTTCTCGAGTTTTAAAATCCGTCTTCCATTCATCTCCTGGACGGATTCGTATCTGATGATAACCACTTCGAAGATCCAATTTAGAGAAAATCATTGCAGCTCAAATTTGATCTAATAGATCGTCGAGACGGGGAATGGGAAATCTATAGCGTACTGTAATTTTATTTATAGCACGGTTATCGACACACATCCTCCAAGATCCATCCTGCTTTGGTATAAGCAAAGATGGGACTGCACACGGACTCAGACTTTCACGTAAATATCCCTTAAACACAAGATCCTCAACTTGACGTCTAATTCTTCATGCTCACTCGGACTCATACGATAATGAGCTCGATTAGGAAGAACAACATCTGGAATTAGATCAATCTGGTGTTGAATGTCTCTGAGGGGAGGAAGGCCGGGTGGTAACTCATTGGGAAAAACATCCTGAAACTCCTCCAATAGTCTTTGAAAGTGTTCTGGAGGTGATGGTAAAGGCTCTCTGACAATCGAATTGATCAATATTAGAACACATCCCTCTTCTCGAAGTGTCTGTTCAAAAGCCTTTTGCTGCAAGAGAAGGACTGGAGCTGATGGTGTGTGCTGTTTCTCGGGCAAAGAAGGCTGTAGAGTGAAATTGCGATTATTGTAACGAAAACTGTAGGTATTACGATAGCCATCGTGTTGTACTCGAAGATCAAATAACCAAGGGCGTCCTAAGAGTAGATGGCAAGCATCCATCGGAGCAACATCACAATGAATCTGATCCTTATGTGAATCACCCACCGAAAAATAAATCAATGCTCGTCGAGTTATGAGTACATCGGTTTTCCGATCCAGCCATGCCAACTTGTAAGGGTTAGGATGTAGTTCTGTTGATAATTGAATCTTTTTTACAACTTCCTCAGCAATGACGTTTTCGCTACTTCCAGAGTCAATTATGAATTTGCACACCTTGCCTCCAATAGTACACTTTGAATGAAAAAGATTATGTCGTTGAGGGTTGATATCTGTTCCACGCGGATCTAAACACACACGTCGCAACATTAATGCCGGTCCACTATCAGCTGTAAGAACCTCCACTTCATCTTGTGGCTCCGCAGCTTCCTCATCATAAATTACTTCAACGTCATTACCAGCAGTGTCAAGGAGGAGGCCTCTTCTGTTTCTAGTGGGGAAGTTAGACTGCCGGTGACCTATATCTCCACAAGAAAAGCAACGAAGTGAGTTTGGTCGAGTTTGCCGATTTTCAAGAGCTGGAACAATGGGTGTGTCTGCTTTGACAGAAACAGCATCATCTGTCGCAGTCGGAGTGTGATTTGGTCGAGAAGAACGAACAGTAGACCAGGATGATTTAGTTTGTGCCTCAATAGTTAAAGATTGTTGATGTGCTTCTCACAGTGTCAATGGATGGAAGAGATTGATTGTGTGTTGAATCTGTTGTCGTAATCCTGCTGTAAACCGTGCTACCATTTGACGCTCAGAGTCTTGTATATCAACTCGATTGAGAAGTAAAAAAAATTCAGTGGAGTAATCAGCCACAGATCAGGTGCCTTGGCGGATGGTATGGAGACGCTGAAACATAAGCTGGTCATAATTGTAAGGAAAGAATGTTTTCTTAAGTTTCGATGTAAGTTTATCCCATGACATGATCTTCGGTTTTCCGAGAGTGCACGAGTTGTCTTCAATTGTGTCCACCATGCAGCCGCTCTTCCACGAAAATGCATCGTTAAAACAGGAACACATCGATCCATTGGAGCTCGTTTGAACTCCAGAATTTCTTCCACCGTGACTATCCAATCGAGCAGTTCTTCAGCCGAAGAATTTCCATGAAACTCTGGTATCTCGGTTTTGAATCCTGTTTCCCAATGATTATCCGCTGCTGCAATTTGGACGTTGTCTTGTGTCAGGGGACGGTTGTTGCGTAGATTTGCAAAGGGGTTATCTATTTCTGAAAACAGGTTTTCTTCGTTGTCACCATCGTTACTGTTATTATTATTTTCATGTTCAATATTTTCTCGAACTGGTGGTGGTTGTTGCTGAACAGCAAGGGCTTGGAGAGTGTTAGTGATCGTGGCCATCTGGGCTTGTAGCTCAGCAATAACATCTCGGGTGATTTCTGCTTCAGTATGCAATGGTGCACGACGAGGTCTTGGCATCGTGTTATCAAACAAGGAACGTAGTTGGCTCTGATACCAACCTGGCGCAGCGTATCAACGGTAACTCAGCTCAATCTAGAAATTTAGGTTAAAATTTCCAGAGACCTGACTTCTTGAATCGAAGAATTGAATCAAATTCGATGCAAGGCTCTCGAATTGATGACAGAATCAAATCAATGCAAGGCTTTAGAGAAAAACTCTAGTTTATTATCTCTTAAAAACTGAATGGCAAAAACTATCTTACAATCCCTTATTTATAATAACCTAACTTTCCTAAAAATCGAGCATCTAAAAAAGGAAATCATAAAAGAAAAGGAAATCTAAAAAAAGGGCCAAAATTAGGAAAGGTATCAAGATGCTTCATCAACTACCCAAATAGCTCTGGCACTGCCATTTATTCGTATATCCTGTCTAGAGTGTGATTATTTGAGGCCTATAGATTACTTCATCGGCCCAATAGGAGATTATAAGAGGTGTCTAAATTTGCTGAAATTACCAATTTACCCCCTATTAACATAATAAGAAGAAAAGGGATATTGAATGACGATCTGCTTGAATCACAATCTCCTAAGGTTAATTCACATGACATGTCTATGATTTTTTGTGTTTCCATTATCTTTTTATTTTCTTTCTAAAAATTGATTCGTGATTTGTGAGATAAGGGTTTCGATTCATTTTTGGATGTACGAGTTTATTATTGAATTCGGGTTCTCTTATACTAAGAAGTTGAATTGATTTTGATGAAATGAAATTTCTTCTAGGGTTTTGAATAACATTTTTTGTTGTTACTGTTCTAGGGTTTTGAATTAAATTTGTAGAAATGAAATGAAATTATTTTTATATGATTACGAACCCATATTCCCTAATTTCTCAATCCATGTTGTTGTTACTTGTGGGTTTCACTGAACTCAACTTCATTACCAGTAAAATTACCTTTACTTTTTTTTTGGTACTTGCTAGTGTCGATCACTAAGCTGCTATGAAAGGTAGGTTGCATTCCAACTGATTTGGTAACTTTTCAAATCTCTTATGCAGACATTTTAGAGTAGCCTAAATGAGGCCTTGATAAGTTATTTATCGTGTTGCAGGGCATAAAGATGTCTTATCCTTGTTTCTTTCAAAGGGCAGTAATGTGGATGCAAAGAATGATTTTGTCTCACCGCTACGATATGCTGCCACTTTTGGCTATCACGATACAGTTAAAATTCTTCTGGATCATGGTGCCAATGTGAGTAGAACTTATTGGTAATGATCACAGCATATGTTTCATTTTTATTCTGAATTAGAAAACTATTTAAAGACAAATCTTATATACACGATACAGTAAGCTCTTTTGATATAACTAGATGCATACATTTCCAGTCATGTTGAGTTGAATCTCTGCCTAATGTTATCCTCCACATTTTTGCTCTTCAGCTTACTTATTAGAATGCTAGTGTGATCGTAATACACATCCTCTTTACGCCAGTATTTGTTACGTGGAAACAACATAGGATCATTTCTTTTACTTCCGCAGTTCCTTCTCTTTTTTTTTCCTTTAAGCAAGGGGGTCACTGACTTTACCTTCTGTTTTATCTACGCAGCCAAATTTTGTCTTCCATGATATATTTACTCCACTTCATGCATCTATTTATTCCCATTCTTGGAAATGTGTGGAGCTATTACTGAAGGTAAAAATATTTTTCTACATTCTTGTTTGACTTCAGTAACATCTATTTAGACTAGTTCGTAAATATACCCTATATAACTTGCTCTTGTAAATAAATTATTTTGATTTCTGTAGGCAGGTGCTGATCCAAATGGTGGACCAGATGGATTTAAAACTCTTCCATTTGCTGCGGGGAAAGTGCAAATCATCAAGCTGCTCGCTGAAGCTGGTGCAGATCCAAATGTTACAGATATAGTAAGCTGATTTTACTGTGGTCTTTTACTTATATAAACCTATAGTGGTAACCGACTATTTGACGCTGCTCACTCCACCAACATATGTCTCAATATGGGACTTACTAGCTAGCTACATGGATATTAAAACAATCATCATTAGACAGACTTTGGTAGTAAGACAAAATCATGTACGTATGCAACCATTAAGACTCTCTTATTGTCATATAAGCTCCAGCTAACTGCTTTCATTAGTTTCTTGTTTCCTACAGTTAATCAAGGGAAAAAACTTGAGTGTCTAGCATTTTGTTTAGCTACGTTTCATCCGTTTTGTTTTCAAAGCTTTGCGAAATAACACTTAGGCATGTCATGTCAATCATGACATTTCAATGACGTCTTTCTATCAATGGACATGTATAATATCTCTTGTAATTTTTCTTGCAGTTGAACATATATTTGCACGAATCCAATTATGGTGTCATCTTATTTATGATGAAACCAAAATTGGTTTCATCGTATTTATGATGAAACCAAAACTGGTTTCGTCTAATTTTTGCTAATTTTTGTCGACGAAACCAATTTGTTGGTGATATAATAATATTTTGTTTTGGTGAAACCAGTTTTGGTTTCATCTAATATATGACGAAACCAATTTGTTGGTGATATAATAATATTTTGTTTTAACGAAACCAATTTTTGATGGTGATACGGTAATTTATGCTGAAACGAGTTTTGGTTGGTTCTAATTTTGTTTCAATTTTTTTTTTACTTTTTGTCGACAAAACCAATAAGATCTCTGTTAAAATATTTGTTCAGCAAGAATTGGAAGTAGAGGTCAGAGAAAGCCATCATAGCTGTCAACCAGTTCTTCCACCTCCCTCTGAGCCTCCATGTCCGGAACCCATAAATAACTCAGCTTCAGTATCAGCTTCACAACCTGATTTACAACTAGACAATGGCAGCCATGCCGAATTTCCAACTCATCCAGCAACAACTAAAGTGAATTCCACGCCACCTTCTTACAATGATGCTTTGCAAGATGCAATGCTTCAGCAACCTGTGGTTGTAAACAGACGTGTATGTGGAAGTGTTGCACGTTTGTCAGATTTCAGAAGCTTGGGTGTTGTTCCAGACCGCAAGATTCATCCCTCGCAAATTGTTCCTTCCAGTCCTTCTCAGACTTCTCAGACCCACATTGTAACCAGTTTTGGTTTCATCATATTTTTTCATTTTGGTGATGAAACTAGTTTTGGTTTCATCATATTTTAGCCATGGAGATGATGGTGGTGGTGGTTTGTGGTGCTACTGTGGTGGCGCTGGTGCTGGTGGTGGTCGAAGATAGAGGTGGTCGATGGCAGCAGTGGAAGGTGTCGGCAGTGACGGTGGTGGTGGGCGGCAGCGGTGCGGGTGGTCGGTGGTGGTGGTGGTGGGCGGTCTTGGTTCTTACGGCGGTGCGGCAGGTGTTGGCGGTGGTGCTGGTTTTGGTCGGTGGTGCTGGCTGGTGGTGGTGGTGTTGGTGGTGATGGAGGTGGTGGTGGAATGGCGGTGAAATGGTGGTGGTGGAGCGGCAGCGGTGCTGGTAATTTATGGCGGTGGTGGCGGTAGTGCAATGTCGATGGTGGCGCGGTGGTGGTGGTCAGTGGCGGTGGTGGCGCGGTGGTGGTGTTGGTGGTCAGTGGCGGTGGTGGCGTAAAGGTGGTGGTGGTGGTGGTTTAAGGAGGTGGTGGCGCGACGATGGTGGTGGTTGACGGCGGTGGTGGTCAGTGGTGGTGGTGGTGCAGAGGTGATGGTGGTTGGGGGGCGACGGTCGAGGCGCGGTGGTGGTAGTCGGTGGCGGTTATGGTGGTGGTGGTCGGCGGTGGTTGATGGCGGTGGTGGTTAGTGGTAGTGGCACCGTGGTAGTGCTGCAGGTGGTGTGTTGTTGGCGGTGATAATATGATAAAAATTAATTGTGGGGTTCATTTCTGTTTTAATTGGGGTGATTTAAGTTAGAAGGGTAATATAGACAGTTTATGTTAAATGGGGTTTTTGTGAACACTTTGTTCTGTTGGAGTTTTTGTACATGGATAGTGACACCCTTGGGGTTGTAACTCGCGGACTACCCTATTAAATATAAATACTTCCAATTTACCCCCATTAACTCTTAATAATAAAACCTAAATTAAATCAGATTCAATTCCTAACTTAAAACCCGATTCTTCTTCTCCCTCATTTTTCTATTTTGAAACCAAAAGAATGTCGAAACGAGTGAAGCAAGCCAGGAACAGGACTCTTCCTAGTTCGCCAAATCCTGGATTTGGTCAAGGAATTCGACATTCGACATAAATCGAAGAACACAACGGTTGAGGAGGAAGAACAATCTTTTATCGCACACCAAGAGGAGGAAATGGTCGAATCAGGTACTTTTCTATCAACCCAATCCTCTAAACTATCTAAAGTAGGTTTCAGTAACATGCAACCGCTCAAAATTGAAAAACATGAAATCAAATTTTTCTGGGTTTATCATAATCAGATTATGTTAATGTACGAGTGAACCGATAGCTTATGGAAGGCTTATGTTCATGTACACAAAGACCGATTGTCTTGCATGTGTTTTCTGGTTCGAAAAATTTGAACCAAAATCGGTCAATGTTGATGTCCACATAGCCCGATTCAGTTATGGTAGGAATAACCGTTTTTCTGTAACTTTTTTTTTGTTAGAATCGGAATACATGTGTATCCACAAAAACCGATTGTGTACCCTTCGAATTCTTAATTGCTTAGCCCATAATCGGATTACATGAGCACTTATAAAAACCGATTGTTGATCTGTTATGCTAGAATAGGAATTTACATGTATATCGAGTAAACCGATTGTTCTAAGAAAAAATGCCTAATTTTTTGTATCTTTTTTTTTTGTTAGAATCGGATTACATGAGCATTTATATAAATCGACTAGTGATGTGTTATGTTAGGAATCAGATTTTAAATGTCTGTGCATGGAGTAAACCGATTGTGTACGTAGAATTCAAAAATATGCATTGAATTCCATTATTGTTTGTCACTTATCTCCGTATTCTACATGCCAAACAAAGGCAAACAACAACGGCAAGCCGAAAAAAAATATAAGAGAAAAAATGACTTTGATTCTCCTCAGAGTTTGGGACCTCGTCGAGAGGGCGGTAAAAATTTGAATGCTTCCCGCCGAAGGGGCTCGGGGAGTAAAGCCAAAGGGATCCGCATCAATGACGCACCACCTCAAGTGGAGCAACCAACACAAGAAGAATATGATTCTGATACACCTACTAAAGAAGAAGGTGGTGATAGACAAGTTGCTGAAGAACAAAGTGATGAGGAAGAAAGTGGTGGCAAGGAGGTCAATGAAGAAGAAATTGGTGGTAAAAAAGTTAACGAATAAGAAATTGGTGGCAAGGAATTTTATGAAGAAGAACGTCAGGATGAAACTGATGAAGAAGAAAGCGAGAATGAAGTCGATGAATAGATAGGAGAAGTTTAAGAACAAGTGCAAGAACAAGTCCAAGGAGGAGAAGTTCAAGAACCAGTCCAAGGAGGAGAAGTTCAAGAATCAGGTCAAGCAGGAAACGCTCAAGAACAAGGTAAGACATACGGTAAGAAAGATGGTCCAAAGAAAAAGAAAGGAAACCCTATGCCCCGCCCGCTAAAGATGTTTCCTCGTGGCCCTAATGATCCTATTACGGGTTACTCGGTGATGGAGGAAAGTTGTTATGAGGGTATAAAGAGAGTTGGGCCTCTGTCGTCTACCATACAATAATAACTACCTATAAACCTTATACTGTGTAACATAAAAGTTATTATCCGTGTAGTGTTTTGATTATTGTCCATCGGATTTATTTTGTTTTATAGGATCACAAGGATGTCTTTCGTCGTATGAAGCCAGGAATGTAAGTGAGTATGATGAAGAATTGGATACTGGAAGCAGCAAAATCGACCATTGGAGAAGTTGAAGAAGTAGTTAAGCTAGTCAAATCTACGGAGTTGTTGCCGGCTGTCGATAATTTGGTACTTGGTTATGACAAATCTCTTTGTTCCGCCTTTGCCGAGTGATATTACGGGTAAACGGGTACTTTGCATCTTCCGTTTGGCGAAATGACGATAACTCCAAATGATGCGAAGTTCATTACCGGGCTAAGCATAGAAGGTAAAGACGTGAAGCACAAAGAATACGCGCAAGAGTTTGACTGGGACAAGATTTACGAGTTCCAATTGGATGAGGAGAAGACCAAGTCAGAGATGCTAGTAGGCCTAGTAAAGCAGGGGATATTTAGTCTCGCATCCTGTCATTGTGTTGTTGAAAATGTAATCTTAGTGAGGTGTTTTACATTACTTTTTCTTATATAAAACATGGCTAGTTTTGGGCCTAGTGTGATTATTTGGGGCCTATAGATAGAAGACAAAAAAAATATTTTGAAGTAAAATGGATAACCCCTTATCCACCTATTTAACTTAATGGCAAAATTACCCCTGATTAATTAGTGCTAGTTTGGGTGATTAAGTGATGTTTAATCAAGTTAACCCTGAAATCAACTACCATTAATCCATCATCAAAACTTGAAAAAATTTTGATATATTTTTTTTAAGAATCTCGACCCATATTCGGTTTATGTTAGTGCAATAGTAAAACGATTCTGGGTCGAGTTTTTTCAATTGACGAAGAAAACCCATAATCGGTTTTTGTTAATGTACACATAAACTAATTGTGAGAAAAGAAGCTTATATATGTCCACATAAACCTATTATGCCATATTTTCAGAAACAAAATATTCATTACATAGTTTTGGAAATTAGCGCATTACATATATAGGACAATTCAGTATGTGAATTCTTTAATGCGACACATCAAATGTTCGTCAATGAACCTCCGAGTACGACGACACAACACCAAAAATTCATTACAGTGAATGAACTTCTTTTCTCCATTACGAATTCTACATAGGCCGTTGGATCGTTCCAGCTGCAATTGAATGAATTATTACATGTTAGTATGCAAACATTAAACGATCACATATGTACAAAAATATCTAATTACTCATTTTTTTAAGAGGAGAAGCTTGTGGATGATGGTCGTTCACCATTTTTCTAACTTTAACATACTCTCACATCGAGCTTTTTATGTATTGGGATCGTAAAGCTAAGTCTCTCCATTTGCGGTTTTTTGGATTCATGGTGCGCTCATAATAGAACCCTTTAACTCTTTTCCAAAATATTGAATATAGTTCATCGGGATGTTCGTGGATGGCGGGGATGAACGATTTCACGAGCTGCATATCTTCTTCCGGATCACATTCCATTTTCTAGGCTCAGGGTGTGATGTGGGAATGGCTTAAAGAGGTTGTATTTATATAGAAAAGGTTTCAACAACTAATTTTTTCGAACTCAATTCACACAATCGTATTTTACAAATATCCACATAAACCGATTCTGTCCTAGCAAAACCATATAAAATCTTCCTCGCCATAATCGGTTTTTAAAACTGCACATGTAACCCGATTCTTGGCAGTAAAACTTACAGAAAAATTGCCAATTTTCCTTATGAGAATCGTATTACATGGAATGCCCACATACAACAATTCTGGAGGTAGTCAAAATTATGTCTTTTTTTGTTTTTTCAGAATCGGACTTTAAAAGTATCCTTATAGACCGATTCTGAACACTTACAAACCAGGTGAATGAAATTTTCATAATCGGTCTATGTGGTGCACCCTCAAAACCCGATTCTGAAATTGTTCCCCTATAAAAATGGTAGAATCAGATTTTATATAGGTACATGTAAACCGATTGTGACAGAAAAACTGCCAAAATTCCATAATTTTGGCACACAAATTGTAGTTGGTTCCAAGAAAACACGAGCAATTTTCAAAACAAACCAGATTCAGTCATTCATAAACTAAGAAACTTGAGAAAACTTGAACTAAACAGACTAACAATTCTAGAATTACAACAAATGAGTTCACCAAATAATACAAACATCTTGGTGCTCTTCTTCTGATGAAACCAATTAACAAACCTGCAAAAAGCAGGAGAGTTAGGATCAAAACTTGATCCATCCATCTCTTAGAGTTTTTATCGTGTGGTAAAGAACCTATTTTTTCCACACATAGCAAACCTTTCCTGGTCATGTAGTTATAAGACATGCAGATCTGGAAGAACTAACTATTTTCAAACCTACTAACACATCTGCAAAATGCAGGAAAGGGAGGATCATATAGTGATCCATTTTAAGTAACTAAATAATTGAAAAGAATCTCAACTAGTACTCATTAGAGATTTAGTCCAGTTTGATCTTGGAGTTGAATCTGTTATGTTTCGTTGTTCTTTTTGTGATTGTTGTAGCTGCTTATATGATTGTTGTTGCTAATGTAGTGATTGTGGTTGTTTCTTATGTTGCTTCTACTAATCTTGTTATTGTTGAAAAGTAAAAGAAAACTATTGTCCAAAAAAATTGGGTTTGTTGATGAATCTTATAGACATGAGAGATTTTTCATGTAAGCAAAGAAGATCTAACATCTCTATGAATTAAAACCTCAAAAAAAAAAAACACAGGGGAAACTAACAAACCCACTTTTTAAACATTTAAACCTAAAACCAGAAGAAAAAAAAGGATCATAAATATGATAAATCAATAGAGGGAAAGGAAAAAGAAAAGGTTTGCTCTGATCTGCTCCCATGGCCGATGTAAGAAAACCACGCTATATTTTTTGACAAAATGAACTCTGAATTTATATTTTTCAAATGCGTATGAAAGGTGGGTCTTCTCTAACTTTTGAATTTGGGTCTAAGTTTCGTATTTGGACTTCTAACAAAGTCTGTCGAGCATCGCCAAGGCAGGGAATCAAAAACATAATATTGCAACACTTTTTTGTCTAGTTTTTGATATGTACTTTTTTGCATCCATTTTCTTTTGTTTGCTTTTGATTTTCTCCAACTGGTTTTGTTGAGTTTTACATTTTGAAATTGCAAGGTTGTCCTGGTTATCAAGATGGAAGCATAAAATGTAAAGCGAATGAGATAGGTTTGTGTTCGATACCCGTTGATAACCCCTACAATTTGGGTTAATCCATGATCCAAATTTTGGGGTGTTTTATTCTCTATCTCATGCGATAAGAGAAACCACTGTGAAACGTGTGTGCTAAGATTGTTGTAAGACTGCATTCTTACACTTTTCAGCTTTGATATGTTATATGGCGAGGGCCATAAATCCCAAATGGTGAGTCGAAATATTAAGATAAAAAGACGAGGGTACCCAAATATACCTCAATCTAAAACTTTTCAACCTATAAGTCCTTTCTCCGAAAGTGATTGTCTATGGACTGAGTCGTGACAGTACAACAAATCGGTTCACACTTCGTGTGATCGTCTATGGATACAAGATCGAGACAATACAACAATGAAGTATGTTTACTTGATAAATGGTTCGGACTTAACCAAACACAATAGGATTACCATCAAGTAAATAGGAATTAACGTTTGTGTATTTTACTTCTAATTATAATAAAAACAATTATAATTGCGGAAATAGAAATGTAAAAGACAGAGAAAGATTTTGTTAACGAGGAAACCGTAAATGCATAAAAACCCCGGGACCTTGTCCAGAATTGAATACTCTCAGGATTAAGCCGCTATACAAAATCAAACCAACTTAGTATAGTTGAGACCAAGAAACTAAACCTATAGTTCACCTAGTTCCGTCTGTATCCCTGCGCCTCCAACTTGCAAATAAGTCACGCACTTGGAACATTTCCTTTTGTTCGTATTCCAAACAGTAAAGGAACAACAAATCTGTTCGGTAACAACTCTTTTCAACCAAGTGGTATGAGTTCGACAAAAGGCTCTTTCATTTGTCCCAATAAACTCATTTGTCAAGTCCTTAGATCTATCCAATAACAACTACCAAAGTAATTGTCAAGATTTTGAAATCAATACTTTGAATCACAAAGAATTGTATTGATGCCGATATACTCAACTGATCAATCCAATCTACCACAAGGATAAACCAATTATAGTTGGATCCTCTTTACCCGAAACAAGTATTGTGCACACCAAAGATTATGAACTCAAATCAGAAATCTTCAAAGTCTTCTTTGTCTTCAAATCTTCTTAGATCTTCAATAAACACATGCACACAATCAACTTGAATCTCTTGTGATCAATCACACACAGCACGGAGTCTGTTAACAATGGATTATCACAAGACGTCTTTAGATCTACAAACACTCTAAAGATCCCCGTCGAAACTTCGATCTAGTTTGAGTGAATCTTATATCAGAAGAGAATATTCTCAAGCATAAACAAACTAGGTGCAATCAAAGTTCAACAACCGTTAGTCAATCAAATCAATCGAAAACTAATAATAAACCGTAATTATCTAGTTTCCCACCAACGGTACTAATAGAGCTTCTCAATCCCAAAGAAGTCTTTAAACCGAGCGGTCGTAATAGATTTCGCCTAATCAGGTTACTCTCCTCTCCGAATAGGCGGCTCCACCAGTAACAACACAACTAGGTAGTTTTGCTGGCTCTGGGGATTAGTTTGCTCGAAATGCAAACTTTGATATTTATAGACCAAGGAAATTTGGTCACCAAGGAATTTCCAAAATCGAAAATATTCTCAAGATATGCAATATATATTCCAAATTCGATTTCCATAATTCTTGGAAATGCTTTGTCCAAATAATGACCGAAAATCTCTTAGAAAAACTCCAACTAGTAAATGCACATTACTAATTTTTATTTTCTAAAGATATGCAAAACTAACAACCTTAATTAAAATATTTTTAATTTATTTTCGATCCGGGATTCTCCTTTATCTATTAAGGAATATCTTTGAACAATAAAAGATAAGCGTTACTGCACATGTTCAAAGTATGTCGACATCTTTAGTTTGTAAGTATTGTTTCATACTTACATTCTTGGAATCGATTTGCCACACTTCCAAACAAGTTTAGAATTGGTTCGTCTGTCTTCCAAGAACTATGTGATTGATTATCCTATCAAACCACCAAACATGGGTTTCACGGTTCTACCAAAACAAGTTTCGGTTCTACCTCCATGTAGGTACTGGAAGTAGTCACACTAGATTTACAAAATTTGGTTGACTAGGTACTAGGATCGGTTCCCACATATATATGGTATCTAACTTGTATTTGTTGCGCATGTCCATAGGATCGGTTCCCAATGTCTAAAAACGTGTTGCACATGTTCATAGGATCGGTTCCCAATATCTAGAAACTTGTTGCACCTCATACAAGGATCGATTCCCCTCTTGTGATCGGTTGCACCTCTTACTAGGATCGGTTCCCCTTTGCCTAGAGTTGGTCATACCAATAACACTAAATCGATCATACCATCTCAGGTGATTACTTAAGATCGATTTCACTAATAAAAGTCATACCAGACCTTGTGAATAGTTTTACCAAGAACATAAACAAGTCATGAGCGGTTATACTAATCACACATATTGGTAGTTCAAAAGATATGCAATGAATAACAATACCAATAAGCCTAGTGATTTCCCTTTCGATTCACAAAACAAGTTCATGAATTTACTTCCTTTAAGCGAATGTAAAACATTGTTTCCTAGGATGAAATCTTCACCTCATACCCATACATAATCACAATAGCATTTAATCGATTATGTCGATGTCTTATATACGAAGTTAAAAAGATAAGCATTATACTTCGTATTGTATTCCTTAATACTTCGTATAACTAGAGTATAATCATTCATAGCTTCGTAGTTATGTTTTCAATATGCACGACTTGAATGATACGTTAGGGAATGAAATAGTTCAGGTCAAATATTAATAACCTCAAGTGGAAGGATGATGTTGTCGTTGTAGCTCTGTACTTCTTCTCATTCTTCAAGTCTTCACGTAATACTTGTAATGTCTCATATCTTAATACTTTCAAGCTAACCTATATGAAGTTGACTCTAGTACATAATCAAGCGACTATTTAAATGAGTTTTGATTCACTAAAATATGACAACCAAACTTGACATACCAACACTTGGTGGGTTCAACCGAGCTATGTTCCAACATAAGACCTTCAAGCCCATTATATAAAATACATAGATGAACATTTCATGTTAAGGAAGTGCCATCTAGATCCCTGCCCATTGGTGGCGGTTTCGCGGACAACAGGATGTAGTTAAGGTCGTCAGAAAATGAGATTTTCAACTGTAATTTTTAAAAGTTCAAACTAACTTACAAAAGACAATCAGCAAAGTTAAAATCCTTTTAATGTATTAAATGAACCTTCTAAGAAAGTAAAACATATGTATAAGTCTCCAACATCAGTTTCAATGGAACCTTTTAAACAAGATACATATAAATAAGATACAGAACAATCTACTCTTTAAACTAGAAAACTCCTAGTCGTCTCGTCCTTCGATAAAATATGCAACAAGTCTATTGGAGTGAGATGACATCTCAATAAGCATACTTTCCCGTCTTCAAAGGGTGTGGAAATGTGTTAAGTAAAACAAAGGAAAGATACGAAAATAAAAGGGTAAGTGTCAACTTAGAATATGAAAGATTAACTTTAAAAATATCATAAGTACTTCATAATTGATATTGACTTCAATAAATACACCGATGATCAAAAGATAATGACAATATTTCAGAGAATGACTATAAGAGGAAACTGTAGAGTCAATAATCAATCAAAATAAAAAGTTTCTTATGAAATCAGTTTCTAATTTTCATAAATCATAAAGTCAAGTTCATGGCACGATCGAGTTTCCTTGGTTCGTGCTCCACCTCTCGTGTTTCCTCGGTACAAACATAACTACCATCAATGGATGGGGAATCAAGAGCCCTTGGAATCATTACCTAATATATATTTTGTCAATTTTGGAACATTTCCAAGTAACAATGAATCATTAACTCATCCTACAAAACATTTCGCTTCGTATAATTCGGTTTATAATTTTCAACAAAATCAACAAACAACTTTTTCAATTATTAGATCCCTCAAATCCATTGGTAATAATACTATATGATGATAAATCTCTCACAAACATTTTAACAAACAATTCAATTTCCATAAAGTTCTAAAGAGCAAACACTTAAAATCATACTCAAAATCATACATTTCAAGTTTTATAAATTTCTGAAGAACAAACACTTAAAATCATATACTCAATTTGGTAGAAAATATCCAACAAAGTACCATCGTATATAGACATGATTTGAAAAAAGCTAAATAAGAGAAGCAATGAAAATATAAAGAATCAATATCATAAATTTTAGATATCATCACGAAGAAAACAAGATGCAACCAAGATTTTCACAAACAAGATGATCCATCAATTGAAGACGATTTAGCAAACCTACCTCGAATTAGTTGAAGCTTCTATAATTTCCCTTAGATTTCTTCTTCCGCTCTCAGATGAAACTCAATATGCAATCTATAATATGTCCATTAACTTATACCTTGTATTTCTCTCTTCATTATTAAATGTAATAAAAAACATTTACTGTATTTTCCCATCTCCCGATATAATGATTTCCATAATCGTGTGACTTAATGTGCTTATGAAGTAATTATAAAGGATAGACTAAAACCCGATGGCTTTCTAGCTTCCTTTTACAACAACCTAGGCTTAAGTACAGCGGTGTAGCAAGGTCTATAACACTTTCAACAAAATTCGTAAAGAAAATACTAGATGAATTATACGACTAACTTAAATTATTCACAAGCTTGCGAAAGCCTAGTGGTTCAAGAAATAAGATAAGACCCAATCATAATGCACCCACGAAACAGACAAACGAAATTGTCGGGTATTACATTCTAATCTCTTTAAAGAAATTTCGTCACGAAATTAGAACGTACCTCCAAGTTGTATATTGTCATAATCTTTTCCGGCTAATACGTTAACCTTTCCTTGTGGTTAATTCTGTTGAAATATTCTCGGATAGTTTTGGTATCCTTGATGATGATTTGGTTATTATATCTGGTTATCCGAAGCACCTTGTGATCCTAACTTAGGATAATACTTTTCCACATTTTCCACACTCATAACATTCCCTAGACTTGAAGTAATTTCGAGGGTTGCCTTGTATAGTGTTCTTTTGGTGCATGATATGGTATTGCCTTCTTAAGAGACTCTCTTTAAATGTTTGGGTTATTCTGTTTCTTTTTCTTCTCCTCCCGAAAATCCTTATATGATGTCTCAACAACCAATGCGTTATCAAAATTTTATGCACGACTGGTGAGTATATGAGGTGCGAGATTAAAACGAATATCCTACAACAATCTCTTGTGATACTTGATTGCTTTCAGGTGCTCAATACGCACCATATCTGGAGCATATCGACATAGATCCTCGAACCGTATATCGTACTCTAAAACAAATAACCCTTCTTTCCCCTGGTCCAACTGTATAAATTCCATAATCTTGGCATTCTTCATGGCTGTTGGGAAGAAATTTTGGAGAAAAAGTTCCTTGAAATTCTTTCCAGGTAAGGGACTCCATACCTTCCTTAGTTTTAGTCACCAATCACCAATGACCAACAATATTTTGAAGGTAGTATATATCCATTTTAACCCGAAGAGGATCTTCTACTATAAGAAAGTCCAATCTCTTATCCATTTCTTGTAGCAAGTTCTCGGCATCCAATGGATTTACTGAACCCTTGAATGGTGTTGTCTTATACTTGTGGAATTCGTCCATCACACTAAAATCATCCCTCACATGTGGGTTTGGGGCATTTTCTTTAGCCATAACCAAGCTTACAGTCATCTGCCGAATGGATTCAACAAGCACTTGATTTCCATCTGCAATGTTAACATTAGTCAAACCTACAGCCATATCCTAAAAATGATATAACAAAACGTTCAAATTTCAGTCTACATACTCTACACACAACTAACTATCCCTATGAATTTCTCACAAGAATAACAAGCAACCCTTACAGTTTATTATATAAATTCAAGCAACAATTCAAAAAAACAAGTCAAGCAACCAATCAAAACAATTTTATATAAGATTGAATCAGCATAAAGTCTCATGAAGGATCTAATAACTATGCTCTGATACCAACTTGTAACACCCCAAAATTCGGATCATGGACTAACCCAAATTGTAGGGATTACAAGCGGGTATCGAACGTAAATTTAGTTCATTCGATTTACATTTTGTGCTTTTATTTTGATAACCAGGACAACCTTGTATTTTTAAAGTATAAAAATCAATAAAACCAGTTGGAAAAAATCAAAAGCAAACAAAAGAAATGGATACGAAAAAAGTTCATACCAGAACTGGACACAAAAGTGTCGCAGAATTATGTCTCTGATAGCCAGCCTGCCTTGCAAGGCTCTACATACTTCGTTAGGAGTCCAAATTTGATATTTAAACCCCAATTTAAAAACTATAAAGACCCACCTTTCATATGCATTTGAAAAACCTAAATTCCGAGTTCATTTGGTCTGTGAAACGCGTGTGCTAAGATAGTCGTAAGACTGCCTTCATATAGTTTTCAGTTCTGATATGTTGTACCGCGAGGGCAATAAATCCTAAAAGGTGAGTTTAAATACTAAGCCCTTCAAACACATTACAGGGGGGAAAAAAGAGAAAAAAAAAAGATAAATATTACATATTAAGGGAGTGTCCAACAAAGTACCATCATATGTAGACATGATTTGAAAAAAAAACTAAATAAGGAAAGCAATGACAATACAAACTAATAAGAGAAGAAATAAGTGATAACCACCCTCGATATCTAGATTCAGGTTGTTAATTTGAAGATTTGAAGATTTTGATATTGATGTGAATCTGCGCTACTTGATTGTTTGGGAGAAACAAGTAGTTTATCTTTGAGAAACATAATACTTGTGTGCTGACCAGTTATTATCATAAGCATAAACCTTGTAATAAGAGTTACTTCGGTAATCGTAAATATCTATCGGGCTTAGTAAAGGAATTTCAGACTTGATATTACTTAGATCCAAGTGAAAGAGCCTTAAATCTGAAATTTATCATATAATCTTTGGTTTGTGATTTGGTAGTGAGTGGTTACCAAAATATTGTTTCTTTGATGTTCAAAATACATCCTAAATGAATTGGATTGTAGAAGTCTTCATAATGGATTGTGAAGCGACTCTTGAAAATGGACTATGTTAAGGGATTCAAGTGCGTTGGTTAGATTGGTTTTAGGCGCAAGGATGCTGAGAAAACTGAGTAACGTAGGAGTATTTTACTCAATCTCAACTACACGAGGTTGCGAGTAGGCATTTGTGCAACGGCTTACTTGTGAGAGTATTCAAAACTAGTCAGGATATATTGTAAAATCATTTATATTAAATATGATAACTCAATAAGGGATTACAACACTGGAATAGCATTTCTGCATTTACTAAAATAGATAATATTGACGACCCTTATAAAAAAAATTTAACTGATAATTTTGGTTCAGTCTCAGGTATAAACCATAACCGAACCATGATTACCAGTTTAATTTTATAATTTAAAACCACTTATTAATGTTGAATTAACGGTTCAGTTCGATTTTAGTGGTTAAACGATTTGGTTTTGTCCAACGTTTAGGTTTTATCCGTACCATGTGCAACCTAATTACAGTAGTACGATTGAGCGTATCTCATTATATCTAGTGCTCATAATAATAATGTGATAATTAATATGTTTAAGTTCGTCTTCGTTTGTGAAAAAGCGGGGGCCTAACAACCACACCCAACATTTCTCTTAGCAATCTGTATGGACTAACATTAATATACTTTCAAGAGAATCAACTAGACAGTTAGACTCAATCTTAAGAAAGATATATCAAGGAGTTAAATATCTCAATTTATAATTCAATCTGCAATCAGCAAATAGAAATCTGCGAGCCTGATTGAATATAAGTGATATAAACTTGGATGGTACCAAAGACCAATATCCAAGGATCAATCAATTTCCAATCAACAACCAAAGGTTGGATTTCACAATTGATCGATACACACACAACCTGTGATATTTTAATTATATAACAAAATATAATGCGAAAAAGAAATAACACAGACACCAGAAGTTTTGTTAACGAGGAAACCGCAAATGCAGAAAAACCCCGGGACCTAGTCAAGATTGAACACACACTGTATTAAGCCGCTACAGACACTAGCCTACTACAAACTAACTTCCGTCTGGACTGTAGTTGAACCCCAATCAATATCACACTGATACAAGGTACAGTTGCGCTCCTTACGTCTCTGATCCCAGTAGGGTACTACGCACTTGATTCCCTTAGCTGATCTCACCCACAACTAAGAGTTGCTACGACCCAAAATCGAAGTCTTTAATAAACAAATTTGTATCACACAGAAAAGTCCACAACAATAGATAAATCTGTCTCCCACAGAAATACCTACGAGTTTTTGTTCCGTCTTTTGATAAATCAAGGTGAACAAGAACCAATTGATAATCCAGACTTATATTCCCAAAGAACAACCTAGTATTATCAATCACCTCACAATAAACTTAATCGACTAGAGAAACAAGTTATTGTGGAATCACAAACGATGAGACGAAGATGTTTGTGATTACTTTTATATCTTGCCTATCGGAGAAATCAATCTCAAGCAAATCTTACGATTGTACTTAGTACGATAGAAATAGCAAGATCAGATCACACAACTACAAGAGAAGTAGTATCGGCCTGGCTTCACAATCCCAATGAAGTCTCCAAGTCGTTAACCTACAGGGTCTCGGTAGAAACCTAAGGTTAAAGGAGAATCGACTCTATCTAATATAACTAGTATCACACATGAGGTGTAGGGATTAGGTTTCCCAGTTGCTAGAGTTCTCCCGTATATAGTGTTTCAAATCAGGGTTTGCAATCAATGTTAGATTAGTAACAAAGCATTTAATATTCATCGTTAGATGAAAACCTGATTAGATTAAAGCTAATATCTTTAAACCGTTAGATCGAAACTTAGCTTGTTACACACAAATGAAATTCACGTTCATCTAGGTTCATATAACCGTACCCAAATATGTACATCTAGTTGGTTCAACAGTAGTTAACCAAATGGTTAGCCATATGAGCACTTTCATATTAACCATATTCTTCTTTACCATAACTAGTTAAAATGACTCAAATGAACTAGTTAGAGAGTTGTTCAATTGCTTAGATCTTTATAATAGACACGGTTGAAACAAAAACGATTTGATTCACTCGAATCAATTCATGAATTATAGCCACGGTTTGCAAACTTGCATTCCTTAGTTTATATAAGTTTAAGTTCACGAATAATCGTTTTTAGAAAATAACCAACTTAATTACGCGGACTGGTACGCGGACTTAAGTATTCAGAATAAGTTTGTTTTCAATTCACAAACTCCAGCAGAAATTCTCGGGATGAGAACCTCCGACAGTATGCGGACTGGGTTCGCGGACTCTAGTTCCGGTTTCCCTGATCAACAAAGTATGCATACTTTGGTTCAAGGAATAAGGACTTATACATGTATGAGTTATCTCACAATGTTTATATCCAACCATGGTTATATAGTCTAAACTCTCATTTCAATCATTGAAACATTCTTAGAGGACGTTATATGATTGTTATTCACAAACCTTTTTTACTCAAAGCCATTTTCAAGTAATTGAAACATAACATGACTTTCGTCACTAGTAAGGATGAACTTGGCCAAAGCGAAAGCTTACCAACACATATTTTGAGAAATAGATAAGCGAGATAAACTCGACTCGAAATAACAAATGTGTATAATCAAAGTCTATATAGTAAAACGACTTTTGTCTCAAGATAGAAGATAGAGTAGATAGACTTTGAGTGATGGATAAGATCAAGTCTCCACATACCTTTTAGTCGATGAAGTTCCACCAGTTCCTTGAGTAGTTCTTCGTCTTGTATGATGATCGTCATGGACTTCTTCAGCTCAACTACACTTTCTATCCTAGTCTGAGACTTAACTATAAGTAGACTAGAAATCAAGACTTATAGTTTTGATCACTAACATTGACAAACATGCTTGTGTCATGTCCCGGTTATGGGGTATCCACTTGTTAAGGGGTGTCTGTATGCTAATTAGTAGATGTAGTATTAGTGGCGAGCGTGTGAACGGCATGTGCCAGTTCAATAAATCCATTTCTCTGATAAACACTGAACTCCTGTAATTGAAGGTTATCGAATAGAAATTGTTGTTATTCTTCCCCTCATTTGAGGTTTTACCCTTCAATTCTGCAGAGTAGATCCTGCGATCTTGAGCCTGATTACTCAGTTGTAGTGTGGATCACTACAATTGGTATCAGAGCACTCGATTCCTGTGTGACCGAGTGACAATGATGATCAACGGAGATGAGATTATAGCTGAAGTAACGAATTCAATTGCTGCTAGAGTGAAGGTTGAGTTAGAAGCTCCATTGAAGGAATTATTGATTGGTTTGAAAGCTTCGAGGAAACTTCTAGCTGCTCAGTTGAGGGATTTGGTTGATGACGTGAGTAAACTTAAATCAACTGAAGACTTACTCGAAACCTCAATTGAATCTATACCCAAATTCGACACTGATTTGGAAGTCATTCCTGTTAAGTCAAAATCATGGAGTAATTTCCCTCTCCCTTCTTTAATTCCATCAGCAGATGAAGAAAATTATAAATCTACAGCGAGAACTCAATTCTCGGATAGGGATGAAGCTTGTTTTGAAGTTGGAGTTCAGGAATACAATGGTGGTTCAAGCTTTCTAACATATCAGGAAGGTAAACCGTTCATTTCTAGACATGATTTTCTTAATGTTTCTGGGGAATTTCGTGGTGTAAGAGTTAAGGTTCATCAGCAAAGTAATTACAAAAACTTGAATCTGCTTTCCGATGACGAATTTCGGCAATATGATGATTGGAAGTTTACCACTGATGATGATCTTAATGAATTTACTTCTTGTTTATTCAAATCACTCAAGGTATTCTCAAGCTTGCATGTATCTCCAATTACTTATATAGGTGTTGAATTACTTCGTTTTGATTTTGCTCGAGGCTTATTTGATCGTGGGAAAGAAATGAAATCTGTTGTGAGTTCCTCTTCTTATGATAGCAATATTTCCAAATTCTGTTTTACTTCTTATTTGTTGTTTGACAATGGTTTGATTTTCATGGATGCTTATGAGCTGATTTTGGAACTGGGGTACCATTTAGTTCTGTTGTTTGAGGTTTCAAATGTGTTGGAATTTGTTAAAAATGGAGACAAGCTTGATTCCAGCAAGCTGTTTGATGAAATGCCACAACAGGGTAATGCACTTTACACTAGTTCGATACCTCATGTGACGAAGAGAAGTGAGTCTAGCAATGCATGTGAACTACAGATTCATCCTATCAGTAGAGGGAGTTCTAATGGTGAAATAGGTTCTCTAACGTTACATCTGCGATCTCATTTATTGAAAATGTCGGATGACGTATTGAGGAGTTTGAGTAGTAAAAAGGTTTATATTGTGGCCTGGATTTTGGTGGAAGGGTATTTGATCGAGGAAGGTTGTTAGAAATTGTTTATGGATTGGTCCATATGGTTGCAAAGAATAGCGTAATGGGTGCAGCTACAGTTATTGTGAAGATATGTCGATGTTGTCATGAATATTGTTACCCATTCACTGCTGAGATAGTAAAGTTGGTGTTTGTTGCGAAACTGAGATGTGGTGTATCTAAAGTGCCTGCAGGTGTAATGGTGAAATTGAGCAGAAGAAAAGGTGTTGTTTTCTTGCAACACAAACAAGAATTTTATGATGCTACAGAAGTGATGTACATTGAGTTACTGAGGATTAGTGTGAATAAGCAGGAACATAAAAGGGTACTTCACATTCTGGTGCTGGGTCCTAAATATTTGACCATGCTTCATTGGGTAATTCTCACAAAGACAGGGATATATGTTCATCTCTTGTGGTTGGAATATAAATTATGTTATTTTTGTTTATGGAGCATGAGAAATACCAGCAGTGCTACGTTACTTATGTTGAATCTAGGAGACAAAGTTCTGCAGTATTCCTTCATGGTGATATGGATATGCACTCATTTAGAAGTTATGAGAACTCTGTCTAAGGAAGAATATATTATAATCTTACAGTCGAAATGTGGTTCAATGAAGACTAGTACTGACGCAAGAGAGCAAAGTGATATGACGATGATTCTTGTGAGGATTTTAAGAGGTAACATCGGATTTCTCTCGCTAAATACATTAGCTACAGTCTGTCATTGGTTCTATACAGGTTAGCCTAAAGGTTTTCTTCATTGTGTAATTCCACTCAAGGCATTCTATGAACCATCTGGAAAATTGTTCTCACAAAAGTGGCTTGGAGTGTTAACTTCAGAAAATGATTTTGTTAGAATCCACGTCTGTTCTCTACAGTATTCTTTTATGGAGAATCAAATATGCACTCATTTAAATGTTGTGGAAGCTTTGTATGAAGAAGATTATATTCTAGGCATGATGTCCTTGAGTTTGTATATTGCTGGTATACACATAACCCTCAATTTTGCTCGGTATTTTATATTCTGTGGTTGTAAAGGAAGAAATATTTTTGTATGTATGGTGGAAATCAGTAACTGTAACAGGATGAAAGCACCACTTGTTAAGAGTAACAAGATGAAAGCTATTATGAACTGTCAGGTGGGTGGTACTCTCACCATGGTGCTTACTCGTCATCACTGTCAAGTGTTGGGTTTTCTAATACGAGACACGAAGCCTGAGAGAGAGGTGGGTAAGCTGATATGGCAACTAAAAGATGCTGTGTTTAGTAAGATGATCATCTTAAGTGCGGGTTCTTGGCAATCTGATGTTAATGTTGAGAAGAAGGAACATTACCTCAAGGAAAAGATCCAGTTAAAGGTAATATGGTACAATTCAGCGTTATGTAGCTTTTGGGAAGGTTGTATTACGTCAATGTTTGCTTCATGGTTGGTACCAAATTCTTCCTTAGCCTTATACTTGTGGAGGTACAAGAGCAACTACTTCGATAAGTGCAGCCTCGGGTTACATAACCCAAATTTTGCTGAAGATTTCGAGGCCTTCCAAAGTCATGAGTGGCGACAGTTGTATTGGGTTATAGGAAGGAGCTGTAACCAGTACCTTGTAGTCTTCATTGAACCACATTTTGACTGTAAGATTATAGTATATTCTTCCTTACACAGAGTTCTCATAACTTCTAAATGAGTGCATATCCATATCACCATGAAGGAATACTGCAGAAATTTGTCTCCTAGATTCAACATAAGTAACGTAGCACTGCTGGTATTTCTCATACTCCATAAACGAAAATAACGCAATTAATATTCCAACCACAAGAGATGAACATATATCCCTATTTTTGTGAGAATTACCCAATGAAGCATGGTCAAATATTTAAGACCCGGCACCAGAATGTTAAGTACCCTTCTATGTTCCTACTTATTCACACTAATCCTCAGCAACTCAATGTACATCACTTCGGTAACATCATAGAATTCTTGTTTGTGTTGCAAGAAAACAACACCTTCTCTCCTGCTCAATTTCACCATTACACCTGCAGGCACTTTAGATACACCACATCTCAGTTTCGCAACAAACTCCAACTTTACTGTCTCAGCAGGGTAATGTGCTAATCATTGGTTTACTCAAAATGCATGAGAGTGCAACCAGGAGTTTGAGCTATGGCGGAGCTGATTTTCTTCTGCAACTTCAAAGGGGTAAGGAGAGTTGCAATTCTTCTGTTGATAAGTGTCCCTTCCTTAATTTCGATTATACTCGCATTGTGTTTGATCGTGGGAAAGAGATCAGCCTTATTATATGGGTTTCTTGTTTTGCGAAACTTGATTCTATGTTTGAGTATCGAACTAAAGTGTGGTTTACAGATTCAATGGTATTCATGCTGGCTAAACCTGGAAAAACATTTTTGTTGGGTACTGTGTTTCAAATGGACAATTTGTGTTTCTTCTCACTCTTGTTTCAACCTTACCGGTAGAGTATTCGATCCTGGTAAAGAAATTGATGTACTAAGAAGTGAGAATTATGTATATGAGCTAATTATGGGAGTCAGGTACTGGTTTGAAGTGTTATTTGAGTATTCATATGTGTTTTTGTTTGGTATTAATGGTGATGGACGTAATGCTAGTATGCTGGTTGGTAAAATTACGCATCTAGAGTATGCTCCTAAGGATAATTTGGTACTCCAGTCGACAAGGGACATCAAGTCTGGTAATGAATGGAGTTTACATGGTCAGGAATCCTTTGAGAGGATAGTGGGAATCAAAAAGAGGCATGTACAAATAAATGGTAGTGGTTTAAAATGGCTTTTACAGCTCTTAAATTATGTTGTCCACACCAGGGTTATTATGCGTAAGTTTGAAGTAATGGATGATGTCGTTGACCTTAATAAGCGGATTCAGATACCACAAGCTCAGTTGAATTTAGTCATGTTCAACTCAGGTTCATGTGAGGATGGAGATGGGAAGGAATCCACTGTAAGAGTGGTGGGAATCAAAGAAGTACTTACTGAAGCTAATGGTGGTGGAAACAGTGTGCATATGTGGTTGGAAGAATTGCTTACAGAAGTTGCGGGTATTCTTTATCAGGTGGAAGATGCAGTTGAGTTGTATTCCTTCATCGTGACCCAAACATTCATTCTTCTGAAAGTTACGACGGATTTTTGTGTTGAAGATTTTATTATAACTTTGTGAAAAAGCGAGGATCTAACAACACCACCCAATATTTCGCTTAGCAATCTGTATGGACTAACTCCGAAATACTTTGCTAGAGAATCAACTAGACAGTCAGACTCAATCTAGATAAAAGTATTTCAAGGAGTTAATATCTCTCTCTTGATTTGATTTTTACTCAAGCTAAAAACAATAGCGAGTCTTTATCAAATACAAGGAATACTTGGACGGTACCAAAGACCAATGTCCAAGGATCAATAACCAAAGGTTGGATTTTCAATTGATGATCACGAACGCACAACCTGTATTATTTTAATTATATAAAATATAATGCGGAAAAGAAATAACACAGACACCAGAAATTTTGTTAACGAGGAAACCGCAAATGCAGAAAAACCCCGGGACCTAGTCCAGATTGAATACACTTTGTATTAAGCCGCTACAGACACTAGCCTACTGCAAACTAACTTCGGACTGGACTATAGTTGAACCCCAATCAGTCTCCCACCGATCCAAGGTACAGTTGTACTCCTATGCCTCTGATCCCAGCAGGATACTGCGCACTTGATTCCCTTAGCTGATCTCACCCACAACCAAGAGTTGCTGTAACCCAAAATCACGGACTTGATAATAAACAAATCTGTCTCACACAGAAAAGTCTATAAAAGGATAAATTTGTCTCCCACAGATAAACCCTAGGTTTTGTTTCGTCCTTTGATATGAAATCAAGGTGAACAGGAACCAATTGATAATCCGGTCTTATATTCCCGAAGAACATCCTAGATTAATCAATCACCTCTCTACAATCCTTCCTGACTACACAAGCGGATTGTCGAGGAATCACAAACAGTGAGACGAAGATGTTTGTGACTTCTTTATCTTGCCTATCGGAGAACTCTCACGATCTCCATCCAATCAATCGATTGTACTCGTACGATAGAAGATGCAATATCAGATCACACAACTACGATAAAGTAGTATCGGTCTGCCTTCACAATCCCAATGAAGTCTTTAAGTCGTTAACCTGATTTTAGAGAAGAAAATCAAAGGTTAATGGAGATCTACTCTAGCGGGCGCACTAGTAGCACACAGACGTGTGGGGATTAGTTTTGCACAATGCTAGATGTCTCCTTTATATAGCCTTCAAATCAGGGTTTTGCCTTAGTTACAAAGCAATCCATATTCACCGTTAGATGAAAACCTGATTTAGATTCAAGCTAATATTTCTCAACCGTTAGATCGAAAACTTAGCTTGTCACATACACTTGGGTAGACGTTTACTGGGTTCGTGAAAACCATGCCCAAACATGTACGTGTATGTTGGTTCAACATAGTAACCCAAAAGGTTAACCATATGAGCATTTCATATTAACCTTGTTCTTCTTCACCATAACTAGTTCAATTGACTCAAATGAACTAGTTAAAGAGTTTTTCAATTGCTATGAGATCTTATGTAACTACACAAGACACAATTGAAACAAAGATGATTCGATTCGATTGAATCGGCTCATGAACATTATAGCCACGGTTTGCATAAAGAATTCCTTAGTAATTTAATGTTTTATTTTCAGAGCACATCTTTAGATTATAACATCTTAAGTTCACAAACAAGTTCGCGGACTTAAGTTAATCGGTTGAGTTTTCCAAACTCAACAGAAATTCTCGGAAAGAGAACTTCCGCCAGTTCGCGGACTTAGAACACAAACGAGTTTTGGAAAATCCCGCAGAAATTCTCGGCCGAGAACTTCCCACAGTTCGCGGACTGAGTCTGCGAACTAGGTTCGCAGACTTGGCAAGACAATTCCACAATCCTCCTGATTTCTCTTGATCAACAAAGTTTGAAAACTTCGGTTCAAGGAATACATGGTTATGTAATCTAAACTCTCATTTCAATCATTGAGACATTCTCAGAGGACGCTATGTAGCCGTTATTCACAGGCCGATTCACGTCAGAGAAATTCTCAAAGTGATTGAAACTTTTCATGACTTTCGTCACTAGGTGAAGATAAAATTGATCAAAGCGAAACGCTTTACTAACACACGATTTCGCGATAAAAGATAAGCAATGAATGCTCAGCTCGAAATGTCAAATGTGTATGATCTAGTCTATATAGCATACGACTTTTGTCTCATAAGAAGTAGGAGATAGAAGAGATAGACTTTTGAGTGGTAGATAAGTTCAAATCTCCACATACCTTTTTGTTGATGAAGTTCCACGGTTCCTTGTATAGATCTTCGTCGTTGTATGATGAATCACCATGAAGTCCTTGAGCTCAACTACACTTTTCTATCCTAGTCCGAGACTTAGCTATGTAGGCTAGAAATCAAGACTTATAGTTTTGATCACTAACATTGACAAACATGCTTGAGATAGCCACGCATGCGAGGTTGACCGAGCTATGCTCTAACAATCTCCCCCTTTTTCAATTTTAGTGACAAAACTATTAATACATATGGAATACAAAAAAGATAAACTTTAGTGGTTCCTATTCCATAGTCTAATCTTCAACGTTCCTTGAAATATTCATCCTTCCAAGTACTCCAATGATCCCAAAGGTTGTAAGTTTAGCACATCGTTGTTGAAGATCCGTAGCTATAACAATGAGAAAAATCGAGATTCTCGATCATTATTATACAGTGTCATAGTATTATTATATAACATCAAAGTCCAATTGTATCACGTCTTTAACAATAATACTACGATGATATGTATCACTCCGCCTTAGTCAATACTCCATCTCGATCATGGAAACCACTCCCCCTTACACAATGATCCGAAAACCATATATATTTGTAGTGTGAACTACAATATTTCTCCCCCTTTTGGTCAATAAAATTGGCAAATGTACAAGAATGTGATCATAATGAAATTTCCACAAGAGACATTTCATGACCAAAAGAAAAATACATATCAACTTAATTTAGATGCAATCTAATAGCCGAAGCTAACAACATTCATCAAGGAGTTTTAAGATACAAGATAACCCCTATAAAATTCCACAGCCGCACTCCCCGCAAGATATTACCATTAAGCACAAGTTCAAAAGAACTCTCCCCCATTTGATGTCATTCTCGAGAGAACAACGAGAGCGATCTTAATTTCGAAAGAAAAGAAGGATTTTTTATTGGACACCAAAAACCATAGGAATGATTTTCTATATCCAAAGCTCAACCAAATTAACCACAAGTAAACCCATGATTAATTCAATTGGAATACGCAACTAAATCAAACCACAAAGTGATCAATTTAATTGAAAGTGCTCAACATAAGTAAACTCACGGAGCTACGACTAAGTCAATCACACGGAGATGACTAACTTAACCGTTCAAATACTCAACATAAGGAAAACCTTACGGAATATATGACTACATTAACCAAAGAACATGATAGTGTAGCCTTTCATATACTCAACACAAGAATTTGTGGAATATATGAAAACTCAACTAGATTAATTACAAGAGAACTTATGATTAATCTAATTGGAATGCAAACAACCAAACTAATTAACGAAGTAATTAACTTAATTATTTTGGGCTCAACATAAGAGAACTTATGGAACCCCGACTAAGTTCATCATTGAATATGACAAACTTAACCGTACATGTACTCAACATAAGAAAGAAGACTTATGGAGTACTAACTAAATAACCAAACTAGTTGATTAATTTAGTTCCTAATGCTCGACATATAGCATCTTATGGAACAACCAACAAAGCCAAGGTAAATCGACTTAGTTGTAAGTTGCTCAACATAAGACACACAATGGAGCCTTCATGGTAAAACATAATAAAATGGATCAATGAAGATCAATACCTTGGATAACATACAAGGATCTATTCTATTTTCCATCATAACGACGTAATAGACTTTATCCTTGTTGAACAAAAGATTTTATCCTATTTTCCATCAAATACATGACTGCATAGGCATAACTTTTGTATATGTCACAAGTCCATTCGTTCTTTCACCAATACGAATACCGATTCATGAACGACTTTACTTTTGACTGCAATATGGGACCTTCAAGTTCACGGACGTAAACAATACATATCCCATAAAAATATTGCAATATCACAAACCATTAAAATACTGCAATAAACATCATCCTCCAAATATTTTTAGAATTTAAATATCAATAAACCTAAAAATAACATAAGAAGATGAAAACAAAAATAGCTATGTGTAGTGACAATCATCGCTATTCAAAGCACTAGTTATTCTTCCAACTAATCCAAAAAGAAGACATCTTAGGCGACAATGCCTTTGAGAAATTCAGCATCATTCCCAAACTCCTTGTTGTCAACAGCCATTGAAACATACAGTTCACGAAGATAGGAGTTTATATCAACGAACTGTCTTGGTTGATTATGTCGTACCAAGGCTCTTTGAATTTCTAAGGACTTTGACACAAAAGCCTTTATTTCACGAATCTCCTTTCTTACTTCCTTCAACTCATCAAGAACATTGGAAAACTTCTGAGAGTTAGAAGGCACAGCCCTGGGATTTCTTGTATTCCTTCTTTTTCTTTTCAGGGACTTAGAAACAGGAGATTTTTTTTCTTCCTTGATTGAAGATTTAACAATCATGTTGACATCCTTTCCGTCTGACATGGTGCTTTGAGAACAGTTATAAACAACTGGATTTGTGTGATTGAATCACTTAACTCAACAAGCAATCTTATATAGGATATCAAAAAGGAAAAAGGAATGTAGGGTTCGAAACCTATTGACAGGTTCGTATACCCAACTCTAAAACCCTATAAGGAGTAGAATTGTCGATAATAACCCTTTATTTTATTTGATAGACAGAAAATAACAAATCTAAGAAAAGAAGGAAAAACTTTACTGAATCTTGAATCAGCACTCAATCTTGTCTCTTTTCAATCAGGCATATGAGACAATATTTTCCCAACAACACAATCAAGTTGTGTTGCGATGAACAACGATTTGTCCATCTTTTTCCTCAAGGGAGGAATCTTCAGAATTCTGTCTATCAAAATGATTCGACCATACTTTCTTTTCAAATTGTCTTACTCTATCCCTAGAAACCAACTTCTTAGACGAAGATAAGATCCTAATACCTCGGCGGTCTTCTGAGCAAGTTTCAGCTTCCTTGCTAATCAATCCGCGCTTCGTTGAAGTTTGCTGGCGTGCCTTATTTGGTGCTTGTACTTGTAACACCTTGATAGTTCGTGTCCCTTCATCGAACAAAACGAGCACGTCAAACTTGGATAGTATTCAGGCATCTGAGATGTGCAAGCAGCTAGATATACAGTAGGTCCTGAAACATTACTGACAGGGTTTCCAGTTAGAGAATCTTCCAGCTTGATTGGGTTTCCTTCTTCTCCGAACCCATTGAGGTTGATATATGCATTGCTATAAGTATCAAAATCGATGTTTTCACCAAGGAGCCCTACACTTGATATCCTATCTTCATCGGAATCATAGGTTTCAGACATTTCATCAAGTGTTATAGCTAGACCTTTGTTCCCAGTGTATTTTCTACGATTTGGGCATTCGTTAGCAAAATGGCCAAAACCCTTACACTTAAAGCACCGAGGCATGTCCTCTTCATCAGCCTCGTCAGCATCCCTGTTATTAGGAGGTACGCGACCGTGAGGTTTGTCTGATGACCTAGGTTTGTCTCTTCAAAACCGTTTACTTCTCTTCAACAGAAGATCCCTAAACTTTCTTGTGATCAAGGAGACCGACTTGTCAAGGTCTTCATCTGAAAAATCATTCTCAGACTGATCATTCTCCGAGACATGAACACTTTTACCTTTGGAAAGTAATTTAGTGCTCTTTTGTGCTTTAAAGGCAATATCCTTACCGACTTTGGATGTACTCTCATGGTCAAAAATCTTTAGCTTCCCAACCAAGGTGTTTCTGGAAATATTATTGAGGTTATTCCCCTCAACGATGGCATGCTTCTTAGACTCGTATCTAGATGGCAACGATCTGAGAATTTTCATCACAATGTCCTTTTCAGGAATAGTCTTACCCAATGCAAAAGATTCATTAACAATTTCAGACACTTTGTGATTAAACTCATCAAATGTTTCTTCATCTGCCATACGAAGGTTCTCCCAATCGGAATTAATGTTTTGAAGCCTAGCTTCCTTTTCACTGGAGTTTCCTTCAAATACGGTTTCTAAGATATCCCAAGCATCTTTAGACCTAGTGAAATTACACACATGGTGTTGAATACTTGGGGAAATGACATGTATGATAGCATTTAACCCTTCAGAATTATGCTTTGCAGCAAGAATCTCGACAGCATTATATTCACCAATATTCTTGGGAACAGTTTCGTCTCCAGCTGCAAAAACGGGCACATCATAACCATTCACCACATATACCCATGATTGAAAATCACGCGATTGAAGAAAAGCTCGCATAAAATTTTTCCACCATAAGTAATTGGAGCCATCGAAGACTGGTGGTACGTTAATAGAGATATCACCTCTGTCCATAGAGTCAGATCGCTACAAACACGGACTTGTTAGGTATTAAACGTGTTTGCCTGCTCTGATACCAATTGAAAAAGAGGGGGTCTAACAACACCACCCAATATTTCGCTCAGCCATCTGTATGGACTAACTCCGAAATACTTTGCTAGAGAATCAACTAGACAGTCAGACTCAATCTAGATAAAAGTATCTCAAGGAGTTAATATCTCTATCTTGATTTGATTTTTACTCAAGCTAAAAACAATAACGAGTCTTTATCAAATACAAGGAATACTTGGACGGTACCAAAGACCAATGTCCAAGGATCAATCAATATCAATCAACAACCAAAGGTTGGATTTTCAATTGATGATCACGAACGCACAACCTGTATTATTTCAATTATATAAAATATAATGCGGAAAAGAAATAACACAGACACCAGAAATTTTGTTAACGAGGAAACCGCAAATGCAGAAAAACCACGGGACCTAGTCCATATTGAATACACACTGTATTAAGCCGCTACAGACACTAGCCTACTGAAAACTAACTTCGGACTGGACTATAGTTGAACTAAAATCAGTCTCCCACCGATCCAAGGTACAGTTGTACTCCTACGCCTCTGATCCTAGCAGGATAATGCGCACTTGATTCCCTTAGCTGAGCTCACCCACATCCAAGAGTTGTTGTAACCCAAAATCACAGACTTGATAATAAACAAATCTGTCTCACACAGAAAAGTCTATAAAAGGATAAATCCGTCTCTCACAGATAAGCCCTAGGTTTTGTTCCGGTCTTATATTCCCGAAGAACAGCCTAGATTAATCAATCACCTCTCTACAATCCTTCCTGACTACACAAGCGGATTGTCGAGGAATCACAAACAGTGAGATGAAGATGTTTGTGACTTCTTTATCTTTCCTATCGGAGAACTCTCACGATATCAAGCCAATCAATCGATTGTACTCGTACGATAGAAGATGCAAGATCAGATCACACAACTACGATAAACTAGTATCGGTCTGGCTTCACAATCCCAATGAAGTCTTTAAGTCGTTAACCTGATTTTAGAGAAGAAAATAAAAGGTTAATGGAGATCGACTATAGCGGGCGCACTAGTAGCACACAGACGTGTGGGGATTATTTTTGCACAATGCTAGATGTCTCCTTTATATAGCCTTCAAATCAGGGTTTTGCCTTAGTTATAAAGCAATCCTTATTCACTGTTAGATGAAAACCTGATTTAGATTCAAGCTAATATTTCTCAACCGTTAGATCGAAAACTTAGCTTGTCACACACACTTGGGTAGACGTTTACTGGGTTCGTGAAAACCATGCCCAAACGTGTACGTGTATGTTGGTTCAACATAGTAACCCAAAAGGTTAACCATATGAGCATTTCATATTAACCTTGTTCTTCTTCACCATAACTAGTTCAATTGACTCAAATGAACTAGTTAAAGAGTTTTTCAATTGCTATGAGATCTTATGTAACTACACAAGACACAATTGAAACAAAGATGATTCGATTCGATTGAATCAGCTCTTGAACATTATAGCCACGGTTTGCATAAATCATTCCTTAAGAATTTAATGTTTCATGTTCAGAGCATATCTTTAGATCATAACCTCTTAAGTTCACAAACAAGTTCGCGGACTTAAGTTAATCAGTTGAGTTTTCCAAACTCAGCAGAAATTCTCGGTCGAGAACTTCCGACAGTTCGCGGACTTGGCAAGCCAATTCCACAATCCTCCTGATTTCTCTTGATCAACAAAGTTTGAAAACTTCGGTTCAAGGAATACATGGTTATGTAATATAAACTCTCATTTCAATAAGTGAGACATTCTCAGAGGACGCTATGTAGCCCTTATTCACAAACCGATTCACGTCAGAGCAATTCTCAAAGTGATTGAAACTTTTCATGACTTTCGTCACTAGGTGAAGATAAACTTGATCAAAGCGAAACGCTTTACTAATACACGATTTCGAGATAAAAGATAAGAAATGAATGCTCAGCTCGAAATGTCAAATGTGTATGATCTAGTCTATATAGCATACGACTTTTGTCTCATAAGAAGTAGGAGATAGAAGAGATAGACTTTTGAGTGATAGATAAGTTCAAGTCTCCACATACCTTTTTGTTGATGAAGTTCCACGGTTCCTTGTATAGATCTTCGTCGTTGTATGATGAATCTCCATGAAGTCCTTGAGCTCAACTACACTTTTCTATCCTAGTCCGAGACTTAGCTATGTAGGCTAGAAATCAAGACTTATAGTTTTGACCAATAACATTGACAAACATGCTTGAGATAGCAACGCATGCGAGGTTGACCGATCTATGATCTAATACTTTGCATTTTGAAGAGTGGTCACCTGATGATAGAGTAGTTCTCTATGTTGGATTGATACAGGTTATTCGCAACTATACTACACTATGTATCTCATCTACTAATGGCAAGGTTCTCTTTACATCGAAGGCGCGGGCAGCAGCTATTTGTAACGGTTGGAAGAAAGAACCTTGAGAAGTACGTTATAGTGCCAGCTAAGTATTATGTTGAGAATACTTATCACTCAGTGAACCAACTAAACATATCCTCATCCAATGGCTCGAAAATACAAAGGAAGAGTGAGTCTGTCATGTCCATTCTATCACCTAGTGGATTACTGAAATGCTCATCATACAAAGGGAAATTAGCTCAAGATTCTCATATCTCCAGGATTATTATGCTCAAGACAGAAGGGGCAATCGCAGTTCTTGTCACTACATTACATGGCTTTCAAATTAACCTACTGCACATCAAAAGCTACATACTTATTAGAAGGTTTCGGCTGGTACAAGTCACCATTCCCATACAGCTGGGCTAATGGAGGAAATGAATTTATCTATCTCACGCAAGGGCCTGATGGGAAATTTCTTTGTTAAGATATTGTCTGCTCCTTGTAAGAAAGAAGATCCAGAAGCGACTCTGGGAAGGAATCCATCGCAGCTTGCTTACAACTACCACCTTGCTACGAAGAGTTACAAGCAGCTAAAGGCAACCAAGGAAGAAGTTATCTTCCCAAGAAAAGAGTTGCAGGTGACAGTTTTTGTGTTGGTGGAAACGACAGGTTTATAACTACAGCTCCACGTGCAAGTTTGTTGTGAAGAAGTTAACATGAAGATGCACGTTCATACCTCAACTGGTAGTGGAGAAAAGCCTCTTATGCTGAAAGGTACTCATACAGTGATTTGCAATCCCATTTGGAAACTGTTATTCGTAGCTGCAAGTGGTGCCATTACTAGTATCTACCCAGCCTTCAGCTGTGAAGATACAAGGCATGTTCACTACTGGGAAATGATTCTAGGCTCAAGTTCATTGATTATTTATGAAGGGGACTTGGATCAAGTTGATTTCTACAATGACACGAAGGAATTCAGATTGTTAGGGGCCTTATTGTCGAAGTTAGGGAAACTGTATTCATGCCTTTTATTGTGGTGGAGAAGGAGCTGCAACAACTGTGTCCCGAGGTCGATCTCATTTCATATCCTTGAAGACAAGGATGATTTGAAGGGTTGGGAATTTGTCATGTCCCGGTTATGGTGTATCCACTTGTTAAGGGGTTTTGGTATGCTAATTAGTAGATGTAGTATTAGTAGCGAGCGTGTGAGCGGCATGTGCCAGTTCAATAGATCCATTTCTCTTATAAACACTGAACTCCTGTAATTGAAGGTTATCGAATAGAAATTGTTGTTGTTCTTCCCCTCATTTGAGGTTTTACCCTTCAATTCTGCAGAGTAGATCCTGCGGTCTTGAGCCTGATTACTCAGTTGTAGTGTAGATCACTACAGCTTGATAGCAACGCATGCGAGTTCGACCGAGCAGTGCTCTAACAATCTCCCCCTTTGTAAATTTTAGTGACAAAACTATCAATTCATATGGAATACAAAATAAATAAATAAACTTTGTAGCTTCTCTTCCACATGCCTGATCTTCTTGGTTCTTCAACATTACTCGAAATCTTCGTCACTTCCAAGTACTCCAATGATTCCAAAGGTTGTAAGTTTAGCATCATCGTTGTTGAAAATCCATAGCTATAACAATGAGAAAACAAGAATTCTCGATCATTGTTACCAGTGTCATAGTATTATTACACAGCATCAAAGTTCAATTGTAACACAACTTCGACAACAATACTATGGTGATATGTATCACTCCCCCTTAGTCAATACTCCATCTCACATGGAAACCACTCCCCCTTACATAATGATCCGTAAACCATATGTATTTGTAGTGTGAACTACACATTAATTCTCCCCCTTTTTGTCAATAAAATTGGCAAAGGTAAGAAAACTAGTGGGATCCTAATGAAATTTCCATAGAAACATTTCATGACATAAAGAAAGCACATATCAACTTTTTAGATGTAATCATATAGCCGAAGTTAAATGCTTTCATCAAGGAGTTTATAAAGGTACAAGATAACTCCTATAATATTCCATAGCCGCACTCCCCACAAAGATTTGGCGATTAAGCACAAGTTCAGTTAAGAATTCTCCCCCATAAAATGTCATTCTCGAAAGAACAACAAGAGCGACCTTACTTTCACAAGAAAAGAAGGATTTCTTTGGACATAACAAATCACATTCGAATATGAATTTGAATCCAAAAATACTCAATTAAATTAACCACAAGAAAACCCATGATTAATTTAATCGTAAATGCTCAACATAAGAAAACTTACGGAGCCGCACAATATATACATAGAGAATATGGATCAGGGAATATCAATACCGCGGAATAGACAAGGATTCATTCTATTTTCCATCACTATTTGCACAATGACATACAATAGACATAATCCTTGTAAACAAAAGTTCATCCTATCTTCCATCAATACTTGCATATCGACATATGAAAGACTTAACTTTTGACAAGGTAGGGGACAATCATAGTTCACAGACGCAAACACACATATCCCATAACATATTGCAATATATAAAATCATAAAGATTAATACTGCAAAAAATCATCTTCCAAACAACTTTTTAGAATTTAATCAAATAAACCTAAAAAAATAAAGATGAAAACATTGGACATAGCTATGTGTAATCACAATAATGGTTATTCCATACTCTAGTTATTCTTCCTAAAAACACATGAATAAAATTCTCATAAGAATATTTACTAGACAAAATCAACAAGCTAAAAAGCAAAAACAGACTCCTAAACCATCACAACTGAACACGAACTGAAATCACATAAACGTTTCGGAATTCTCACGAGCCTTGAAGTCTTTGAGCTTGTGATTGACAACATTCATTGCATCTTCAGTGAAGATATCCTCATTGAGAAGATCTTTAACATGTGTCTTTATGAGACCAAGGTCAAAAGTAACCTTTTTCAACTCAGTTCTTAACACATCAAGACTCTTCAAAGTATCAACGGGCTGCAGTTTTGCTTCCTCAAAATATTTAAGAAAATCATGAACCACTTTAGCAGAAACCATATCCTCATTCTCAACATCCTGATTGTATAGGCATAATAACATGAGGAATTAGGATGATCATCTTCTACTAGGGTTCTTTTCTTCCTTCCCTTGGACTCAAAACCAATACATTTGTCAAGAAACCCTTTTTCAAAACCGCTAGAGTTAGGAGAAGACATTCTTGACAAACTAAAATAAATCCTGGAGTATGCGTACGAGACTCAAGGGTTTTGGTATTTAAACGGTTTCTCAGGGGAGGTAGCTTTTAGGGTTTCTAAGAATTGATTCGTGACAGTAACACGGGTACATGTACAAACACAATTTAGACCCAACAACAAGGGTACGCAACCAGTCGTATTTTTTACGACAAGACTGAAATGCTGCTATTGTGAAAAGTATCACAAGATTTTTGGCTCAATAAATTTTATATCTCCATTGAGAAATAATTTAGAGCACACAACATAGTTGCAACCAACACAAAAGGAAGAACAACATCAGACACAACCAAAATTTTAAGCAAAGATGTCAACAGACAATAGTTTAGCTATGGACGATAAGAAAATAGCTCAACTAATCAGAAAGCAATTTTTCCACCAAAATACATGATTATTAACACATCTTACTCAACATGATTTTTATGAGTAAGTTTTCAATCCTTGTGATTAATTTACACAAGTATGAGCTCTAAGCTCATTAAATGAACCGTGTTTATGATTGGGTCTCTTTTTCCTTTCGAATCTAGGAAGGAATCCTTTTTGATGTGAGAAATTATCATAGAACTTACTGTCATCAAAATATGAGACATAGTTTGAGTTCTTACCATAAGAAATTTGACTTGAGGAGGTTGACAACCTGTTGACAATTTTTTTATAGCCTTCAATTATCTCCTTCAGGTTATTTCTCATATCATAATTTTCGCTCCTTTCTCCTGGAATTTTGTTCACATCAAAGGTAATGTTATTTCCTCTTTTATCAGAAGAGAAAACTTGATCTTTCCTTAGATGATTTTTGTTAAGACGTCTGTTGTGCTTCTGAATGTTCGAGGAACTCTTTGAACTGACTTTCCTGGTAGCATACACAGGGTAGGTACGAAAACCAATTGGTTTAGGCATACGAATGTCAGTTACACCTTTGAGAATTAAGTCTAAGGTGTGTTGAAGTTGAATATAAGAATTATTATTCAACCTAGAGTTTCTCTTTTGCTTAGCAGGTCCTTTTGAATCACAAAAGAGACATACTTTTTGATCATAAGAGTGATTAGAAGGTTCCATCTAAACACCATCGTTTGAAGATTTCTTCCTCCCATTTGATGTGCAACATCCTTGATCAGGAGATATTACAGGCACATCCTTTTCAATAGAAAGAGATACTGGTTTTACTTCCGAAACTGGAGTTTTCTCAGTTGCAATAGAAGTAAATGGTGGAGAGGACTTTTTGGAACATCCTTGAATCGAGAGTTTACTCAAGCGAAGTTCAATTTCCAATGCATCCTTTTTGAGGCTTGCCTCGAGTAGGATATGTGAAGATTCAACTTCAACATTTTTGGAATTATAGTCTCGTACTACACCAAGAACAACATTGATATTGTTTTTCAATCGATTAAATCTATCAACTTGAATTCTAATAAGATTTAGAATCACTTCACTCTCTTCAGTTGTTTCCCTTTCATTAATAGAGATAGACTCTTTCGAAGGGTAATCGGGATAAGATATGTCAGTGTCTGTTTGTCTCGTCAGAACACTTGGTTCGTCTATTTTTGAGATTGGCGGATCTTTCTCTTTAATAGATATATTCGAGACCGAACTTTTATTTCTGGTGATGCGTTTATCAGAGATAGTACTCTTTTTCATAGAGTCAGATAGCTACAAACACAGACTTGTGAGGTCTTTAAACGTGTTTGCCTGCTCTGACACCAATTGAAAAAGCGGGGGTCTAACAACCACACCCAATATTTCGCTTAGCAATCTGTATGGACTAACTCCAATATACTTTCAAGAGAATCAACTAGACAGTTAGACTCAATCTTAAGAAAGATATATGAAGGAGTTAAATATCTCAATCTATAAGTCAATCTGCAATCAATAAATAGAAATCTGTGAGCCTGATTGAATATAAGAGATATAAACTTGGATGGTACCAAAGACCAATATCCAAGGATCAATCAATTTCCAATCAACAACCAAAGGTTGGATTTCACAATTGATCGATACAATGCACAACCTGTGATATTTCAATTATATACCAAAATATAAAGCGGAAAAGAAATAACACAGATACCAGAAGTTTTGTTAATGAGGAAACCGCAAATGCAGAAAAACCCGAGGACCTAGTCCAGATTGAACACACACTAAATTAAACCGCTACAGACACTAGCCTACTACAAACTAACTTCGGTATGGATTGTAGTTGAACCCCAATCAATATCACACTGATCCAAGGTTCAGTTGCGCTCCTTACGTCTCTGATCCCAGCAGGATACTACGCACTTGATTCCCTTAGATGATCTCACCCACAACTAAGAGTTGATACGACCCAAAGTCGAAGACTTTAATAAACAAATCTGTATCACACTGAAAAGTCTACGGTAATAGATAAATCTGTCTCCCACAGAAATACCTACGAGTTTTTGTTCCGTATTTTTGATAAATCAAGGTGAACAGGAAACAATTTATAATCCGGACTTATATTCCCGAAGAACAACCTAGTATTATCAATCACCTCACAATAAACTTAATCCACTAGCGAAACAAGTTATTGTGGAATCACAAATGATGAGACGAAGATGTTTGTGATTACTTTTATATCTTTCCTATCAGAGAAATCAATCTCAAGCCAATCTTATGATTGTACTTAGTACGATAGAAACATCAAGATCAGATCACACAACTACAAGAGAAGTAGTATCGGTCTGGCTTCACAATCCCAATGAAGTCTTCAAGTCGTTAACCTACAGGGTCTCGGTAGAAACCTAAGGTTAAAAGAGAATCGACTCTAGCTAATACAACTAGTATCATACAAGAGGTGTGGGGATTAGGTTTCCCAGTTGCTAGAGTTCTCCCTTATATAGTCTTTCAAATCAGGGTTTGCAATCAATGTTAGCTTAGTAACAAAGCATTCAATATTCACCGTTAGATGAAAACTCAAGCTAATATCTTTCAACCGTTAGATCGAAACTTAGCTTGTTGCACAAAAATGAAATGCACGTTCATCTAGGTTCGTGTAACCGTACCCAAACATTTACATCTAGTTGGTTCAACAGTAGTTAACCAAATGGTTAGCCATATGAGCACTTTCATATCAACCATATTCTTCTTTACCGTAACTAGTTCAAATGACTCAAATGAACTAGTTAGAGAGTTGTTCAATTGCTTAGATCTTTATAATATACACAATTGAAACAAAAACGATTTGATTCACTCGAATCAATTCATGAACTTTATATCCATGGTTTGCAAACTTGCATTCCTTAGTTTATATAAGTTTAAGTTCACGAATAATCGTTTTTAGAAAATAACCAACTTAAGTACGCGGACTGGTACGCGGACTTAAGTACCCGGAATAAGTTTGTTTTTAATTCACAAATTCCAGCAGAAATTCTCGGGATGAGAACCTCCGACAGTACGCGGACTGGGTTCGCGGACTCTAGTTCCAATTTTCCTGATCAAAAAAGTACGCATACTTTGGTTCAAGGAATAAGGACTTATACATGTATGAGTTACCTCACAATGTTTATATCCAACCATGGTTATATAGTCTAAACTCTCATTTCATTCATTGAAACATTCTTAGAGGACGTTATATGATTGTTATTCACAAACCATTTTTCGACAAAGCCATTTTCAAGTAATTGAAACATAACATGACTTTCGTCACTAGTAAAGATGAACTTGTCCAAAGCGAAAGCTTACCAACACATATTTCGAGAAATAGATAAGCGAGATAAATTCGGCTCGAAATAGCAAATGTGTATAATCAAATTCTATATAGCAAACGACTTTTGTCTCAAGATAAGAGATAGAGTAGTGTAGATGGTGGATTTTCGAAAAAGGGTAGAATTGTAAAACTATACTCCAAATTCGGCAACCGGATGAGTATTGAGACTCATGTCTCTCATTAAAGCATGAAAGCTCATGTCATAAATCTCTGACTGAGAAGGCTGTCTCTCAGAGTACGTGTAGATGTGTAGTCTCTCAGCTGAGGCCACGGCACATCTCATGAATACTGAGCAATTTCAGTAATTACTCCGGATCCGGCAATCGGATGAGTATTGAGACTCATGTCTTTGTGCATGAAAGCTAATGCCACCTCTGATGAAGAAAGTCTCTCAGAGAAGATGAAGATGTGCAGTCTCTCAGCTGAGGCCACGACACATCTCGTACTGTGTAGAATCGAAAGATTGGGCGGCTCCTAGACAACATGCCTGCTAGTATAGAGCGACAACGTCTTCGGGATGTAACCAGATTTCCCCCGACTATGCAAGAGGAATATGATACTCCAGCAAGTTCATATTGCTCAACCCTCAGGTAATTAATGCTCCCAGACATGAATCCCTTCTAGTATAGAGATGACAATTAATTATCTTAAATCGTCTGAATATCCAGCAATATTCTACGAGCCGTCACCTGAATATATCAAGCAATATTCTGCGAATCGTCAACTAATCGCCTGAATATCCAGCAATATTCTACGATTCTTCGTTATATTTCGTCACTTCAATTCGTGGTTCTTCCCATCAGAATTCCACGGGTTAGTGATAAATACTCAACGAGACAGGCATCTAAGCATCGAATAATCCCTAACAAAAACGGTGCAAGTGTACTTAACAAATAATGCACAGACCAGCATTTTGAATGCGCAAATGAACATTTCGGAAAATACGAATGAACGAGGAACCTATGCAAAATAGGAAGGAAAAATAGTAAGAATATTAGCAGATGCGCCAGGGGACTGGTCTCACCAACCGGTCGGTCATGCCGTGACCAGTCCCACGCCCAATTTTATATTTTTATCATATTTTAATAATTTTCCCTAAAATTATGAAAATTACCTAATTTCATCACATGATTTCATCAAAAAATAATAAAATTAGGGAAAGGTGTCGTGGGACCGAGCACCAGCCGGACGTGCCTTGGTCGTGGCTGGTCCCACACCTCACGCCCCATTATTTTATTATTTCCTCTTAAATTATGAAAATTCCTTGATTTCATGAATTTTCCCTAAATCACCTAATTTCATGTATTTTTCTCTAAAATCACATGATTTCATCAAAAAATAATAAAATTAGGGAAAGGTGTCGTGGGACCGAGCACCAGCCGGCCGTGCCTGAGCCGTGGCCGGTCCCACACCTCACGTCCCATTATTTTATTATTTCCTCTTAAATTATGAAAATTCCCTGATTTCATGAATTTTCCCTAAAATTACCTGATTTCATGTATTTTCTCTAAAGTTATAGAAAATATTAAAAAATTAGGGAAAACTTGTGGGACCGGGCTCTAGCCGACCGGCCATGCCCTAGCCGGTCCCACACGCCTATTATTTTATTATTATTTGGTGTTTTGATTCCTGATTTCATGAAAACTCCCTGATTTCAACAAAATATCTTGGTTTTCGACAAATCCTTTTGATTTTATGAAAGTTAGCTAAAATCATCAAAAATTACATAAAATTGGGAAGAGCGGCTTGGGACCCGCACTCATGGCCGACCGGCCATGCCTTAGCCATGCCGGTCCCACACTCCCATTCCCTATTTTATTATTATTTTATCTCTCATGAGAGTTCCCTAATTTCACCAAACTCTCCAGTTTCATGAAATTTCCCTCAAATCAGAGAAAACACATAAAATCACATAAAACTTGGATAAACATGTGGAACCGCGTCTGTCAGCCGGCCGGACATGCCCTAGACGTGTCGGTCCCACACCTTGAGATCCCATGTTTTATTTATTATTTACATCATCTCATGTATTTTTGCCGGTTTCAGCAAAACCATGGATTTTGCATATTTTCTCCAAATGTTACTCAAACGTGCATCAGAAAATATCAAAATTCTCAGGACTGAAGCACGGACACTATGGTGACACGGGCACATCCCCTTGACCGATCAAGGGTGACCCCGAGGCTTGCAAACAGATGGTCCCGCATGTTTTAATGATTTTAACATAATTTGCTCAGTTGCTCATATTAGGTTCGAACTCTTTCCAAACAATTGGAAGTTCGCTCAAACGACCATCTATTGGTCCCATGACCATTAAGAGCCGGTCTCATGACCTCTTGGTCGGCCCGTCACATTTTCTACATCAGGTTTTATGATTTGTTGCTCACACGAGCATTATTTCAGTAAATGATTAAACCAGCATGTTATAGTTTTGAAAGTGGTAGTAAAAGTTCGTTGCTCGGACTTGAATAGATTTTAAAAGGAAAATATATGTACAAATTTGTCACAAGATGTTCGAGAGGTATTGGGACTAAGGACTTGGCCAATTCTTCATGCATGTGGTATATTTTATTTATTCTTAACAATTACTGCTCAAAACATAAATATATGGACTCTTATTTTGCCAAAATAGATTCTCAGAATATTAGTTATAAATCGTAATCATGGGACATCAAACATTTAAGCAAGCATGCCGCATCAAATAAAATGATAACTAATTAATTAAAATCATTTTTCAATTTTTAATCAGTGCAAAAGTCATAAAAAGAATAAATTAAATTTACCACAATGACGAAAATAGACTCCCTCCGTCGTCCCAATATTGGGTTTAGCTCCTCATATTAATCATAATCTCAAAATGTTTTATTATTGCTCCAAAGTTGATTACAATTGAGTAAACAATGCAACAGAGAAATCGCAACAGCAGTTTCTGTTGCGAAGACGATGTTGGACTGTTACAGAGAAACAAATGGTGACGGAAAATTAAATGCTGTGGTTTACTTCTCTGTTGCAAAATATGATGAAGAAACTGTTGCGATGAAGATAAACGTTGCAGAGCAGTTGAAGAAACAGTTGCAAATGGATGAAGGAACCGTGGCCGATTCCTTGTTCTTCACGGGCAGCAGCAGCAGCAACAGAGTTCTGAAAACTCTGATTTCTGCTCCTCTGGCCCTCCTTTCGACTCCCAACTCTCGACAGACCTTCCCTGTGATAGTAGAAACCTATTTATACACCTAAGCCTCATTGAATCTCGCCATAACTCCTCAAAAATCTTCACAATGAAGAAAAATATTTTTGAGAATAATTTCTTATTTCTTCCTCTGTGTACGTTAATTGTCTTGGAAATCTTCATAAACTGATTGATACACATCCTAGGAGAATATCTGGGCTTAACTACACAAACATGCAACATCTTTTACGTGATTTTCTTTCCAAAAATGAGACGATATTCTTTTCTCTGTTTTGATTGGGAATTGATTTTCTGGACAAATTTGATCGATCCCAACCACCATAATATCTTCATATACTCATAACATATACCCATTAAGTCTCATCTCTTTAATCTCGTTAAAACACCTTCAAATGTCGAATTGAAAATCTGCCAGTAAAGGAAAGAATTTTCCCGCCAAAACAAATTTTGAATTTTGAAAGAAGGTCGCCCCTTATCCAGTGGTCGCCCCTTATCCAAAAGCGAGAGTCCGAATAACACTTGTCCTCCGGGTGCCAAAATCAACTTTTCGAGCCGAATTTTCTTAAAATATTTATTTCCAAAAAATACCTACAAATACATAAAATAACAAAATTAGTACAAAATCGAGTGCCAACAATATATAGTATTGAGAACAAATTGGACACAAAAATGTGTCTATCACAGCATTTAATCATTCTTTCACCAACTGGTCCTCAAGAGACTTTGGTATTGTAGATGGTGGATTTTCGACAAAGGATAAATTCGTAAACTCATAATTATACGAAGCTCTGATTCAGCAATCATACGTGAGTATCGAGAGACGGGTCTCTCATCGAATTCTCAACGGAGAGTACTTTCTCTCAGAGTACATGTAGATATGTAGTCTCATGACTGGACATCGACATATCTCATGAATACTGAATACTTTCAGTGATTATTTATATATAGCATTACGAGATGGAAGGCTCCTAGACAACTTGCTCTGCTAGTATAGAGCGATAACGTCTTCAGGAACAAACAACAAGTTTACCCTGACTATATAAAGGATATGAATTACCGACAAGCTCATATCGGGATAATTAATGCTCCTAGACAGGTTTCTCTGCTAGTATAGAGCCACAAAGTTAATTATTCCTAATTAAGATTAATTCTGCCGTGACATTCACTACTGAACTCCTAGAATAATCTATTATTGCTCCTATTCCATGGTCGAATCCACGACCGGTTCCATGGAATGGCAATAACAATTGCTCCTATTCCATGGTGGAATCCACGACTGGTCCCATGGAATGGCAATAACAATTGCTCCTATTCCATGGTCGAATCCACGACTGGTCCCATGGAATAGAAATAAACAATTGTTCTGATTCTATGATCGAATCCACGGCTTGATCTCATAGAATAACAATAACTATATTATCTCATTACTCCGATTTCATGATCGAATCCACAACTGGTCTCATAAATGGTAATAGATAAATCTTAATTACTCTGATTCTATGGTCGAATCTACGATCCCATGGAATGGTAATGCTCACTTTAGTATTCTGAATTCGTAGTCGAATCCTCAGCTGATCCTATGAATTAATAATAAACATCTTATTACTCAGTTTTGTGAATTATTCTCCATTGAATTCCACAATGTAATAAATAATCAACAACTGGGCGTCTGAGCTACCTCTAAGTAAGCCCGGATTCAAATGGTGAAGGTGTATTCAACGACGATACACTAACAGTCACCACACGAACGAGTATTTCAAAATACAACGAAACGATGAACCTATGCAAAATAGGGAAGAAAATAATAAATAATTAAAAATATTGACCAGGGTGCTGGGAGCACGGACACACGACCGACCAATCGTGTCGTGGTCAATCCCACGCCAGTTTTATATTTTTAATGCATTTTTATTATTTTCCATGATTTGATGAAAATTCTCTCATTTTATCAAATCTCCTTCGTCTCAAGGAAACTCGGTTTCATGGTACTTCCAACCGGCCCCACACCCCAAGGTTCCTTATTATTTTATTATTATTTCTCTAATTTCATGAAAAAACTCCTTGATTTCATGGTATTTTGCACAAATCATCAAATAATAATAATAAAATAAAATAAATTATGAAAAATTGTGGGACCAGACCTTGGCCGGCCGGCCATGCCCTAGCCGGTCCCACACGCCCCTTTGTTTTATTATTTTATTATTAGTTTTCCTTGAATTCATCAAATTCCTTGATTTCATGGTATTTCTCTCAAATTAGGAAAATTCCCTCAAATCATCAAAAATACCTAAAAAATATTAAAAAATTATGAAAACTCGTGGGACCGGCCCAAGCCGGACGGCCATGCCTTTCACGGTCCCACACGCCCTTGTTTTTATTATTTTAACATTTTTTGCTTCCTTGAACTCATGAAAACTCCTTCAATTCATGGAAACTTCCTAAATTCATCAAATTTCTCAAAATTCATGAATTTTTCATAAAATCATCAAAATATTATAAAATTAAGGAAAAGGCACCACGGGACCGTGGTCACGACCGGCCGACCATGCTTTGACCACGGCGGTCCCACGCCTCCTCATTCCTTATTTTATAATTATTTTTCATCATCTCATGGTGTTTTCCTCAGTTTCGTCGAAACCCTAATTTTGGCATGTTTTCTCGAATGGATGCTCAATTGCATGCCAGAAAATATCAAAATTCTCAGGACTGAGACGCGGACGCCTTGGGGACACGAGAACGCTATCTTGACCGACCAAGATTGGCTCTTTGGCTCACGGAAGCCGGTCCCATCAATTTTCACAGTTTTGACCTAACTTGCACAATTGCTCGTATTAGGTCCAAAATTCTTCCAAACACTTTGGATTTTCATGAAGTGATCGTCAGGCGGTCACGTGACAACCCAGGTCCGGTCTCATGACTCCATGGTCGGTCCCTCGCCTCGCCTCGTCATAATTAATTAGGTTTTCTCACCTAAGGCTCAGACGAGCATTTTCGAATAAATGATTAAACCAGCATTTGATCATTCTTTCACCAATAAATCGTCAACTCTTCAGGAGTTCTTCGTATTGGCTCACGTGAGCATATGGACACTACATGGTTGATCCACAGTCCCATGTAGTCGCTCCCTCCTTCGTCCCATGGTTAAACTTCTGACGAACCATGAATTGATCACCAATTGATCAAATTAGGGTTTCTGAATCCAAGGATCATCATTCCAGATTCCAACCTTAATAATTTTACGACGACCTCATGGTCATTAATTTTATTAATTATGCTCGGTTCAACGACCAGTATTCTAATTAATATTTTTGGTACGCTGCCAATAATCCGTCAGATGAGCAACACATGCTCAGACGATCAAATATTCAACAATTCATCACATGAGCAACACTTGCTTAGATGATGAATATTTGCTCAAACCAAGGTATTTGGTTCAACAATCAATATTCAATGGTCCATCGAATGAGCAATGCTTGCTCACTTCATCGTAAGAACTATACCTCTGTCTCATGACATGTTCAATTCATGAGTTTCAGAACATTATGTTCAACTCAGCAACTACATGGACTCATCGTCCCATCAAACCACGAAGTCATCAGTTGACTAAAAAACCACGAGACGTCAATCGTGTCACTTGGGGGGATATCACTTAGGATTTTGTTCTGGAGGTCTACGACACGTGTGTTCAAACACACGATGGAATGTGAGAAAGTCGTGCAATCAGTTGAAGGAATTCACGAGGTAGTGGGTGGAAAATCGACCAAGTCTCCACACGTTGAGCAACTGGTTTCAAACACGATCTCCACTTCCCCACTCCTTGATTCCATCAACTGCCACACTTCATGGGATCATGGTGTCTACAATTCCAACAATATAAATAAGTCTCTGAATCATGATTGAATCGGCATCATAAGTATCATCAATCTCACGTCTCATCGACAACACGAGATCATCAACTCATCAATTGAGAAACTACTCTCAATTGAGCAATTTCAATCACTCAGAGCTTATCGTATTCGGAATTCACACACCCACAATCTTTGATTGCCATTGATTCCACACATTTCTCAGCTTCCCTCCTACAGATCAACCCATCCTCTCTTGTGACCGAATTTACTCTGGAACGGTCATTGTCTTGATTTAGGCCAGAGTACTACAGATTGATCTCTCGAATCTAAAGCACCCCCTTTGCAGCAGTGCATCTGTGTGAGGTTTAACATTTCGCTCGGTTTGAGGAGTCTCCTCCGTATGGTCGTCTCCTCAATTCCTTAAAAACCAGCAAATCGTTTTTCCCCATCTATAGGTATTTTTTGCTCATTCGAGCATCTGGGCGTTATATGGTGAACCCGTTATCCCATGTAGCCGGTCCCTTGTTGATTTGCAATAAATCATCATTTCGGTAAAATTAGGGTTTTGAATCCAGAGCTCTGCAGAATGATAATTTTATGTTGATTCCATGATTGATATTCATATTTATTTTGCTCGACTCAGCAGTCAGTAACTTAAATTAACATTTTATTTGGTCCGGCTACCAAAAATTCATCAAAAGAACAATATTTGTTCAAACTAGCAATATTTGCTCGAATTAGCAATATTTGCTCAAATCAAAGAATATTGGTTCAACTATCAATATTCAACAATATAGCAATACAGTTTTGCTCGTCTTAGGTTATAATGATACCTCGTCTCGAAACATTTGCACACATGTTCAACTCAGCAGTACATGGACTCATCGTCCCATAAAGTCAGTAACTGACTCCACAATCACGAGATTTCAATCGTGTCACATGGGGGATACTAACTAGGGTTTTGGTATGGCGGTCTACGGCACGTGTGTGCACTTACGATGAGAATGTGAGCAAGTCGTGAAATCAGTTGGAAGAGTCAGCAAAGTAGTGGGTGGAAAGTTAACCAAGTCTCCGCACGATGAGTAATTGGTTTTAACACGATTTCCCCATTTCTCATTCTCTGATTCCAGCAACTGTCACACTTCATGGGATCATGGTGTTTTCAACTACGACATTATAAAATGTCTCTGAATCCTGATTGAAAAGACAAAGGTTTTTCGAACAATCGAACAACATTCTCCAAAACGAGCAATTTCTCATCAAAGTTCATATAGACAATCTTTCGTCTACACGAACTCACAGAAATTACTCTCAATTGAGCAAAATTCAATCATTCAGAACATTCTCACGCTGAATTCACAACACACCTACAATCTCAGATCACCATTGATCTCACGCATTTCTCAGCTTCCCTCCTACAGATCAACCCATCCTCTCTTGTGACCGAATTGACTCTGGAACGGCCATTGTTATTGGTTTAGGCCGGGGTCTTACAGATTGATCTCTTGAACTTAAAGCACTCCCTTCTTGCAGTGCATCTGTGTGAGGTTCAACATTTCTCTCGGTTCAAGGAGTCTCCACACGGTCGACTCTTCAATTCCATAAAAACCAGCAAATCGTTTTTCCCCACTCACAGATTGGCGACCACAGTGGGAGATTAATCTCTCGGTTGCAATATCACGATTTCACAATATGGATGGTCTTAGGTCTGGGTTAGTTACAGGTTCCAACACAAACGACGCTAGTACTAGCAACAACAACAATGACAATCAGAATATCCCGGAAACGATTCCGTCCTCCAATACTGACGGTGGTGACATTACTCCTCCTCACCCTGAAGGTCATCCCCTGTTCGGTCGACACCCTGAAGAAGTCTGAGGAAATGCACCACCTACCATTGCTGATCTTATCAAAATGCAGGAGACTCTCGCAAAGAATCAGATTGACATGGCTGCTACACAGAAGGAGCTGTGTAATTATCTCAAAACTCTTACTGATAAGATGACAGAGAAGACTCAAGAAAGGGAAAAATAGAAGGAGAAATCCTCAGATGTTGTTGATCCTGAAGTAATCCTAATCCATACAAGGGATGATGATGAAACTGGCAAAGCTGTAGATTCATAAGCAAAGGAACCATCAAATTTCATTACTCGGGAAGACGTGGAGCGCCTTCTGGAGAACCGTGGAAAAGACAAGACGTCACATGTCCATCGTCACCAACCTCCTTATCCTGCCGCTACGCAGAGGATTCCCCTTCCAAAAAGTTACATTTCTCCAACTTTTACTCTGTATGACGGAACTGGCAATGCTCGAGAACATGTCTCTCGTTTCCTCGAAGCCTTGGGAGAGCATGAACATAACCATGTTGTTCGCCTCAAGGAGTTTTCAAAATCCTTGAAAGGCAGAGCATACACCTGGTACAACAACATCGCACCGGGGACTATCAACAATTGGGGAGAAATGATCAACGCCTTCTATAGGAAGTACTTTTTCGTGTCAGAGCAAGTCACTCTCTCTGATCTTGGAAGAATGTTCCAAAGGGTCAGTGAAAATCCCAATGATTACGTGAAAAGATTCAGAGTCCATGCCCTGGACTGTCATGACCCAAATGTCACAGAGAAGCAGCTGGTAGATTTGTGTATCAACGACATGCTCCCAGTTTACAAAGCTCTATTGGAGAACTTTCGATTCCAGATTTTCTCAGAGCTTCACGAAGCCGCGAAGAGATCAGCAACCACGGCACCTGCCCTGTTAGAAAGAGCAAAGTCTACAAAGACTGAGGAATCACGTGACACTCGAGGAAGATACCTGATCAACAAGAAGTACAACCTTCAACCCTCTGCAAACGCTGCTGAAGGGAGCAAGCGCAAGGCAGAATCCCCGAACAAGCATACTGCAGCTCCTCCAAAGACGCAAAAGAAGGACAAACCAGAGACACGGGCTCCTGGCCAACGCACAGATGCTCCTGATGATGCACCTGATTTTCCTCTCCCCATTGGAGAAGTGCTCGAACTATTAGACGCCTGGATCCAAGATGGCGCAATCAAATTGTCATACGTCAGGAGAGACCCAACTGAGGAATACATGGAAAATCCTCGTTATTGTCGATTCCACCGGTTTGTGAATCATCCAACAAGAAGCTGCAAAGTATTGAAACACATATTCAGAGAAAATGTTGAGTCGGGAGAACTTAATCTTAGAGCCGAGGGAGTACACAGAGACCCTCTTCCTGTCAGGACTTTCTCCATTTCCGAAGCACCAGTCAAGGAGGCAGTTCAGTCATTGATAGAGCATGTATGTGAATTGCTCTACCTGTCGAAAGCACAAAGGGGAGACATGTTCACAGCCTTGAACCACATATTTTCTAAAAAACGCCTGCTGATTCCAGATGTACCTCCTAAATCTTCAGCCACCGACAAAGAAATGTATAACTGGGGTCTGCTCACCACAGTGCACATTAAAGGAAATGAATTAAAAAGGGCATTTTTTGATGTTGGTACTGCTGTCAACATCATCCCTTTGAAAACTCTCAGATCTGCCGGCATTACTCGACAAGAAGCTACTCACTCTCCCATAAAAATCATAGACCACGAAGGGGTTTCCTGGGATGCATACGTCTCCATTACTCTCAAAGTTACAGAAAGTTTGGTCTGCACTGAGACCAAATTTTACATAATCCGGGAAGACCCTGGATATGACATGATCCTTGGAAGGGCCCGGATTCATGATGGAAGGATCACTCTAAAGCCTTCAGTACTCTGTGCCGCCGACGAAGAATTGAGTCAGAGGACGCAGAGGATGCCCCACCATTTGAGCATCTGCAGGAGGATAAAACCTTGATGGGACTTACACAAGAACCTGGGGAAAGTCCACATACCTTTGTCAAAAGGTTTCAAATTCAGGCAAGTCTTATTCCTCTCCATGCTCCAATATTACCAATGCTCAAATATGCTACTTTGACCCAGGGACTTCTCCCCATGAACAATTTAGCAATTACCAAGAGTTACGAATAGATAACTTCACCTCGGAAATATTATACCCAATGGTTGGATCCAGCGCATCTCAATGTTGATCATTCTATCAAAAGGTTTATTGCTGAAGACCTGGCTAAACACGACAGACAGTATGCTGGATACTCTCCTCTACACGAGTGTCTGTATGTGCCACAACCGTGGAATCAGCGCAAGATATTCAAGGCACGAATTACAAAGCCGAACAAATTCAAGGAGGAAAATTTGGTTCTCAAGGCAACTAAACGAGATCTCCATTCTGCAAGGAGCTCCAATTGGGAAGGACCATTTATGGTTGCTAAGTCCATAACTGGAGGATACTACAAGTTGATCAACACAGATGGTAGAACCCTACCATTAATTCACCAGATTTGGCTTAAGGCGTTTATCTGAAATTATTAGGCATTTGAGGTACTGGGCGTTTGAGCACTCATGGTGTCTGGATTTCGCATTTAGGATTTTCTTTCATTGTATGTCAATCCCTCCAAAACGTTTGCAATACTTGCAATCAGTATTTGAATTCAGCAATTTATCAGAAATTCAATTCACTTTACTTAAAGAAAATCTCTATCAAATCCAAAACCAAAGAAAATTCTCAGTCATAGACTCGACACCTATCAAAGAATCAAAACCCAAATAAAATCTCACATCTCTCACAGAGTTCAATGTTCTTGATATTATGGAAAGGAAACTAAAGAAATCCATCAAAGAAAGATTTCTGCTCTTTTGCCTCCTCCAAGACTTTCAAGGCTGCCTTTTCCGCCTCCAGCTTCCTGGTTAGTTCGAAAACTTGATTCATCTTATTCAACACGACATCACTGGTAGGTAGGGGAACATCGCCCTTTACTGCTTTCCTGATAACTTCAAGTCTTTGACGGAGCCACTTCAGATTGAAGCCAAGATCTTCAGCATTCTTCAAGTTGTATTCCCAATCAAAGAGTACATCTTGAGTAACAACATTTCTGGCAGTAATCTGGATATCATCTATGACACGCAAGATAGCCTCCACTTGTTTCGTCAGAAAATAACTGCGTCCTGAATCCCGAGTGACAACAATGTGTCCATACATTTCCCACAGTTCCTTGTACATAGCAGCATATCCGATAGGAACGCTAAATCCTCCAACAAGCTGGTGATACGGGAGTAACTCACCAAATTGAGGATCAAAGGAAATCCATGCAGTCGGATACTCATGCATTATCATCTGGTTCTCGATGTGCCTTGTTGAGAACCCGTGATGAGAGAACCATAGGTAAGATAAACTTGGGTAAATCTTACTATATTTGTGCTCTTGCTATGCACCAGGCGTAGTTGCCCCATCTTTTTTGAATGTGGTACTCTCGGAATCTAAAAATGTGCCTTCTGGTCTATCCCAAGCTATGCACCAAGCTCTTGGAATTTCAATATGAGAAATTCCGTCATTTTCCCAAGCTTCAATGTCTGTCTTGAATATAATCACGATATGTTAGCCGTATTTTTATTTATTTATTACTATTTTTTTTTTGGTAATTCAATTTTCATTAAAGGAAATCAAGATTACATAGATCTCAAGTACATCAAATTCAAAAAGTAAAAAGAAACTACAAGCTTGTATCGGTACATGATTGAAAATTCCGACAAGGAAAAGAGAAGGAATTCCAAATACTGACCTAATACTAGAATGCAATAACCGATCGAATCGGAGAGAAGATGGTCTTCATAATATTCATGGACCATTTGATAAATCGTCTTCCTGACGAAGTAATGCTTCAATGGTATACGAGTAATCTGCAAATTTGTTGACCGAAGAATAGAGAGTAATCTGAATCCGGCGATGTACTTGAACAAACATATAATCAAGATCAAGTAACCATTAAAATAAAAGAGAATCACCATTAAGGTGAAGACAAGAATCACCATGAAGGTGAAGAAAACAAGCCTAATAGGAAATAATCCTTTTATTCTAAAACTAAAACACAACAAAACTAAGATCCTTGCTCAGATCTAGCCCCAAATGGACTAGATCTGAGCAAAAAGATGAAATTTTTTTTTTTCTTGGAGAGGAGGAGAGAGAGAGAGGGGAGATGAAAAGAAAGAGAAATGATGAAACGTCATTAGCCGTATCTTTTTGTTATACCCTTCCTATGGGATCAATGATTTTTTTTCTTAACAAATATGAAAATTTATAGTTATCCGTATATTTTTTTTTCTGAACGCACAATTGGGATATACCCAAATTAATTGAGAGATAATCTAATAAGACAAAATAGGAATTTAATTTAAATAGTAATTTAAAATTCACCTATCCACATATTTTAACTAGTTCCTAATTTATCCTACCTAATCATACTTAGTAGTTGATTACGTTTAGTTAAGTTAGTAGATTAGATAGTTAGTATAAATCAAATTATGTCTTTTTGGTTAGAAAGCAGAAGGAGAAGTTTTGGAGGGAAGAGGGATCAGATGAAGATGAGTGATGTTGGCTAAGGAAAAGATGTTGTTGAATCTTAGGTCACCAACAAAAAGGTGTATATCTTGAATCTTCAGCTAATGATAACGATTCACAATTGCAATTTTTTGTGGAACCAACACCTTTAAATCATGATATTTATGAGCATAAAGAGTTTCATGAAGAACCAACCCAAGAAAGTAAACAAGCTCAACATCCAAGCACTCCAGATACTCAGGTATAGGTGTTAATGTGTTGAAATTTAATTTAGTTTTTTTTAAGTCGCCATTTTTACAGTTGACAAAGCTCAGTGATGGCATGGTCGTAGTATAAATACAATGCCGACAACTGCGTAACCGACATGGTATTCATACTTTAACCATGCCGACAAACCATTTACCCTAAATTAAATTGTCAGTCGGCATTGTATTTATATAGAAAAGTTAGTTTTCACATACCATGGAATATTTCACAATATATATTGTCGGCATGGTCTTCTACTTAACTTTCAACGCCTACAGTTTTGAAAACACTTACAGATAAAAAGGTACTCCAAAATCCCAATGCCGGCATCATCAATTATTTATCGAGCATGCCGATACTGAGATTCCGACATTGCATGCTGGTGAATATTCTACGCGGGCACACATGTTTCAATTTGACTATAAATTTAAGTTCATTCCTCTCATATGTCGGTATTGTAGGTAGAATATCGAGCATGCCAGCTGGTTTATCCCGGCATGGTTATCTCCGTTTCTTCTATGCCGGAAGTTGTTCTCGGCATAGTTATATATGTTTCTTCTATGCATGTATTTTATGTCTTTCACCTAATGTTTATGTGTTTCGTTTATTTGATTGTACTATACAATGACCCATCATCTGGATACGTCGAATGATGCGGTAGGTTCCAAAAAAGTACACTTATTTAGTTATATTGTTTTGAACTTTTCTTTGGGATTGCATATAGTCTCTTGTGTTTGTCCTTTTGTAGGGATTAACAAGTAAACAAGACGTGATTAATTGGGCTGTGGAAACAGGTCGTAAAAAATGTGTGTGCTAGTGAGGAACACTCAAGGTTCAAAGACTTGGTTTGAGATGGTTTGCGAGAGAGCTGGGTCGTACGAGAAGAACATCCACAAGAGAAAGGATTATGTATATCCAAAGAAGACTAATAGGGTATACAATACTAATACGAGGAAGGATGATACCCCTTTAAGTTTGTATTCTATTTGAGAGAAGGTGAACAAAAATGTATAGAGCGGCTTGGCCGCCATAACTATGAGGATCCGAATACTTTAGTTTGTCAGTCCCTGGTTGCAAAGCTAAAACCTCATGAAATGGAAGACGTTAAGAGATTGACCAAAAAATGCATGAAACCAAGACAAATTCTCAACGAATTCAAGGAAATTGATGAGATGAACGTTTCATCCTTAAGTACAATATATAATGCACAAGCAACTATTAGAAGGATGGAACGGGAAGGTAGGACGGTCATGCAAGAATTTGAGAAGTTAGCCACCGATGACGACTACACACGCGTCATTAAACCAGGGCAGGATGGTAAGCCCCTTCAAATATTTTTGTGCACCCGTTGATTGCACAATTATCTCGTACATGCTTTGGTGTTCTTATGATGGATTGCACCTACAAGACAACCAAATATCATATGCTATTGTTCAACATCGTGAGGCAAACATCGGACAAGGTAACATTCACGTTGGCTTGGTGTTTTGTGCGAAACAAGGAGGATTATAATTATATTTGGGCATTACGACATTTGAAGTTACTTTTCTGGGGAAATGATCTGCCAAGGATCATAATAACCGATAACGAAGACGCATTAATGAACACAATTTCCGAAGTTTTCCCGGATGTATAAAATTTCCTTTGTACATTTCATATAAGGTGCAATGTGAAGAAAAATTGTCATGCACTTTTTGAGCCCATAAAGGCGGATATTAAGAAGAGAATGATTGATCAACTTGAGGAACACGTTTGCATAAACAATATATCACCAGAAGAACGAGAAGAAGAGAGAAAAAATATTCACGAGCAAGTGGACAAGGAATACGAAGAAAATCATGAAAAGTGGTTGGAATTTCTAAAAGATTGGGAAAAGGTTTATTGGTCTCTTACCGAGGATATATACGAAAAAAAAATTGGACAAATTTATTGCTGATTGGAACGAACCGTATCTAAATGATGTCTCCTATTGCCGAAAACAATGATTGGATAGGTACAAATACAAATTTGTGTATGCATGGACTGGCCGATATAGACACTATGAGAATGAAGCAACTAGTATTGCAGAGTCCGCTCATGAGAAATTTAAAGATCTCCTTGAGTCTAACCAAGGAGATGTTGTTACGGGGACCGTGGAAATGCAATACTACTTTAATAATGATATCAATAGAATCAAGAAGTATTTTCAGAAAATTTCAATGGATAGGATGACTCAATATCTTCAACATGGTAGGTTTTCCTGGGAATAGAATACTATGTGTCTCAATGGGTAATAAAATATATGATGAGACAAATGATATGGCAGATAAATTATGGAAAACTTAGTGATGTGTGTATTTGTCCCGAGATGTGTGCTATAGGATTCTGTTTCATCATATGCTTGTGAGGTATGAAGATGTGATACTTATTGAAGTTATCAATCCGTTTTCGAAGCAACTCTCTTTCACCCCTCCTCCTACGGAAGCTTCTGGTGAATCACCATGGGATACGAAGAAAGCAATGGAATTCTACAAGGATTAATCACGTGGTAACCCGACCAACCGGCTAGTTTTATTGAGCAAACTAAGCCTAACTCGCCCATGGACAGTAGAAATGGATGAACCGATAAAGGGTAAGCCTCCGGTATACTACCAACCAAAGTGTCAATGAGAAAAGAGAAAAAAAAATCGAAAGACATGAGTCGACGTGAGGCAAGTAAGAAATGAGATCCATCCGGATTTGAGATTTCCGAAGCAACGTATGAGGAAGCGTCGGGTCCAAAGAAAATGGATAGTCCACGAAGGAACCTACATCAAGTCAACAACAACAAAAAAACAAAAAATCTGAAGACACACCTAAAGTTGATAAAGCGCCGATTCCGAAGAAAAGGGGTATGCCAATGAAGGAACCCATATCAAGTCAACAACAACAACAAACTGATTCTGAAGACAAACCCAAACTCGATGAAGTGCCTGCTACAAAGGAAAGAGTAAGGCCAAAGAATGAAGCTAGTACATCAAGTCAACAACAAGAAACTGTGAATTCCGAAAACGTGGCGAATATTAATGGAGCACCTATTTCAAAGAGAAGGGGGAGGCCCAGAAAGATAGCTAGTACATCACTTTATCAAGAAATTAAAAATCTAGAGTTTGCGGGAAATGGTTTGAAGATAGTAAAGTTACAGAATGACGATAAAAAGACCTATAGGGATACAAAAACACATATGCCGAATCGAAGTTACCATACCAAGATAAAGGAGCACATGAGGAGACTTACAAAGATCATTCATAAGTATGTTATATATACGGACGATGTTGATGAAGATGGAAATTGTGGTTTTCATGTTGCAACTGAGCAATTAAGAATCTTTGATTCGGCGGTTAATCAAGGGATGACACCATGCCAATATGCTAGAAATAGGATGGTCGCAAGACTCATGGAAAAGAAGAACTTCTACAAAGCGGCGGTTGATGATGAAGAAGGGTTGAATGATTTTCATGCCCGTGTGCTAGGGCCTAATGATCCAATGAAATTACTCTTTATGCAATACTAGATGAGAATGTCGGTATGGGAATATACTAGCAATACCTTTAATTGTGTTGTTCATTTGTTTGGACCCACTATCTCAACAACGTTTACAACAAAGTGGAAAAAGTGCGAAGGATCTCTTACGAAGAGAAGAATTGATTTAGGGTTCATGAACGAGAATCATTTCATAGTTTCATCCATTGCCAAAGGTTTGTGCAATCTAGTTTAAACGAAAGAGCCTTTGTCAAAACTCAATGAATCTTTTTCTAAAAGATTACTAGAATAGTTACCAAACAGCTTTGTTCCTTTACTGTTTGGAATACGATCAAAAGGTGTTGAGTGCTTAAGATTTACATTGGTAAAGCAACTCAAGGTATATAGTGATTCTCTATCTTGGGATTCACGTGCGTGACCAAACGGTCGTAGAGACAAGGATACCGAGGGAACTAAGTAACTAGGGGTAGATTACTTGGTCTCACTATACGAAGTTGGATTTGTTATTTGTATATCGGCTTATTATGAGAGTATTCAAAACTGGACTAGGTACCGAGGTTTTTCTGCATTTGCGGTTTTCTCGTGAACAAAATATTGTTGTGTCATTTACTTACTTACGAATTATAATTTTTTTATTATAATAAAGTAAATAACGCTTGTACATTAAATCCTAATCTCTTGACATTGATCCTATAGTCAATCGTTCTTGTACCTAACCATTGTCAAGTGAGTACCTTGTTGTTGTATTGTCTTGATTTTGTCCATAGACGATCACACTTGGTACCAGACTTATAGGTTGAAACGAAAAGGCGGTGTATTTGGGTACCCTCGTAATATGAATTGGTATTAGAGCAGGTAAACACGAAAAGATCTAACAATATGTGTTTGGTGTGATCCATCATATAATTCATGAGTCCAAGTAATATTAAGCGACAACGAAAATTAATGAAAGACTCAGTTAACGTATCACAAGAGGTTGTTAAACCATTCTCTGAATCAGGGGTTACAAATAGGGATGATGCAAGTCTTGTAGATATGCTAACCTCCAAGCTGAAAAAGGCCTACGAACGATCGCTTACCAGCGATAATCTTCTAAGTATGTCTACTGAAAGGGAAAATATACTTAAGGAAATTCAGGATGATTTAAAATCAAAGACTACTAAATGTGAAAGGTTTTGTCAAGATCTATAAAGGTTGAGGGAAAATGATTCTTAACAAATACAGAGTCTTGAAGACAAAGTAAGCGCTAGTCTTTCTCGAGCGGAACTTTTAGAGAAAGATCGTGATGTTACTCTTGAAAAGGTCTATTTGTTGGAAAAGAAACTTGTTGAATCTGATGCAAGGATTAACTCTCAACAAAAGAGTTTTGAATAGAAAGAAGGTGCATATCTCTCTCAAGAAAAACACCTTGAGGCTGATCTAGATGGTGCTCTTGAGAAAATCAAGATGTTGGAAGAAGAAAATTTGGACCTGAAAAAGTTCAATGATAACTCAAACAATTTAACCTCAATGTTAGAAGCAAGTACAAATCATCGTGATACACGAGGATTGGGATATAAGGGAACAGATGCTTCAAATATTAACAAAGAGGTAAAATTTGTCAAAGCTACAAATTCTTCTCAACCAGAGGCTTCCATTGATGTCAAAGATGCTCCTATTTGTTATAAAGAAGTAAATCATGTCAAGCCTAAAAATCATGTTCAACCAGACTCTTTAAGTGCAACCATCAAACAAAGCACTAAGAAAGCAACAATGTTGAACAAAGATGGGAAAAATAAAACTCATAAATCTCCAATGCAAGAGGATCTACAAAAAGGTAACATTAAAACTCACACTCCATATGTTATTAAGCATTGTTATTTTTGTGGTAATAAAGGACACTTGCAATGGGGATGCACTTTCTTTTGTATCAAACAAATTGGATAAGTTTCCCCCCTTAAAGAACTCAGATCATTATTGTCCAAAATTTAGGCAAGAGAATTATTATAATAATAGTTCAAGTTTTTCCTATCGCTCGACAAGGTCATCTCATAAAAGACCCGATTATAGAAAGAGAGATGACTTTGTATATGAAACAATATTTGATGTTCCAAATTGGAGAAAGGTTGTTTCGCAAAGTATCCAAAATGGCAATGGTCCTAATGGTATGAAGTAGAAAGCTGATCCTGCGAAACCCATCTATAAATGGGTCCCAAAGTCCTCCACATACAAGAATGTACCAAAAGTTAGTCACAAGAATGGCACTCGGCGGATAAATGTTGGTAACAATGTTTATAAAAGTCTTCTTGAAAGACTAAACAAAGACATCATGTTGTTTAGTGTCTCTTATACGAATACATGGTGTGATAATGACACTCTTCATCACAAGTCAAAAAAGAAAAACAAGAGATGAAACAAGAGTAAGCAAACCAAGCAAGAGGTCAAGAATGATGATTCTGTCTTAGTTACTTGTAACGAACAAGACAAGACTCAACTCAACACAACAAAACTAGGTTATGTTGGAATGTGCATGCTCACCTTTGTGCTCAATCTTATGAAAGGTTAGGAAGCACATGAATCTGAGCACATGACTTCTCGGTTATTATATGCCTATTTAACATCTTCAGGGAGATTTCTTTTCTTTACTTATACCTTCTCTATCCAGAATGGAGCATTTGATAGAAACGATAATTTTGAGTTTATGATGTTAATATCTACATGTCATATATCTGTAGCTCTTGTTTATACGGTTAAAACAAGCCAAAAATAACTCAATTCGGACATCATATGCAAAATTTATGCCTAAAACAACTTTGTGTCGCGATTCATGTTAGGATCCGTCCCTACCTAGCTTAAGGACCATGTTAGGATCGGCCCCTACCTAATCTGTAGGAAGGAGTGTAAAAGTTGTTTTTCCCATAGCTTTTTCGTCCGAACTCGGAATGACCTCATTTTTGTGCGTTATTTTCGTAATTTAATTTCCTACAAGATTGGGGTAATTTCAATACTTGATTTTCTGTTAAATATTTATGATGTATTGCAATTGAGTTCATGGGATAAATTCAAATATTGCAATTGCGTTATTTTTTGTTTATGGTGTGTTTTTGAGTCACATAGGCTCATGTTCTTATGGTTAGTGACTTTTAGTCATAGCCGATCTTTGGATCATATCTTCGTGATTGCTATATCAAAATCATAAGAAAGTTGTGATGGTATAGCTCATACGTAAGTCACATATACTAATGTTTGTTTATGTTCTATAAACTAAATATTTGGTATACATATGAGTACTCTTGACATATCAGATAAAAGTCAAGTTTCATTAACTTTATGTTTCGTTCTCATATTTGTATATGTCTTATGATTTGTGTGACTTTTTGATATAACGGGATAAAGTTCTAGCCTTTTTAGGTAGGTTTTATCAAAGGATCATGAAGAGGCGATAAACTCATGTGTGAAAGTCACAATGATGTTATTATCGATTTATGTTTACATAAGTTGTATATTTAGCATAACATATGAGTTTCGGTTTAGGCTTTTATATTGGCACGTAATAGCTAAAACCGGTTTTTACCTTTCTCTGTTAAACGTTGTTTTTATTGTTGTTCTTTTGTTTTGCAGGAGAATAACAACTTACAGGGTGAGAGTTGATAAATCTTTGCGGGGAGAGTGGTTGTAGAAATCGAGGAAAGCATTATGTTTTTAATCTTTCCTGATATGAAAAACTAAGTTATTATATTCTTAGTTTGTCATGTCGAAGCGTAAGGTACGGTTATTGTGTTAGTTAATCGTTTACCATGTTAAGAAAAGCTTGATTTTATTGCATATATTTTGGTTTTGCTTAATGAAATACGGTGAAATTGTTATATTTCCATTATTTTTTATGGATTGATTGTGTGATTCAATTGTTCCAGGTTAAGAAAAATTATGTCAATTCTAATTTGAGTTGATTGGTATCAATTATTTTTGCTTAATAAAAAA